>NW_028270151.1:57116741-57741741 GCF_037043375.1 Chiloscyllium plagiosum
AATTAAATAAAAAGATACGTAGCTGGTGACCGAAAATAAAGAACAGTGGTGGATAGTTATTTATTTGAAGCAGTAGGATGTATAGCGTGGACTCTCAAGAGGTTGCTATTAGGAACTGCATTATGGATCTAGACTTGGATATTGGATATAAATTTCAAAATTGAAACATGACACAAAATTCTAAAGAATGGTGAACTTTGAAAAGCATACTGGTAGAATTCAGGAGTGCATTGACATTCTGGTTGAATGGGTAGACATGTGACATGAAATTGAATGTAGAGAAGTGTAAAATGATACAGTTTATATCAGAAGACTGAGCAATGGCAATATAAAGGATACAATTTGAAATATAAGGTAAGAGGAGATGAACCTGTGGATATATGTGAACAAATCTGTGAACATGCCTTGGCAAGTTAGAAAACAGCATCAACTGAAACATTCTGGGAGCTACCTTTTAGGAAGGGTGAGAAGGAATCAGAGAGGGTGTAGAAAAGATAAAAACAAAGCTACCTGGCTGAGAAAATGTACATGGACCAATAGATTGGTTAGGTTTTGACTGTTCTTCGACAAAAAGAGAATAGATAAAGGAGTTCAAAATTATAAAGGGTCCAGTTAGAACACAGAAAAATTGTTCCCATTGACAGAAAGCTCAGAATTAGATGACACTGATTAAAGTTAATTGGCAAAAAAAGTCCAAACTGTGATACATGGGAAAACCATTTCACACTGCAAGTGATTAGGGTCTGGAATGCATTGTCTGAGAATATGGTAGTGGTAGATTTAACTGTGGCTTTCAAAAAGGAATTTTTCTTTGTTCATAGATTTTGAGAATCACAAGACCAGAATTTATTGCCCATACAAAACTGCTGCTGGATTATGGTGGTAAGCTCGTATCTTGAACCACTCCAGTCCATGTTAGTACACTTACAATAGTGTTAGGAAAGGAGGTCAACATTATTAACCTAGTGAAAGAATGGGGATAAAGTTCCAATTCAGGTTAATGTATAGATTAGAGGAGAACCTACAAATGTTAGTGTTGCTATACATCTTATTCCCTTATCTTTCTCAGTGCTAGATAGCGTGGGTTTGAAAGGTGCTGTTGAAGGAGCCTGAGTGACTTGATACAATGCATCTTGTAAAAGCTTAAACTGCTGCCACACTGTGACTGACGTGGAGGTGATGAAAGTAAATCATTGTGCATATTTTGGCTGCGGGTCAGCATGGACTGCTTCAAATTTGAGGAGCTTTAAATGTAACCGAATATTAGCAAACATCAGCAAACATTCCTACTTCTGATGTTATAATGGAGGGATGACCATTGATGAAGTATTGGAAGCTGGCTGGACATGATACTATCTGAGAAACATCTGCAGCAATGTCCTCGGGCTGAGGTGGTTGGACTCCAACAACTATTTTCTTTTGTACTGGATACAATTTAAACCAGTAGAGCTTTACTGTAATTCTCATTGTCTTAAACTTAACTAAGGCTCCTTGATACCTCATTCAGTCAAATGCTGCTTTTATATCAAAGGAAGTCACTCTCACCTCACCTCTTGACTTCAGCTCTACTTTCCATGCTTCCAATAGGTATGGAGCTGAGAAGTCCTGACAAAAACTGTTTGATAGTACTATAGACAATAACCTCCATCTGCAGTCCTCACTTTCTCCTAGTTGCTGAAAACCTTACTGCGAAGCCTTTTCCAAGGATGCCCACCTTGAAAGCAATCTCCTCCCTCCCTCCACATATTCCTGATGAAGGGCTTATGCCTGAAACATTGACTCTTCCACTCCTCAGACGCTGCCTGACCTGCAGTGTTTTACCAGCACCACACTTTTCAACAATAACCTCCATCACTTTGGTTCTGATTAAAAGTAGACTGACTGTGTGATAATTGGCTAGATTTGATTTATCCTACTTCCTATGGACAGGTAATAAGCAAGCAATTTTCCACATTGTTGAATTAATGCAAGTTTTTGTAGATGCACTGGTACAGCTTGGTTAGGTACAAGGCTAGTTCTGGAGTACAGTTGGTCAGCGCTACACCGAATTGACATTATGATCCATGATATTCTGAGCTGTACCATAATTGAGAATGTGCAAGTTCATGAAGCATAATCTATTAACTTGCTGCAGCATCCATGACTAGATGTGACAGGACTGCAGAGCTCTGATCTGATCTGTTAGTTATGAGATCACTAAACCAGGCCTGCAGCATGCTTTGCTATTATTTAGCATGTTTGTACTCCTGGGTTGTAGCTCCACTAGATTGATATCTCATGCCTTAGTATTTCTCATTCAGCTGTTGTATCTGTCCTGTATTCTTCATCAAAGCAGGGCTGGTACAATGACTTGATTGTAATAGTCGAAAAATCATGAAGTTACAGATAATGCTGCTGTACAGTTTCGACGCTGCTGGCTCACAACACGCCAAGGATATCCATGTCCAAGCTGTTAGACATTATCTGAATCTATCCTATTTAGCATGGTGTTAGTGCCATACAACATAATGGACATCATCTTCAGTGGGAAGATTGAACTTCACAAGGACTGTGAAATGGTCTGGGTAAAACTAATAAAAAAGATGCATTTCTAACAAATTGACCAAGGGCAAGGTCAAAAGATTCATTCCCTCAATTTTTTTCTATTGCCACAGGCCCTGTCTCATGGCTAATGAAGCAATGTCCTTCAGGACTGGGCCATCTCATTCAGTGATGACTCCAGCAAGTTACTCTTAATGATAAAGGTTGAAATAGACCATGTAGAGTACATTCTGCACACTACCTTCAATACTTCTTCAAAGCACTTACAAACATGAAAATTGCTGATTGAACACATGAAGGAGGGCAGTATAGCAATTTCCTTGCCCATGTTTAACTCAATGGTATGAAATCTGGATTCAATGTTGTGAAATTCTAGGGCTACCACCTCTGATAATATCCTGCTCAGTGGTGCAGGACATATTCAAAGATAGTGATGGAAGAATCTGGGATATTAGCAGATAGGTTTGATTCTGTTGGCATGAAAATCTAAAGCTATGCTAGGCTCATTTGTGGAATATATTTTCTAATTTTAACACATCTCCAGTGAGTGGACTTTGCAGAGTCATTTGGACTGGGTGAGCCTTTGTTGTGTTCAAAACCTTAGCCAAGTTTAATGTTGAATAGCTTGTTTGCCTTGATTTTTAAGTGCCCATTAAAAATTGTTTTTGTATGAACTTTGCCTCCTTTGATGGAAAGTAATAAATTCAAAAAATGACAGTTTTTTCAATAAACACATGTAACTTTGTGCTGATGCTTTTACGATTATCCAGCTGTAAGATTGAGTACTCATTTCTTTGCAAGGAACGGGGTGTCTGAATAAAGATTTTGATGAGATAAGAATTCCTTAGCATCCAGATAAAAATAGAGATAATTTGCAACTCTTTGAACCACAATGTTTATTCTGCACTTCAGTTTTGTAAAACTGTAGAAAGCATTTATGAAAGAGATATCCTACGTAAACAATTGTTTTCATTTTCAAAGTCTCATAGTCTTATCAAAGTTGACAGTTGATTAGTCCCATTTAGAGTGCTGTGCATTAAAACTGGATAATTGAGTAACAGTTAAAGCTTGAATCAAGCTTTTATATTTGTATAAATTGTACATCATCAGTAGAGCAAGTTATTTGTTATAGCCAGTTTTAGTCTGAATCTAGCATTTACACAGGCTCTGCTTTGAAATATTTTAGTGGCAATTTGTAGTACTCAAGCAGTAAATTGTGTTAAATGATTTTAAGTAGTAAATTGTTTTGCATGTGTAAATCATGAAATTTGTTATAAGTAGTTGCACTGCAGTATTCGTCATTTCCCTATTTAAGAGAACGAAAAAATTGACAGATTGGAATTGTGGAACTGCATCAAATATGTGATCAACTAATGCCAGCTTTTTTTTATTATATGTTTGAGTATAGATTTCATAGAGTATGTCTTTAGATTGTGCTTGTCAGGTAACTTACTGTATTAGTTTGCTATTTGGTCTTGTTGTATTGGAACCAACATGGCATCGCAGTCTGTCAGTTGAGTGGTGGTAATAATGCACCATGCAAACATCATAGTGGTACCCAAGTAAGTAATGGACCTAGGATCAGGTCTGGGGAAGAGGATGTGATTTGATTAGACTGAGGGTCAGGGCAGTGATTAATGATGTGAAAATTATGGAGTTGAATGGGGAGTTGGATCAGCGTTCAGGAGAGGAGGTTGTTTGTTGTAGGGAAGACACCATGGGTCAGGAACAGATGAGATTAAGACATGTAAATGGCATGATTTGTAATTATAATGTGAAACTAAGAGGAGGAAGATTACCCTTTCCTGTTCGACATTCACAAAAGGTACTGGCTTGTTTTGCGGGTGAACCCTTGGATTGTTTTGATTAAGTGCAGCTGACAATAGTGTGGGCTGCTGTGAAAATAGAAGCATAGAAAAATAGGAGGAGGGATAGGCCATTCAGCCCTTCAGGCCAGGTCCCCCATTCAATATGATGCCCCCATAGTGAGTATTCTGCTCCCACTTTCCCCCTTGTGCCTTTTCATCCTTTTTAGCCCGAAGGACTATATCTAACTCCTTCTTGAAAACATTCATTGTTTTGGCCTCATTTGTTTTGTGTACAACTGAATTCCATCGGCTCACCACTCTCTGGGTGAAGAAATTTCTCCTCACTACAGTCATCAATGACCTAATTTGTTTCCCTTAGACTGTGATCCCTTGTTATGAATTTGCAGTCATCGGGCACTCCTTCTTGCATTTACCCAGTCTCGTACTGTTAGGAGTTTATAGGTTTCTCATAGAAACCCCCTCATTCTAAACTCCAGTGATCATACTCCAAAATGGACCAGTACTTTTTCATATGTTGGTCCTGACATCCCAGGAATCAGTCTGATTTTGTTATCCTTTTGTATAACACACTCTCCATGGCCAGAAAATCCTTCCTCTGATAAGGAAACCAACACTGCACTCAAAACTCTAGGTGTGGTCTTATCAAAACCCTATATATTTACAGCAATAAATCCCTGTTCCAGTGTTTAAATCATCTCACTATGAAGGCTAACATAGCATTTGCCTTTTTCACTACCTCCTGCACTTCCAAGCTGACTTTCAGCAATTGGCATATTGGTGTTGTTACACCTCCACCTTTCACAATCTATTACCGTTCAGACAATAATCTATCTTCCTGTTTTTGTTGCCAAAGTGGATATCCTCACATTTATCCATACTATACTTTATCATTTATGCATTTGCCCACTCACTCAATTTGTCCAAATCACATTGAAACATCTTTGCATTCTTCCTCACAGCTCACCCTTCCACCCAGTTATTTTGTCATCTGCAAACTTGGAAATATTACATTTAGTTCCCCCACCTAACTCATCAATATATTAGTGATCAAGCACTGAACAAATTAATCTTCTAAATTCCAGTGATCATACTCCTAAATGAATCAGTACTTTTTCATATGTCACTCCTGATATCCCAGGAATCATTCTGATTTTGTTATACTTTTGTTAACCTCTTTCCATAGCCAGAATATCCTTCCTCAGATAAGGAAGCAGACATAAAACAGGCATTAGACCATTACACTTACAAAGGACCAACTTCTGTTTCTAGCATGATCAAAGCACACAGTTTGTTTAAAATTTCCTAACATGACTTAGTATGCTGTTCTGAACCCAACAAATGAGTGCTGTGTGACGTAATCGTAGAAGAATCATAGAATAGTTGCAACACAAAAAGGCACTTTTATTCTTGTTGTATTTGTGCCAGGTCACTAGAAACCTAATTCTGCTAATCCCACATCTTAGCTTTTCCCTATAACCCTGCATTTTTCTCCTCTTCAAAAAATGCAATCTAGCCAAATACTGGCCCATCAGTTAACTCTCAATCATCAGAAAAGTAAAGAAATTTATGATAACTTTCAAGTATCATTAACTCAGTAATAACTTGCTCACCAATGCACTGTTTGAATTTCATCACAGACTTCAGATTTCAGCATGAACAACATATAGCTACATTTCAAAGGTGAGGTGAGAATGGGTCCCTTGGCATCAAGACCTTTGATCCTGGAGCAATAGCAAAATTGTGCCATCAAGGGGCAATAGCAAAATTGAAGTCAATAGGAATAAAGTATTCATCCTGTGTTGCTTTATCAATGATCTTTCTTGGATGATAAGGTTTGAAATTGGGATGTTCACTGATTACAAAACAGTGCTCAGTACCATTTGTGATTCCTCAGATACTGAAGCAGTCCACACCCAGATGCCCAAAATCTGCATAATATTCAGATTAACTGATAAGTGACAAGTAGTATTCACACGGTTGAGTGTAGGTAATGATAATCTCCAAAAACAACTATTCTAATTGTCCATCTTTCAATCCAATTACATTAACATCAAGCTATTTATAATGTCAATATTCTGAGAGTTACAATTAATGAAAAAATCAGTTAGATAAGTCATATAAATTATGTGGTTCCAACAGCAATTCCAGAGAACAGGAATTTTGTGGGAATAAGTTTATCTCCTCTCTCCCTATCCGTTGTGTGCAAGAACACTTTTACACTTTCTTGATCTGTACAGCTTCAGTAGCACTCTGAAATTTGACAGCATTCAAGGTAAGTCAGCCAGCTTGATCAATCAGTCATGCACCACCTGAAGAATGTACTTCCTCCATAACCAGTGCAGAGTAGAATTATTTACCATCTACAAACTGCAGAGCAGCAATTTACCAAGGCTTCTTCCAAACTCAAAACCTCTATCATCCAGAAAAACAAGGTCAGCAGACACCTGAACACCTGCGCACTATCTGACCTGGAAATATATTGCTGTTACTTCACTGTGTTGGATGAAAATCCTGAATCACTCTCCCTAATATAACTGATGGTGTATCTGCTCTGTATGAAATTTTAAAAAAGCATTTTGTGGGATATGGAAATTGTTGGCTAGGCCAGAATTTATTACGCATCACTAATCTCCCAAAAGTCAGTTAAGTGTCAACCATTTTGTTGCAGGTTTAGAATTGCATGTAGGCCAGACTAGGCAAGGATGACAGATTTCGTTTGCTAAAGAATTCCAGTAACCAGATTTTTTTTTTAGACAGTAATTACATGATGACCATTAAGGTAGCTTTGAATTTCAGATTTTATTAATGGAATTCAAACAAATGCTGTTGGAATCTGAACCCAAGTCCTCAGAACATTAGGCTGGGATTTTGGATTATGAGACTAGTGACATGACCACTACAACATGACATCCCCACTAATATCAGTGTTCAAAAAGGCAGCTCACCACTACATTCTCTGGGGAAATTTGGAATGAGCAATAGGTTTGTCAGCTGCTCATGTCCGTTGAACCATTCTAAACAAAAACAAAAAGAATCTGCAGCCCTGCAGTTGTCACATTTATCCTTGCCTGTTGCTTTAACAGTAATTGTGGCCCTGAATGTTTGAGCCTCAAGACATTCCAGGCAGGAGGAAACATTAGCAACATCAATCAAGCAACTTTGCCTGCCTGAATTAAGGCAAATATACTCATAAACACAGGCTTTTTTTTTTAGCTTTCCAATGGACACCATCGGATAGGAAGATTCAAACTGACCAGAATCTTAGGGTCTGTATCTGCACAGTCAAAGGTTTTGTCAATCTATCACCAAAACTTTAACTATAGGTCAACAGGAAATGCTTCCTCTCATTGTGTGCTAACCTTCAGTATGACAATTTACAACACATCCTGCATGTCTCTCCCCCAAGTATCCTGAGAACTAGCATGATATCTTAATCCTGCCCACAGCTTAAAGAACTTCATTCTAAGCATTCATTGATATATTATTTATTATTGTCTCCAATCCTAAGAATCAGTCACAGTGTTCATAGAACAGACAACATACTTCTGATTGTCTGCATTGCCTTAATGTCAAATGCTTGTCAGGTTACAGGAGGTTAAAGGTGGATCCTTTAAAAATATCTGAAATGCAGACACTCCCTAAGAAGCCATCTAATGGATTGGATAATTGACTGTTTTGGAGGCATTGAAGTCCTCCACCTGAAATGAATTTTGGGACCTGCTTCACTGTGTTTTCTACAAAACCTTTCAAAAGTGGGCAGTGCTGATTTAGGAGAAAAGGCAAAGTCATCAGGAGTCTATCTTAATCTTTTCTGAACTGAGGATCTGGAGTCAATGATGAACTGTCCAAGGCTATTTTTGTCTAATTGTGTATATTTATTAAAATGTGGCCAGAGGATTTCTGCCAATTACTTCTCTTCCCTGCTCCACAATAACACCTCAGCTAGCTCTGAAGATCTATCCATTGTCCATCCTATTCCTCATCTACATGTGACCTAGATGACATGACCCTGATGCATTAAATCAACTTCTCTATGCATATCAAGTCATCCGATGTTATCACTCTACTACTTCTTGTCACTCTGCTCCTTTCTCCATGCTGTCCATCATCTAAGCAACAATGAATGTGCAATCACCTCCAATATCAGGTTTTTGTATCTCTCCAGTACAATGAATTTAGAGTCTTTGGTTTGTTACAATGGATTTTGCACAGCAATTTCCCATTATTCATCTGGTTCATTGCTATTAGTTAATGATTGCCAGTTGCAACAGATAGTGAATTTTGCAAATGAAGCTTGCATAATCTATTCTAATGTGAACTCTTACCAGCAGAATGAACATTTTAATGTTGTGAAAGACAGCTTTGAACAGCTGCTTCAACCTTTATTCCACAATCATTTAAAGTGAATTTCCAAATATTTGAACTGACATTACAGAGATCAAGAAAATTCTACTCATCTAGAATCAAAGCTTTGCTATTTTCTGGCTTATGACTTTTACTGACATATTAACCCTATTTTAAAAAAATGCCAATGTCTCCTCTGCAATAGTGAGCAAAGGAGCATATGAACATATTGATTAATTAATCTGGTACAAGCTGAAAATGTGTTGCTGGAAAAATGCAGCAGGTCAGGCAGCATCCAAGGAGCAGGAGAATCAACGTTTCGGGCATGAACTCTTCTTCAGGAATCCTAACTAATCTGGTAATATTGCATACATCCAAACTCATTAACAGTCAGTCAGTGAAATAAAGCTTAGGTCATAACATGAACATGGATTCAAAGGAAACATGACAAACCATCTTTACATCACCCTAGTTTGTTAATGCATAAGCCCAATTCACATGTACAGGCATTGGCACTGGCTGACACTCAAAGTTTGTATGTAATACAAGAGTTTAAATTCTAGTAAATATGTATCTGTTCCAAGATAATTATATCATTGACAGGTGCAATGTCCAGAATTGAAAGTTATAATTCAGACAATACCTGGCCAAGGCAGTATATAACTAAAGCATCACTCCTTGTTTTTGATTTTAAACATTTGGAGATAAATAGCAACATGCCTTTCATCTCTTTGATTGCTTTGTGTACCTTTTCCCTAACCATTGGTGACTTGCATACATGAGTATATTTACAACGAGGTGAGAAGGAAGAATTAGTTTCTCTCTTTTTAGTCCCTCTTGATAAATGACAACAAACCTTTTTTTAAAAGTACATAGCTGTCATGCATCAATTAAGACACAATTAACAAGGTTAAAATGAAGGAGCCAAATGTTCAGGTTTCCTTTAATGAAAGGAAAAGAAACAGTGTTGAGTGCTAATCCCAAATAATAGTAGACATGACATCAAACACAGGTAAAAACATTTAAAATGAGAAAGTATTTCACATGCATAGAAAAACTAGATTAAATGTTTCTTTTTAAGAAAGATCCTTAGAGTCTTGAAAATGTTAAATTTTATAGCTGAGACCTATTGTTTAATTGTTGATTCATATTTTGCAGCAGGTGAGAAATTTGTAGTGCTTGACTTCTTGGTGAATGAATATCATGGCAAGTTGCTTGATTACCAGGTGCTGATTCAAAGTTAAGAGAGAGTTCTAGCTTCATGTTTTTGTTAATTCATTTCTCTTCTACTCTACTAAGCTACTGACGTTAGGTTAATTTTCATGTTTTTGAGTATAGATCTGTTGTCTTTTCAACAGAAATATTGCACCATTAATCTTTATCTCCCAATATGCAAACTTAACACACAAATGTGATTGACAAAGTTGCAAATATTTTGATGTTCACTTCACTGATTGATTTCACTACCTTTGGATGAAATGATGATTTCAGCAAAGTTAGAATTTGTATACTCACACTGCTTTCACAAGACTTGCTTAGATCACTCTTTGCCCTTTTCAAAGTTTTAAAGTTTCAATCCATGAAGTTCTTGATTTTAATGATTAGGTGCTGCAATTTGAATATTGATAGTCCTTGTTTACTAATTCTGTAACAGTGCGTAAATCTCCTTGATCCTCCACATCTCCTAATCCTACATGATAAGGGAAATACTTAGATTTAACGTTTTGAATCGTTTAAGACTGTTCGGCTGAAATGCCCTTTCTCACCCAATGTTATCTTGTCTTCTATGCAATAAGTGCTTCATTCATTATGTCACCATGCCATACGCCAGTGCAATCTTTATCAAATATTACCAATGTATTCTTCTATTAATACAAACTAGACAATAAAATACAAGACAAACTTCTGCAAATGCTGAAATCTATAAAGGTAAAGGAAGCACTCTGTCAATCAAGCAGAAGCTATGAGAAAAAAAGAAGTTAGGGTTAACAAAGTGTCAGAAAATAAATAACATGGTGGCAAGACAGATAACAAATTAGGTGCACAGAACTACTTGTGCCCAGGCTCTACATTTGCAGTTTATAGCTGCAATTGTTGCAGTTAACATACAGCATTTGAGTATTACCTTTAGATGTATGAATTTATATTGTGAACTTTTTAATTAGGAGAAATAAATACAAATGTAAAAAAAGCCTTGTCATGTTAACGGTAAACATCGAGTATTGATCGTCAATGTCCATGACCTGTTTTTAATACCTGAGACTGAAAATTCACCAAAAACAATGTTGCAAAAGAAAAACTATTGACCTAAAATGGCTGCTAAGATAAACTGATAAACAATGGCAGCACACATGGAACATAAAAAACTGGTTACATTGAGATTGCCATTTTAATCAAGAGGTGTGCAAAATCCATGTAGTACCAAGTAATTCCCATCTTAGTCTTGCATATTTGCCTGATAACTTCAAATTTTGGTAAAGAAAGTTTTAACTTTTAAAAGGAGCTAGACTTGGATTAAAAAAAAAACTGTTTTAGTCATTTGATTTGAGCAATGGAGCGGAGAGAAAGCAACATGGACAGATAACAGCAAGAATGCTGAAATATCTTGCCTCCCTCTCTCAATTTCATTTACAATCACAAAGTCTAACACTAATGGAGAACAACTTGAAAAAAGTCTTGATTTCTTGGTGAATTGTGTCTGTATCTGTACCCTCATCACCCCTGAGGAAACAGGACAACCAATAAATGATCGGGTCTCAGGGTTCATTCTTGCAACTCAATTTTTTTTAAATTAAACTGCAATGGCCTGTACCTTGCTACCTATGTAAATCTCCCTCCTTTTTCTTTTTATGGTGTGATGTGTGTAAGTGTTTAATATTTGTTTTATTATGGTTCTCAGATTTAAAAGATAATAGAATTCCACTCTCACTCAAGAAAGTCTCCGAATTGACACCCCATCATTTTGATCAATGTTTAATTGAAATGTGATACCTATGTGCCATAAAGAGAAATAAGAATATTTCTTGTAATGGACTGAGAGGGGTTTAAAAGTAATGGAACTGATAATTTCTTCTCATCTGGCTGTAACAATATAAAAAAGTAGGGATAGAAATGAAAGTTTATGTTAATACTATTGCATTACAAGGGAACCACATTATTTGCTTGTAATATTGGCATAAATCTCTACATCTTTCTGGGGCCTTTACAATCTTGCAATAAAATTAATGAACTATATATAGCCTCATTATAGCTCAAACTTGCTGTGATACTATATAATTATGCAAGTGAATATTCAGAACAATCTTTGAAAGTAATGATTTTTTTTCAAATGATAGCTAATAAACACAGCTTTAGCTATTACTATTTAGAATTCATACATGAATCAATTACTTCATCATGTTGGTAATCTACTTCCTTATGAATCACACAAGAAATTTGAGCAGACAGACTGCTCCATTGACAATAAGCCTAAATTCACCTGGTGGTAGGATGAAACTAACAAAGCACGAAAGTTTCAAGTTTGACGTTGTGTCGCTGCTGAATTAATTCATTGATAGTAGGCAGTCAAGTGTAAATGACACAAGCTTCTTCTATGTGCCAAAGAAGAAATGAGACAACTTTCCAAAGCCCAATCAGTATCCAATGGCAACTGCACACTTTTTGAGCAGTTGGCTTCAGGCTAATGTCCAGTGCATCAAGTCTGTTTGGGCCTATTACTCAGTGTTTCATTTTATGACTTCATGTTCCAAATTAAACAATTAAATGGTCTGTTTGTTCATATCCAATTTCGTCATTAGTCAATAAAAAGTCATCAAAGAAAATGACAAATAAAAAGGTTTACATTAATGCTTTTGGGAGTTTTACTTTTCCCTCTCAGTTGACTCCCAGCAGCATCCAAGAGAACAATCTTTATTTCCTGGAGATGCCTGAACAGCCCTCGAGGACTGGCAACCCCAGGGCCAGCCAATGAAACATTACATCAGTCCAATGACTGTTTGAAGTCGGGGGTGTCAGGCAAAGGAACATGATCAAAATCTGTAGCATTTTTTTCCCCTTAAAATTAAATGATTACGCACTTCGAGTCTGGACTCAAGGAATGCCATTTGGACAGGAATTCGGTCGATGCCTTTGAACCATGTTTCCATCGTGAATGATGACTTGCAGGAACAAATGAAGAGAGCAAACATTCTCAGCCGTCTCAAAATTAAACATGAGAAGATGTGACTGAATGTGAGTCGAGGTACATGTTAATAGTATGGTTAACGCCATGCCATTTATAATAACAATCTATGATCAATATTACAAATCTTATTGAGCATAGTACGTTGCAGTAACACGGCAAAACTGGTTAGAGAATTCTCTGTTTAGTTTGAAGTCTAATTCTGAAACTGACTTTTTACAGCGGCTGATGTAGTTTGTGTTCTGTGGGCATTTCCTTTTTATTGGGAAACGCTGATCAAAACGGTTTTGCTTCAGAAAACATCATTTTGTGCAAGCTGACCAGGCCAAATGTGGCTGGGATTTATTGAACCTGAAGTGGATGTATGATGAGATCGGTTACTTGGGGATTTAAACAACAGACCGCGTCTTAGTGAAACCCAATACGAATAAACTACCACCTCGAGATGTAAATCGGGGATTTCTGAGAACATGGTTTACTCTATGACGGGCAGCGAGACTCCAGTGACCGCTTCTTGGAAAAGCCCTCTCAGATTTAATTGTAAAACATCTGTACAGAAAGTTGACGATCCTTCAATCGATTTCTCATCACTTCCCGTGCTTCACGGATACAAGCGATGATCTCTTATTTTTAAAACATCGTCTTTTTTTGTTGTTGTATTTGTAGCATCGTGTGATGTTGTAGAAATATCAAATCATTGGCTATTTCACTCCTAACACCTGTCCTTAAGCAAAAATAAAACACGGCATATGATCGTTTGACAGCAATAATTCTTTTGGAACTATCAACCATGAACTCTTTCCCGAGGCATTTTCCATATTTAACTAATTGGATTGAATCCGGAAGCAGTCCTCAAATCAAAAATAAAGTCTAAAAGACTCTGTTTGAAAGGTTACATGATGAAGATATCTCGACTGCGTTTCGAAAGGTCTGCGCAAAAGCGTAAAACAGCGCTATCTATCGTTAAAATGTGATGTATGCTGTTCCGCGATTACAGATGGCTGGATGCTGAATCCTGCACTCCGTATCACTTTCGCATTCTCCATGGTTTTGCCGCCATAAACGGTGAATGTGAAATCAGTCGGAGCCTTTCTGGGAAAATTAATATTCCACGGTTAAGGTGCTCTGGCGTTCGGGGACCATTAACCTCGCCGCAGACTTGAATAATGTGAGATTTGGGTGTGATATTCAGAATAGTCCACCCATTATCACTTTAAGGTAAAGGTTCGCAATATAACACCAACCTGCCGAAAGATATATTCGGCTGAGGTTACCCTTTCTCAACCACTCCCGTGGTAAACCACTGCCAGTCTGTGTCTCTCTATCTCTCTAATGAGAGCAGTCCCATGGTTGAACTATGGCGATTTTAACTTTACAGAAAGATGTCCGGTCACACCTTGCTGTAAGTCTCATACACTCCTGAAAACTGCCAAAACAACCTCTAAATCTTTTCAAACGTTTATCGTGGATGCATGGCTTTCTTTGTAACAAAAAAGCACGTAGACTTTTTTTTAAATTTCAAAATGAATTAGAACTAGTTTCTGAAGCAACTTTTACTCATTGACTATTAGGGTAGTGGTGTGTGAGCCTCTATGAAGCCGCCAGTAATTTCTGAATTCCCGCTGACCATCAGCATTCCGCCTGGAGTCTGTCTGTTTGTGATTGACTGGAAGGCTGCAGAAGCCAGTAGTTAATGAAGCAGGAAGATGCCCGGATGACCTTGTGATCAATTTGTAGTTGCTGCTTATTCACAACATTTCACGAGTTAGAAATGGAAAAAGCGATTTCTGCAAAGGTGACTGCGGCCCATTCACCAAGTGGGTTGTTCAGACGCTGCAACTTCTGCTGCTCCTCATGTGGGACTTTAACCGGAGTCTAAAGCATCAAAAGGCGAATGTCAAATACCAATATTCGAGACTTAGAACAAAGCAAGCGCTATAGAATAGAGCATACAAAAAGACTCACGTTATTTGAGTTAAATATAGAGGTTTCTGCTCACATTATAAATAGTTGGATTGATATAAATCTTGACAATTTAGCAAGTCAGACTGTTAAAGTAAATGTGTAGTGAGCATACAGACTTGGTAGTTTAGTAGGAAACTATCGGTGACGAGAAAGATAATTGCGTGGTCCCGAATCCAAATTACGCTTTAAAATAATTACTGCCGAATATTAATGTTAACGCACTTTCTTTGGGGAAAGGTAAGAAGTTAGGGTGAAGTAGTCATTTGCCTGATCGCAGTCCGGTGGCCTCAGTAAGGATCGGGGTGGGGGAGGTGCAGGACTAAGATAGAAAGCGATCTCCGGCACATTTGTCTCTCTGTTAATATGTAAGAACTGCTGTCCTATACAGTACTGTCAATGTTGAACTCCATGGTTAAAGAAATGTAATGATCTCCACGTTGCTGACAAGACTAACACATTACATGTACGTTATGTAAGAGTTTAAGTGATACAATTTTGACATGTTACATAACGAGAACAGACTTTGCCTCGTTATTTGGTGCTTTTCCTCTTCACGGTAATTAATTCTGAATCTGACTGTACATAGTGTACTGCTCTTTTGACCTTCACAAAATGCGCCCTTACTGTCTTTCTTCGGAACAGTTGCGACTTCAGCTATATGGGTAGAGGACACATTAAAAAGACGATTAACGTTTGATTTTCTTTTTCTTTAAAAAAAGGAATGACCAGTAGTTGGACAAGGACTTTGAAGGGACTGAAACAAAAATAGATATTGAAAATACACAACACTCCAGATAGCATCTGTGAAGAGAAATCGCGGATGTCTAAATGTGACGGGTTCACATGAAGAGTTAAATCCCAAACTGAGCTGATGGTATCCGTTAAGGGCGATTTCCCACCTGAAATTTTTTTTAGAAACTATCAGATTCTGTTCCGACTCCAGTTTCAGTGCTGTTAAATTCAGATAATGATTTCGGTATGAACTCTCACAGTGAGCAAAGGCGCAGCAAATTTTCATTCCTTGCCAAACAATGATTTTTGCAACGTGTATAAATGTACGGAATCGAGCACACTGGTTCTATGCCGCATTTGGGAAAGCGGTAAAGGGGGTGTGGAATCTATGATGTATGCCGGTTGAGCGGAATCTCCAGGCCCAGCGTAACCGCTGCGTCTCCCTCCAGCATCTCCGTGAAAATAAACCCTGTTGAGGACACCTCCTATTGGCTTCGGGCTCTGCTGCTCATCGCGTCAGCGGATAACGCCAAGATGACAGGAGCCGGTAAAGTGATTGAAATCAAAACAGAAACACCCAGCAGGTCAGGCAGCAGCTGTGCAGAGAGGAACGGAGTTGACATTTCAGGTCGATGACTTAATG
Organism: Chiloscyllium plagiosum; assembly: GCF_037043375.1. Lineage (NCBI taxonomy): Eukaryota > Metazoa > Chordata > Chondrichthyes > Orectolobiformes > Hemiscylliidae > Chiloscyllium > Chiloscyllium plagiosum. Next base: position 57,132,976 of record NW_028270151.1, read on the forward strand.
TCATGTCATTTGAAGATCGCACCTGGCCGGCACTGCCATATTCCTGGTTGCTGGCTGCTCACCTCGCGAATTTGAAAGTCAGTATCTGGGACAATGAAATCTGTCGACCCCGACAGAAATGAATGAGACCGCGACGGATGCTGGAACGTAAACCCTTCTTAATGTGTTCTCTGGTGAAGTGTCGGGTTTTGTTTTTGCGCGTTTGGCTTATTTACAAACCCCTCGGGGATCGACGTTCTATTAAAGAGCACATTTGTTGTTTATGAAATCACTTTCAACTCTACAACCCTGTTCTTGAGCCGGGCTTCCACGCACACACAAATACATGTAAATCTCCTTGTCCTGCATCATTGCATTCTTTCATTTGCTACTTTTGTACTGCCTTCTCAGAGGAAGCTTGCTAACCATCATCGTGGCTTGCAATGATGGTTCGAACGCTCAGTTACTACTGGGGCATGCGTGCTGCGCAGCTTTAGAGGATTCCTGTATATATTTCGGCGACATAGTTTGAGAAACACGAGACAGAGCACATCTGAGCGCACAGATAAAGTGTACACAGTTTGGCAGAATCATAAAGTTCCCATTGGTTAATGTTGATACAAGGCGCTAGCACACAATGAGGCGTGTCTGTCCATATAGGACTGAAGAAAGGGAAATTCCCGTTGAGAAAATCAAATTCTGAACTCAGTTATAACTGTACAAATTTGCTGTTGTCTGCACTCCCCAATTGAAAATGTCCGAACAATAACGTGAATCTCCTATAGTATAAATTAGATGTCTAATCCCACAAAATTAACATTGGCAACAATTGAAGGGCAAATTGAGGTTAAAAACAGAAACTTGAAAGCTGGATGGATTATTTTGAGTGACAGAAAGTTGAAGAAAGCTAGAGAAACAGCAAGGTGGTGCCAACGGTCCCAACAAGGCTATGGTGACACCGAGAAGACTGAAGAAAAGTTGCAATACTGAGTTAAATTCCAGCATGTAGATCTGATTATTGTTCATTGAAAGAAGTGATTGGTGAATAGATATGCCTGAACTGAAACCACACTTAGCCCAATGTTCTGTTAGACCTAGATTGCGGCCAAAATGTTCGATCCCAGTGATCGCTCATCAAATTCAGACACATGTTCCCCATTCTTGCTGATGTCAATTCCGATAGGAAATGTTACAGTTATCACTTACTCAGCACGACCTGACGCCATTACAACACTTATAACTGAACATTTCCAGGAAGCATTTGCGCATCTTGTGCCAAAATATACTTCTGAAACCATTGCATATCTAGAACACACAATGTTAAAACACAAACACCTACACAGCGTATCTAGTTACTAACTGCTTGAGCATACTGAACTGCCCGACCTCCCCCACCTTCCACCCAACGACTGCTCCAATTATTGACTTTCCTTGCCCTTCCTCATTCGCTGAAAGAATCCTCGTTGTCTGCTTCAGTGTTTCCAATCATCACCTTAAAAAAAAGATGAAATATAAGTAAGTAAAAGTAAGACATGGGGGAAATTGTTTTGTTTTTCTTTCAAAGCAATTGCCCGCTGGAGTTTCCTGGGGATTAACCTTCAGTGTCTGAAGACCTCATGACAACGCTTGGAGGCTTGGCAATTCTATGTGTGTCACTCTCTGTACCAGAACCCAGCAGGCACTGTGCAAGATATCACCACTGGGTGAAGGACTTGGCGGGCTTATTAATGTGTTGTTCCATATTTGTGTGAAAATAATAGACGGGAGAGCCAATTTGTTGTTTTCATTGCTTTTTGGGGGGTTGTGGTGTTAATTTTGTCTTTCTGTTTCGGACGATTCCCATTCCAGGCTCAGGGGCGGCACTTGAGTTAATTACTTCTGATCCGATGGCTGATGAATCTGGTCTTCATGCTTATTTACGTCTATACGGCGATTATCGTTCCGTTGATAAACCAGACTGATCTAAAAGAGGAGAGTGTGAGGAGATTCCACACCATCGTGCTCCCCATTACAAATTGAGAATGCACCGGCGACTTCGTCCTCCTCTGTCTGAGGTCTTATTCATCAAACTGGCAGAGATGTGGGGGGAAAGGAGCGATCAGCTTCACATCAGGAATGGCTGTACACATCACCTGCAGCTAAAACTCCGCCTTACACGGTGTGTCTGTGAATGGACAACCTGCCCCTTCGCTGTAGCTTGGCTCTGGCGCTGGAGGTAGAGGATGAGTCCGCTGAGGTTTACTTCAGATGGTCAGTGAGTTTAACATCTGCAAGTCTGATCGCCCTCAAAACCAAATGGAATGACACAGCGCCATCTGTGCGCACCGGCACACTCTGCTCCCTAGATCCGACTCGAGTGTTACTGTTCCCTAACACTGCTCAGTCAGTCAACACCGATAATAAAACAGTAAATAACTCAACACACTTGCAAAACAACAACAAAAAAGCGTTTTACTTAAATCAATACAGCGGAGACCTCAAAATTAAAATCGAACATTACTGCATGTGTTTATTTTGAAATTACGTAGCATGTCTTGAGTCTCCGTCAACATGCACCTATCTCCAAATAAAGATCTAGAGTTCAAGCTTGAATTCCTCCGTGAGTTACTGATCGGGTTAAGGGTATTGAATTGGCCTTCGCTCTTGCAACCGAGAGAAAACTTGAGTTCTCATCGGCAGAAATGAAAGGGAGTTTTATTTCCAAAACATATAACGGGTGATTCCCGTCGCTACAGTCATTCGCTCTTCGATACAATGGATTTCTTCATTTGCTAAGTAAAGACATCCGCGTGGACTGTGGGGAGAGGAAGAGAAAGGATGATGGGAATAACCGATCCCTCACTGATGGCTCCTCTGCTCTGATTTCTCTGCCACTACAAAACGTCTTCTGCAGAAAAACAGAACCTCCGCGCAGACTCTGGGGCGCTGCCCTGCTCGAAAGTAACCCATCAAACTGGGAAATCACCGAGGTCGTGAGAGTGAGCGTTACCGCCTCTCTGTGAGAAACATATTTTGCTGAATGTGCCGGGGGAGTGGGGGATCTGCCGTCTTCGCGGGTTCCGGGGGAGAGGAGGGGATCGCGTTTATTTTTGCTCATTTTTTTTACTTATGGAGACATTTAGCCCTTGAACGGAAAGCATTAGCCCCCAGCCTGGCCACTGCTGTTCACCCGAGTTTGCGATGAAACCTAATATTTACAGTCACTATAATTTGTGACCTCTCTTAAAAAAACACGTATGTTTTTGTTTTAAATATCCGGAAAAGCAATAACCTTTCGGTGAGCCCCAAGTTCACTATCCCCCAGCTTACTCACAAATCTCTTGCCCAAGGTGTGAGAAATAAACATTTGGGATAGATGGATATGGTGTTGCAGCTGCCGGACTGAGCTGTGATTGAGACAAGCGCTCTGTCTAAACTGGCACACGGTCATTATAAACGGGCTTTCCCTCCCTCCCCCAACACCTCTAAAGATTGGAGGGGCGGGGGCGAACGAGGTCATAGTCCAGCTGAAAAAAAAAGCTGCATACTAATCGGCTCGGTCAAAGCGTCAGCATGTCGGGAATGGCTTCTTGCCATTCTAGTGCTGGAGCGGGTCCTATCTGGCAGTGAATGGTTTCAGGGGCGCGGAGGCGCCCTGGCCAGTGGAGTACACCCCAGAGCCCAGGTGCACTGACTGCAGTCACCGCCATTCCTTGTGGCACCTTCACTTCGGAGCAAGACACCGCCAGGTTCAGGGAAGCCACGCCGGAGGCGCTTTGCGCCAGAAAGCGATGATTTCCAGGCAGTTTTCTCAAGCTTGGAGTCTCGACCCCTTTAAGGAAGAGCGTGTCCCAGGGATAGCTGCTCTCCGGTTAACCAATCAGGAGCGGAGCATCCAGAAAGTCTTTTCCAGTCGTTTCGTACAATTCGACGCATGTTAGAATAAAGTAAGTGTCTCAAAGCACCGCAGGAGCGGTGCAGAAAGTGCCGACCATCTTGAATTGGAGTTTTGCTGGATGACCCCGGGAGTCGGTTTGTGTGAACGGACGCTGTGCAGCTTCAGTGGGGAGGCGGGGCTGGAGCTGGACACAGCCGGGGTGGCGTCCCACTTCAGTCGGTGCTCTCTGAATTCACTGTGGGGCCAGAGCGCGGCCTCTTTAAGCCTCCCTCCGACTCTTGCCCTGTCAGGATTTGAACAGCATCCTGGAGGAGAGGGGGAGGGGTTGGGGGAGGGGGTCAGAGAGAGATTACAAACTATTCTGGTGATCGTAATGAGCCCGAATCCCTGAGCAGCAAGCCCACACGCCAAAGACCAGGATAACGGGGGTTTTATTTTTAGCGAAGGCGACGTTGAGCTGTCATCATCGTGTTTTTTTTTAAAACGGTGAGTGTTTGGTGCAGGGGAAACCAAGCAACGCGCCAGTGGGAGATAAATAAATCAGATTAAATCCGGAAGAGTGCGGTGCTGCGGGCTGTCTGTGATTGTCAGTCTGCTGTTGGAAAGCGCGGAGAGAGGGGTGGGGGTGGAGGGGAATCTACCGGAGTCCGCCTGGAACCTACTGAGTCTCCCTCCGAGCGGACGGTTCTGGATCTAATCCCCGCCATCCCCAGTCTACGGTCTACGCCTGTTTGTTCATTGTCAATCCTCCGCTCGAACACAAAACCGCCGGTGACCCAATAAAACGGATGCGATTCTGGGCGCTGCTGACTTCTTCCCGCTCCTTTCTCAACCCCCCCCCCCCCCCCCCCCGAAGAAGAGGAGTTCGGAGCAAGGGAAGAAAAGGACTGAGCCGATGAAATTCTCCTGAGAGAAACCAGAAGCGAATGTGCTCCTAGCACACCCACCCAACGTTAGTGCCAAGCGCATCTACAGCCACCCCCACCCCCTCCACACATACACACACATACACATTCTCACACATACACACACACTCCTGGCTCGCTTCACTCAGCCGTTAAGTCCTCAAAGCTCATCCCATGACGTAAAAGGAAAAAAAAACATCAAGAGACTGATCGGGGGCAAGTGATTTTCCGATGCAACCGAGCATCCCAAATGTACTGGTGCACTGGCTGAAAGCAGCAGCCTCGAACCGTCCCTGCAGCTTGGGGGTGAGCTAAAGGCAGACTTTCCACAGCCATCATTGAAGAGGCAGAGAAACAGGAGAGAGAGAGAGCGGGAGCAGGAGGGGGAGCGAGCTGCATTCTAAAGATGCACTTACATTCTTATCACGTCGGCATTTTCCTCCGACTCTTCAACAGCGGGAGTGAAGGCAGCTCGAGCAAATCCTCAACTCTTTTCACTTCTTGAACTAAAATCGGCTACGGACGGTAAGTAGACTGCTGTATTGGAGTCTTTAGACACATTGTGTTGAAACATTCGGTGGTCGGGCTGCTATTTGACTGAGGCTTCTTGAAGGCGTTGTTCCTAATAGAATAATGTTATGATTGTATCTGTTTGGTAAGACAGTAACAGATTGTTTAAATGCCTTTATTGGAATTTGCGTCTTTCCCGGTCTACCTCTCTCTATTCTCCACTCCCGAGTACCACACTTAATCCTCCTCTCAACAGCATTTCTATTTTTGAACTTCCCTTTGCATTGTTCCGATTTTTCGCTCCTTGTCATTAACCTTTCGAGTTTATTTACTGAGTTGGCATTGCTTTCCAGCGCAGGTTAAGGGATTTTGTTTGCTTTATAAAAAGCAAACAAATTCAAACACAGAACTTGTTCAACTGTATATCGTGTAAGTGAAATATAGCAAAAAGCACCGATTTTTTAAAATCCATGGTCACTGTCAGCGTTTCACCTTAATGTGGGGAGATTACAATAAGCAAATCCGTGATTAAATTAGACACAATGTACTGTCATATTTATGCGCAAAATCGGCTTTTCTCTGATTCTAACTAATAAAACAGAGCTGGTCAGTACAGCATCTAAGGATGTGCAAGATCCTTTCCAAGCCCGAGCTGATTCACGGACGTCACTAATGGGGCTGCAAATGTAGGCACCACAATAAACCATCAGATTACCGGGGTTTGATTTAGTGGCATTCTGCTGTGTTTGACCTCAGTCCTTCCACAGTTGAGGATGGTTATGTGGGAAATGTTTATATGTTGCAATTTGCAAACCTCTAAATTGACAGGTCCCCGCCCCGCCCCAAAGTAAATGAGTTTTCACATTAGCAATCATAAGGTTGGTGTCTGTCACTCCAGTTTAGAGAGTGCACATGATTGGATTAAATTGGGAGAAATCAGAGTGCTTTTATTACAAGGAGAACAATGAGGACAATGCACAGATTTGGCTGTTCGCAACACACGGTGTAGCCTAATTCTCTGCACCCTCTGGACTGGACATCACCAAACGTTCAGACGTATTTTTCTTCAGGAGCAATTCGCCAATTTCCTGTTTGTCTCCCTTTTTAAAAAAACAAATAAAAAAATCAATTAAAATAAATGAGAAACAGTAATCAATCCCCAGCTTCTGGCAGTGCAGAAATGTCATTATCTTCGTATGCGCCTCGGATGCTGTCAAATGCCTTTCATATTTCCAAGAAATTGCTGCAACATATTCGTGCCTTTGTTTCGTTGGTATTGACATAGGTATACAACATTCTTACGTAGAATACTCTGTATTAATGGAGAAATGTAGGGGATGTCTCTATGTATGATTGGGGTATCTACATTGAAAATGATGAATCCAATTTGTTAGGATTCAGTGTTTTTCTGAAGGGAATTCTGAAATCTAATGCCATTTTCTACGTGTCTTCTATGTACAGTCATTGCATCTCCAGGAGTTCCCCTACGCCTAATAACTGCTGTACCTCCAGCTGAACAGAGAAACAAAAACATAAGGATGTTCTGGATAACCCTTTTAAGCACAATAGCTCTAGGATGGAGTACGTCGATTCCACTAATGGAGGACTCGAAAGAGTTAGATGAACCTTGCATGGAGCCATGCTACTGCGAAGAAAAGGAGAGTTTTTTGCAAATACACTGTGAAAGTAAAGGTTTTACAAATATTAGTCAGATAACCGAGTCATGGATGAGACCTTTTAAACTTTACCTACAAAGAAACTCTATGAGGAAACTCTATTCTAACGGTTTTCTGTTTCTAACCAACGCAGTATCAATCAATCTTGGCAACAACGCACTGCAGGACATTCAGGCAGGTGCCTTTAATGGCATGAAACTTCTGAAACGCTTATATTTACATGAAAACAAACTAGAGGTTTTTCGAAATGATACATTCTTGGGTTTGGAGAGTTTGGAGTATCTACAGGCCGACTACAATGTGCTGAAGAGGATTGATGGCGGTGCATTTAGGAACCTCAATAGACTGAAAGTGTTGATTATCAATGACAATCTGATACCACTTCTACCGCACAATCTCTTCAGGGCGGTTTCCTTAACCCACATCGATCTGCGTGGTAATAGGTTAAAGTCACTGTCTTATGCGGGGACGCTGGAATACATTGGCAGGCGCCTCATGGAGATTCAATTGGAGGAGAACCCATGGAACTGTACATGTGAAATTATGCCACTGAAGTCTTGGCTAGAAAGCATACCATACACAGTTCTTGTCGGGGAAATTACGTGTGAGACACCATTCCATCTCCATGGCAAGGACTTGAGGGAGATCAGGAGAAGTGAATTGTGCCCGATCCATTCAAGTGTAGAGGTAGAGGTCAGCTTGGGAATCCCGCAGCTTGCTTCCAGTAACGACAATGCATGGCCTACCAAACCCTCCTCTATGTCTTTATCGGTGACATACACGGCCTCTTCTGTTGAATACAAGACATCAGGTAAATTACCAAAAGCAACGAAGACTCCAAACACTTTAAAAGCACAGCCAACTCTACGCAGTGTGTATTCGGGACAAAATCAGCCGATAGTTGCAGGCTACCAGACCAGGCCTCCCATCCCTATCATCTGTCCCACGGAATGTTCCTGTAGCTTACATATCAATGATCTGGGTTTGACAGTACAGTGCAAAAATAAAGCGATCCAAAATATGTCTGAACTAATACCAAGGCCGCTGAACGCTAAGAAGTTGTATTTAACTGATAATCTAATTCAGAAAATCTACAGGTCAGATTTCTGGAATTTCTCCAGTTTGGATCTTTTGCATTTGGGGAGCAACAGCGTGTCATATATTCAAGATGGTGCTTTCATGAATCTTCCAAATTTAAAGACCTTGTATTTGAACAACAACGAAATCGAACGTCTCACCCCCGGCATGTTCAGAGGGCTACAAAGTTTAGAGTACCTATATTTCGAATACAACATCATCAGAGAAATCCAACCAGCGTCTTTCAGCTTGATGCCCAACCTTAAACTATTATTTCTCAACAGTAATCTTCTCCGAACTCTACCCACGGACGCTTTCACGGGCACCTCTCTGGGTAGGCTGAACCTGAGAAATAACTACTTTCTGTATCTGCCGGTGAGTGGAGTGCTCGAGCATTTGGACTCCATTGTACAGATCGATCTGAACCAGAATCCCTGGGATTGCTCGTGCGATTTGATTGCTCTCAAGCAATGGGTGGAAAAGATCAGCACAGTTAAACTGATTGGCAGCGTGCTGTGCGAGACGCCGGAGTTCCTCAGAGGGGTGGATCTGAAAATGGTCGACTACGAGGTGTTGTGCCCTGAACTGAAACATGCCGCTGCCTCTCCGGCCGTGCCAGGCTCCGGGGGGAATGGTAATGTGATCTCCACAACCACAGGGTTCGGCTTCTCCTCGCAAGGTGGCGCCATTCCCCTTTCAGTCCTGATCCTGAGCCTTCTGATCATTTTCATTTCCGCTGTATTTATTGCAGCGGGTCTCTTTGCTTTCGTGCTTAGGAGGCGTAAGAAATCGCCCTTCAGGAGACGGCAGGACGTAGACCTGACTGGTATGCAAATGCAGTGCAGAATCTTCGAGGAGAGAGCTGCCAACTCACCCGAGAAAGCGGCCAGCCACGTCTACGACTACATCCCCCATCCCGTCACTCAAATGTGCAACAATCCTATCTATAAACCACGTGAGGGAGAAATGGAGGAGGAATTCTCAGAGACTCAGGAAAATAATACTAATTACAAAACTCTGGAGAAAGACAAGGAATGGAAAACGTCACTGTCCAACAGCAACCTTAATACCATAGTTACGATTAATCAGACTAACGATTTTGCAAGTTTTCCAGAAAATGGTGTTATTTATCCCACTGTGTTGGACAGAGATAGAGCAGCTCACACGGTTGGCTTTGTGGACTGTCTCTATGGCACCGTGCCCAAGTTAAAAGAGCTACATGTCCACCCTCCTGGCATGCAATATCCTGACTTACAGCAAGATGCCAGGTTTAAAGAAACCATTCTCTTTGGCTCATCTGGACGGGGATACCCTGAGCAAACCCAGAGCGAATACCTCGAGTTAAGGGCCAAACTTCAAACTAAGCCAGACTACCTCGAAGTACTAGAGAAGACATCATACCGATTTTAGATATCATACCAACGGAAACGAACCCCAATCACAGCATGTTTTAGAAGGTAAAGGGAAATTATCCGCCACCCCCCTCATTAGGTTGCTTTGGACGAAAGGCCATATTCAAATCATATTCAATAAAGTGCCTTTGCAGACTTTAGCCAGCAATGATATCAATCATATTTTTTTATGGTAACGAGAACTGACTGTGCCGTCTGTAGTCATATAGAGGGCTGGTTATCGACCGTCATATAAATAACCCTATTCATTACTGGCAGCGACTTTGTTCACTTTATTTGGCAGGAAGTGAAGCCTCTCTCTTGCTCTCTCCCTCTCACACCCAAATGAACGCCGAGGGCAAAATTTGTGAAACATTGACTGCAGTCTTGCTGCATGTGTAAAACTGCCGGGGTGTAACTCGCTCAAATGACAAGAAGTAAACTTGGTAATTAAAGTGACTGCAACGCTCTATCGTTCAGTGTTATTTAATTCTTTTTATATATTATATATAAATATATATTATATTCAAGAGGGGAATATAAAAAAAACTCTACGACGCATCTACGGATTTCAATTTGTGAATATGACGCCAAGATTTTATTATAAACAATGCACTTTCTTAAAAAAAGCTCGTCAATGTTGATGCTTACACCACTAACAGCTTTGTAAGAAGCACTTTTAATGTTTTCTCTCTCTCAAACACACAAAGATTTCGAAGTGTGCATATTTATTCTGTAATTTCTGTGAACAATCATTGTAAAGGTAATAATGTTAACTCAATGTAGTGACTGCGTCTGGTAAAGCTTTCATAATAAAAAGGTGATAAACTATGCAGTGACATGTAGAGATTGTATGTGAGTAGAACGACAGCAGGCGAAGGAAACATAAGATATTAATTTATGAAAAAAGAAAACCTCCGATTCCAGAATCTAATTTAATATATTGTCTTACAATGAGTCTCTCTCGTCCATCTACTATAATTAGAAATGTTTTGCCTTAATATAATCTACTGTCTCTGAAATGGCATTTGCAGTTTCTGAGACTTAAGCACAGTAGGCAAACAAATATTGCAAAAGCGATTGTACATGAACACGATGGTACTTCTACTCAGCTATGTTTTTGGGGAATTTTAGTTTCTTTTTAAATATTTTGTTCTATTCTTTAAAAATGCATCTAGTTTTGCAGCAAGTCCAGCCTATTGGGATAGACTGTGTGGTCATCACATCATGGATACAGCACAAGGAAGCCAGTACCTAAAAGGAAGCTGGATCTTACTGTAAATAACGTTGTCCTTGATAAACTGTAAGTAATGCTTCTTTCAATAAATAATTCCATTGAGCAAACTGCTTACATCTTCAAATTTGAGGTGGTCAAATATTATTGTGTCGCAACAATTCACAGAAAAAAAAGACGCTGCTGCAAATCACAGCAGATTTCAAGGCGCGTTTGAGTTTTGTTTTGGCGTATTCAAATCTTCAGTTAAAGAAAGGCAGTTCCAATATAGCGGAGAGAAATTCAGTGACCCCCGGGTGATGAGGCCGTCGTGGTATGTTGGAAGGTGTATCTGCAATGGGAACCACATTGCCTCATTCAATTGTTGTTCAAGTGACATGAGAAGGCGGTGCTAATTCCAGCAGAGGGCACCGTGTTCCAATCACAACTATTTGACGCAACGACAGCACATCTTAACGCAAAATTCAATCGGTTTTATACACCCAGGAGGCTCAGTCTCATTGAGAGTAAATTGCTGACGCATTTCCATTTTATCCCAACTGAACTAAGATACAGAAGTTAAATTGTTATCGAATTCCCCCCGGACTTGAAAATCTGTTGGTTTCTAATGATCGGTTTCTGACATTAATTGGAAGTTATGATTTATTAATAAAGCTACCGACCGCATTATTGCTTTAAGTATTCCGCGGCGACTGTCGGTAATCTATTTCTGACAGCTTATTACTATCTTGCCGACGGGGAGTCTCGCCGTGGTGGTGAAATGAACCTGTGGGTATATTGTTTCGAATCTTCGCTGGCAGAAATCTTGTAAACTGGCAAAGACAAATCAGTTTCCCTGGACAAGGACTAATAGATTGATGACATTAATCTGCTGGTTATATTCGCGGAACCTACGCCGTCATACTCCCAAGGCCAGAGTGCGGGGTATGTTTCAACTTGGAAAGGAGGAAGATTTTGCCCCCACCCCAGAGTGAAGCGCATGCATTTGACTGCAAGAGCTTTCCTTTGCTGAATTAGATGCTAATGTTGACGACACTAACTCGTTGTGCACTTGGTCTAAATTGGGTATATGATGCTGAAATGAGAAATATCTGAGCTGGTGCATTGTAACCAATTGCAGCCTCTGCTGGAAATGATTGATGGCCCAAGATGGCCCTGTTTGAGGTTCTGCATGAGTACAGATTGAAGTCCTTGCAGCGAAGAGAACGGCGCGATTCCTCAGTACGTCGCAGGTTAAAGTGATGTAAATCGTGTGGTGTCAGCTCACCAACAGTGCCACGCATTCCTCTTGTAATTGTTTGCTGTGTTTTAACGTTGTGCGCAGATGGTCAAAAGATGACGGATGTTAATCTGATTTTTTCCCCCAATCGAACCCTGACTAAACTTAATCCTTAAACATGACAAGGAAAAGAAAATGCGCTTTAAGCGGTTCAATCGCTTGCCATTCGCATTGTCATTCTTTTCTTCCTTTACCTATTGCAACTTCATTTTTAAAATCATTTATCTCAGAGCTCGCCTTTTGTTCTTGACCTTTGACCCTCACTGCCTCTAATTACTTGACGTCTAGTACGTTTTAACTTACCTGGTTCTGATCAAATTGACCTGAAATGAGACTTTTCTGTCTTTCCAAACCTGCTGTCTGGTCTTCTAATTATTTTAAGCAGTTTATCTTTTTGTCTGGTTTTCACCATTCTCAATACGACTTTGTTTTTATTGATGCTCCCAGTTAAAGGAAAAATAGTGATTGGACAGGGGCATACTAGGCTAAAATTTACCCCTTTTCCACTACTAGAAAGAGGACAAAGAATTGCTAAGACTGTCATCTAGGTTTATCACCAGCTGCAGTTTGCTAGAAATGTTCTGACCACTTTTCAAACCCTGCAATGCCCAAATGGGGAGGATATGCAGCTTGTTAGATCAGAGCTTCCAAGGAACTGAATCTGATTTCTGCTGAGAACTTCAGGTATATTCTAACTGGGATGTACTTTTCAATGTCTCCTCATAATAAAGCTAATGAAATATTAATAGCAACAATTTACATTTGAGGACTCAATGTTTCACAGGATTTAGAGCTTGGTTCAACCGCCACTTACTGCTTCTCTTGCAGTTCTGCCTGTGAGAGAAGGCTTTGCTATTACTGTATCTGCAAACTCTTACACAATCTTTTTGAAAATCAATCCTTTACTATCTCTCCTTATTTTTATTGGTTGCATGATAAGTTGAATTTGCTCTGCTAAGCAAAGCAATAATGGGTTGGCAATCTTGAGAATCTTGAACTAGCTGTCACTGTTCAAAATTCTGGGATCTTCAATTTAAAAATAACAGATTAGGTGACCTATTTTTTTTCAGAAGGTCATCAATTTTTGGATCTCTCTTTCTGAAAACAAGATGGAAGAAATATCCATGAATTTTTTTAAGTTAGTAGAGAAATTCTTGTTAAGCAAAGGGATGAAAGATTATCAGGGATAGATAGTTATGGAGATTTAAGGCTACAATCAGAGAAAGCACAAGCTTTTTGAATGGCAGGGCAGACTCATTGCCTCCTCCTGCTTCTAACTCATGTGTTCATATGTACATTTTGTGTTATTAAATATCTTTAAATGCAATTTGGAACAATATTATTTTAAGCACAAAAATATATCACCATAGATGCTGTAAATCTGAAATGAGAACAGAAATTATTAGAAACAGTCAACAGATCTGGCAGCAACTGTGGAGTCAGTAAGAGAGTTAGAGAGCTAATCTTTCAGGTCTTTGACTATTTTACTATCTTTGAACCTGAAACCTGATCCTCCCTGTGGTAATGGGTAATGACCTTAAGATGCCATATGGCAAGTTCCTGTTGTCGCTCAGGTTGATTTATTTGGTAGGATTTGGTTTAATTGTTAAAATTTTACATCTATTGATGACTGCTCCTCTGCAAGTTTTATGAAAGTACTGAAATTACATACTCATTGCATTGTATGCTATTAAATTATTACCTATTTTCAAAGAATCTAATACAACTGATACCTATGAAAAATTTATAGACATTGATTGATAAAGGTCAATCTATCTTCACCCCGACATATATATTTCAATGAGTTGTTTCTCAATTCGAAATCTTTCAGAATGTTCTTTTTCCAAAGCATCTGTAATGGTTTAGTTATATCAGAAAACAAAAGCAAAATACTGTGGATGATGAAAATGTGTAATAAAAACCAAAAATCCTGGAACCGTGCAGCTAGTCTGGGAGCATCGATGGAGTGAGAAACAGAGTTAACATTTCAGGCCTGTAACTGCTGAAACATTAATTAAGTCAGAACATTGAATTTGATTTAACTAATTTGATCAATTATGCAAGAAAATCATATTGTACAAGCTATTTGTGTATTTGGTGATTAGATTGTTATTCTATTTAAGTATTGAAATTTACAATCAAGTCAAACAGTAGTATTCAACAAAGCAATCGATGGTTTGGAATTAATGATGAATAATTGAAAGTTGTTAAGTACTTGCACTTTGGCTGTAAGATTAATATGATTAGATAAAGAATCATCTCATAATCAGTCAGATATATTCCACTAATTATTGCTAATGGGTTAAAATTTTCACTACTTGAAATTAATGAAAAGAAAATTTTGCTGAGTGACATTAGAAGCTGCAGATTTGCCAAATACAATATGTTTGCAGAGGATTTTGAGATATTTCAATTTGCAGGTGAACATTCACTAACTGAGCCACCATTCAGTGAAAATTACTGCATTGTAGGTTTGGACCTCTGATTGCTGTTGAAGATCTAAATGTGGAAAATTTGCATTGTCTCCTGTTTTCATGCTTGTCACTCCTTATTTTCTGTTGCATACTGAAATATTTTTATCCATAAATGCACAATACAAGTTTTGACCACTGTTTTCAAACTAATAGTTTGACTATATAGATATGACTTTGAATGTGAAGTCATGTTTCAGATTGCAGCTTTGTCAAGTTTGTGCTACAATAACAAGAACATCAAATCTTCTGCTGTTTGTCATTTCTGGTGCTTATTGAAATTCAGGGACCAAAGTCTATTTATATTGCTTTCACATATAGATACCCTCTATGTATTAGATCCTTCTGTTGATTGTATACAACCATTGTTCATCCATATAATTCACATAATTTATTTGGAGTTTGCAGCAGTGAAGGAATGCCACCTTGTCTAGTATGCTGAATAAAGATAGTGGTCTATTCATAAATATAGTATTGCATCAATCGTATCTTTCAAAAAGAAAGTGTACATATAATTATTAAATAAATAAAGAATGCAAGGCTATAGAAAGTGAATGGAGAAGTAAATTGGATATCACATTCCAACTGTTCATGCAGTTCAGTTCTTTATGGAATTTGTGTGTGAGACTTTCCATGCAAGTACTTTTGCAGTACGTGGCACGGAATATTGTAAATTCTCGAAATCTGAAATAGTAATAGAAAAAAGGTTTAGAACACTCAGTTGGTTAAACAGCATTTGTAGAGAAAACAAGATGGGGGTCATTTTTGATGTTTATATCAGGATATGTTATGTATACATGATTTGTTATGCACACATGGTTTGTTATTCACTTTCTGGATGTATTACTAAAATGTTGCACCAAAACTCTAGAACTACCTCCATAGCAGTACTTTGGGTGTACCCTGTCTACATAGATCACAGCTGTTCAAGAAGACACATCACCACTGTCTTCTTCAGGGCAATAGACATGTACTGATCTGCCTGCTATGTCTATATCCTACATGTGATTAAAACTACAGACTTAGCATTCAGGAAATGTTCCATATCAGATCTATATGACTAAATATTGTCAAGACAATTGCAAATCTGTTTAAAACATGGTGTTATTAATCTTTATCACATTGTTGACATAATTCAAACCCAACAAGATAGGCCACATCTTTAAGACAAAATGCACAAATAACATTTGGAGAGAGACTGCTATTGCTCACAAACATAGTGCTCCATGTTAATGTGAATTATCATGACATTTAATGTCCATTGTGATTTGTGCCTGTCAGTTTAGTTCTCCCCTTAACCATAACTGATAGTGGGTGTTTCTGATTCCGTAGTAAATATTGTTTTGCAGCTTTGTAGTCCTTATGTCTTTCACACTTTGAAGTGTGCAAAATGTGAAATGCATGGATATTATTTAATTCTATTGATCAAAACTGCTTAAACCAGCTGGTTTTGTAGAAGCACTAATTGCTCATAGTGTGGAATGCAATGATAATAACATACTGCAAATAAACAGAGATTGAAAAATTAGTCTAAATTGACACCACTATAATTCTGCCAACTATTAGTTTAGCAGATGTTGGTTACCTACAATTTAATACCTGACTGCTACATCTTGCCAGGTCAATGGATATGTGGAAGTCATAATACATAATACAAGTCATAATACAAACACTGTTTATGATGTATACAATGGCATTATCTTCAAAATTTGATCAAACTTCCTGCAGAATTGAAATACTGGCCTTTAGGAGTTTCCAATTTAATTATAGTGAACCACCCAAAATATATTATGTCTACAAAATATTTCTTTGGTACTAAAAGATAAGAGTATAATTATGTGTTTTATGTACTGTAACTATATATTAAAATCACTATTCTGTTTTCTCAGTATTCAAATTACTGTACAAATAGCAACCAGATATAAAGGTTAATCATGTGCTTCGTTCAATGTGAACAATTTCTCATAGTCATGCAAATTTGACTGACCTCTTCTGCAACTAATTGTGGCCTATCTTGAAGCCAGTACAGGAGGTGGCAGTGGGAGTGAGTTCTGTATGACAAGTGCCACCACTTGAGGGAGACACTAGGGATTTGCTTATTAAGGATTGTTATTTTATGTTGTGAATAATTAAGGGTCAAATTGAATCACAGTTATTTAGCCATTGCAAAGCAATCCATTTGTTTAAATGTTAGCTGCTTTCCCTGCTCTAAAGATAATTAATGTTGTAACATGTCATAATAGGTAGATTGCAATAAAAATTTGAAATTGGTTTACATTTATTATAGAACAGAATAGATTCTATTACAGTATGGAAACAGGCCCTTTGGCCCAACAAGTCCACACTGACCCTCTGAAGAGTATCCCACCCAGACCCATTCCCCTAACATACCTAACCCTGAACACTATGTGCAATTTAGCATGGCCAATTCACCTAATCTGCACATCTTTGGATTGTGGGTCGAAATCAGGGCACGTGCAGGAAAATCTTGCAGCCTGAGGCTGGAATCGAAAGCAGATCCCTAGCGCTGTGAGGCAGCAGTGCTAACTACTGAGCAACCATGCTGCCCAAACGTATTATGTATTTTTTCTAATGGCTATTGAGTACAAAATAAAATTATAAAATTATACGTGTTGGTATACAATTCTTGTAGGGTGAGAACAGACTATTTGCAACAAATCCACACCAACCCTCTGAAGAGCACCCCCTTCTCTATCCCTGTATTTCTTATGGCTAATCCACCTAAACTCCACATCCCTGGACAGTATGGGCAATTTAGCATGGCCAATCCACCTACCCTGCACATGTTTGGACTGTGGGAGGAAACCAGAGCAAACCCACACAGACAATGTGCAAAGTCCACAGTCACCTGAGGCTGGAATTGAACCAAGGTCCCTGGCACTGTGAGGCAGCAGTGCTAGCCACTATGCCAGTGTTAGTGAAGCAGAAATTTATCAAGAAGGAGCATAAGGTATGTTTGTCCTAACAAAACAATATACAGGTCGCTCTGCTATGACATGCGTTTCATTAACACAAATTCACTATAACGATTAACGAATTGGGGATACTGGTTCTGAAGCACGAAGTTTTAAAGCATGTATTGGTTGTAATGCGATTCCAGCTCCAGCTGTTATGTGCTCAGTTTCAATATGATGTAATAGTTTAGTTCTGAAACACCTTCAAACCACCGTGAATTCCTTATTTTCAATTTTATTAGGTTCATTTAAAAGATATTACATTTTATGCTTAAAAATCAACAAGCATTTTGATAGATCTTATATTCATTTGTTTATAGCAGCTTATTTGCTTTTTATTTATCAGCATGAACTTGACAACATGTTTGTATGTGGTGCTAACTATTTGACAAAATATCTTACTGATCTATCCTTTCTAAGAGTTAGCTTATGAGAACCACATGTTCTATTTGTTTAGCTAACTATCTTTTTGTCTTTGGACCTACCTTTCTGCATTTTAATTTAATGCAATCAATAGAATTAAAAATATATTCTGATGGAAGTAAAAGTATGAAATGTAAGAAATGGTGTTGTTTGAACTCTGAAAGGTATAAGTTCTCACTAAAACTTTCACTGATTCTCAGTTTTGCTAGTGCTGTTTGGTTCCACACTCAGTCAACTGCAGCCATGATGTCAAGAGTGGTCACTCTCCCCTCACTTTTGGAATTCAGGTCTTTCACTCACATTTAATCCAAGGTTGTAATGAGGTCAGAAGCTGAGTGGCTTGGTGAAGTCCAAACTGAGCACAAGTGAACAGGTTAGTGCTAAACATGTACTGTTTTACAGCACATTTCATCACTTTCCATCTCAGAGCATCAAGAGCAAACTGGTGTGAAGGTATTTTACTGGTTTGGATTTGTCCTGCTTTTTGTGTTGAGTTCATATTTAGGCAACTTTCTACATTGTTAGTTAGCTGCCAATGGTGTAGCTGTACTGGAACAGTTTGGCTAGGGGTGTGGCAAGTTCTGCAGTTTTCAAATCTTCTGAACTATTGCTAGAATTTTGTCAGAGCCTGTAGCCTTTTCAGTATCCACTACCTCCAGCTGTTTCTTCATATCAAGTGGAGTGAATTGAATTCACTGAAGCCTGGCATCTATTATACTATGGACCTGAAGGTGGCAGAAAAGGTTAATAAGGTAGTCAAAGGCATATGGGATGCTTACACTTGTCAGTCATGGCTTAGATTATAAAAGTGGGGAAATCATGTTGGAGCTTTACAGAACTTTGGCTAGACTACAGCTGGAGTATTGTGTGCAGCTCTACTCACCACACTCTAGGAAGGATGTGATTGCACTGGAGGGGGTGCAAAGGAGATTTACCAGGACGTTGTCTGGAATTGGACAAGGAATGTTAAAAAGACATGCCTTATGGCTTTGTGCTGAATGCATGGAACATTCAAACAAAAGTGGATGAATGAATCACGTAACAAGATATCAATGAGTATCACGTATTTGGGATTACAGAGATATAGTTGCAGGGTGACCGGGGATGGGAACTGAACATCCAGGAGTATTCAGTATTTAGGAAGGATAGGCTAAAAGAAAAAGAGAGTGGAATCTCATTACTGGTTAAAAATGATGTAAACACAATATTGAGGAAAGATATTAGCTCAGACAATGTAGAATCTCTGTGGGTAGACCTGAGAAATACCAAGGAGTGAAAAAAAATTAATGGGGGTGATAGAAAAAACAGAAAATTAGTGGTGGTGTTGAGAATGACATTAAACAGGAAATCAGGGATGCATGAGGTAAAGGAATATCTGTAATTATGAATGATTTTAATCTCATGTAGAGTCGTCTTATCAAATTAATCTCAATGCCAAAGAGGAGGAATTCCCAGAGTATATAAGAGATTGTGTTTTGGACCAATATAATGAGAAACTAACTAGAGAACAGGCATCTTAGTCTGGGTGAGAAGGGACTGAAAGAGGAATAATTGGTAATGTGGTTATGAGAGACACTTTAAGAATGAGCAACCATAATATGATACAATTTTTCATCAAGATTAAGAGTGACCTCATTGATTTTGATACTAAGATCCTGAAACTTAATAAAGGGAAACACATGAGTTGGCTATAATGGATTGGGAAATATTACTGAAAGGAATGATAGTGGATAGGCAATGGCAAATATTCAAAGAGTGAATGTGTAAACTACAAAAATTGTTTATTCCTATTTGGTGCAAGTGTGAAAAGACAACAGTGGCCAAACCAAGGCTTTTGAGGGAAGTAAGAGATAGTGTTAGAAGATAAAATGGGGCATATAAATTTGAAGAAATTTCCTGAAGATTGGGAACAGATTAGAAGTCAGCAAAGGAGGAACAGATGATTGCCTAAGAACGGTAAAATAGTGTAGGAGAGTGATCTTGCGGGGAAAATATGAACTGAGTATAAATGTTTAGAAATATGTAAACAGAAAAAGTTAATGCAAATCCCTTACAGTCAGAAATAGTTCCTGTTCATTGGATAGTAGCTAATGTAACCACACTATTTAAAAGGGAAGTTGAGATAAAAACAGGGAATTATAGAGCAGTAAGTCTGACATTTGTAGTGAGTAAAATGTTAGAGTCCATTATCAAGGATTTTGTAGCAGAGCACTTAGAAAACAATTTACAAAAGGGAAATCATGCTTGACAAATTTAATGGAATTCTTTGAGAATGCAATGTGTAGAGTTGTTTGGGGGAGCCAGTGGATGTGGTTTATTTGGATTTTTAGAAGCCTTTTGGCAACGTCCCACATAAGATATTAATGTGTAAAATTGAAATGCATGGGATTGAGAATTGTGCATTGAGTTAGATAGAAAATCAGTTAGCAGCAAAGAAACAAAGAATAGAAATAAATGGATCTTTTTCATGAATGGCCAACAGTGACTATTTGTGTACTGCAGGGATCAGTACTAGGACCCCTGCTATTCACTTGTGTATGTTAATAATTTAGATGAAAGGACTGAATGTACAGTCTCAAAATTTGCAGATGACTCAAAGCTAGGTGGAAGGGTGAGCTGTGAGGAGAACACAGAAATGTTACAATGTAATTTGGACAGGCTGAGGCAGCAGGCAAATGCAAGACAATAGCAGTATAAGGTGGATAAACGTAAGGTTATCTACTTTGGTCACAAAATTAAGAAGGCAGCTTGTTATTTGAGTAGTTGTAAATTGAGAGCGGGGGATGTTCAATGTAACACATAACTGCTAGTATAGTATTGTGATTTATTGTTACATCCATAGGATGGGAGATTTGGAGTCTAGGGGGCACATTTTTAAGGTGATAGGAGAGAGATTTAAAAAAGACATGAGGGGCAATTTATTTACACAGAGGTTGGTTTGCATGTGGAATGAACTGCCTGAGCAAGTGGAGAATGTAGCCATTTAGATAAGTACATGAGTAGGAAAGTTTTGGAGTGATATGGGCCAGGAGCAGGGAAGTGTAACTAGTTGATTTTGGGATCATGTTCAGCATGGACTGGTTGGATTGAAATGTCTGCTTTCGTGCTGTATGACTCTTTGACCCAACGTATTTATTAAAATACAGTAAAATGTATTAAAATCACCATAATTAATCAACACAATTTTAATTACATAAATTATAAAGAAAGATATAATACATACAAAGCAAAGTATGATTTCCTTTTTTGTTCCAACCATGTATTCTTGATTTCTTAAGTGGTTACAGGACATTCCTTACTCCACAACAGTTAAATCTATTCCTGAGGCTGCAAAGCCAAGGAGGAAGCACACTGAAGCAGCTTCACCACTGCGGACTGGACTCCGAATGCTGCCATTGATACTCCAGCTGTAGCTATAGCCAGGAGACTGCTCTAACTCTCGAGGACTGAGACCCATTCTCAACTTTTGTGGACCGACAGACCCCATCCTGAGAATTGAAGAATCATGCACTCTTCTGCCATTGCAGACACCACCGAAACACCAAAGGAAAAGAACTGACCCCAGTCCATCATTACTGGAACAGTTATTCAAACCAGGACTGCCTTGGCAATGAGGGATGGAGCAGATCCATCAGTCAACAGCTCCCTATAACCTTTCTCCACTACCGCAGCCACAGAAAGAAGGAAAAATGAATTTGGTTCAAAAGTTAAATGAAGGAAAATAAAATTTAAAAATAAGTCCTTTACAGGATGAGATGGGGGATTTAATAATGGGATATGAGGAAATGGCTGAGGCATCAAACAGATATTTTGTATTGGTCTTCATAGTAGAGGACATGAATAAGTGTGTCAGTAATTGACAAAAAGACAAAGGCAGGTGAGGACCTGGAAACAATCATTATTACGAAAGACATACTCTGTTGGGCAAGCTAATGGAGATAAAGATAGACAAGTCTCCTGCTCCTGACGAAATGCATCCTAGGGTGCTAAAAGAGATGGCGAGAGAAATAACAAATGCACTTTTGGTAATTTTCCAAAAATTGGCTGCACTCTGGGGCTTGTTCCAGCAGGTTGGAAAACAGCAAATGTGAGGACCCTTATTGAAATAGGGCATAGACAAATGGTGGGGAATTATAGAATGGTTAGCTTAACTTCTGTAGTGAGGAAAATGCTTGAATCTATTGTCAAGGAAGAAATAGCAAGATGTCCAGATAGAAATTGTCTGATTAGGCAGATGCAGCATGGGTTCATGAAAGGCAGGTCATGCTTAACCAATCTACTGGAATTCTATGAAGACATTACGAATACGGCGGACAACGGGGACCTAATAGATGTGTATCTAGATTTCCAAAAGGCATTCTACAAGGTGCTGTACAAAAGGCTGCTGCATAAGGTAAGGATGCATGGTGTTATGGGTCATGTACTAGCATGGATAGAGGGTTCGTTAACTAACAGGAAACAAAGAGTGAGGATAAATGAGTGCTTTTCTGGTTGTCAATCAGTGACTAGTGGTGTGCCTTGGATCAGATGTTGGGACTGAATTATTCACAGTTTACATAAATGATTTGGAGTAGGGGACCATGTGTCGTGTGTCAAAGTTTGCGGATGATACAAAGATGAATTGTAGAGCAAAGTGGAGAGGACTGTGAAACTTTGCAGAGGGACATAGATAGTTTAGGTGAGTGCGCAAAGGTCTGCCAGATGAAGTACAATGTTAATAAATATAAAGTCATCCATTTTGGTAGGAATTACAGTGAAAATGACTCTTATTTGAATGGTAAAAATTGCAGCATGTTGTTGTGCAGAGGCGTTTGGGCATGCGTGTGCATGAATCACAGAAGGTTGGTTTGTACAGGTAATTAAGAAAGCAAATGGAATTTTGTCCTTCATTACTAAAGGGATTGAGTTTAAAAGCAGGGAGGGTATGTCACAGCTGGTTAGAGTGCTAGTGAGGCCACACCTGGAGTACTGCATGCAGTTTTGATCTCCTTACTTGGCACCAGAGAGGTTGCAGAGGAGATTCACTAAGTTGATTCCAGAGTTGAAGGGGTTGGCTCATGAGGAGAGACTGAGTAGACTGGGATTATATTCATTGGAATTTAGAAGAATGAGGGGGTATCTTAGAGAAACCTATAAAGTTATGAAGGGAATAGATAAGATAGAGGTAGAGGGTATGTTTCCACTGGCGTGTGAAACTAGAACAAGAGGACATAACCTCAAAGTTAGGGGGAGCAGATTTAGGACTGAATTGAGAAGGAACTTTTTCACTCAGAGGGTTGGGAATCTGTGGAATTCCCTGCCCAGTGAAGTAGTTGAGGCTTCCTCATTGAATGCTTTTAAAGCTAAGATAGATAATTATTTGAATACTAAAGGAATTAAAGGTTATGGTGAGAGAATGGGTAAGTGGAGCTGAGGCCACAAAAAGATCAGCCATGACTTTATTGAATAGCAGGCAGACTCGAAGGGCCAGATGGCTTACTCCTGCTCCTGTTTCTTATGTTCTTATAATCTTACACTCAATGTTATTAAAAAAAAAGGATGCAGTGAGACATGCAATAGGAAGTGAATGGGCTGGGAGCCCGAACCCTTCCTACCCTGTCGCCTCTGCCATCTTGAAGAAAAAGCATTCACCACTCGCTGAAAGTAAGTGCACAGGCACAGCAGGCAGTAAAGAAGGCCACACTTGGGAATATTGTTCACAGTTTGGTCTCCTTATCTGAAGAAGGATGCCCTTGCTAAAGAGGGAATGCAGTTGAGGTTTACCAGATGTTTCCTGGGATGGCAGGACTGATGTATAAGGAGAGATTGAGTCAGCTATAATTGTATTCACTGGAGTTCAGAAAAATGAGGGGGATCTTGTAGAAACTTAGAAAATTCTAGGACTTAAACAGTTTTAATGCAGGAAGGATGTTCCTGGTAGTGGAAGAGTCTGGAACAAGAGAGTATAGTTTAAGGATAAGAGATAAACCTTTTAGGTCTCAGATGAGGAGAAATTTCTTTGCCCAGACAGAGGTCAACTTGTGGAATTCACTACTACAGAAAGTGGTTGAAGTCAGAACCTTATACATTTTCAAGAAGGAAACACATATCTCGTGTGGCTAAAGGGATAAAAGGATATGAGAAGGGCATGATTTAGGGTGTTGAGCTTTTATGATCAACCATGATCATATTGAGTGGTGCAGCAGATTCGAGCAGTTGAATAGACTGCTTCTGCTCCTATTATGTTTCCATCTTTGTAATCCTGGGATGGGTCATTTCAGCTTTGAAGAGAGGCAGGATAAGCTTGGGCTGTTTTAGGGAGGCCTTGATAGAATTGTATCAGGTTATAAGGGACATGGACAGTGTGAATAAAAAGCAGCTGTTCCTTTTAGTTGAAGTTCAAAGAAAAGTGTGGATAATTTTTAAAGTGAAAGATAGAAGGTTAGAGGGGATTTGATGTAATATTTTTTCCACAGAAGATGGTTGGGATCTGGAATCCACTGCCTAGAGAGGAAGTTGAGATTGGAAACCTCACAACCTTGAAAAAGTACTTGGAAAAAGTGTCATAACATTCAAGGCTATGAGCCTAGTGTGGATAAGTGTGACTAGTGTAGAAAGCAGTATACTTTTGGCCATGCAGACTCAATGGGCCTCTTTTTGACTGTGTGATTCTATCATCTTTGGAGGAGGCTGATCATCTACTCATCCATGTACATTGATGAAATAGATCATGGAGCCAACTGTACAATACAATGTTTGCTGATGACACAAAGTGAGGAAGAAAATATGCTGTGATGAGAACATAATCTATCCATAACCCTTCACAGATATCTTAAGTGATTGGAGAAAAACTGAGGAAAATATGAACTTCCCCTTTGGTGGAAAGAATAGAAAAAATATTTTATAGGACATTGGTGAGACCTGATGGAGACTTGTGTATAATTTTGATCTCTGAAGTAACTCCACAAAGGCCAGAATCCTGTCACTAAGTCACCTTTTACTTTCATGTCGATAAAGTGTGGCACTGGAAAAAAGCACAGCAGGTCAGGCAACATCAGAAGAGCTGCTGCTTGACCTGCTGTGTTTTTACCAGTGTCACACTTTATTGACTCTGACTTCTCCAGCATCTGCAGTCCTCACTACCTTTTTCTTGACATGACACAGTCAGCTCAGAGCTGGCTCCTGGAGTGAACAGACACTCTGATATATGTCAATCAGGACTGGGTTACCAGCCCCACTCAGGGAACTTATAATACAGTGAGGTCCAACTGGCTGACCTTGTTCCAATCACTACAATCTCCTTGCGCAACAAGGACAGAAACGCCTGAGAAGCAGTGCAGAGAATGTTCATTCAAATCATACCTTGTTTGAGAGGATTAACTTATGAGGAAAGCTTGAACAGGCTGAGCCTGCATCCAGTGGAGTTTACAGGAATGAGAGGTCATTTTCTTGAAACATGTAAGATCCTGAGGGGATGTGACAAGGTGAATGCTGAAATAATGATTTCCCTTACAGTAGACACTTGGACTCTTCTGCACAGTTTGAAAACAAGATAGTTTAAATTGAAAATGGCAGTGATAATTTTTTCTGTCTCTGAATGTTGTGTGTCTTTGCAACACTCTTCTGTAAAGAGCAGGGAATCACAGTCTTTGAATATATTTGAAATAGTGCTGGATAGATTTTTGACTAACAAGGGATAGAAGGGATTTTGGAGGGAAGGGGTATGTGGAGTTGAGACTATATGCAGGTCAGCCGTGATCTTATGTAATGGCAGGTCAATCCCAAGGAGCTAAGCGGCACACTCCTGTTTCTCATTCATATATTCATAAGTAAAGCTGCCTTTTTATTCAGAGAGACATCAAGCATGGCTGGTTTACTATGGTCATGTTGATAGGTTAAGGATGTTTTCTGAGGATGACATTGAATTTCACCTAATAAACCAAAACTGATCATATTATTCTGTATTGACATTAGCTTACACATTTGAAAATATTACAGTTTTCAGCACTAACATCTCTTACTTCATGAACACAAATTTTATGTCCCACATCAAAAATAAAAGTTACTTCTTTGGACTGAAACATTAAAATTCATGAAGAGAGGGAGATCACTGTGGATCCATTTTGCCTGTTGTGCTGGCTTTCAGAACGAACAGTTGTGCTTAGTTCTACATGCCTGCTTTATGTCTACCACTCTGTAATCTCTTCACCCTTAAGCATCTGTCCAACTCTCTTTTAACATTATTATGGAATTACTTTTCAGGTTGAATGTTTCAGATCCTGACATCTCTTGAGTTTCATTTCTTCTCTTTGGCTTTTCAGATCCTTTGCCAACGATTTTGAATCTATGACCTCTAGTTATTGATCCACATGTCATAAGATTATTTTCTCTCCTAAAATAAAGTATCTCATCACTTTGAAAGCCTCGATTAGGTAATTCATAACCTTTCATGGTATGGCGACTGTTCTTCCAAAGACTACAAGAAACTACAGAGAATTGTGAACACAGTCCAGTCCATCACGCAAGCTAACCTTCCAACCATTGACTCCATCGATACTTCCTGCTGCGTTGGCAAAGCAACCAATATAATAACATAAGCCCCCCCCAACCCCTGCACCCCCACCTACAGCCTCAGACAGAAGATATATGTATACAAATGGATTCAAGAACAACTTTTCCCTTGCTCTTATCAAACTTTTGAATGGACCTCTTAAATGTTAATTTTAATTTTGATCTCTCTACACCTTCTTTGAGGCTGTAACACTCTGTTCTGCTACATAATGCACTTTGTATGGTATGGTCTGCTTGTGGACCATGAAAAACAACACTATTCACTGGTCAAGGTCTAGGTCAAATAAAATAAAATAAAACCAAGTTTTCCAAGTTGTATGCATAACTGAAGTTCTTTATACTTGGTAACACCTTAGTAATCATCCTGTTTATTCTCATTGCATATTTCTTGAATGGTGATTCACAGCATTGTTCACCAGCTGAGGCCTCACCAGAAATAAAAAAAATTCTATCATGATCCCTCTCTGTAATGTTTTATTATTCCATTTCTACATCCCACTAAGGGACTGGCTAGCTTGGCTGGCTAATTTATACTGCAGACTAATGCTGAAAGCTTCATTTTGATCCCTGATCTTACTGAGGAGGACTTAGAAAGGTAATTGCAAATCACTACAAAACAAAAAGCTAAGGATACAGCTCAGAATGAAGCATCAGCAGACAATGAGCCAAAGATCTTCATTTGGGTAGAACACATAAAAGAATTAACTCAATGCTATTTTTTCAAACCATCTTGTCCTCTTTGTGTTTAAGATCTTTCAGCTTACTTATATTTTTCAAAACAATACCTTTTTGAGTATACTGTCTTTCAGTTTTAGACATCCCAAAATGCATCACTTCATATTTTTCCACATGGATTTCCATCTACTATGTTTCACCAATCTGGCAGGCATCATTTTTAACTTTATTGAATCTACTTCAGTTAAGTGTATATCTGTTCGGTAAGCACTTTCATTTCAATGTATCCTTTTATTGATATATCTCCCATTAATTTGTATGGAAATGTGTTCTGTCTAGTGGAAAGTAAAGGCAATTATCATTTATAATGCATAATTATACATTCCATACACGTCCATGCTTAATTTATACATTATTGATGGAATGTCACCTTTACAAATGGCAGTCAAATTCAAGTACAGTATATAGATCAACTCAACACCTCACACCACTAGTTATTAAAGAAGTGACTGAAAGTCATAAGATCAGTACTGATGATGGATTTAGTTGGAACATTCTTCCAAAGTAATTTTCCTTTGCTTTCCAAACTTCAAGGCACTTGCACAGCCATATTTCTATTTAGCTCTTAATCCAGAGGCCTAGACTAATGATTTAGACATGACTTGGATTCTAGGTAATCTAAGATGGAGGATGGGAAAAATTTCTGGCTGTAACAGCTGCTCCTTTTTTGAGGTATTTTAGATGTTGGAGGTGATTTCCTTGAATTCCAGGAGCAGCAATTACTGTTTTATATGCTGTTGCATTGTTTGGGAACTTTGGAGAAAAAAAGTCAAAACAACAGCAGTTTTAAAGGGAGAATAGCAGACAAAGGAAGCACATGGTGAGGTCAGTGCAGGAGAGAACCTGCACAGTTACTGCCTTTGCTGTTTGAATTCATGTATCACTGGACATCGGAGTGCATCTGGGAAAATTAACAAACAGTGAAATTCACAACTGATCTTGGAGGAACCTGTTTGGGTGAAGTTCACAGCACAGAAACAGAAAACTGAATTGTTTTAAGTGTGTCCTACAGAAAGTCTGCAGTGGTGAGTAGAGTGGGTTCTTTCTTGATTATATGTTTTTTTGAGATAGGTCTCTTGATTAAACTTAAAAATATAAGCCACAACTATTTAATTAACCTGGGGCAGTGTTTTGTAGATGGGTCTGTAGATTGTGAAGGAGCAAAAATGGCCTTTAGTAGAGTGATATATACTTCTTGTCAGATGTCTGAGTTTAAAGAGAGTTTAAGGGTTACTGCGGATTATGTCTATAATAAATGATGTTGGTTGAGAATCCTATCAGATTGAATGGATTGGTTGGAGAGACAGAGGCAATGAGGAATTTGCAACAGCAACAGTATGTGATGGATGGCAGTTATAGGAAGGGGGGAAAGTCTCAGATACAGTCACACAGATGGGTTAACTCCAGGAAAGGTCAGAGAGCTAGGCAGCGAATGCAGGAGTCCTCTGTGGCTATCCCCATTTCAAACAAGTATGCTGTTTTGGAAAATGTAGAGGGTGATCGATTCACAGGGGAATGTAGCACGAACAGCCAAGTTTCTGGCATTGAGATTGGCTGTAATGCCATGAGGGGTACATTGGGTTCCAAGAGATCAATTTTGTTCGGGGATTCTCTAGTCTGAGGTACAGACAGACGTTTCTGTGGCCATCAGCCAAAACTCAGAATGGTGTGTTGCTTCCCTGGTGCCAGGATCAAGGATATCTCAGAGAGGGTGCAGAATGTTCTCAAAGGGGAGAGGGACCAGAAAGAGGTCATTGTCCACATTGGAACCAACGAAATAGGAAGGGAAAAATTTTGAGATTCTGAAGAGATATTACAGAGAGTTAGCCAGGAATTTAAAAAGGAGGTCGTCAAGGGTAGTAATATCTGAAATACCCCCAGTGTTATGAGCTAGTGAGGGCAGGAATAGGAGGATAGAGCAGATGAATGCATGGCTGAGGAGCTGCACCTAAATTGGAAGGGGACTAATAAACTGGCAGGGAGATTTGGTGGTGGGGGGATGGGAGTTTGGGAACCCGGGAGATAGTGAGGAAAGAGATCAATCTGAGACTGGTATAGTTGAGAACAGAAGCGAGTTAAACAGTCAGGGCAGGCGGGGACAAGGTAGGACTAATAAATTAAACTGCATTTATTTCAATGCAAGGGGCCTAACAGGGAAGGCAGATTAACTTTGGGCATGGTTAGGAACACGGGACTGGGATATCATAGCAATTACAGAAACATGGTGCAGGTATGGGCAGGACTGACAGCTTAATGTTCCAGGATACTTCAGGAAGGATAGAAAGGGAGGCAGGAGAGGAGGGGAGTGGCATTTTTGATAAGGGATAGCATTACAGCTGTGCTGAGGAAGGATATTCCTGGAAATACATCCAGGGAAGTTATTTGGGTAGAGCTGAGAAACAAGAAAAGGATGATCACCTTATTGGGATTGCATTATAGACCCCCTAATATTCAGAGGGAAATTGAGAAACAAACTTATAAGGAGATTTCAACTATCTGTAAGAATAATAGGGTGGTTATGGTAAGGGATTTTAACTTTCCAAATGTAGACTGGGACTGCCATATTGTTAAGGGTTTAGATGGAGAGGAATTTGTTAAGTGCGTACAAGACAATTTTCTGATTCAGTATGTGGATGTACCTACTAGAGAAGGTGCAAAACTTGACCGACTCTTGGGAAATAAGGTAGAGAAGGTGACTGAGGTGTCAGTGGGGGAGCACTTTGGGGCCAGCAACAATAATTCTATCAGATTTAAAATAGTGATGGAAAAGGATAGACCAGATCTAAAAGTTGAAGTTCTAAATTGGAGAAAGGCCAATTTTGACAGTATTAGGCAAGAACTTTCGAAAGCTGATTGGGGGCAGATGTTGGCAGGTAAAGGGGCGACTGGAAAATGGGAAGCCTTCAGAAATGAGATAACAAGAATCCAGAGCAAGTATATTCCTGTTAGGGCGAAAGGAAAGGCTGGTAGGTATAGGGAATGCTGGATGACTAAAGAAATGGAGGGTTTGGTTAAGAAAAAGAAGGAAGCATATGTCAGGTATAGACAGGATAGATCGAGTGAATCCTTAGAAGAGTATAAAGGTGATAGGAGTATACTTAAGAGTGAAATCAGGAGGGCAAAAAAGGGACATGAGATAGCTTTGGCAAGTAGAATTAAGGAGAATACAAAGGGTTTTTACAAATACATTAAGGAGAAAAGATTAACTAGGGGGAGAATAGGGCCCCTCAAAGATCAGCAAAGGGGCCTTTATGTGGAGCCGCAGAAAATGGGTGAGATACTAAATGAATATTTTGCATCAGTATTTATTGTGGAAAAGGATATGGCAAATATAGAATGTAGGGAAATAAATGGAGACACCTTGAAAAATGTCCATATTACAGAGGAGGAAGTGTTGGATGTCTTGAAATGCATAAAGGTGGATAAATTCCCACGACTTGATCAGGTGTACCCGAGAACTCTGTGGGAAGCTAGAGAAGTGAGTGCTGGGCCTTTTGCTGAGATAGTTGTATCATCGATAGTCACAGGTGAGGTGCCGGAAGACTGGAAGTTGGCAAACATGGTGTCACTGTTTAAGAAGGGTGGTAAGGACAAGCCAGGGAACTATAGACCAGTGAGCCTGACCTCGGTGGTGGGCAAGTTGTTGGAGGGAATCCTGAGGGACCAGATGTACGTGTATTTGGAAAGGCAAGGACTGTATAGGGATAGTTAACATGGCTTTGTGCGTGGGAAATCATGTCTCACAAACTTAATTGAGTTTTTTGAAGAAATAACAAAGTAGATTAATGAGGTCAGAGCAATAGATGTGATCTATATGTACTTCAGTAAGGCGTTCGACAAGTTTCCCCATGGGAGACTGGTTAGCAAGGTTATATCTCACAGAGTACAGGGAGAACTAGCCATTTGGATACAGAACTGGCTCAAAGGTAGAAGACAGAGCGTGGTAGTAGAGGGTTGTGTTTTAGACTGGAGGCCTGTGACCAGTGGAGTGCCACAAGGATCGGTGCTGGGCCCTCTACTTTTTATCATTTATATAAATGATTTGGATGCGAGCATGAGAGGTGTAGTTAGTAAGTTTGCTGATGACACTAAAATTGGAGGTGTAGTGGACAGCGAAGAGGGTTACCTCAGATTATAACAGGATCTTGACCAGATGGGCCAATGGGCTGAGAGGTGGCAGATGGAGTTTAATTCAGATAAATGCAAGGTGCTGCATTTTGGGAAAGCAAATCTTAGCAGGACCTATATACTTAATGGTACGGCCCGAGAGAGTGTTGCTGAACAAAGAGACCTTGGAGTGCAGGTTCATAGCTCCTTGAAAGTGGAGTCGCAGGTAGATAAGATAGTGAAGAAGGCGTTTGGTATGCTTTCCTTTATTGGTCAGAGAATTGAGTACAGGAGTTGGGAGGTCATGCTATGGCTGTACAGGACATTGGTTAGGCCACTGTTGGAATATTGTGTGCAATTCTGGTCTCCTTCCTGTCGGAAAGATGTTGTGAAACTTGAAAGGGTTCAGAAAAGATTTACAAGGATGTTGCCAGGGTTGGAGAATTTTGAGCTACAGGAAGAGGCTGAACAGGCTGGGGCTGTTTTCCCTGGAGTGTCGGAGGCTGAGGGATGACCTTATAGAGGTTTACAAAATTATGAGGGGCATGGATAGGATAAATAGACAAAGTCTTTTCCCTGGGGTCGGGGAGTCCAGGACTATAGAACATAAGTTTAGGGTGGGAGGAGAAAGATATAAAAGAGACCTAAGGGGCAACTTTCTCACACAGAGGGTGGTACGTGTATGGAATGAGCTGCCCGAGGAAGTGTTGGAGGCTGGTACAATTGCAAAATTTAAGAGACATTTGGATGGGTATTTGAATAGGATGGGATATGGACCGAGTGCTGGCAGGTGGGACTAGATCGGGTTGAGATATCTGGTCAGCATGGACGGATTGGACCGAAGGGTCTGTTTCCATGCTGTACATCTCTATGACTCTATGAGTTCAAATATTATCTTGGTAGTGAAGGAAATAGAAATTTAATCAATAAATCTGAGGAAAAAACAATCTGGTCTCATCAATGCAGTATTATGGAATCCTGGAAAATTTCAATTCAATAGGAATCAGGTTGAAAACTCTCCATTGGTTGGAGCCAGATTGAGCACAAAGGAGGCTGGGGGTTATTTTTGGAGGCTAATTATGTCAGTCTCACTGCAACAGACATCTTCAGGCACTTCATTAATAATGTTCCTGGCAACATAAGGTAAGAAGTAGGGATGATTTCTGATAACTAGTGTTCAGTGCCATTCACAACAGAAGCAGTCCAGGTCTGCTTACTGGAAAATCAAAATGACATTCAGACTAGGGCTGATAAGGGACAGGAAAGTAAAACTGACACCACACAAGCGAGGTAAAAAGAGAAAATCCAATCATCCCTTGATGTTCAATGATATTACCATCATCATTGCTGTTCACCAGAAAGTGAATTGGACTAGCTATATAAATACAAACCAGAGGTTGAGAATTTTGTCACAAGCAATTCATTTCCTGCTTCCCCTATGTCCGTTCATGATCTACATGCAATTGTCTGTGTGTAATGGAATTCTCTCTACTTGCCTGTATAAGTGCAGCTTTAACAGCATACAAGAAATTTGACACCATTCAAGTCAAAGAATCCTGTTTGTTTGGCAAAACATCCACGATTTTCAATATTCAATCTGCCCACCATCTCCATAAAGCGATAACAGTGTGTGTCGTATACATGCTGCCTGCAACATCATGCCTGGGCTTGATTGACAACACCGTCCAAACCCAAGAAGTTTATTACCCAGAAGCAGGCATTTGGGAACACCATAGGTTGCAATCTTCTCTTCAGGTGACACACCATTCTTTCATGAAAACATATTGTTGATCCTTCGCTGTTCCTGGGTTAAAATTCTGCAATTCATTCACTAACATCATTATTGGTATACCTACACCAGATGGGCTGCTAAAGTTCAAGAAGGCAGACCATCATCACCTTCTTACTGGTAAGTAGAAATGGACAATAAATGTTGACCTAGTCAGTAATGCTCACATCTCAGGAATGCGTTTAAAAAAGGACTTATGGTGGGTAAGTGATTCACATTTTTGAAATACGGTTCCTATTCTAATGAAGGATAGATGCCAATGAATATGTGCATGTCTAGATCCCAGAAAAAGCAATGTGATTATGAGTAAGATATTATTTTCTTCAGTGTCAGTTGAGGGATAAATGTCACTCAGGAAACTAAGAAGAACTCCCTCAATCTTCTTCAAAAAGTCATGGCATTTTTTGCATGCACTGAAGGGCAGACATGGATTCAACTTAATAAATCATTTGAAAAACAACAACTCTACAGTGCAGCACACCTTACTAATACACTGAAGGATCAACTGAGATTTCATACTAAAATCTCTGATGTACGACCGAACCCCATAACCTTGTTACTGAAAGGTGTAAGTGTTACCATTGCATTACTGTTGCCAACATTTTATCTACTTGATCATAACATTGTTTGCAACAAAGCATAAAAAGCCTGCGGACTAAACGGTTGTTGGTAGATTATGGTTTATTGCCTACTTAGTTTGACAACAAACAGAAGGTTTTCCCTGGGGGATTTTAGTCATGTTTTCAAAATATAACCATTGGCAATCTTCAGCTATCTGTATGGATGCATCTACTGTTTATTCAGAGTATTACAACATTGTTTTGACATTGTACCATAAACCCTAAATATATGTGCTTGTTCTAAGGTTGGTGTAATTCTAACTTTTTTTAATAATAATAGGAAGTTCCTTTATTTTAAGATGAGAAAAACAAGATTGATTTCCTCCTGAAAACAAAACATATTCAAGTATTTTGCAGGTAAGAAAAGACAATGGATAATAAATAGGGTGCAGTTTTAGCTAGTTGTGATTAATGTTGAAAAGCAAACTGGTTAAAATAAAAATGATTTTTCAGTTTGGTTCGACAATACTAAAGTAAACATTCAATTCATCAAAATGTTTAAATAAAAGTGAAGAAGTAGATCTTCAATGTCAGAAGACGAAGCTGTGCAGAAAACAAAGAGAAATTGTAGCTTGGCTTAACAATAGCATTTCTAGGAGGTTATGGTTCAAGTCTTACTCTGTCAGTGTAATGCTGAAGGAATGTTGCACTCTCAGTGATAGTGGTGCTGATTTTCAAACAATATATAAACTCTATTTACCCACTTCCTTGCAACACCACCTAAACAAATGGTGATTACATCATTGTTGCATGACCTTGTTATGAGCAGTGTGGTTGCTGTATTTCCTGCATCATCATTGAGCCTGCACTGCAAAAGTGTTACATTGCTTGTAAAACATATCCTAACATCATAAAAGCATGCGGCTGTCACAATAATGGTAAAATATGGACTGTCAACTTCCATTCTCTGATGTTAATACCTGGGACTTTTATAGACTGAGATTGTTTCAAAGAGGAAAACACTGACTGCAAAATGGCCACAGGGATAATCTGATCACTAGTTAATCTTTCAAGCTTCATGAAAGCATCAGTGAACAAGAACCAGACTAAACTGAAATTAACATATTATCATTGAGACTGAAACCAGATCTCTATCTCTTGTTTGATTTACATCTTCCAAAAAAGTTCGCAGATATAGAAACATTGCCTATGGAAGCTTGGATTTAAGATTAAACCAATGAACTGTATATCAAGGAACTTGTTTTGGCAGAATCAGAACAGATGAATTTGTAACTGGAACTGCAGAGGTGTCTCTCTCATCTCTCTATTAGTCTCTCAAGTGACAAAACACTTGGTGATAAAGCAAACTGGAGAGAAACATCCAAACATGAGGGGTACAAAGATATCTAATGTTCATGACTGACATTGATCCACATCTCTTAGCCAACTGCAATCTCATGTTAAAATCTAACACCTCAAGGATACCTGAAAGTCTTCAAACTGCATATTCTTTCATCTTCCTTTTTGTACTGGACATTATCCTCTTTTAAACTTTTTAAATTTGTGTGTGTTTGATGCAGCATTTTTTGTGGGGTTAGTAAGTAATAAAATTGGTCTTCCTTTCACTCATAAACATGAAGTTGGCTTCTTACTTGCTTTTAGTGAACTAGTTAATTATATTTTATTGGAAATGAGGTATAGCAACATGCTAAAGAGATCATGAAGTCGTTGTTGCATCCACCTGCGGAACTTGAAAAAAAGGGAGCCAATTTACCTGGTCATAACACTGTATAAATGCAAGTTCATTCTTCTTATCTTTCCAAAAATGAGAGGAACTTGCTAACAAATGCATGATATTAGTTATAGGGATGTATTGGGCAAGTATTTTAAGATGACACACATGGGCATAATTTTAAACTGATGAAAGGGGAATTTAAAATTGATGACAGGAAGTATTTATTTTCATAAACAGTAATAGATTTTAAAGTAGAATAAAGGAGATGAAAATGTTTGAATCATTTAAATGCAAATTGGATGTGATGCTAGGGGTTTTGCACAGATAAACTTTCCTCATTTAGATTTATCTCGTAATTTTGATCTTGTGTCAGTGTATTTTAGTAACTGTCTGCTGCAAAGTACTTGAGAAATCTTTTAAACATATCATTATTTTGCGTCATCGTTAAGTATGCCCATTATTTACTGCTATTAAATTTCTTGATAGACTAAAAGATTACTTGTTATTTGCAGGCATGCTGTTGACCTACTCTTAACCTTTTCATCATAGCAGTAAATCTAATGTTCTATTTCAATATTATTCCAAATGTAAGTTTCAAACATGGACTAAGGTTTTCAATAATTGCTATAAGTTAATGAAAAACGATGTGTACACTCTTGCTGCAAAATATAAAATACAGTGTCTTCAGCTCAGAGAGACGAGTACAACTTTATTTCTTTGTGACTCTGAAATGTTTGGGGAAGGTTTATAGCAATGATAATTGAATTTATCCTAAATATATACATAATTTAGGGCAGCACGGTAGCTCAGTGGTTAGCACAGTTACCTTACAGCGCTAGGGACCCGGGTTCGATCCCAGCCTCGGGTGACTGTCTGTGTGGGGTTTCCTCCCACAGTCCAAAGATTGCAGATTGGGTGAATTGGCCATGCTAAACTGGCCCATAGTGTTAGGTAAATTAATCAGAGGAGAATGGGTCTGGGTGTGTTACTCTTCGGAGGGCTGGTTCGGCCGAAGTGCCTTTTTCCACACTTTTGCAAACTAAATGTTAAAATTACTGCATTTATTGATTGACATAATGGACAATTTTCCATGGAGCTGTTGCTAGAATGGGATACCTGTGCTATACTGAGGTATGATTAGGTGAATCTGTAATTATCTCATAATTTCTTTTTACAGTTTTGCTTGTGCGAACCCCAGCCCAAAATGTTATTTTACCTTCCTTTAGCATCTCTCTGGACAATAGCTTTAACATTTTTTTAAAAAGTTTCAGTCAAATTATGAACATTTTAATTAGATTCAATATTCGCTTCTATACTCACCTCATTACATTTGTAATCTATATAAATCCATATTTCTATTTGCTTTATTTGTTTATGGTATTCCATTTTATTTCCCCAGATTATACCAATGGTGCACAACTTGTACTTACAAAGAAAATATTTATTTAATTTGATCTTTTCACAAGTAGAAACTCCAGAAAATAGAGTTTTGTTAATGGAAGATGCTAATCAAAATTTTGAATAACATGGTATAAGTCACAGTCAGAATTCCAATCACCAGATTTTTACTTATCAGTTTAATGTAATTTACTGCTGTTGAAAGCTGTTTCTGTGCACTACACTGTTTCTTTCATATTGACATCTGTTTATATGGTGACAATTATCAGGATCACATTTTAACTATATGTGTTTTATTGATATATTTATATGAATAAATCAGAGTAGTCACTTCACATTTAACAGAAAAGCAGTCCATTTACAAGAGCATACATTGACAAGACTGTGGCAGTGACAACACAAAATCAATTGTTGATTGACAACAAGCTAACAAAATAAACGCTAAATCAACGAGATCTATATCTGTCAGGAAATATGTAGATTACCACAACCATCAAGCATTGCACATTAAAAGAAAAGCTTTTATCTATTAAATGTCAATGTCCTTAACCTTTCTCACAGCTTTTGGTAATGGATTGCTTCTGATGTTAAATCACTTACCCAATGCCTGTGCCTATCTGCCAGAAGCACAGTGACTTCCAATAGTAAACTGAGTCCGAAAAGCTAATAAGCGTGAGATGAATTTCAGTAAGGAATATTTTATTTTGTGTTAGATGTGACAGTTCATTTACTTAAAAACAGAAGGTTAAGGTGGGATGCTCAGTTAAGAACTGTCTACATAAAAAAAAAATTGGAAAATGGATTACTAAGTTCAGCGCAATCACCCTACACCTTAGAAAAAAACCAATTATCAACAAAACAATTTATATTCAAAAGAGCTTTTCATGATAACCTAACATCCCAAATTTTTTGTAGCCAACAGATGACTTTTGAAATGAAGACACAAGGTACTGTGAATACTCAACATATCAGCGAACATCTGTAGAGATGGAAACACAGTGAACATTTCGAATAGGATATAACCTTTTCAGAGCTGAAGGACAGTAGAAATATGATGGGTTTATGCTGCTGAAGGTGGGGTGTGAAGTGGAGGAAGAAGATAGGAAATGCCTGGGAAGGAGGTGACCTAGTGGTAATGACATTGAGGTGGTCATCCAAAGGCCCAGACTAATGCTCAGGAGACATGGACAGCTGGTGGAATTTAATTTCAATTAATAAAATTTGGAATTGAAAACTGGCATCAGTAAGGGTCACAATACAACCATTGTTAATTATTGTAAAAACCCATTTGGTGCTGTAATGTTTTTAAAGAAGAAAATCTGTCTTCTATGTGACTCCAAAACAATATGATTAAAATGCCCTCTGAGATGGCTTAGCAAGTTTCTGAATTGTATCAAACCATCACAAAGTTGAAAAAATGAAACCAAACCAGATGCCACAACTGGCACTGACGAGGGCACTGGAAACAACAATAGCAAATCCAACCGTGTTCACACTGTAAAATCCTCATTACATCTAATGATTTATGCAAAGTGGGGAGAGCAAACAACAGTGTGATGTAGTCATACTGATAAAATCATCCTTTACAATTCCACAGACATCACAAATTTCACCCCCCCCCCCCCCCCCCCCCCCCCCCCCAAGGGGAGGCAGCACAATAGTATACAGTCAGGAACGTGTTGCCCAGGCATTGCTCAACATTCAGTCCAGATCTCATGAATGGGAAAAATTTCTGGCTGGAAGAGATGCTCCTTTTTTTTGAGGTATTTTAGGAGCTGGAGGTGATTTCCTCGAACTCCAGGAGCAGCAATTACTGTTTTATATGCTGTTGCATTGTTTTGGAACTTTGGAAAAAAAGTCAAAACAACAGCAGTTTTAAATGGGAGAAGAACAGACAAAGGAAACACATGGTGAGGTCAGTGCAGGAGAGAGAGAGGGAACCTGCACAGTTACTGTCTTTGCTCTTTTTGAATTCATGCATCGCTCGACATCGGAGTGCATCTGGGAAAATTAACAAAGTTAATTTCATAACTAATCTTGGAGGAACAGGTTTGGGCGAAGTTCACAACACAGAATCAGATAAGTTAATTGTTTTAAGTTTGTCTAAGAGAAAAGCTGTATTAGTGAGTACAGTGGGTTCTTTCTTGATGATATGTTTTTAGAGATAAGTCTCTTGATTAAACTTAAAATATAAGCCACAGCTATTAATTTAACCTGGTGCAGTATTTTGTAGGGGAATAAGACAGTGTTATGTTCTGGGTCTGTAGATTGTGAAGGAGCAAAAATGGCCTTGCAGTGATATGTACTTCTTGTCAGATATGGGAGTTCAAAGAGAGTTTAAGGATTACTGCAGATTATATCTGCCATAAATGCTGTTGGATGCGAATCTTATCAGATCGAGTGGATTGGTTGGAGAGACAGATAGAAGCGATGAGGAATTTGCAACAGCAACTGTATGTGATGGATGGCAGTTATAGGAAGGGGGGAAAGTCTCAGACACAGTCACATAGATGGGTTAACTCCAGGAAGAGTAAGACAGGTAGGCACCTAGGGCAGGAGTCTTTGTGGATGTACCCATTTCTAACAGGTATGCTGTTTTGGAAAATATAGGGGGTGATGGATTCTCAGGGGAACGTAGCACGAACAGCCAAGTTTCTGGTATTGAGACTGGCTCTAATGCAATGAGGGGTACGTCGGCTTCCAAGACATCAATTGTGTGAGGGGATTCTGTAGTCCAAGGTACAGACAGACATTTTTGTGGCCAGCAAAGAAAAAGCAGAATGGTGTGTTGTTTCCCTGGTGCCAGGATCAAGGATGTCTCAGAGACGGTGCAGAATGTTCTCACGGGGGAGAGGAACCAACGATATAGGAAGGGAAAAGGTTGAGATTCTGAAGGGATATTACAGAGAGTTAGGCAGAAATTTAAAAAGGAGGTCCTCAAGGGTAGTAATATCGGGATTACTCCCAGTGCTGCGAGCTAGTGAGGGCAGGAATAGGAGGATATAGCAGATGACTACATGGCTGAGGAGCTGGTGTATGGGAGAAGGATTCACATTTTTGGATCATTGGAATCTCTTTTGGGGTAGAAATGGCCTGTACAAGTAGGACGGATTGCACCTAAATTGGAAGGGGACTAATATACTGGCAGGGAAATTTGCTAGAACTGCTTGGGAGGATTTAAACTAGTAAGGTGGGGTGATGGGAGCCAGGGAGATAGTGAGGAAAGAGATCAATCTGAGACTGGTACAGTTGAGAGCAGAAGTGAGTCAAACAGTCAGGGCAGGCAGGGACAAGGTAGGGCTAATAAATTAAACTGCATTTACTTCAATGCAAGGGGCCTAACAGGGAATGCAGATAAACTTAGGGCATGGTTAGGAACATGGGACTGAGATATCATAGCAATTACAGAAACATGGCGCAGGGATGGGCAGGACTGGCAGTTTACTGTTCCAGGATACAAATGCTACAGGAAGGATAGAAAGAGAGGCAAGAGAGGAGGGATAGTGGCATTTTTGAAAAGGAATAACATTACATCTGTGCTGAGGGAGGATATTCCTGGAAATACATCCAGGTAAGTTATTTGGGTGGAACTGAGAAATAAGAAAAGGATGATCACCTTATTGGGATTGTATTATAGACCCCCTAATAGTCAGAGGGAAATTAAGAAACAAACTTGTAAGGAGATCTCAGTTATCTGTAAGAATAATAGTGTAGTTATGGTAGGAGATTTTAACTTTCCAAACATAGACCGGGACTGCCATAGTGTTAAAGGTTTAAATGGAGAGGAATTTGTTAAGTGCGTACAAGAAAACTTTCTGATTCAGTATGTGGATGTACCTACTAGAGAAGGTGCAAAACTTGACCTACTCTTGGGAAATAAGGCAGGGCAGGTGACTGAGGTGTCAGTGGGGGAGCACTTTGGGGTCAGCGACGATAATTCTATTCATTTTAAAATAGTGATGGAAAAGGATAGACCAGATCTAAAAGTTGAAGTTCTAAATTGGAGAAAGGCCAATTTTGATGGCATTAGGCAAGAACTTTTGAAAGCTGATTGGAGGCAGATGTTGGCAGGTAAAGGGACGGCTGGAAAATGGGAAGCCTTCAGAAATGAGATAACAAGAATCCAGAGAAAGTATATTCCTGTCAGGGTGAAAGGGAAGGCTGGATGACTAAAGAAATTGAGTGTTTGGTTAAGAAAAAGAAGGAAGCATATGTCAGGTCTAGACAGGATAGATCGAGTGAATCCTTAGAAGAGTATAAAGGCAGTAGGGGTATATTTAAGAGTGAAATCAGGAGGGCAAAAAGGGGACATGAGATAGCTTTGGCAAATAGAATTAAGGAGAATCCAAAGGGTTTTACAAATATATTAAGGACAAAAGGTTAACTAGGGAGAGAATAGGGCCCCTTAAAGATCAGCAAGGCGGCCTTTGTGTGGAGCCACAGAAAATGGGGGAGATACTAAATGAATATTTTGCATCAGTATTTATTGTGGAAAATGATATGGAAGATATAAACTGTAGGGAAATAGATGGTGACATCTTGCAAAATGTCCATATTACAGAGGAGGAAGTGCTGAATGTCTTGAAATGGTTAAAGGAGGATTAATCCCCAGGACCTGATCAGGTGTACCCAAGAACTCTGTGGGAAGCTAGAGAAGTGATTGCTGGGCCTCTTGCTGAGGTATTTGTATCATCGATAGTCACAGGTGAGGTGCAGGAAGACTGGAGGTTGGCAAACATGGTGCCACTGTTTAAGAAGGGTGGTAAAGGCAAGCCAGGGATCTATAGATTGGTGAGCCTGACCTCAGCGGTGGGCAAGTTGTTGGAGGGAATCCTGAGGGACAGGATGTACGTGTATTTGGAAAGACAAGGACTGATTAGGGATAGTCAACATGGCTTTGTGTGTGGGAAGTCATGTCTCATAAATTTGATTGAGTTTTTTGAAGAAGTAACAAAGAAGATTGATGAGGGCAGAGCAGTAGATGTGATCTACATGGACTTCAGTAAGGTGTTCGACAAGGATCCCCATGGGAGACTGATTAGCAAGGTTAGATCTCATGGAATGCAGGGAGAACTAGCCATTTGGATACAGAACTGGCTCAAAGGTAGAAGACAGAGCGTGGTGGTGGAGGGTTGTTTTTCAGACTGGAGGCCTGTGACCAGTGGAGTGCCACAAGGATCGGTGCTTGGTCCTCTACTTTTTGTCATTTATATAAATGATTTGGATGCAAGCATAAGAGGTACAGTTAGTAAGTTTGCAGATAACACAAAATTGGAGGTGTAGTGGACAGTGAAGAGGATTACCTCAGATTACAACAGGATCTGGACCAGATGGGCCAATGGGCTGAGAGGTGGCAGATGGAGTTTAATTCAGGTAAATGTGAGTTGCTGCATTTTGGGAAAGCAAATCTTAGCAGGAGTTATACACTTAATGGTAAGGTCCTAGGGAGTGTTGCTGAACAAAGAGACCTTGGGGTGCAGGTTCATAACTCCTTGAAAGTGGAGTCGCAGGTAGATAGGATAGTGAAGAAGGCGTTTGGTATGCTTTCCTTTATTGGTCAGAGTATTGAGTACAGGAGTTGGGAGGTCATGTTGCAGCTGTACAGGACATTGGTTAGGCCGCTGTTGGAATATCGGGAGCAATTCTGGTCTCCTTCCAATTAGAAAGATTTTGGAAATCTTGAAAGGGTTCAGAAAAGATTTACAAGGATGTTGCCAGTGTTGGAGGATTTGAGCTAAAGGGAGAGGCTGAACAGGCCAGGGCTGTTTTCCCTGGAGCGTCGGAGGCTGAGGGGTGACCTTATAGAGGATGTTCAAAATTATGAGGGGCATGGATAGGATAAATAGACAAAGTCTTTTCCCTGGGGTCAGGGAGTCCAGAACTAGAGGGCATAGGTTTAGGGTGAGAGGGGAAAGATATAAAAGAGACCTAAGGGGAAAATTTTTCACGCAGAGGGTGGTACGTGTATGGAATGTGCTGCCAGATGATGTGGTGGAGGCTGGTACAATTGCAACATTTAAGAGGCATTTGGATGGGTATTTGAATAAGAAGGGTTTAGAGGGATTTGGGCAGGGTGCTGGCAGGTGGGACTAGATTGGGTTGTGATATCTGGTTGGCATGGATGAGTTGGACCGAATGGTCAGTTTCCATGCTGTACATCTCTATGACTCTATGACTCGAAGTCTAATGGCACAAGATCACTGTACTCCTGTACATCTGTATTTGAGTAGACGTGGTAATAAAGGATATTCTAATTCTAATTCTGGTGGCATGGTAGCACAATTGTTAGCACTGCTGCCCACATAGCATGAGGATTCCGGGTTCAATTTAAGCATTGGGAGACTGTCGAGTTTCTCTGTGGGTTTCCTCTGGGTACTCTGATTTCCACCCACAATCCAAAGAAGTGCAGGTAAGGTGGATTGGCCATACTCAATTGCCCATACTATCCAGGGATGTGCAGGATAAGTGGCTTAGCCATGGGAAATGCGGAGTGTTAGGGTGGGGACGGTGCACTTTGGAGGGTTGGTATGGACACAATGGGCTGAATACCCTGCTTCCCCACTATAAGGATTCTATGAATC
The DNA here is from genome assembly GCF_037043375.1 of Chiloscyllium plagiosum. Taxonomy (NCBI): domain Eukaryota; kingdom Metazoa; phylum Chordata; class Chondrichthyes; order Orectolobiformes; family Hemiscylliidae; genus Chiloscyllium; species Chiloscyllium plagiosum. Next base: position 57,176,228 of record NW_028270151.1, read on the forward strand.
ATTGAATTTGTTCTGGACACCACCTTTCAGAAAAGTATATTGGGCTTGGAGGGGTTGCAGTGTAGATTCAACAAAAAGGTTTGTTAGTACAGACAGACATGTATAATGTCTTTTACTGTGGGAATCAAGAATACAGGAAAGTAATTTTAAAACTAGAGCTAAACCATTTTGAAATGAAACCAAGAAGCACTTCTTTTTAATGCAAAGGGCAATGAAAGTCTGGAACTCCAAAGACTGTGGAGGCTGTGTCAGTTTAATTTGTCTACTGTTGGTATATTGAAACTATTTGTTAAGACTCATGTGCATTATTCATCAGCTGCCCACTTCAAGCAGAATATCTCCAATGTAACCCTTACAGGTGACAGAACGAATATGAATAAATATTGCCCAGACCACAGTATTCCAAAATATTTTCTGAAGTTGTTGAAACAATCGGATAATCACAAGGTCAGAAGTAGTGCTATGTGATTTTCATGATCAACTTGGATTATCAAAATGGGCGGATGATGGAACATGAATTTTCCTTTATGTCTAAAAGATAACACCTCTGATAATGTTAAATGCTTAGCACTGATTGGTTGTTGTCATACATTATGTGTTTAAGTTCTGGAATGGGACATCAAACTACAAGTTGACCTAAGTTGACACAGAATGTAACATTTATAAGAGGTCCTTGATCTTATGTAAGGGCTGTTCATCACTGAACCTACTTCTTGCCTCATTAACTGAAGTAGCACATTTTACTGCAGACCTTGGCATTTTACAGCCCGCGGGCCACATCCGCGGGCCACATCAAAAGCACCTTTTGCTTTTTGTATAGAGTTGTTTGTTGTTTGTAATACTGAACAATAATGAAACAACTTTTCATTATTGGTTTGTGAGATTAACATGTTAAAAATAAAATGGTCATTCCTGTCCGGCCCGCATGAGGTCAATCTTAAATTAGAACAAAAATGAAAAAGTATTTACGCCATGCACGCAATACAACTGTGTTGCTTTTGTTTTGAAAAGGATGCTTTTTTTATTTACGTATGGACGCACATGCACGTGTCTGTGTGTGTGTTCGTGCGTGAACAGCTAAAAGTGATCCTTGCTGGCTAGCCCTCAAAATGTCAGCTTACGCCAAAAAAAGGAAGGTCGATACGGAATGCCGCATTTTTAACAAGACATGGACTGCTAGATATTTATTTACAGAAATCGGAGGTAAAGCCGTGTGCTTGGTTTGTGGTGCACAGGTCGCTGTGTTCAAGGATTATAATTTGAATCGCCACTACATGACCAAACATGCCGAGAAGTACAACTTGTCTGATCAAGTGCGGGCAAGGGAGTCAGATGTTTTGCTAGCTAAGCTGCATAACCAGTAAACTTCACATATCCAGAGATGCAGCTGTCAAGACAAGTTATGTAATATCCCAAAAAATCACCAGAAACAGTAAAACGTTTTCTGATGGGGAGTTTATTAAGGAGTGCTTGTTGGACTCTGCAGAACTAATATGCCTGGAGAAAAAGGAGTCATTTGATAATGTGCCCCTCTCCCGACGCACTGTAATGAGAAGGATTGGGGACATCACGAGAAATCTGGAGCTTCAGCTGTAGCGAGAGCCGTCAACTTTGACTTTTTTTCCTTGGCTTTGGATGAGAGCTGCGACGTACGTGACACAGCCCAGCTACTCATCTTCACGGAGAAGCTGGCAGCCATGCAGTCAATGAAAGGAACAACAACTGGTAATGATTTGTTCATGGAGGTAAATGCATGTTTGGACACGTTGGGACTAAAATGGGACAAGCTAGCAGGTGTGACAATGGATGGTTGTCCAAATATAACGGGAAAAAATGTTGGACTCTTAAAGAGAATGCAGGATAAATTGACAGAAATTGACCCTGAACAGAAATTGGTATTTTTGCATTGTATTATACATCAGGAAGTGTTGTGTAAGTCAGTGTTAAAAATTAACCATGTGGTTGATGTTGTAACTAAAATAGTTAACTTCATCAGGGCAAGAGCTTTGAATCACAGGCAATTTGTTGCACTTTTGGAGGAAAATGAGACTGAACATCGTGACATAGGCTACCACACATAGCTGTCAGGTGGCTCAACCTGGGAAAAATGCTGAAAAGTGCATGGGACCTGAGAGAAGAGATTCAAGATTTCTGTGTGAAGAAAGGGAATGGCATTCCACAGCTTTCAGATGCAGACTGGATTGCAGACCTTCGTTTTGCTGTTGATGTGACTGTACTTATGATTGAACTAAACGTGAAACTGCAACGTAAGGGCCTTTTTGTGCATGAAATGTACAACTTGGGGAAGGCTTTTATGAGAAAGTTGCAGCTTCTCTCAAGCCAAATGGAGGACAACATTCTCACCCACTTACCAACACTGAAGGAAGCCGCACCTTCAGCCAATCACATCCACAGGTACTCATCTTTGTTAGAAGCACTGCATGGTGAATTCTCAAGGTGATTTCAAGACTTTGAAATGGTTGAGAATGAAATACACATGATTTTTTCCCCATTTACATGCAATGTGAAGAATGCACCTAGTGATGTTCAGCTTGAACTCATTGACCTGCAGTCTGACACACTTCTGGCAGAGTACTTTAGGTCAGTCTCACTGCTTGATTTTTACTCTTCCCTCAAAGAGGAGAACTTTCCACACATGAGGAGGCATGCTCAGAAGGTTCTGGTCCTCTTTGGATCTACCTATATATGCGAACAGACATTCTCAGTGATGAAGTTCAACAAATCCAAATACAGATCCTCTATCACTGATGATCACCTCTCAGCTGTCCTTTGCATATCCACCTCAGACATTCAACCAGATTTCAGTGCACTTGTTCAAGCCAAAAACAGACTGGATTTTTCTCACTAACAAGTAAAATAAACTGAAAAACATCAAAAGCACCTTTTGCTTTTTGTATAGAGTTGTTTGTTGTTTGTAATACTGAACAATAATGAAACAACTTTTCATTATTGGTTTGTGAGATTAACATGTTAAAAATAAAATGAAATACTGAAATTATTGTTTTTACTGTTTATTTCTTCTATATTTGACCTACTCCACAATTTCATATCTTTATTATAACAGAATATCCTTATTCTTTTGATTGTAAGTTTCAGTGCAAAACTATATAATTTAGCACTTTTTACAATGGGAGAAAATTAATACTGAGCAGAATTATGTTCAACTCATTGTTGGTCGGCCCTCCAACACAACTCAGGTTTCTCATGTGGCCCCTTGGAAGAATTAATTGCCCACCCCTGTTTTACTGTCTTAAAAATCTAATAAATACTTTAACATGTAGTCATCAATTATTAGTGACATATATTTTGCACAAAAAGAAGTCAGTCCACTGTATTCATTGCAATATACTCATTGGAATATTTAGTTTTAGTTTAGCAATCTCCTAGGTTTATCAGAAAGTGGAAGAAATATTGTTTGATTACATATACGAAAGGCAGTACGACTACTATGCAGAAGAGTTTAATTTATACTTAAAAGTCTAGGGATTCTTCGAAAGTTGGTTTGGAGTGATTGTAAATTATGATTCTAAAGATGTTTTGCAAAGACAAACAGAATTAACATCAAGAAAATGTATTTACTAATTGAAATATAATTTGAATTAAACGAAGTTAGAAGTTATACTTGCAGAAGATAACTAATCCAACATTTTATTCTGTAAATCCTTCATCACCTTTTTGGACAGAATTACAATAGCCTAAAACCAAGCCAAATCTAAGGAGCTGATTACATGTATAACTTTTGTACACAGATTTCTGCAGAGGAAAACTATTCAAAAGTGACAGATTCCAAATTACAGAGGAACTTCAATTATCCAAATATCAATTATCCGAATATTGGATTATCCGAAGGGGATCTCAAGGTCCCGATAGAAACATTACGACAAAGCGCTGTTTCAATCCTGATCGCGTCTTTTGTTTACAGATACAATGATTTAAAAACAAACTCGGCTCACTGAAATGCTGCTGAGGACAGTCCTGGACAATCCAGGCACTGTCTCCAAATGACTGACATTGCGCCCTCTCTCTTCCCCCCCCCCTCCCCCCCACACTTTCTGGAGTTCTACATAGGGGTGAACCCTAACCTCCCGTTCCCCAGATAATCTCTCCAACAATATCCTATACAGGGCAAAGGTGGAACCTGTCAAAAGGTTGCAGTAAAAAATTGTGTGTGCTCTATTTGGAGACACCTCACAAAGGCAGCAGCAGTCTTACTGTTGGTGTATAGTCTGGCTACCCGGGGGATGGAGGGGGTGGGGGGAGAGGTGGGAAATGGGGCGATGGAGGGCTGGGGCATGGACAGGGATTGGATGGTGGGTGAGGTGGATAGGGGTGCAAGGTTGGGGGTGGGCGGGGTTGGGAGGAGGGGTTGGGGCGGGCAGGGGGTGGGGGTGGGTTGGGCGGTAGGCTTTCATGGATGGGGTTGGGGGGGCGCGGGGTGGGGGAGGACAGGGGCTCGCACATGGTGTGCTGCTGCCTAGTCTCCTGAACAGGGAGCAGACTTCACAGAAAACTCCGAGTCCCAGAGGAAATCAATTAACGGATTAATCAATTATCCGAATGAAACATGCCCGCTCATCTCATTTGGATAATCGAGGTTCCTCTGTATAGAAGCAGAATGCCTGTTTCTGGAGACTTCCATCTAGCTGATGAAAGCAAAGATGGTATTGCAAAAAATGGCTACGAAGCCCATATATATACACATTATAAATTTCTTGGAATTAGATTAAAAATGTATACTTCGAAAATCCATGGCACTTTCCCCCAAAACCTTTGTGTTAATGATAATGGTCCAATGACTGATCACTGATCCAGAATTGATTAACTCTGTGGCTTTGTTTATCTAAAACAATAATAGATTTTACAAGTTATGAAGAAGATATTATGGCAAACTATTGTTGTGCATGCAGCCTGCAAAGCCAAAGCAGACTAATTGCAAGGAAGATTCACATCTTTATATTCATGCAGCATGTGGAATCCTTTAAGAGGCACTCTTTTAAGCACAATGTGCATGCATGATATCCTCTTCATTCCAAAATAAAGTTTAAATCTTTACAATAACAACTGGACAAGTTTCCTTTCATGAACTGCAGTTATCATTCCAGAATTAGTTTATTTTGATGCACTGCAGCTCAGTTTTGATCCAGATGAGCTGCTGACTAATCTCTTTCCTCAAGATGTTTCAAGCGGCTCTAATGTTCTTGGCATTTACTATTTTATTTCTTATGAGTTTGCAGCTCATTTTGAAGTTTCTGGTTTTAAACCCTGCATTCTTTTGAATCTATCAAAGCTTTAGCTTTCTCGCAGGGTAAAAATCATCATCATTAACAAATAGTCATCAGTTTCTAAGCCTAGATAACTTGAATATTTGTGAATACTTTGGTTGGTGTGATGATTTTGTTATTTTTCACAGGATCGACTGTGTAAAACATATATTCCTCACTCATGTATCATTTATGTTGTTAAATTGTGTGTCTATCTCTGGCAGTGTATCAGGTGGTTTTTATTATAGTTTGACTATGCTCCTTCCTGTGCTCCTTCTTGTGTACCATCAGTGAATGGACCTTTGTATCAGTCAGTCAGTGCTCTAGTGCACTGTCTATCCCAATAGCTTTTTCTGCCTCATGCCTTGCAAAATTGACTGGAAGCTGGGTATTTCATGTTTTGCGATGTTTGGATGTTGTTAAGATTGTGTTTAGCAACAAGTTTGCACAAAGGACCTATAAGCTTCAACAACTTGCAAGGATCAATTCATACATATATTCATCCTTCAATAGCTCTTTGAGGTTATGAGCTATTGGCTGTTCTAGAAAATATTATTTTGGAAAACTTTTATGATGGTGGATTTGATCACCATTGCAACAATTCTGTTTGCTAGCTCCCCATCTGAAAAATCACATAACAAGCTTGTTATCTTCAGAAACTGTTAACAAAGTGTTGTATGCATTGCTTAGGCTTCTATCCAGGTGACATAAATGATAGTGAAACAATAAAGAAGTTTAATCTCAGTCTGAATTAGTCTTCTAATGTGGTCCATGTCTGTTGTGGATTATTTTGGCTCTTTGACTATACAGTAGTCCTCCAGTACCCGCGGGGGTACTGAAAGCACAGATAGATGCAAACCCATTCATTTAAATAGGAAAGGTACCTTCCCAGCAGCCTCCTGGTCCCTGGTCGTGGAACGTTCCCTATAATATGTTTGAGCCGCAGTAGCCCGCACGGAAACCGGACCCGTAGACACGGGAGTCACCCTGTAAATCTTAATATATGAAACCTGTGTTGAAATTTGTTCCTGATAGCTAAGCTAACTTGAATGGCTTCCTTTCCTGCATCAGACACATCCAAAACTAGAAACCATAACTTTAAATGCTGTTTAAACAGTTAAATTCTGTTAGCAGATTTGCTATGTCCTAATTTAGACTAGGAGGTTTTGTGGATGTCCTGACAGTACACATTTACCCTTATATTGCTTGTTGTGATTCCACCCAAACCCTGATCACTTGCTTTTTTCAAGTGAGCTAAATTGACCTCTTGATGGGGATTTATTTGCTTACTAGCAAGGTATGCTTTTAACTCTCTCCAATGATCTAATGAACAAAGACATCGATGGCTGTCTCATGGATTTGTTAAGACTGTTGACCATGTATTTCACCTGTAGATTACCTTGCTTGCTGACTATTCAAACACAATAGTCTCATCAGCACAATGTTTTCCCCTGCTGTTCACCATGTCATTCTAATGATAGTTATTTAATAATCAATCGCTTATCAGGCATTGATTAACTCTCTGGGTTAATTTATTTAAAATAGTGAAATACAATACAACTGATAAAGCAGACATACAGCAAAGCAACTGATTTCTGTATGTCTGAAGAGTTGCAACATGGTATGTCCTTAAAGGTGCATTCCCTTCAAAGTAAAGTGCATATATGGAGTGTCAGAGGCCGAGGGGTGACCTGATAGAGGTTTATAAAATGATATGGGGCAAAAATAAGGTGAATAACTGAGGTCTTTTACTAAAGGTGGGGGAGTCGAAAACTAGAGGGCATAGGTTTAAGATGAGAGGGGAAAGATTTAAAAGGGACCCGAAGGGCAACTTTTTCACATAGAGGGTGGTGCGTGATGGAATGAGCTGCCAGAGGAAGGGGTAGACGAGGGTACAATTATAACATTTGGACAAGTATGTGGATAGGAAAGGTTTAGAGGGATATGGGCCAAATACAGACAAATGGGACTAGTTCAGTTTAGGATACCTGGTCAGCATGGACTGGATGGACCAAAGTGTCTGTTTCAATGCTGCATGACTCTATAACTCTATGACATCCAGTAGAAGCCAAATATTGGGATTGCAATACATTATTAAGCAAAGTATGCTATTTCTGATATAAGCTACATTCAAACTTTATGTTGTCTGCTTATTAAAATGAATTTTGCGTGCAGCCAGTTCAAACTCCATAGCTGGGTGGCTGCAAGCCTGAGAAAAATCTGAAAAAATGTGAGTGGCTAGCAATGTTTAAAGTTAGTCTATTCTATTAAAAGCCAACTTGTGACATGGCTGAAACTATTGAAGGTGATGGAATGGTCATACTTCATCTTCCTTCTTAAATAAAACTGCTTCCTCAGCCCATAATAATTTCTGATTTATTGGTTGTAGGTAACCTGAGCAAACAATTCTTACTTCCATCCTCCCCTTTCTGGAATACTACCTTCTGCCTTTCATCTGCAGTTCCCCTGATGCTTTACACCAGGTGCAGAATTTCCAGTTTGTGGGCTGCAGCTGCCTCCTATTTACCATGGCCGTAGAATCACTTGACACACCCAGTTCCCATCAGGATGGTCTCAGGGTTCTCTGCTTCTTTTGGGAACAAAGGCCTGAACCACTTCCATCAACCACCAGCTTCCTCCACCTGGCTGAGCTTATCCTCACCCTGAATTACTTTTCTTTTAACACCTCTCACTTTCAGACTCAGACTCCATTCCTCAGTAAGTTTGATGAAGGAGAAATGTTTCCTGAAGACCATGGGCATTTTATTACTATCTTTTCCCTCTTCAATTAGCTTGTCTTTCCATCTGATCATTCTTCCTGTCATATGAGGAAAATAAATGATTGAACCCATGGTTGGAAATACATGGCTGAAGTCAGAAACATGGTTTCCATCAGTCCCTGTAGATTTTGGACAGACCCCATTAGTAGCAAAAACTTCCGAGCACCTCTACTAACTCAGCAGCAATTGAAATCAATCAGTCACTAATGTGAAAGTAATTGATGATTCCTTTAAGTTGCTTTGCTCATTGAAGGGCCCTTCTTTTAGAGTGATAACATCCCTACCTTTGAACCAGAAGGCCTCGGTTAAAGTGCCATTTGCTCCAGAAGTATGTGATAACATCTCTGAACATTTGATTAGACAATATCAATAATTTTGCTGGGTGGGTCATCCTGCCAATCAGTAAATGTTCAGCTATGCAATGTTAAGGGTGAGCAGGAGCAAACTACTGCAGATGCTAAATCTGTACTGAAAGCAAGAAATGCTGAAGATTACAGTGGGTCAGGCAGCATCCATGAAGAGAGAGAAAGCTAATGTTTTGAGTCTAGATGACTCTTGATCAGAGCTGAAGTGAAGTGTGGAGGTGATGTAGTTTGTGGGGGCGGGGTGGGTGGTGATGTGGTGGGGAGGAAAGATGTTGATAGTTTAGATTAAGTGTTCGGAATGTGAGAATGATCACAGAGTCATTGAGTCACAGAGATGTTCAGCATAGAAACACAACCTCGGTCCAACTCATCCATGCTGACCATAGCACAGTACAGGCCCTTCGGCCCTTAATGTTGTGCCGACCTGTGGAACCAATCTGAAGCCCATCTAACCTACACTATTCCATTCTTGTCCATATGCCTATCAAATGACCATTTAAATGCTCTTAAAGTTGGCGAGTCTACTAACTGTTGCAGGCAGTGCACTCCATGCCCCTACTAATTTCTGAGTAAACAAACTACCTCTGACATCTGTCCTATATCTATCACTCCTCAATTTAAAGCTATGTCCCATCGTGCTAGCCATTGCCATCCAAGGAAAAAGATTCTCACTGTCCAACATATCTAAACCTCTGATTATCTTTTGTGTCTCAATTAAGTCGCCTCTCAATCTTCTTCTTTCTAATGAAAACAGCCTCAAGCCCCTCAGCCTTTCCTCATAAGACTGTCACTTCATACCAGGCAACAATCTAGTAAACCTCCTCTGAAACCCTTTTCAAAGCTTCCACATCCTTCCTATAATGTGGTGACAAGAACTGTATGCAATACTCCAAATGTGGCCGCACCAGAGTTTTGTACAGCTGCAGCATGATCTCAATCCCTCTACCAATAAAAGCTAAAACACTGTATGCCTTCATAACAACCCTGTCAACCTGGGTGGCAACTTTCAAGGATCTATGTATCTGGACACCGAGATCTCTCTGCTTATCTACACTACCAAGAATCTTACCATTAGCCTAGTACTCTGCATTCCTATTACTACTTCCAATGTTCTGTATTCAAATGGCTAGTTCTCCTTGTAGTCCATGAGATCTAACCTTGCTAACCAGTCTCCCATGGGGAAACTTGTCGAACGCCTTACTAAAGTTCATATAGATTACATCCACAGCTCTGTCCTCATCAATCCTCTTTGTTACTTCTTCAAAAAACTCAATCAAGTTCGTGAGTCATGATCTCCCATGCACAAAGCCATGCTGACGATCCCTTATCAGTCCTTGCCTTTCCAAATACATGTAAATCACTTAATCTGAACTATCAACATCTTTTCTCCCCAACACGTACCCCCAAGTATAGCATAAATTCTGCTCACTTTAGAGCAGAATGAAGAGTCATTTAGATTTGAAATGTTAGCTTATTTCTCTCCATGGATGTTGCTTGACCCACTGTGAGCTCCAGTATTTGTTGTTTCCAATTAAGAATGAGCATTCAGTTTGAAAATCGTACCTCTGGTGTCAAATATATATTACAACCTAAGTGAAATCACAGTTTATGTATTTAGCTCAATTCTGGTACATGGTTACTGTCCCCATGCTGATGACCTACACAAAATGGCATTCAAACTGGGCATCACTGGAAGTATGCATGTCATTTAAGATTAGGAATGGAATCAGTAGTTCCCAAAATATGGACTCTGCAGTTAAATTTTGAAACCATGGTCCTTAAAATTTTTAGACTTTATAAATATTGTCTTATCTGAAATGTAGAAAAAATGACCTGTAAGGCAATCAAGTCAATGTTTAACTTGTGTAAAATTTAACGCCAGATTAATTGTAAGTAAACTGACATGTAAGAATTTAACATGGACTTAAGGAGAGAAACAATGTAAATTGTTACAGCTTAAATTACAGATAAAATCTGCTAGGAGGCTATTCCAGTCATTATATTGCAGGCATGTTAGACATTCCCTTAGGCAAACCAATTCAAATTCTAGCTTTAACTGACATCCAGCATTGGACCGTCTCCAGAAAATACATTTGCCAACCTGAACCATTTTATTTGAGGATGGGGAACGGTTGGGAAGAGATATCTCTATTCAATGCTTATATCTTTCAGCCAGAGAAATGTATTGACTTTCTTAGAGAAATGTTTCCTGACAAGGGTATTGACATGGACATAGCAGAAGAGTATAAGGGAATAGATGAACAATTTTGACATTTTAAAACTGTCTTTATATATCTGTGTTTAAAAATTCTAATATTATTCTAGTATATGGCCACATTTATAGTTTAATCGTTGCTTAATACATCATAGTGGTAATGAAAGGGTTTGCTTATGGATGAATAGAATTAAGGATAATTGAACTTTGACAAATTTACAAAGAATCTTTTTTAAAAGTAAATTTATTTTTGTTCACTTATTTTGTCATGTTTTTTCATTTAGCTAACACCAATCTAAGGAGCAGTAGCGTGGTGGTTATGTGGCTACTTAATCCAGATACTTAGAGTTAATATGTTTCAAATACTAGCAAAGGATGACCAAAAGATTCGTTAAGAAGAAAGATATTGAAGACATGACTGAACCTTGAAGAAATGCTAAAAAAAAAATTGTGATAGTTTCTAAAAATATGTAGAAAGGAAGAGTGGTGGAAGTAAATATAGGTCAATTAGTTGCTGAGACACAAGAAATTGTGATGGGAAAAAGGATATAGTAGACACGTTAATCAAATATTGTGTTTGTCTTTAAAATGCAAGATGCAAAAAAAAAACAGAAATGAAAAGGAACCAATGAGAGTAAGGAACTTAAAGTAATTAATATGAAGAAAGAAAAAGTACTGGAAAAATTAATAGGACTGAAAGTTGACTAATCCCCCTTAACTATCAACTCCAAGTTTCTCAAAGAGGTGGTTGTAGGCATAATGGACGTGTGGAATGAACATTTGTAATCTTCCCACATTTCTTAGATTCTGTAGATTCTGGAATGTGTGAGTGGATTGGCAGGTGGCAAATGTAAAAACCCTGTTTGAGGAAGTGTTATGAAGATGTGTTATGTGGAATGTTAATTTCTAATAACACATCATAGATATTGTAGAATATATAAAGAACACTTTCAAAGCAAAGGACACTAGCCAACAGATACTAAATAGTGTGTTTGTGAAGAACACAAATTGACTTTTGGAAGAGTTTATGAAGATCTCAGAGAAAGGCCAAATGACCCAGTTCTTGGGGTGTTAAAAAGAAATGGATTTGAACCAACAGCCTTAGAGGTAGACTGTCACAGATAGAAGGGAAACACTCCCATCTTCACCAGTCCCAGCTCTTTCTTTGAAATGTGTCTCATCAACGTTGAGCTGTTGATTTGAAGGTCGTTCTCGAGGTCTTCAGTGCTGCAATCTGTGATTTATTGGGGGAGAATTCTGAATCAACTCTATTGTCTCCAAGATGAGAAAATCAACCCAGCCTCATCTGCAGAGTAACTGTTCCAGTAAAAATCTCCTCCACCACAAGCTATTGCAGAGAAATTAGCCCTTTAGCTGAAAAGAAACCTTTGAAAAATTGGTGACTACTTTTCTTCCCTGACCTTAATTGTTACTTGGTCAAATCTTAAGACTTGATACTCAGCAGGTTAACTTTTCTTTACATGCTTGAGAAATTGTGTATGGGTGCTGCGTTTTGCATAAGTAGGTAGTTAGATATGTCTGAAGAAGGTCACTGGACACAAAACATTAACACTGCTTTCTCTCTACAGATGCTGCTGGACCTGCTGAGATGTTCCAGCAACTTTCATTTTCATTTCTGCTTTTTTTTGACAAATTTATTGGAGCTATTTTAAGGATGTAATGAGCAGATAAAGAGAAAGCAATGAATGCATATACTTCGATTTTCAAGACACATTTAACATGGTTACACAACATGGTATGACAGATCGAGTTCTATTTAAAGAAGAAACAAGACAGAGTAGAGAAAAACAGATAATTTTCAAGTTGGCAGAGAGTTACTAGTAGAGATCTACAATTGTTGTTTATATTCAATGTTACCATCATTGCTGAATTTTTAATTCCTCCATTCTGTGTCTTACCATTGAACAGAAACTGAACAAGACCAGTCACATAAATATTCTGGCTACAAGAGCAGAGCAGAGGCTAGGAATTCTGTAGTAAGTAACTCACCTTCTGTCTCTCCAATGCTTATCTATCATCTACAAAGCACAAGTCAGGAGTGTTAGGAAATACTTTCCATCCACCTGGATGAGTGTATCTACAATCACACTTAAGAACCTTCACACCATCTTGGACAAAGCAGCCCAATTGAGTAGCACCTCATCCACCATCTTGAACGTTCAGTACATTCACTGCTGAAGCTAGAGTGGCAACAAGTGTGTACCATCTACAAGATTCACTGCAGTAACTGACCAAGAATCATTTGACAGCACCTTCCAAACTTTTGCCTCAACAACCAAGAAGGATAAATAGATGCATGGGAACGCCATCATAGATTTTTCACTCTTGTTGGGTCAAAATCATGGAACACACTTCATAAGAACACAATAATATCTCTGCACCCCAAGAACTATTATAGTTCAAAAAGACAGCTCATCACTGCCTTCTACAGAGAAATTAAAGATGTATAATACATGCTGTCCACATGCCATGAGTGAATAAAGAAAAACTCAATCTTGGATCTCAACTGTTTGTAAAGCATATCAATGACTTAAACAAAGAGACCAAGAGTAACATATTCAAGATACTCATGATACTGAGAAAGTTGTGAGAAGTACGTAAAGGGCAAGAATCCATATTGAGTTTGGCTAAGAGCCCAGCCATCCATTAGTCTGTTGAAAAAGCTAGGCTCAAGGGTAAAAAAACCCGTTGGATAGGCAATTCTTTATGTTGGATGTGCTTTGTCAATTGCAGCACTGCAGCTAAAGCAGTTTCTAAAATAAAATTATGAATACATTTCTTTTTAAAAATGCTTTTCTATATATACCACTATGGCCATATGGCTCATTACTTCAATACACAATGCACAATATTCCAGAGAACACCATCACAATCCTGTGCCATCCCACTGGCAGAACAGACTCAGCAGAGACTGCAGCACAGTTGTGTACAGAACATAGGACATTACAGCATAGTTCAGGCCCTTCAGCCCTCGATTTTGCACCAACCCATGAAACCAATCTGAAGCCCATCCAACCTACACTATTCCATTTTCATCTTTATGTCTATCCAATGACCATTTAAATGCCGTTAAAGTTGGCAGACAGTGTTGTAGGCAGTGTGTTCCACACCCCTACTATTTTCTGAGTAAAGATACTACTTCTGACATCTGTCCTATATCTATAACCCCTCAATTTAAAGGTATGTCTCCTCATGCTAGCCATCAATATCCAAGAAAAAAGGCTCTCACTGTCCATCCTATCTAACACTCCGATTATTTTATGTGTCTCAATTAAGTCACCTTTCAACCTTCTTCTCTCTTTCGAAAACAGCCTCAAGTCCCTTAGCCTTTCCTCGTAAGACCTTCCTGTCATACCAAAAAACCTCCTAGTAGATCTCCTCTGCACGCATTCCAAAGCTTCCACACCCTTCCTATAATGTGGCGACCAGAAGTGTACACAATACTCCAAGTGCGGCCACACCAGAGCTTTGCACAGCTACACTTGGAGGGAAATGCCCTGGCAATTTTCAAATTGATTCTAGACCATATGAAGTTTCATTATGTCAGGTTAAACAAACCTCCTGCTGATGCTAACGTCCACCCCAACCCTGCTGCCTTTGGCTGAAGAATCAGTACTCCTTTATGTTGTAAACCACTTGAAGGAAGCATTGAGGATGGCAAGGGCATAGAATGTACTCTGCATTGATGACTTCCATGTCCAACACCAAAAGTGGCTCAGTAGCAGCACTACTAATTGAGTTGGCCAAGTCCTAAAGGTCTTAACTGCTAGATGGGATTTGTGGCAGGTAGTGAGGGAAACAAGAGGAAAAGTCATAAGTGATCTAATACTCACCAATCTACCTGTCACAGATGCATCTATCCATGACAGTATCAGTAAAGGTGACCACCACATTGTCCTTGTAGAGATGAAGTCCCACCTTCATATTGAAGATAATCTCAACTGCATTCTGTGGCATGACCATCATAATAAATGGGATTGATTTCAAACAGATCTAGCAACTACAAGACTAGAGCATCTATGAGGTGCAGTGTGCCATTAGCAGCAGCAGAATACTCCAACACAATCTACAACTTCATGATTTAGCATACACCTCACTTGACCATTACCACCAAGCCAGATGATCAATCCTGGTTTAATAAGGACTGCAAAGAGGGCATGTGAGGAGCAACTCCAGGAAAACCTAGAAATGAGGTTTCCACCTAGTGAAGCTGGAAAGCATGACTAGTTATGCACCAAATAATGTAAATAGCAAGTGATAGACAAAATTAAGTGATTCCATATCCAAAAGATGAGATCTAAGCTCAGCAGTTCTGAAGAATCAAATCACAAATGGTAGTGGGCAAGCGAACAACTCACAAGAGGTGAAGGCTTAGAGTCATTCCCATCCACAGCGACAAGCGGGACCAGCACATCATTGTAAAAGATAAGGCCAGGGCATTTGCAACATTCTTCGGCCAGATGTACTGAATGGATGTTCATTCTTGGCTTTTCCAGAAGTCCCCAGTATCACAGGTAACAGTCCTCAGCCAATGAAATTCACTCCATGTGATGTTAAGAAATGGCTGAAGGCACTGGATGCTGAAAAGGCTACAGCCCTTGTTAATATTCTGGCAAAAGTACTGAAGAGGTATTCTCTCGAATTTGCTGCACTTCTAGTCAAGCTGTACCAGTAAAGCTACAACACTGGTATTTACCTGACACTGGGGAAAATTACTCAGGTGTGTCCTGTGTACAAAGAAATGTACAAATCCAATCTGGTCAGTTACCCCCCAAAACAGTCTACTCTTGTTCATTACTAAGTGATGGAGCATGTCATCAGTAGTGCAACAATTCTGGATTGTTGAATCTGACAATAGAAATGAGCCATTGCTCTCCATAGCTAACCCAGAGGCTTAGTGCATCGAAAATTTACCAAAGTGTTCCATAGGATGAGAGGACTGTCCAGTGAAGAAACATTGAGCACATTGGCCTTTATTCCCTGGATTTTAAGATTGAAAAGTTACCTTATTGGAATATCTGAAATTCATAAGAGATTTGGTAGAGCAGATGGTGGGTGGACAGTGAGTCCAAAACTGAAGGCACCATCTCAGAATACAAAACTGACCATTTAAGAGGAAGAAAAGGAAAAATGGTTTCATTCAAAGCGCTGTGAATTTTTGGAACTCTGTACCCCAGATGTCTCTGGGTATTCACTCATTACAAATACTCAGCACATAGATAAAAAAGATTATTTACATTCTAAGGGAATCTAGGCATTGGGCATGGTGCTAGAAGCTGGAGAAAAGATAGAAGATCAGCTATGATGGTACTGAATGGCAGCAGAGTGAGCTAGAGGTCCAGATGGTCTACTCCTGCACTTATTTCATATTCTTATGATTGATATGTGACATATATTCATATAACACAAGACACAGATAATGACCATCTTCAACAAGAGACAATCAAACAACCTTGCTTTGTTTTGGAAAATAGAATTAAGGAGAATCCAAAGGGTATTTACAAATATATTAAGGACAAAAGGGTAACTAGGGAGAGAATAGGGCCCCTCAAAGATCAGCAAGGTGGCCTTTATGTGGAGCCAAAGAAACTGGGGGAGATACTAAATGAATATTTTGCATCAGTATTTACTGTGGAAAAGGATATGGAAGATATAGACAGTAGAGAAATAGATGGTGATATCTTGCAAAATGTCCAGATTACAGAGGAGGAAGTGCTGGATGTCTTGAAACAGTTAAAGGAGGATAAATCCCCAGGACCTGATCAGGTGTACCCGAGAACTGTGGGAAGCTACAGAAGTGATTGCTGGGCCTCTTGCTGAGATATTTGTATCATTGATAGTCACAGGTGAGGTGCTGAAAGACTGGAGGTTGGCTAACGTGGTGCCACTGTTTAAGAAGGGCGATAAAGACAAGCCAGGGAACTATAGACCGGTGAGCCTGACCTCGGTGGTGGGCAAGTTGTTGGAGGGAATCCTGAGGGACAGGATGTACATGTATTTGGAAAGGCAAGGACTGATTCGGGACAGTCAACATGGCTTTGTGTGTGGGAAATCATGTCTCACAAACTTGATTGAGTTTTTTGAAGAAGTAACAAAAAAGATTGATGAGGGCAGAGCAGTAGATGTGATCTATATGGACTTCAGTAAGGTGTTCGACAAGGTTCCCCATGGGAGACTGATTAGCAAGGTTAGATCTCATAGAATACAGGGAGAACTAGCCTTTTGGATACAGAACTGGCTCAAAGGTAGAAGACAGAGGGTGGTGGTGGAGGGTTGTTTTTCAGACTGGAGGCCTGTGACCAGTGGAGTGCCACAAGGATCGGTGCTTGGCCCTCTCCATTTTGTCATTTACATAAATGATTTGGATGTGAGCATAAGAGGTACAGTTAGTACGTTTGCAGATGACATCAAAATTGGAGGTGTAGTGGACAGCGAAGTCGATTACCTCAGATTACAACAGGATCTGGACCCAATGGGCCAATGGGCTGAGAGGTGGCAGATGGAGTTTAATTCAGATAAATGTGAGATGCTGCATTTTGGGAAAGCAAATCTTAGCAAGACTTATACACTTAATGGTAAGGTCATAGGGAGTGATGCTGAACAAAGAGACCTTGGAGTGCAGGTTCATAGCTCCTTGAAAGTGGAGTCGCAGGTAGATAAGATAGTGAACAAGGCATTTGGTATGCTTTCCTTTATTGGTCAGAGTATTGAGTACAGGAGTTGGGAGGTCATGTTGCAGCTGTACAGGACATTGGTTAGGCCGCTGTTGGAATATTGCTTGCAATTCTGGTCTCCTTCCTATCAGAAAGACATTGTGAAACTTGAAAGGGTTCAGAAAAGATTTACAAGGATGTTTCCAGGGTTAGAAGATCTGAGCTACAGGGAGAGGCTTAACAGGCTGGGGCTGTTTTCCCTGGAGCATCGGAGGCTGAGGGGTGACCTTATAGAGGTCTACAAAATTATGAGGGGCATGGATAGGATAAATAGACAAAGTCTATTCCCTGGGGTCAGGGAGTCCAGGACTAGAGGGCATAGATTTAGGGTGAGAGGGGAAAGATATAAAATAGACCTAAGGGGCAACTTTTTCATAAGAGGGTGGTACGTGTATGGAATGAGCTGCCAGAGGATGTGGTGGAGGCTGGTACAATTGCAACATTTAAGAGGCATTTGGATGGGTATATGAACAGGAAGGGTTTGGAGGGATATGGGCCGGGTGCTGGCAGGTGGGACTAGATTGGGTTGGGATATCTGGTCAGCATGGATGGGTTGGACCGAAGGGTCTGTTTCCACACTGTAATGTAATGTAATCTAATGTAATGAGGAGAAAGTGAGGTCTGCAGATGCTGGAGATCAGAGATGGAAATGTGTTGCTGGAAAAGCGCAGCAGGTCAGGCAGCCCGAAACGTCGATTCTCCTGTTCCCTAGATGCTGCCTGACCTGCTGCGCTAATCTAATGTAATGTAATGTAATCTCTATGACTCTATTGAATGACATTACCATTGCCAAATTCTTAACATCATGGTCCTGAGGTCACTATGGATCAAAATCAACTAGAATAGCTGTTTTTTTTCTTTATTCGTTCAAGGGATGAAAGCACACTGGCTCAGTAAGCATTTATTGTCTAAGCCTAATTGTGCCCAGAGGACAATTAAAAGTCAACAATTTGCTGTGAATCTGGAGTCAGACCAGGTAAGGATGTCAGGTTTCATTTCCTAATGGATATTAATAAATCAAGTAAATATAAAACAATCATCAATGTTTACATGGTCACTATGAGGTGAGGATTTTTAAAATTTTAGATTTATACTTATTTCAAATTTCACCATCTGCCAAGGCAGGATTTGATTCATGTTCCTAGGACACTTGCCTGAGATTCTGGATTACAGTCCAGTGACATTAATCTAGTGTTCATTTGTCCACAATACGTAACTGCAGTAATATTGCCATGAACCCTTCAACAATCTCCCGAACTCTGGACCTGGGCAACCTAGGGGGTAAGGATAGCTGGCATATTGGAGCACCACCACTTCCAATTCCTATCAAGATCATATACCATCCTGAGTTGGAAACAGATCGCAATGAACATACAAGTTCGGAGGACTAGACCATTTTGCCCTTCATGTCTGCTCCACCACTTAGTTAGATCATGTCTGATCTGATCTTAATCCCAAATTCACATTGCTGCTTATCCAAAACCTTCCCCCCCCTTTTTTTGGCAAGAATTTACCTCTGCCTTAAAACGTTTCAAAGATCTGTATTCAGCTTCTTTTGAGGAAGAGAATTGCAACAACTCGCAAACCTCTGAGGGAAACAATATTCTCCTCATCTCTGTCTTAAATGGTCAACCTTTTATTTCTTCAAGTTGACTACTAGTTCTAGACTCTCGCACAAGAGGAAATATCCTCTCCTTACCTAATCTCTCAAGAATACTCAGAAATGTAAAGTTTCAATCAAGTTGCCTCGTACGCTTCTAAACTCCAGCAGATACAATCCTGTACAACTTTTCCTCATAAGACAACCCACTCATTGTAGGTATTAGTCTAGCATACCTTCTCTGAACTGATTCCAATGCACTTGTGTCCTTCCTTAAATAAGGAGACAAATATTGTAAATAGTATTCCAAGTGTGGCCCTATCAATGAGCAGAAAGTGAGGACTGCAGATGCTGGAGATCAGAACTGAAAATGTGTTGCTGGAAAAGCGCAGCACGTCAGGCAGCATCCAAGGAACAGGAGAATCGACGTATCAGGATGTTTCGATTCTCCTGATTCCTGAAGAAGGCTTATGCCCGAAACGTCGATTCTCCTGTTCCTTGGATGCTGCCTGACCTGCTGCGCTTTTCCAGCAACACATTTTCAGCTGTGGCCCTATCAATGCCTATATAACGAAAGAATAACGAAAGAATAACTCCTCTTATTTTAGATACAATTCCCCTTGCAACAAATGATAACATTCTATTAACTTTCATAATTACTTTCATACCAATCTCTTGGGATTCATGCACAAGACACTAAAATCCATCTGAATGTTAGGTCTGCAATCTCTCACCATTTAGATAACGTTAAGAATCAATCAACATCAGGTTATAGTCCAACAGGTTTATTACAGAACTATAACCTGGTGTTGTGTGATTTTTAACTTTGTCCACCTTAGTCCAACACCAGCACCTCCACATCATTTAGATAACATAATGATTTATCTTTCTTCTTGCCAAAATGGATGATTTCACATTTCCCCACATTATATTCTATTTACCAGATCTTCGACCAGTCACTTAACATATCTACATCCCTCTGTAGCTTCCTTACATACTCTTCACAACTTTTTTTTCTACCTATCTTTATGCCATCTGAAAGATTAGCAACCCTACTTTAATTACATCCATCCAAGTAATTTACAATTGTAAATAGTTCAGTACCAATTCTGATCCTTATGGCACATGATACCAGTGGTACATATTGCCAACCTGAAAAAGTCCCATTTATGCCTAATCTCTGTTTTCTGCTAGCCATCCAATTTTCTATCCATGCCACAATGTTATCCCTACATGATGACCATTTATTTTCTGCAATAACCTTTGATGTGTCACTTATCAAATGCCTGCTTGAAATCCAAGGACATATCATTTACATGGTCTCTTTTATCTCATGCAAATCTGAATCTTCATAGTCACCACATCAAAATCCTGGAACACCCTGTTTTACAATCTTGTGAAAGTTCCTGCACTGTATGAATTTAAAAAGGCTAATGAGGCAGTTGATCTCTTTAAGAGCAATTAAGGACTAACAATAATTTAAGCAGGCCATACCAGCCATGCCACTTCCTGTGAATTAGTAAAACTACCTATTAAACTGATAACAAACAACAACAATTTGCACTTTAATAGCATTTTAATCAAATGATTATTTTAAAGTATCTAACTGAGGAAAATGGGGAAATCTAATTAAAATATGAAAGTTAAATGCATGAAAACACATCAAAGATTAATACTGTTGGATTTCTGCCTGTGCCACTCTGCAATTAGCTATTTGGAGAGAATGGCAATAAGCTGCCTTTGGTCCCCACTCCAAACACCCTTTCCGAGTTATTGACCTTATCCCTCCTCTGCAAATGTCTAAGGCTAAATTAAACAGGTCAGGGCTTGCAAATTCAGTATTTCACCAGGAGTGATTCTGCTTATTTTCATCTCATAACATTGAAAGACTTTTCTCCCGTCCCAACTCACTTGCTGTTGAATTCCACGTTTATATCGTTGTTACCTCTAGACTGGCTGGTCCTCGACATTATGTTCATGGTGAACTCGAGGTCATTCAAAACTCTACTATCCATTTCTTAACTTGCGCCAAGCAATGTATTTCTATCACCCTGTGTTTGTTGAACTACATTGGCCAGCATTAAATTAAGTTTTAGATTTTAAGATTCTTATGCTTGTTTACAAATCCCTGTAATCTATCCCTGTTATCTCTTTCACTCTCACACTCTCCAAGATGTCTGGATTCCTCTAATTCTGCTCTCTTCCGATCCCAACTTTTATTTCCCACACCTTAGCCATGCCTTTAGTTGCCTCGGGCCAAGCTATGAATAATCCTCTCCACCTATAACTCAATTCCTACTTTTAATGTGATCCTGAGAAGCTAATTCTTTGATCAAGATTTTATTCATTCATCCTAACATGAAAAAGTGTCAAACTTTGTTTTGTAATGGTCCTGTGGAATTGGTTGAGCCAAATGATTACAGTAATGACTCTATATAAATATAAATTATTTTGATGTTGTTGCTTTACTTTAGATCGTTTCTTTCAATCTACCGTGGCCAGTGACTTTATTTCAGCTGGACATGGGCATTTGCCATATTCGATGAAATGGATATGAATTGAATGGAAGGTTCTGTCAATAACCAAAGGAAACAATAAATAAGCATTAAAATGTTTTCTTTGATCATGCACTGGCATTCTGTGAATCACTATAACTAGTGCTAAATTAAAGAGCTAATTGGATACAATGGCCAATTTCACACAAGTTGAACTCAAATCTGAAAAGGTTATTACTGCTGTTTAGTGTATGTGCCTTCAGTGTTTTCTATTCTGATTGGTTCAAGTAAAAATGTGGGATCCCAACGTTGTTAGAAGCCTCTTGTCTCTATAGTCCAACAGATTTAATTGGAAGCACACTAGCTTTCGGAGTGCTGCTCCTTCATCAGGTGGTTGTGGAACTGCCTGATTTTTAATTTTGAGACAACATGAGGCTTCTTACAATATTGGGATCCCACATTTTTACTTGAACCACAATTACCTGATGAAGGAGCGACGCTCCGAAAGCTAGTGTGCTTCCAATTAAACCTGTTTGACTATAACCTGGTGTTGTGTGATTTTTAGCTTTGTACACCCCAGTCCAACACCGGCATCTCCAAATCATATTGTCTCATACTCAACACCAAGTATTCTGCTTTTTACATTTTCATTTTTTTTTGCAGACGGTGAGCATTGTGATCTAAACCAGCATTTATTGCCCATTCATAATTGCTATGGAGAAGGTCATGTTGAGCAGCCTGTTAATTCACTGCATACCATGTAGTTTATGGAATCTCACTGTGCTGTTAGGAAAGGAGTTGCAAGTTTATACCTTGGAACAGTGAAGGAATGCCAATATTGTTCCAAGCTATGAAAATGCTCTGATATTATGATAGAGGAAGGGCCATTGATAAAGTAGCTGGAGATGGTTGGGCCTAGGACACTGTCCTGAGGAATTCCTGAGGAGTTATCCTGGAGCTGAGATGAAAAACCTCCAGCAACTACAACCATCTTCCTTTGTGCCAGGTATAATTTCATCCAGTGGATGTTTTCCCACCCGATTCCTATTGACTCTCATTTTGATTGGGCACCTTGATGCCAGATTCGGTTAAATGCAGCGTGGATGTCAAAGGCAGTCACTCACCTTACCTCTGGAATTCAGCTCTTTTGTTCATATGTGAACTCAGGCTGTAATGATGTTTGTGAGACCTCCTCCTCCAGTTTTTTGTTTAATTGCCAACCAATGGATGTGGCAGGGCTCCAGAGCTTCGATCTGATCCAATGATTGTGAAATCACTTAGCTCTTGCTGCTTATGTTGTTTAGCAGGCAAGTTCTCCCGTTTTCTAGCTTCACCAAGGGGCCTTTTTTTTTAGGTATGCCTAGTGCTTCTTCTGACATCTCCTTATGCACATTTCTTTGAACAACAGTCAGTGCTATGGTTTTATTGTAGTGACTGTACAGGTGGGACTTCACCTGACAGAGGGCCAACACTCCGAAAGGTTGTGATTTCAAATCAACCCATTGGACCAGAACCTGGTGAGGACAATCTAAACAATATAGTCACAAACAAATGCATCTCAGCAGAGAGATTGGTGAGGATGAGTTCAATTAAGCTTTTCCCTGTGATAGGTTCCCTCACCACCAGCCAACGTCCAGCCTAGCAGTTATATCCTTTAGGGCTTGACTAGCTTGGTTAATAGTGATGCTGCTGAGCTACTCTTGGTGTTGAACATTGAAGTCCCTCACCTACAGTACATCTGTACCTTTGCTACCCTCAATGCCTTCTCTAAGTAGTGTTCAACATGGAGGCATACTGACTCATTAGCTGAGAAAGGAGTGGTACATGATAATCAGAAGGAGGGTTTCCATACCCATGTTTGACCTGATGCCATGAGACTTCATGGAGTCCAAAGGCAATGTTGATGGCAATGCTGTCCTGTTGGTGGGATAGAACATATCAGGGATGGTGATAGAGTTGTCTGGGACATTTTGTGTAAAGTATGTTTCTGTGAGCATGACAGCTCTCAACTTTTGACTTTGTAGCAGTTAATATAACAGAGTGGCTTGCTAAACCATTTCAGAGGGTAAGTAAGAGTAAACCACATTGCTGTGGGTTTGAGTTCACATTTAGACCAGACTGGGTAAGGATGACAGTTATCCTAAAGGAGATTAGCAAACCAGATAGTTTTTTTGTATTAACTGACAATGGTTTCATGATTTTATTGTTATGATTTGGCTTTGAATGTCAGTTTTTTAAAAATTGAATTCAAATTCCATCATCTGTCATGGTGGGATTCAAACCCAGATCCTCAAAATATTACACTTTTATCTGGATTACGAGGAGAAATTGAGTACCACAGATGCGGGAGATCAGAGTCAAAAAGTGTGATGCTGGAAAAGCACAGCAGGTCAGGCAGCATCCGAGGAACAAGAGAGTTGATGTTTCAGGCATAAGCTCTTCATCAGGAATATCTGGATTTCTATACCAGCAACAATAAAAGCAGCTGATTTTCTCCTCTGACTTAGACAGTGGTAGTGCTACTTGATAAGGCAAAAATCTGCACCACTTTTGGTATGATGTCTGTTATATTCATGGCCACCAGAACAATCTGAGATGCTTTGGGTAGATTCATTGTCACTAACTTTGTCAGAATAAGTTACTGATATCAAATGGGAAAGGATTCCCACACAAAGCCAAAAGCTCAATCTTACTAAACAGAATAGGTTTATTAATTGGTACTCATAGTGCAGGTCAGGTGGATTAGCCATGCTAAATTCTCCCATAGTGTCCAGAGATGTGCAGGTTGGATGAATAGCCATGGGAAATGCAGGGTTACAGGGATAGGATAGGGGTTGTGACTGGGTGGGATGCTCTTTGGAGGGTTGGTATGGACCCGATGGGCCAAATGGCCTGCTTCCACACTGTAAAGGTTCTATGATTCTGTGATCTGAGTATCTTGATGGGCCATTTCAGGGACAATGTAAGAATTGATTACATTGCTGTGTGTGTCTGGAGACATATAAAGGCCAGATCAGGCAACAAATGCAGATTTCCACTAAGGATGATAGTGAATTGGTTGTTTTTTTTTAACAACATTTTATTAAATTTATTTCAATGTGTCAAATTATAGCTAAACAACATGAAAATGTTGGGGTAAGTGAAGTTGTTAAAGCAACATCTATAGTAAGAGAAACAGATACAGTGACCTAGATTCTGCTGTCAGAAATACCAAAGGATATTTGCAACGTGGGTCTGCCCTTTCCTGATTGTTTTTTGCATCTGGCAACAACTCTGGGTGATCTTTAGGTCTAGCAATAATTATGTTATCAAGCATGATCAGCATTGAATTCTACAAATAAGTTTAATAGATAGCAAAGTGGGAAATTCAACTGCACTGATTAAGAACAACAAATTTAGAATGTCTAACAACAATTTCTGGATTTTCACATTTAATGGCACATACATTTTAGAGAACTAATGATGTTAAACACTGGCAACCATTATTTAACACAAAATATGGTCAGTAGACTGGGTCTGCAATACTTGGTGAAGGAAACAACAAGAGGGAAAAACACATTTGACCTCATTGTCACCACATATTCATTATAGTATTTGTAAGAGCCATGAAGTCCCAAGTTCACATTGAGCATATACCCTGTATTGTATTGCATTGTATTGTGTAGCACAACCACAGTACTAAATGGGATGGATTTCAAACAGATTTAGCAACTACAAGACTGGGCTTACAGGAAGTACTGTTGACTATTGGCAGCAGTAAGATTTTACTGAAACACAATATTCGATTTCATGGCTGCCATATCTCCATTCTACCTTTCATCAAGCCAAAGGACCAATAGTTTAGTGTAGAGCAAGCCAGAACAGCACAACAATATGCCAAGAAATGGCTGAAGACACAAGATATAGCAAAGGCTGTAGGCCCTGACAACATTCTGTTAAGAAAGTTGAAGAATTGCATTCCTGAATTTGCTGTGCCTCTGGCCATGCTGTTCCAGTCTAGCTACAACACTATATCTGGCATCTACTTAACAAACTGCCTGGGCTTGTCCTGTACATAAAAAGCTGGGCAAATACAACTTGGCCAATCATCAACCTCATCATTCTATACTCAAACATCAGGAAAGTGATGGAGGGTGTTGTCGACTATACTATCAAACAGTACTTGCTCAACAGTAACCTGCTCATTGACGTTCACTTTTGAATTCTCCCAGTGGCCATGCAACTATTTACCTCATTTCGTCCTTGGTAAAATGTGGACAATAGAGCACAATTCCAGAGGTGAGGTAAAAGTGACTGTACTTGACATCAAGTCTGTGCTTGACATCAAGTCCATGTTTGACTGAGTGTGGCATTGAGGAACATTAGCAAAACTGGAGCCAATCAGAATAAGTAGAAATTCTGTTCAGAGCTTTTCCTAACACTAATGAAGATGGTTGTTGGAGGTCAACCATCTCGGCTCCATAACCTCTCTGCAAGAGTAATGTCATAGGCCGAACCATTTGTAGTACCTTCTTCAATAATTTTCCCTCCATCATAAGGTTAGAAGTGGGGAGTTTCCCTGATGATTACACAATTTTCCACACTATTCATAACTCCTCAGAAACTGAGGCAGTCCATTTCCAAATGCAGCAAGACTTGGATATTATTCAGGCTCTGGTCGAGAAGTGGCAAATAACATTCCAATCATGCAAATACCAGGCAATGACAATTTCCAACAAGAAATAATCTAATCAAAGCTCCTTGACATTCAAAGACATTACCATCACTGAATCCTGTCCACCATCTACAAAGCACAAGCCTGGACTGTGATGGAATGCTCACTGTTTGCCGGATGTGTTCAGTCTTAAAAACAGTCAAGAAGCTTGACACCATCCAGGACAAAACAATCTGTTTGACTGGACCACATCCATAAACATTCACTCCCTTCACGATGATGCTCAGTCACATTGAGTATTATCTCTAAAATGTTCTGCAGAAATTCATGAAGGCTCCTTAGACAACATCTTTAAAAATCTCAACTGCTACCATCTAGAACAAAGAACAAAGAAAATTTACAGCCCAGTAACAGGCCCTTCGGCCCTCCAAGCCTGAGCTGATCCATATCTATTGTCTAAACCTGTCGCCCAATTCCTAAGCACCCCCTTTGCTCCCCACCTACTCATCATTGTCCAGATGCATCTTAAATGAATCTACTGTGCCTGCCTCTACCACCTCTGCTGGCAATGCATTCCAGACACCCACCACCCTCTGTGAGAAGTACTTGCCGTGTGTATCCCCCTTAAACTTTTCACCTCTCACCTTGAAAGCGTAACCTCTTATTATTGAATCCTTCACCCTGGGAAAAAGCTTATCTCTATCCACCCTGTCTATACCCTTCATGATTTTGTAAACCTCAATCAGGTACCCCCTCAATCTCCTTTTTTCTAATGAAAACAAACCTAACCTACTCAACCTCTCTTCATAGCTAGCACCTTCCATGCCAGGCAACATCCTTGTAAACCTTCTTTACACCCTCTCCAAAGCGTCCACATCCTTTTGGTAATGTGGTGACCAGAACTGTACATAGTATTCTAAATGCAGCCGAACTAATGTCTTGTACAATTTTAACATGACTTACCAGCTCTTATACTCAATACCCTATCCTATGAAGGCAAGCATACTATATGCCTTCTTGATCACTCTATCCACCTGTGCAGGGTACAACCTTCAGGGTACAATGGACCTGCACTCCCAGATCTCTCTGCCCATCAACTTTTTCCAAGGCTCTCCCATTCAAGGACAAGGGCAATAGATTAATGGGATTACCACCACTTGCAAGCTTCCCTACAAATGACTCAGCAACCTGACTCTGAAATATATTGCTGTTCCTTTAGTGTCACTGGGTCAAAGTCCTGGAACTCCATCCCTCACAGCATTATGAGTGCACTTATACTGAGCAGTTCAAGTAATCACCTTTTCAAGGGCAATTAGTGATGGACAATAAATGCTGGCCCAGCTGGTGAAGCTTCTGTTCCATAAATGAATATGAAGTATTTCTGTGATCTTTCATCAGAACTAGAAGCTGTTAGAGATTCAACAGTTTTTCAGCAAATACGTAGGATTTTGAATGAGAAACATAAGAAGTTTCAATGTGTGATTCTGCTGACTATATTGGTTGTATAAAAATAATGCACTAAGTAAGAATAATATTTGGTGTATTTACATTTGCTTATGTATCTGTATGTAAGGCAACTGAAACTACTGCCATTGATTATGATATTATACCTTGTTAAAAGAGTTTGAGCTACGATTATTCACAAATGAAGTGTTTTTGGATAAATTGTCTCTAATAATTTTTTTGAGTTCTGCAATGGAATGATTAATGTGCAAGCACAGACTTGGATATCTCCCAGGAATAATGGTAACAGAAACCTAGTTCTCCAGCATAATGTTGCTGCTCCCAGCTTTAATCTACAAGAAAGCAAATGGCCACTAGACAGAATGACTTTTTTCTGACATAACATTTACTTTAATCTTCGAAAAGTTCAACTGTGCTGGTTGACGCGTAATTACTTGGTACTTTGGAAAATTACAGTAAATTTCCAAGTGTCGACTGCAGAAGAGATCCTCAGTTTAATAAAGCACAGAGCAGTTATGCACCCTATTCATGCAGGAGCTACAAAGAAGAATGGAAATGTCAGTCACAACTTACATGTAATGAGTGCTTCTCTTGCATGTTTTAAAGGGCTGCATTTATTAATAATACATATTAGCAGATTTCATGCAGAATTGTTGATATATTGGAGATGGAGTGGTACTGAGTTTTTACCAAGATTAGTTACTTGGGCTGTGTTTAGGTGGAGGATAGAGTCCACCAATGATGGTCAGCAATGATGAAAAAAGCTATTTCAGTTGGTATTTTTGCATGGCAATTTGTATGGCTGCCTTTTGGGGAGTTGTGTAAATGTGAAAGTGAAACATTCAGGTACTGATGCATAAGAAGGAGCCTGCTCTTTAAATTGAATACAATATTTGTACAAGTGTAACTATTTCCATGTGAGCATTCTCTAAAAAAAGTTTATGATTTTGTAAACTGTTTTTCTATTATTTTATTCATCACTAGGAATTTATTGATTGAATCAAGTGCCCTAAGTTGGGGTCTAAAGCAGGTGGCTTGACTGCAAGGCAGGAATGTCAGTGGGAGTGATCTCTTTGGTAGAATGGTCCATGAAGAGATGTGGGCAGGAGATAGTAATAGCTGAGGCAAAGCTAGTGTTCCCTATATCAGGTAGCCAGCAGTAATTGTAAAGAATGTTGACCCTGAGGAAATGGAGAAGAAACTTTGGCAACCCCAGACATTGAGAAGTGGCAGAAGATAAGCAAGAGTGGCAAACCAATTCTCTGATGCTCTGTGGAGATGGTCCTCTGGGTATCATGGGCATGGAGGCAAATCCTTTCTCTTAGGATGGAAGGATTTGTTAGGCTTATCAGAGGAATACATTTTGGAAGGAGAAATCAGAAAGGTGAAATCTGCTTGGAGTACCATGTATATGGCAGCAGTATGGAAAGTGAATCAATGAAGTGATTAATTTCTGGCAAGGTGAGTACAACAAACAACATTAATCTTGTAGTCCTAAATATGATGAAGAATGAGGATGAATTTGCAGAAAGAAGTGCTAATTTATACAATGGCAATACCCATGGTAGTATTGCTACTACATACAGTGGAGCCTCTCTGTGGAGAACACCAATCCATTGGAATTTGCCCCTGCCCTGTCAGTATTGATGGTTGTATATACATGGCTTCTTTATGATGGAATTTTGGATAACTGGGAAAGCACCAGCATAGGCTTTCATGATGCATGAGAAATAATGCATTTTATTTCTTTGTAGAGAAGAGTGTTTTCAACACCTGAGAAAAAATCAAGAGCTCGGGTGGGGGATTTCAAAACAGTGGACTAATTTTTAAGGTGAGACAAGAAATTTTTATTACAGAAACAGTCGTTCATGTGTGGAATGAACTTCCAGAAGAAACAGTGAATGTGGCTATAGTTACAACATTTAAAAGACACTAGATAAGTACCTGAATAAGAAATATTTGGAGGGATATGGACCAAGCACAGGCAGGTGGGACTAGTTTAGTTTGGGATCATGGTCAGTGTGGACTGGTTCAACCAAAGTGTTTATTTCTGTGCTGTATGACCTAATGACTTTATCGATGTGGTGTCCCAAAATTATTATCCATACACCATTCAGAAAGAGGCTTTGGAACTGGGTGGCATGCAAACAGAACAGGCTGTCACTAATGGTGAGACAGAAATAGAGCACTGAGAAAATGAGTGACCTAATAAAAGGGTGAAATAGTTTTTTTCTGATGTGCAGGAAACATAGTGTTTTTGTGTCTAGCTGATTGTGAAACCATTTTCTATTTAATATTTCTTTGAGAATTTGAGTTTTGAAGTATTATGGAAAAAAAAATGATCTCTTTCAACTTCTATTTAGAAACCTGGACAGATTTAAAAAATATATAATTGAAAGGCACTTGGGCTTTGAATTTTTGTTTTTTAAAGAAGGTTTCGTTTGGAAATCATGTGACTTTGGATAACTTCTTTTGGTGTAGATCCCTGCTGGGGCTGTTTGAACAGCAACTGGTGAGGGCAGTACTTTTGGTATCTGAACTTCATTGGGGACAAAGTTATCCAGCAGGTGTCTCTTGTTTCAGAAAAACAAAAGTTTTGTACTGAGATTGGGTTGAACATTGATTGTTCTCCTGGAAAAATAACTGAGTGAACTTCTCAATATTGTTATTATTTAGCAAGCTGCGTCTGTCAAGGCCCCAAGGATAACCATTTAAGATTATTGACTTGACCATGTGGGCAAAGACATAAGATTAAAAGACTTAAGGGCATTCAATGCCTTATTGCTTTTGCTTTCAAGAATAACCCTTATAGCCAGCATTTTTCTTTTTTTAAAGTGAACTCTGTTTGTGTGGCTTTATTTGGAGGAATAATCCTTGATTTGCTTTATACTGTTTATATTTTCAGATTACAACTTATTTTTATAAGCTAAACAATTGTGACTTCAATGAGTGAGTACTGTTCTGCTACAAATCAATAATTTTGCATTTATTAAAGAAACTGGGTTTATTGTGTTTCATTCTAAGTCTAATACAGAGAAAGCATAGAGTTAGGATATTAGGACTTGGATATAATCAATTTATTTATATTGTGACTCTTGGAGTAGTGGAATGAGAGTAAAAGTGCACTCCTCCCATCTCAGTTGTAACCACCCTGTTTCCATAAAACTCCAGATGATGAGTGTTCAGAAGAATGTATTGGAAAGCACATTGTCCTCTCAACAACCTTCTTTCTCACACAGGTCATGACTAAGAACAGTTTTCAGTTCCCAGGGAGAGGAGAAGATGTCAAATGATGCAATGACATATCATACCCCCACAAACCCTCCACTAAAGCAGAAATGCTTGCATCAGTGGATATTGCAAAGGAGTCACATTCTAATGAATACAGCACAGAAATACCTGAATACCTTAAAGAGGCAGTGACAAATAATTCTGAACTTCAGATTGATGACATGCCTTTCAATTCATCAACAAGCTGGAAGATACTGGGACAACAGTGGCTTTGCATTCCAAACATGCATGAATAAGGAGTCTATCCAGGACACGAGTAGATTTATATTTATGGTATGTGTGTGCATGCCATTCTACATTGAGACTGTGATGACATTCATGGAATGCCACCTCTGGCATACAATATAGTAACTGCCAGGAATGTGTACAGATCTGCATACCATTGCTGTCTTCATGAACACTGCAAAGCAATGACTCAAAAACATCTGGTGTCACTGCCAAGTGTATATATTCCTCAGGTGAGCTGTAAGGGACAAGTGCACCCTGAAAGAGGTTAGAGAAGTGCCTGCTTGAATCTCCAATTAATACACTCCTCACTTGGATGGTTGACTATAATCTCCTCAGTTAAATTAATCAATATCTCAGGAAGATTTAACATTTCATGCTTATCCTGCAGCATAACAATCAGCCCCCAAATGTCATGGTGCTTAAATATTTGGGTACAAAGATGAAGATGACCATCATGAAGGCATTCAAAAAAAGGACAACAGAAAGTGTAAGATTGCTTTGATTGCATTGGTTCATTTGGAAGGCTCTTCGCTGCACTGTAAATTGCTTGTATCTCTTTGTGTGTTGCCTACAGTCCCTAGGGGGGCTTCATCCTATTCACCTGGTCAGCAATCCCTCCAAACCTCATCTAAGAAAGAGACATAATGCTTCAGGAGATCAGGGCACAGCACAATACACCATGTCACAATACACAACAGTGTTGCTAGTGGATTTGGCAAGGCAGCTGAACTAAAGCTGGCCTGAACCATGCTCAAGTTGTCCAGTGATAGCTGTTGTATCCCTCCTCTACGTGTAAATGAACAGAGTTATGTCTTCATTGGGTAGACATTGTTACCAAGTATCCATTCAAGAAAGGATGTAGAGTCTTGAAAATAGTGGACATCTGTGACTGTCTTTGTAAGGAAATTAGTGATAACTTCCCAGCAAACTTGCACAGACTGAAAAATCCATTTGTGGTAGTTGCTGACCAGTTGGATATTGAGAAATGTACAGCCATTCCCATTGAAGAAGATTGCTGCCTGTTCTGTGGAAATTGTAATGGCTGCAGGAGGTTAGGAAATCCATTGATGGTGGTAAATGCTATGACCCTCTCAAACTTACTGTCTGGATCCAAAAGTGTAATCATAGGCTGACTTCTTATTCATAGTGTTGATGACCATAAGACCATAAGATATAGAAGCAGAATTAGGCCATTCAGCCCATTGACTCTGCTCCACCACTCAATCATGGCTGATATGTTTCTCAACTCCATGCTCCTGTGTCTCCCCATAATCCTTGATCCCCTTACCATTCAATAATGTATCTATGTCTGTCTTAAATACACACAATGATTTAGCTTCCATGGCCCTCTGCAGCGATGAGTATCACAGATTAATCACCTTCTGGCTGAAGGAATTCTTCCTCATCTCAGTTCTACAGAGAGGTCCCTTTACACTGAGTCTGTGCTTTCAGGTCCTAGTTTTTCCTGCTAGTGGAATCATCTTCACCACATCCACTCTCTCCAGGGCTCTCAGTATTGTGTAAGTTTCAATCAGATACCCCACCTCATCCTTGTAAACTTCACTGAGTACAGACTTGGAGTCCACAACTGCTCCTCGTATGACAAGACCTTCATCAACAGCATCATTCCTGTAATACACTCCAGAATGCTTCCAATGCCAGCACATCCTTCCTTAGATATGGGACCCAAAACTGTTCACAGTATTCCAGATGTGGTCTGATCAGAGCCTTATACAGCCTCAGCAGTACGCCTCTGCTCTTGTATTTTAGTTCTCTTGAAATGAATGTGAATATTGCATCTGGCTTCCTAGCTGCCAATTGAACCTGCATGTTAACCTTAAAAGAATTCTGAACTCCCAAGTTCCATTGTGCTTCAAATTTCTAAAGCCTTTCCCCACTTCAAAAATAATATATGCATTAATTCTTCATACCAAGCATAACCTCACACTTTTCCACATTGTCTTCATCTGCCATATCTTTGCCACTCACCTAGCATATCTAAGACCTCCCTACTTCCTCAACACAACCAAATCCTCCATCTATCTTTGTGTCATCTGCAAACGTAGCAACGACGTTCTCAATTCCTTTTACCTGATTGTTAATGTATAACGTGAATAGCTGTGGTTTCAACACCTACCCCTGCAGAACTCCAGCAGTCACTTCCTACCTTCCTCAGAAATATCCCTTTAGCCTTACTCTCTGCCTTCTGCCTGTCAGCGAATCCTCTTTCCATGCCAGTGCCTTCCCCAAACACATTCAACATCTATCTTATTTAGTAGCTTCCTGTGTGGGACTTTGTCAAAAGCCTGTTGGAAATCCAAATAGATCACATCCACTGGCTCTTCTTTGTCTAACTTGCTTGTTAACCTTTCAAAGAATTCTAACAGAATTATCAAGCATGATGTCCCCTTGACAAAGCTATGCTGATTCAGCTTTATTTTACCATGCACTTCCAAGTATTCCTCAATCTCATCCTTAATAATGGACTCTAAAATCTTACAAATGACTGAGGTCAGGCTAACTGGCTTGCAGTTTTCTGTCTTCTGCCTGTCTCCCTTCAGAAACAGGAGTGTTAAATTAGCCATTTTCCAGCCCTCTGAGACCCTCCCTAACTCTAGTGATTCCTGAAAGATCACCACCAATGCCTTTACAATCTCCTCAGCTATATCTTTCAGAACTCTAGCGTGTAGTCCATCTGGTCCTGGTGATTTATCCACCTTCAGACCTTTCAGCTTCCCAGAACCTTCTCCTTTGTGATGGTCACTACACTTACTTCTGTCCTCTTGACTCCTTTGAATTTCTGGTATGCTGCTGACGTCTTTCACTGAGAAAACTGATGCAAAGTACTTTTTTCAGTTACTCTGCTATTTCTTTCTTTGCCATTTATATTTCTCCAGCCTCATTTTACAGTGGTTCAATGTTCAGTTTTGCCTCTATTGCCTTTTAGATGTCTAAAAACAACTGTTGCAATCTTCTTCAATATTACTAGCTAATGTACTCTCATATTTTATCTTCTTCCTCATTGCTTTTTGGTTATCCTTTACTTGTTTTTAAAGGCTTCCCAATCCTCTGGCTTCACTATTGTATACTTTTTGTTTTGCTTTTATACTGTCCTGACTTCTCTCATCAGCCCTGGTTGCCTTGTTCTTCCCTTCATATGTTTTTTTTTCCAGCTTCTCCCTCTCAAATTTCAGAGTGAACTTTATGATAATTTGTTACTGCCCCCTAGGGATTTCTTAAGCTCCCTAATCAAGTCTGCCTCATTACTCATCACCAAATCCAGAATTGCCTGAGCACTAGTGGACATTATCATAACCTCCTCTAAAAAAACCACCTTATAGATGTTTGATGAATGTTTTTTCTTGAGATCTGCAACCAATCTGATTTTCCCAGTTCACCTGTGTATTGAAGTCCCCCATGACTCTTATAATCATATCTTTCTTACATGACTTCTCTATCTCCTGATTTATTTTCTTCCCCACATCCTGGAGTCTATACACAATTCCCATCACGGTCTTTTTTCCTTTGGAGTTCCTCAAATCTACAACTTGAAGCAGTGATAAATTGCAGATTTCGAACTTCATACTCATTGTATGCACTGCACAGATATTCCCAGAATATCCTTAGAACAAATGTAAGGTATAGAAATTCAGTGCTTCAGTGGTCTTCCTTGCTACAGGCTTTGAATACCCCTTCACTTTGTATTGAGCTCACAACTTGTTGACGATCTTCTGGAAGTGGAGCAATTTTTAGTGACATTGCTCCTCCAATATTTGCAGAAAACAGAGTCTCTGACAATTAACCTTCTCTGGTGGGTAGAATTCAAGACGTGTGCTGTGTGACAATATATATGGTCATTCATTTCCATCACATCTACACAGTTCCCAAGTTGCCACTTTGACTGACAGTTCTTTAGAGAGTCAAGGGTTTGTACAGTGACTGCATTTTCAAAACTCAAATCTGACAAGAATTTGGCAGAATTGTCAAAACGAAATTAGACTTTCTACTGTCTCTGCTAGGTTGATGACGATTTTGACATTCACACAGTTACTATGTCTAGCTTTGGTCACTTTGTTTTCTATTGGTAGAGCAGATTAGATAGAGTGTGATATTATTATTTGTCAGGGACTATCTTCCATGCTTTCAGTAGAATGTTTCTCCTGGAATTGCCTTGTTGTCAACTGTGCTGAACTTGCTCGATTTCTTTTCAATTTGGTGCTTTCCACTGCCTATTTGACTATAAGGTCATAAAACATGGGAGCAGAATTAAGCCATTCAGCCCATTGGATCTGCTCTGCCATTCAATCTTGGCTGATAATATTGTCAACCCCAGTTCTCTTGCCTCTACCCATATCCCTTTATCCCTTACTAATCAAGAACCTATCTATTTCTGTCTTAAAGACACTGGACGATTTGGAATCTATAGCTCCTGTGGCAATGAATTCTACAGATTAACCACCTTTTGTCTGAAGAAATTCTTCCTCATCTCAATTCGAAAGCTTTGTTTCTTCACTCTGAGGCTGTGGCCTCAGCCTAGTCTCGCCTACTTGTGGAAGCATCTTCTCTGCGTCCACTCTATCCAGGCCTCTCAGTGTTCTGTAAGTTTCAATGAAATCCCTACTATGTAGAGAAGATGTATGGTATTGATTTTCCTAATCCTCTATGAATTAGCTGAATTCTCCAATCATGCACGGAGCTTTTTTGTCACTCACAATGCTGGGAATGCAGTAACAGCTGAGGCATATTTTCAGGCAATTTATAATCTTGAAGTTAGCTGGGTCATTTCTCCATAGTCAAATTATAAATCTATGATGATGAGGCAACCAGTTCCCAAGAGCGAAGCTGTTTGCTCCCAAAATGGTCTGACTCGGATGACGTGACTCAAGAGTACTTGTTTAGCTATCTTGTTTAGCTTGATACTCATTACATACTCTGTGCTGGCTGATAGTGATCCTTTTTTTAATTGGTCATATTTGACCAACAGAGCATATAGCTTGCCTTCCTGAAACCTGACTCAATTCCTTGCATGGACATACTCTCTTCTCAACTCATTCGGGATAATGATTCTATTTCGTTTGTACAATATACCAACTTGTGCTGTCAATTCATCTCAGTATGCCCACTTATTGCAATAGGTTGTCCTTGATACTATCAGGGCATTCTTTCATCACAACTTCTCAAAACACTTCAAGAGTAGCATCTTGTTGGGTAGTTCACTTGAACTGAGCAAGGAGCCAATCTGTTAAATTCAGTGTCTCTGCTGTTGTGATAACTTCTACAGCACATCAAGCTGCTGTTTCGTGTTGGATCTGGAGGAGCTCACAATCTTTCATAACAGTCTCACCTTCCTTCATTGTGACTGTTGCTCTTGACAGAATGTCAGTGATGTACATCTGTTCCCCTGTATGCTTTGTCCTTATGATATCTTTGTAGTCGCTTTGGAGCAGATGGTAGCAGCAAATGTTTTAATGTAGTTTGTGATTGAACATATCTGTCACTTTGTCTCTTCTAAGTATGTATTGATAAAAATGTGCGTAAGCAGAGACTATGGTCAGGTATTCTTTCTGGATCTAAACAAAACCTTGTTCCATTTATGTTAAAGTAGGAATGGAAAGGAAACCAGTTACCCTTGTCGTATTATGATAGCTCCAAATCCTGTATCGCTGCTGTCTTGCTGCAAAGGAACCTCATCATTTACATCGGAGTATTTCAGCACTGATGTTATCAACACCAATTGCTTGATTTTAGTAGTTGCTGTTTCTTACTCCATGACCCAATACTACTGCACAACTTTGGCAGTGACTGTAATAATAGTTCATGCTCCAATGGATGACCGTTTTTTAAATTTATTCATGGCATCATTGGCTGGGCCAGCATTTATTCCTTGTTTATAGTCGTTCCAAGTGAGCTGCCTTCTTGAACTGCTGTAGTCCATTGATGTGAGTTGACCCACAATATCATTAGGGAGGGGACATCAAGATTTTGACCCAATGACACTAAAGGAACAGAGATATATTTCCCAGTCAGGAAGATGCATGGTTTGGAGGTGAACTCACAGGTGGTGGTCTTCCTATGTATATGCTGCCCTTGTCCTTCTGGAAGGTGTCATCCAACATCTTTGATGAACTTCTGTAGTGCATTGTATAACTGATACAATGCTGCTACTTCATGTTGATGGTGGAGGGACAGCATGTTTATGGATGTCATTCCAATGAAGTGAGCTGGATGGTGACATGCTTCTTGAGTATTGTTGGAGCTGTACTTATCGAGCCAAGTGTGGAGTATTCCATCATACTTCTGCCTTGTATCTCTTAGTTGGTGGACAAGCTTTGGGGAGTCAGGAAGTGAGTTGCTTGCTATAGTTTTCGCAGTCTCTGACCTGGTCTTGTAGCTACTGTATTTATATGGCTAGTTTCTGGTTATTGGTACCCCCCTCCCCAGGATATTGAAAATGATAGATTCAGTGATGGTCAACCCAATTGAATGTCAAAGGATAGTGATTAGATTGTCTCTTTTCAGAGATGGTCATTGTCTGGCATTTTTTTTGGCACAAATGTTAATTGCCACTTTTCAATCCAATCCTGGGGGGGATTCTCCTGCTCCTTGGATGCTGCCTGACCTGCTGCACTTTTCCAGCAACACATTTTCAGCTATTGTCCAGATCTTGCCTCATTTGGACACGTGTCTTCATTATCTGAGAAATTATGTGTGGTACTGAACATCATCAGTGAACATCCCCACTGCCTACCTTATATTTTGCAATTTCAAATCCACCTCCAGAATCTGTTATGTATTTTCTGGTGTACACATTTTAACTGGTTTTTCCAATCTATTTCTTTTTCATCTTTCGTACAATGCTTACATTTGTTGGTAGCTTTCCCTGCTCTCACTATAATGGTGGCATTCCTCCATTTCTTTGTCCTTTTGGCATGTGTGTTAATTTGTCCTGACTTCTGGTTGCTGTCTTCTGGCGCAAGTAGCATTGTCCTGCATTTCTGTAGCACTTTGTTCATCTTCAGTCAGTCCTTCATCTGCCATAATCTGATCCTTATTTTATCCACCACATGTGTATGCAAAGTATATGATGCCTCATCTCATTCTCTGAATTATTCTGATTCTGTAAGTGTGTAATCACTGCTAATCAATCTCGGTGAATGGACCCTAACAGTTTGGTTGCTATGCGGTAAAATTACTATTTTACCATCAT
Organism: Chiloscyllium plagiosum; assembly: GCF_037043375.1. Lineage (NCBI taxonomy): Eukaryota > Metazoa > Chordata > Chondrichthyes > Orectolobiformes > Hemiscylliidae > Chiloscyllium > Chiloscyllium plagiosum. The sequence goes on from NW_028270151.1 coordinate 57,214,543, forward strand.
TAGCTACAATATTACCCAGACTTATCCATCTTTTTGACCTTCTCTTTCATAATATACAATTGTCCCTGGATTAAAATTTATTTCCAATGGTCATATGCAAGCAAGCCTCAGTGAATTGTCTCTAAAACATTATGTTTAATGAATACCCATCAAGTGCTCTCAAAGAATGGAACTAAATGTAATTCCTCCTAAACTGGGAAATCGTCACTTATTACCGAACATATTTTTTCATTTCCCCCCAAAGAAGCAACTGAAATAGATTGTAGCCAGCTACCACTTCCAGAACATTTTTGTTGTGGACTATCCATGCTGAGTTCATGATAACTTACAACTTGATAAGTCCATTAAAAAATTTATGGAACATCTCATCTGTCACTACTTGATTTCTTTCATGCACTCCATGACTAAAGGGACTTACTCTGGCCACATTCATTACCACAATAGTCATATTTTTATATATATTCATCAATGTCAAACACCTGCCCATTGTAGTTCAGAATTTAGCTGCCAGATGCAGGCCAATCCCTGTTCTTTTCTCATTTATCTTGTCCACAATTACTCTTTTTGCTCAACTATTTATTTTTGCCGTCTGGGTAAATCTGGTTGCCATGTGAACAGGATGAAAATGCATTTTATTTTGTCCCTTACATTAAAGTTCATTGCCTCAGCTTTCTACATAATGGAAGACTCACTATGGGCTGGGATTCTTTTTATTAAACAGATATCATATTTATCACTGACCTTTTTGATAAATTTAGTATGTTGTTGTCACTTATTTCTGCATCTTTTAGTAGAAGAAGATTGATGGGCAGACTGCCGATGTACTTTTAAAGTAATTTGGTTTGTTTCCTTTCAACTTCTATCTCCTGATGCCAATAACAAGTGCTTAATCTTTCAATTAGAAAGATTAGATCTTGTTAATGGAATGTAATCACATCTGGATTGTGTATACTCTTAATCTGCTGGTTTCTTAGAAACAATTGCCTTGTCATGTTCCATTTCAAGTTTCACTTGAGTGTTTTTCATAGACAGCCCACTTAACAATAGGGTATTTCACATGACAAGATGTTTGTGATGATAAATTGATTTAATGTAACTACTTTATAAGGAATCATTACTTGTTTGAGTGATTTTAATTTGATGTTATTACCAAACTTATGGCAAGTAGAAGTCTTAAATTCATTACCTTTACTTTGGTTCTCCATTATCTAATACAATCTAGGTAACCTTTTAGCTAATCTGTGCATACACTGCCTAATCCATGCAAACGAATGAATCTGTTTTAAAAAAGTTCATTACTGGGTCAAAACTTCTTGGTACTTGTAAAATTGCCTCTGCCTGATCAGTATCACCACTTTCTGTTTAGGACAATTCAATGCAAAATGGGAATTTGAGTCATATGGATAATACCATTCCACTTGATTTTCTAGGAAGAGGTGGCTCTACAAAAATACTCATCCTCAATGATGAGAGAGGTCTGCACAGCAGAGCAAAAGATAAGGCTGCAATAATCTTCAATCAGAAGTGTCAGGTAGATGATTCACCTCAACCTCCAGTGGTTCTCAGGATCACAGATCTCAGTTTTCAGCCAATTCAATTCACTCCATATGAACTCAAGAAATTATTAGAGGCGCTGGATACTGCAAAGGCTACAGGCTGTAACAACATTGTAGCAATAATCCTGAAGACACATGCCCCAGGACTTCCTGCACCCAAGTCAAGTTGACCCAGGCATAGAAAATAAAAAAGCAAGGTAAATCCAATCCAGTCACTTATCCACCAAAAGTCTACTTTTGATTATCAGTAAAGTAATGGAAGTTGTCATCAACAGTGCTGTCAAGCAGCTCTTACTCAACTCTAACCTATTTATATCCAGTTTCCTTTTCACTAGGGTTGCTGAGTTCATGTCCTCATGCCTTGGTTTAAACATGGACAAAAGAGTAGAATTGCAGCAGTGGTGAGAGTGACTATTCTTTACTTCAAAGCCTTATTTAACTGAGTGGGCAAGCAAACTGGACTCACTGGGAATCAGAGAAAACTCTGCTGGTTAGAGTCATAACTGGTACAAAAGAAGATGGTTGTGGTTGTTGGAAGTTCCACCTCAATTCCAGAACATGTGAGCAATAGTTCCTCAGGGTAGTGCCCTGAGCCCAACCAGATTCAGCTGCTTCATCAATGACATTCTCTCCAACAGAAGATCAGAAGTGGGCATGTTCACTGATAATGCAAATTGTACTGAACAGTGTACAACTTTCACAGCTACTTAAGCAGTCCATGTCCAAATGCAGTCAGAACCGGACAATATCCAGGCTTGAACTAAAAAGTGACAAGTAACATTCGTGCCACACAAGTACCAGACAATGACCTACAACCAGATAATTGGGACAAATTGTGTATCAATTCAGTAGGTGATCTGAGTGATTTTAAAAGATTTCAATGAGAGTTATTGCCATTAATTTGTTTAATTAAGTATTTAATTTTATTGAGGTAGATGAAATGTATATAAAGTTACACTAATTATTTACTTATTCCATTGGATTTGGATTTCAGGCATTAATTCAAACAACTTGAAAACTTTACACATGTGAAAATTGACTGGATGAATTTTGGTCTAAACTGTTGATCTTAAATTAGACTCTTACATGACATTGTATCAGGGAGGTCCAACCTTTTGTGTGTGTAATTCTTCACTCACTAGGAAGCCCCTGTGAATACATTTCAGGAAGATAAGGTTTACCACAACAGTAAACATAAATTTCCAAAAATTAATTTTGAAACAATAAATTCATCACGTAAATGCGTAACTAATAAAACATAATCATTTACTTTCACTTTACCCAGCCCAATAAACTCTCAAGATATTCACTCATCCATCCCCAAGCCCTAACCACTTAGTCAATCACAAGTCCTTCTGCTGCCTTGCACTTCCTCAATTATCCACCCAGCCAGCTCCCCTTTATTCACTTGTCTCTTAAGTTACTAATTCATAGTGCTCCAGTCCCTCCATTACTAGCTTACCCCAATTCGGTTATGCATTCATTTACCAAGATCTACAGTCTTTCTTTTAGTTATCCACCCCATCCCCCAGTTACTCATTCACTCACCTCTTTCCTGTCACCAACACATACATCTAATCACAATTTCTCACAAATTCACCTTACCCCAGACTCCTTCACACTCCACTCAGTCCCTCATGTACTCATTCACTTGCGTTGAATCAGACACTCACTCACTTCCTCCTGCCTCATTGTTCACTCAGTCAATCATACCCCCAGTCACCTACTCACTCTTCCAAATATACTCATTCATATTCAATTATTTGCTGTCACTCCCTAGTGAATCATTTATTCACCACTCCAGTCAATCAGTGACTTATGCATCTTGTCACTCACTCAATCATACACACCCTAAAAAAAATCAATGGGATGTGGGGTGGCTGGGACAGATGCCAAAAACGAAGATAAGCTAGCTGGTAACAGACAAGAAGATTGCAAGAGTTTTTCAAGATAATTAAAATGTAAGAGAGATGCAAGGGTGGACATTAGACCACTGAAAAATGAGGTTGGAGAAATAGTAATAGGGAACAAAGAAATTGAAACGGAAATGAGTAGGTGCTTTGCATCAGTTTTCACTGTAGAAGACACCAGCAGCACAGCAGAACTTCCTGCTCCTCGGATGCTGCCTGACCTGCTGTGGCTATCCAGCACCACTCTAATCTAGACTCTGATTTCCAGCATCTGCAGTCCCCACTTTTGCCTAGAACTTTAAGAGAGTCAGGGGGCTAAGGTGACTGTAGTGGCCATCACTAAGGGGAAGGGGCTCGGAAGCTGAAATGTCTGAAGATGGATAAATCAGACTACACCCCAGAGTTCTGAAAGAGATAGCTAAGGAGATTGTAGAAGCATTGGTGGTGGCCTTTCAGGAATGACTGGGGTCCGGGAGGGGGTCAGAGGACTGGAAGATCATGTGGAAGTTCAAGCTGAGGGCAGTGAACCTGCATCTCGGCAGAACACATTAAGGAGAGCCGGTGGTATGATCTATTTGGATTCTCAAAAGGTCTTTGACAAGGTGCCACACAGGAGGCTTCTAAATAAGATAAAATCCAATGATGTTCTGGCAAGGTACTGACATGGATGGAAGATTGGCTGACTGGTAGGAGGCAGAGAGTGGAGATGAAAGGTCATTTTGAGGATAGTGAGTTCCACAGGGATAAGTGTCTGGATGGAAACTATTCACGTTGTCCATTAGTGGTCTGGACAAAGATATTTAGGTTATTTTTGCGACATTTGTAGATGATAAAAAGGTAGATGGAAGGGCAGGTAGTCTTGAGGAAATAGGGAGACTGCAGAAGGACTTGGATAGTTTAACAGAATAGGCAAAGAAGTGACCGATGGAATACAAAATGGGAATGTGAGAGATTGTATACTTAGCTAGGAAGAATAGAAGCATAAATTATTTTCTAAATGAGGAAAGTCTTTAGAAATCTGAAATACAAAGGGACTAGTCAGTCCTAGTTCAGTATTCTCTTCAGGTTAACATGCAGATTAGGTTGCCAGTAAGGAAAGCAAATGTAAAGTTACCATTCATTTCAAGAGGGAGAGAATATAAGAGCAGTATTGCTGAGGCTGTTTAAGACTCTGGTCAAACTGCATTTGGAATATTGTGAACAATTTTAGACCATGTATCTAAGAAAGAATGTGCTGGCATTGGAGGGGTCCAGCAGAGGTTTGCAAGAATGATCCCACCGATGAAGGGCTTGGCATATAAGCAGTGGTTAAGGATTCTGGGACTGTACTTGATGGAGTTTAGAAGGATTAGGAGGGAATCTGATTGAAGCTTTTAGAATACTGAGAGGTTTAGATAGTGGATGTGGAAAAGATATTCCCAATAGAAGAAGAGACACAGGCTCAAAGTGAGGGGATATCCCTTTACAACAGAGATGTGGAGAAATTTCTTCAACCACAGAGTGGTTAGTCTTTGGAATTTATTGCCACAGAGGGCTGTGGAGGCCAATTCATTGAGTGTATTTAATTTTGAAATAGACCAGTTCTTGATAAGTAAGGGGATCAAGAGTTATGGGGAGAAGGCAGGACAATGGAGTTGAGAAATGTATCAGCCATGATCGAATGGTGGAACAGAGTCAATGGGCTGAATGGCCTAATTTTGCTTCTATATCTTATTGTCTTACACCTTATTTTTATTTTCCTGAGATTATCAGTCTTTAAAATGAACAAATATTTGCTTCTCCAACTAATTGATGGGTACATCCTGGTATTTCGTATATTGCAAGAAAGCTAGGTGACAGCAATAGTTCCTGGGAAATTTGGTCATTATATTTCCAACCTCTTTGATGATTTTATTCTTTTAGCCACATTTTTAAAACTTCTGTTTTCTTTCAATATGTGCTCACATTTTCCAAAAGTGTCTGAAATATTTCAAACATTGCTGATTTTGTTTTATCTTGTGGAATACTGATTATTATATCGACATCAGATAATGACATGATATGGTAGTCAACGTTGTGATGCTTAATGTTTGCACTTCTGTAGTTTGTTATTTCATTTATTTGTGGGCAGCACAATATTAATGCACTGCTTGTCTCATTTACCTCTCGTTCTCCCACAGTAATTCATTTGAGCAGAGTGGTTGGGCAATTTTCTTGTTACTTCATGCTGTGATGTACACCATTATGTATGTCAGCAGCAGATATTTCTTGCTCTTTGGCTCTCCCTCAGCATACTTAGACATCTGGATGGGAACAGATGGTTGGCAAGCAATTAAATTGCTAAAACCTTGCATTATGGCTACCTTTACCTGATTTTGAATTCAGGGAAGACAAATAATCGTGCAATAGACTTTAAAGTGTGTGGACCCTTCATCAGCACCTGGGGTGAATGCTGCAACTAATCTTAACATTTTTGATCAAGGAGTATTTTGTGAGGTGAAGAGTGGAGCCTGGTTTGGAGCTGGGAATCTTGCCATTGGTCACACTATCATTGCTGATCTGCAGTTGTCAGGTGCAGATGTGGATTAACTGTGTATTCCTACACAGCTGGATAATATCATTCTCAAATGACTCCATAGTAAGATGGTAATAGTAATAGTAGTCCAACACATCTGGGACAATGGATGAGAATTATGCAGAGCAGCTGAGGACTCCCACAGCTTGATTGGGTACTTAGCTGGGATTTAATGATGTTAAGCTACCAAACATTGTTTTTAGCCAAGATCTTTGAACTCTAAATTTTGGTGTTCAGCATCTGAAAGAACTTAGACCTTAACTTCTGGTTAATTGGGTGAATTCTCTCCATGTCCATTTAACTTTCTGCTTCTTGCTATGTTTTCTCATGAAACACATGCACAGGCACCATGCCATAATATATTGGATGTTGCTAAGTTAAAGAGAGTCAAGGAACTCTGCTAAATATTCAGTTTAAGAACCTGGATGACCATGAGAGAACTATAGCACAACATCTGCTGTGCCCACTTGAACACAGTACTGCCCTTGTGATATGATGCAGTTCTCTACATTAACCCTTGTAACATAGACTTCAGAGACTTGCTTGTTATTAAGACAGATATTTAGAAATGTATTACGCTGACATGACTTCCTAGATCTATATACAAACTGGGTTCTAGACTGATTTGTGTTCATTTTACATTATATATAGTTGATTAGATAGCTGGTTGCTTGTTTAACTGATTAATTGACTGTATAGAGAATAAGTTGGAGATCTTTTGTACTACACTATCAGATGCCATAAATTCATCTAACCATTTAAAGGGGTATGTAATCTGAGATGTTTTCAATAATACAGCACACTCTAACATCACAGCATTGCCTGTAAATGAGAGAATGAATCAATGTGTGTGTAAGAAGATAAAAATAAATAAAAGCAAGAGATTATATCAGCAATCAATGTGGAGGAAATTTCTGCTGTCACCCTCCCTTACTTCTTAACATTCTGAAACATCAGTGTTATCTTCTTATAAGAGATCAACCTTTCATGTTGCAGTTGTACAAAACTCTAGCGTGGCCGCACTTGGAGTATTGTATACAGTTCTGTTCACAGCATTAAAGAAAGGATGTGGAAGCTTTTGGAAAGGGTTCAGAGGAGATTTACCAGGATGTTGCCTGGTGTGGAGAGAAGGTCTTATGAGGAAAGGCTGAGGGACTTGAGGCTGTTTTCTTAGAGAGAAGAAGGTTAAGAAGTGACTTAATTGAGACATATAAGATAATCAGAGGGTTAGATAGTATGGATAGTGAGACACTTTTTCCTTGGATGGTGATGGCTAGCTCAAGGGGACATAGCTTTAAATTAAGAGGTGATAGATATAGGAAAGATGTCAGAGGTAGTTTCTTTACTCAGAGTAGTAGGGGCGTGGAAGACACTGCCTGCAACAGTAGTGCAATTCGCCAATTTTAAGGGTCTTTAAATGGTCATTGGATAAACATATGGATGAAAATGGTTAGGCTTCAGGTTGGTTCCACAGGTCAGCGCAACATTAAGGGCCGAAGGTGCTGTACTGCGCTGTAATGTTCTATGTTCTAAGTTCTAACATTCTAAGAAGTGAGTTGAACCCCCTTCAGTCTGCATGCTTTTTGTAACTGCCACAAACAATTACAAAAATCCAAGTATAGGAATGGGAATTAGGACAGAAGTTATCTATCACATGGTGTTCAGTCCAGCGACCATTGTCCAGTATGTTATGCTTATCAGCTTGAAATTGATTAATTTGTAAATTTAATAAAGTAGGCAGCAGTACACCATTGTTGAAGACTGGCTTGCTAAAGCATCTGCTTTAGCACTTTTAAGAGACATTAACATTTGCTATAGAGCTGTACATTCCTCCTCAGAGCATTGAAACATTGAAAAAATAAAGCAAAATGTAAGTATAATTACCTTAACAACCCTTCTTATATAAGTAATTTCCTTCATTGTCTGCTGCCAATTTGATGCAAAATGACATTCACTCCAAACTTTCAGGCAGTGAGCTGTGCTGCTGATCTTAACTGGACATTGTCCATTAGCTTAAAAGGTCCATCCTTTTCCATCAGAACACTTTTCAGTAGCCCTCTACATTTGCCTCATTGTTTGTAACAGTTGTGTTCCATTGCCTGCTGCAACCATTTCTTACCTGCAGTTACAATGGAGATTTAAGGATGATCAGCTGCCCATTAGAATCTGCCAATACTGAAGAAAGAACTTTGTGAGTCAATTCATTTCAAGCTCATCATGCACTGAGCATCAGAAGATACTTACAGTCTAACAGAACTACAATAAGTAATGCCATTCTGTACTGCTCAAGAATCTCAATATAGACCCAAAGGTTTTTATGCATTTTGTATGCATGACCTTCATGTAAGTATGGGTTACAATGTTACTATTTTTATCTAAGAAAATGTTAAGCTGAATACAAACTTGTAAAAGACAAAAGTATAGATAAATATTATAAGCTTGTCCGGTTTTATCAAAAGGTCCAATTAAATTATTATTCATACTATTGCATTAACATCTTACCTTAGTCACAATTGAATCAATGATGTGATCCATAAATGATGTTGTAGTTTAGACAGTGTTCCTCTATACCATGCATTGTGCTATTGTCCTTGTGAGTTATGGTAGTTTTCAAGTAAATCAGCATCAAGGTAATCTAATGAAGTTCAAGTTGAATATATATGGATCTCTTAAGAATATAAGAGCAGATTAAAATAATTATTCAGATATTTGTAATAAATCTCTGTAAACAGACTTCACAGATGCTGAACATTTGATTTTCCCCATTAATTTAGAAAAGAACTCTGAAGAAGTGTTGAAAAAACCACTGTGAGATTTTTAAGCCTTTACTTTCAACAATGTTTCCAACTATTTCAAATATGCCAATACATTAACAAAAGAGTCTGAGATTTCTTTTCTAAAAAGGTTTTGTGCAGTTATTGAGGACAAATCTGAGTTATAAGATAAATATCTCTGGCAATAAATAGTATCAAATCTGGAGAAGTTAGAAAGATTGGAAATCTTCAGAACTAATGTTGTGCAATTATCTACTAAAACATCACTATCGTCATTGGATCTGCTAAGAAAAAGTTGTGGTCATTCAAAAATAAACAACTCTATGGTATTGAAATGATAGAAACAGAGTTAACTGAATATTAAACAAATAAAGCACTAAAGAACCTGGACTGCTGGAAATCAGCAACAAAAACAGAAATTGCTGAGAAAACTGGTGGCATCTGTGGAGAGAAAGCAGGGTGAATGTTTCGGATCCAGTCACTTTTCCTCAGAACAGGTTAGTTGATTATTAACACTGATCCTCCGTCTAATGGTATTTTCCTCTTTGTTGAGAATTTCTAGCATTTTCAGTTTTTAATTCAGGACTAACTTGAGTATAATGGTAGTGTCAGCAAAATGATTGGCACTTACTTTCAAATGCTAGCTAAAAGTAAACATACACGCAACATATTTAAGCAAACATAAGAGGCTGGATGAAATCATGGCAGTAATGAAAACATATCCAATATCCTTCCCTGTTGCTTTTGAGTGAATATCTATCCTTTACTTAAAAGCTTCAACCCTCATCCAAACAATAACACATTTAATTACCTGCATAGACAGCTTACAGCTGAAAGTAAAGGCAATGGTCTGTACAGCACAAATTCCCAAATGTGTACAAAGATGCTGGGGGCATAAGATTCATTTACACCAGCAGTATGAGATGGGTCATAGCAGATCAGAAGCTATTTATTGATTAGCCCACTCTGATTTTCTTCCACTAAATTTCACTGAATGATAATTCAAACTCTTTTCTTGAAGACTTCTTTTCTATTTTTTAAAATTAGTTTGAAACAAATGTTCATTTCAGGCCCCTGTTGCATGGTTTTGGTGTTGGCCTCCTGGATCTCAAGTGTAGGATGGAAAAATACAATTCTGTTGAGCATCCTGAAATTCTAAAGGAGTACAATTTGGACATGGTTTGCACACCAATGAATGAGGCAGACATCTTCTTGGATGCAGGTTGGTCATGTTTATTCATGCCTGCTTGAAATTTGGATAGCTTCAAGTGAGTTTGGGGAATAAAATGACTGTGCCTTTCCGATTGCCTGCCATTTCAAACACACTACTGTGCTCCCTGGTCAACATCGCTGTTTTTCGGGCTTACAGCAAAGCTCAGTGCAAGCTGGAAGAACAACACTTCATTATTTGCTTAATGATCCTGTAGTCTTCTGAACTCAATAGTAAATTCAATAATTTTAGAACCTGAGCACCTTTTCCCATGTCCTTACCCCCAAACTCCACACATCAGGCCTCATCATCACTTGGGCTGTTATGACAAACAGCTCATTGTTAGCTACAAATAGTCTCCATTAGCACCTACTTACTCACCCAGACCATCCTTTATCCATTCCTCTGTCTGGACTCCATCTCTATCTATCTACCATAGAACATAGGAAAGTACAGCACAGAACAGGCCCTTTGGCCCATGATGTTGTGCCACAGCTTAATCCTAATCTGAAATAAAATTACCTAACCTACGCACCCCTCAATTTACTGCTATCCATGTGCATGTCCAGCAGTCACTTAAATGTTCCTAATAACTCTGCTTCCACCATCACTGCTAGCAACACATTCCATGTGTTCACAACTCTCTGTGCAAAGAAATTACCTCTGACGTCTCCTCAACACCTCCTGTCTAACACTTTAAAACTATGACCCCTCGTGGAAGTCAATCCTGCCCTGGGGAAAGGTCTCTGGCTATTGACTCTATTCATGCCTCTGATTATCTTGTACACCTCGATCAGGTCACCTCTCTTCCTCCTTCTCTCCAGAGAAGAGTCCGAGCTTAATCAACCTCTCTTCATAAGGCAAGCTCTCCAGTCCAGGCAGCATCCTGGTAAACCTTCTTTGTACCCTCTCCAAAGTCTTCGCATCTTTCCTATGATAGGGTGTGACGAGAACTGGACACAATATTCCAAGTGTGGTCTCACCAGGGTTTTGCAGAGCTACAGCAAAACCACACTGCTCTTAAACTCGATCCCCCTGTTAATGAAAGCCAAAACACCATATTCTTTCTTAACAACCCTGTCCACTTGGGTGACAACCTTGAGGGATCTATGCACTTGAACACCAAGATCCCTCTGTTCCTCCACACTGCCAAGAATCCTGTCTTTAATCCTACATTCAGCATTCAAGTTCAACCTTCCAAAATGCATCACTTCGCATTTATCCAAGTTGAACTCCAGCTGCCATTTCTCAGCCCAGCTCTGCATCCTGTCAGTGTCACAGTGCAGCATGCAGCAGCCTCAATAGTATCAACGTCACTTCCAACCTTTGTGTCAGCGGCAAATTTACCAACCCACCCCTCAACCTCCTCATCCAAGGCATTTATAAAAACTACAATGAGCAGAGGCCCAAGAACAGAACACTGTGAGAAACCACTCACCACTCAGAAACCAGTCAGAATACTTTCCATCTACAACCACTCTCTGCTTTCTGTCAGCCAACTAATTCTGAATCCAGACAGCCAAATCTCCCTATATCCCGTACCTCCTAACTTTATGAATGAGCCTACCATGGGGAACCTTTGCCTTGCTGAAGTCCATATACATTACATCCACTGCCTGACCTTTGTCGACCTGTCTCATCACCTCCTCAAAGAACTCAATAAGATTTGTGAGGCATGACCTGCCCCTCACAAAGCCACGCTGGCTGCTTTTAACCATGCAATGCTCTTCCAAATAGTCATAAATCCTATCCCTCAGAATTCTTTTCAAAACCTTGCTGACCACAGACGTAAGACTGACTGGTCTGTAATTGCCAGGGATTTCCCTATTACCCTTCTTGAAAACAGGAACAACATTTGCCTCCTTCCAATCCTCCGGTACGATTCCCGTGGAGAGTGAGGAGGCAAATATCCTCACCAGTGGCTTAGCAACCTCCTTTCTCACTTCTCACTTCCTGGAGCAACCTAGGATAAATCTAGTCTGACCCTGGGGAGTTAGCAATCTTAATATTTGCCAAAATTTCCAGCACATCAACTTCCTCAATCTCGATCTGTTCAAGCCTGTTTCCCAGCTCCTCAAAGTTTTCATTCACAACAAGGTCCCTTTCCTTTGTGTAAACTAAAGCAAAATAACTTATTTAGTGCTTCCCGTATCTGCTCAGACTCCATGCACAAGTTCTCCAAGCTATCCCTGACCGGCCCTACCTTCTCCCTGATCATTCTATTATATGTATGAGTAAAATGTTTGGGTTTCCCCAATCCTTCCTGCCAAGCCTTTTTCGTGCCCTTTCCTGACTCTCCTCAGTCCATTTTGAGTTCCTTTCTAGTAAGCCTGTAATTCTCTAAAGCTGTACTAGACCCTTGCTTCTTCCACCTTACGTAAGATGTTTCTTCCTTTTGACAAGAAGCTCCTCTGTTCTCATTAACCAAAGGCTCCTTAATCTTACCCCTTCTTGCTTGTCTCAGTGGAACAAATTTATGCATCGCTCACTACAACTGCTCCTTAAGCAGTCTCCACATGTCTATTGTGCCCTTTCTGTGGAACAATTGCTCCCACTCTGTATTTCCCAACTCCTGTCCGATGGTGTCATAATTTCCTTTTCCCCAAATAAATATCTTGCCATGGTAATTGCTCCTTTCCCTCTCCAAAGCTATGGTAAATGTGAGGCAGTTGTGGTCGCTGTCACCAAAGTGTTCTCCCATTGCGAGATCTGACACCTGTCCTGGCTCATTACCAAGCAACAAATCCAAAATGGCCTCTCCTCGTTGGCCTGTCTACATACTAAGTAAGGAAACCCTCCTGAACACACCTGACAAAAATAGCTCCATCCAAACCATCTGCATTAAGGAGGTTCCAGTCAATACTGTGAAAGTTGAAGTCACCCATAACAACAACCTTGCTACATCTGCATTTTTTCCAAAATCTGCCAACCTATGAGTTCTTCAATCTCCCTACTGATATTAGGGGGTCTGTAGAAAACCCTCAATGAGGTGGCTGCTCCCTTGTTGTTCCTGACTTCCACCCATATTGACTTAATAGACAAACCTTCCTTGACAACCTTCATTTCTGTAGCTGTGACACACTCTCTGATTAGCAATGCTACACACTCTCCTCTTCTCTCCCCTCCAACCAACCCCGGTTCTTTTTAACTGTTTTAAACCCTGGAACATCTGGCAACCATTCCTGTCCCTGTAAACCCATGTCTCCATTATGGCCACAGCATCACAGTCCCAAGTACTGAACAATGCTCTAAGTTCATCCTTCTTTTTTCTGACACTCCTTGCGTTAAAGCAGACACACTTCAACCAATCCCTTTGTTTCATCACATGAAAAATTTCCCTGATAGATTCACTACATCCTGTCATTGCCACATCTACAACTACCTCCATCTCAGATATGTAGCTCTGGTTCCCATCCCCCTGTCAAACTAGTTTAATCTCCTACCCAGAACGCTTGTGCCCCTTCAGTTCAGGTGCAACCCGTGCTTCATGTACAGGTCCCACCTTCCCCAGAAGACATCCCAATGGTCTAAGTATCTGAAGCCCTCCCTCCTGCACCAGCCTTGCAGCCACATGTTAAGCTGCACTCATTACCTGTTCCTCACCTCACTATCTCATGGCACTGGCAGCAAACCTGAGAACACTACACAGCTCGTCCCGTCCTTCAGCTTCCAATCTAGCTCTCTGTAGTCACTTTTCAGATCCTCAATCCCTTTCCTGGCTATGTCATTGGTGCCAATATCTACCACAATTTCTGGCTGCTCATCCTCCCCCTTCAGAATCTTGTAAACCTGATTGGTGACCTCCCAGACCCTGGCACCGGTGAAGCAACATACCTTCCGGGAGTCCTATTCCTGATAACAAAATCTCCTGTCAATCTGGCTAACTATTGAGTCCCCTACCACTGGCACTTTTCTATTCTCCCCCCTTCCCTTCTGAACCTCAGTGCCAGAGACCTGACAACTATGGCCATCCCCACCAGCAGTATCCAAAACGGTATATTTATTGCTGAGGGGAACAGCAACAAGGGATCCCTGCTCTGTCGGTTCCCTTTCCTCCCCCTGACTGTAACCCAGCTGTCCTTATCCTATATCTGAGGAGTGACCACCTCCCTGTACATCCTCTCAATACCCCCCTCAACCTCCCGAATGATCCGCAGTTCATTCAACTCCATCTCCGGTTCCCTAACTTGATTTTCGAGGAGATGGATTTGGGTGCAGTTCCTGCAGATGTGGCCAGTGGAGACATAGATTGTGTCTCTCACCTGCCACATTCTGCAGGAGGAACATACAACTGCCCTATCAGCCATACCCCACTAATCTGAAAGTCCACACAGGAATAAACAAGGAAGAGAAAAAAAAGAAAACCTGAAGAATTTATCGAGATTACAGACTCTTATTAAGGTTATAGGAGGTGGGCAGGAGGGAGATCCTACGGTGTAGGGTACGGATTTAGATCTCACCCACTTAAAAAAACAATCACTTACCATTCCCAGCAGCCCTCATTCTCTTTGTCCTCTCTGCTCGCTGCTTTGTAACAAATGGAGGCCTGACTCCTGAGGCAAGTCCCTTTTTAATTGGGAAAACTTACCCTTCCCGGCAGCACTCTCTTCTCTCTGTACTCTCTCCTCACCACTCTGTAACAAATGGAGCTGTAAAAAATTGTTGTTTTTCTCATACACACAGCCACACAGAGACCTTCTTTAGCATATATACCAACATGTTTCTAGCTACAAATAACACTGAAGAAGGGTTACTGGGCACAAAACGTTAATTCTGCCTTCTCTCCACAGATGCTGCCAAACTTGCTGGATTTTTCTCGCAATTTCTGTTTTTGGTCCTGATTTCCAGCATCCACAGTTCTTTGGTTTTTACTTTTGCACAATAGAATAGAATAGAAATTTATTGTCATGTATACTTTTACATGAAAAATACAATGAAAAGTTTTATAAGTCACCCTGCCATGATGGCTACATCAATGACAGAAGTTATAAATGCGTAGTAAAAAATATGGAAAATGAAGACAGAGGTCATCACAGTTTAGTCAACAGTTTCTAGGCCCAGGGAAAGCCAATTAAGGAACAATGGAATACCCTGGAGATGCAGCTGGGATAAATACAGAAGAAGCCTCTGCAAGAATAATTTTTTAAATGTAAAAATTTGCAACTAAATATGTATTTAAAAGAACAAAAAAAAACCCAAGTTGGTTTCCTTCTGTACTGAAGTAATATTGAAAATCTTCATTGAAGTTTCTGTTTTCATAAACAAAAATAGAAATTGTTGGAAAAGCTCAGCAGGTCTGGCCGCATGTATGGCGAGAAAACAGAGTTACTATTTCAGGTTGAGTGACCCTTCCTGAGTTCTGGACTGAGGAAGAGTCATTCAACCCCAAACGTTAACTCTGATTTCTCTCCACAGATGCTGCCAGACCTGCTGAGTTTTTCTAGCAATTTCTATTTTTGTTTCTGACTTACAGCTACTGCAGTTCTTTTTGTTTTTATGTTTGCATATTCCAGTTTCTTGTCCTCGTGTTGGCACTTCCACTTTAAAAAGTTACTGTTTACCACAACATTTCTGATTTTATGCTTTCTCATGTGGAATTCCAATGCTGATTACATTTAATCCCACCAAAGACAAAGATGGGGGTTATAATAGGTCACTCAATACAGTTTAAGAGGCAGTGAACAATAGTTCAAGGGTCAGTTTTAGTCAGTGAATTAATTGAACAGGCAAAACATCTCCATACAGCCGAAGTATTGTTGTTCACTGGCTCATTGCAAATGGGGCTGAAGGAGGCTTGTAGGTCAGTCTTTGGTAGCTCTGTGCTGCTGGGCATTTGGGACTCAGGGAAGCTCACTGGCACTTGGAGTTCAATTGAGTTAAAAGAAACTGTATGGTTCAATAAGGAAACCAAAGAAGGTACACCACATTAGCTCTGAGGAGTTGGGGTATTATTGAAATTCCAGGAACAATTTGGTGCATCTGAGAATTGGGACTCAAGGAAGCCGACAAATAATATTTATAGCCCAGTGCACTGGGAGACTGGATTTCAAAGAAATTCTGGAGCATTGACAGCTACAATTGTGCCATAAGTGCTGGCGTATAGTGGTGAAAATTTCACTATTTTTCTTTTATTTTTCTTATTTTTTGTATGTAACTGAGTTGTAGTTGGCAGTTGCGTTTTGAACTTTAAGCAGCAAAAAAACAAGAGAGAACAAAATACCGATGTTTGTGTTGGGAACTAGCCTGTAGCTTAATTACTGTTCAAAGGACACTGCAGATGATTTGGCACTGAGATGTTGGTATGCTCAGGGAGAGTCCATCAAGGGAGAATTGACACTGGTCAACCAATAAGAGAAAGTTTAAATAAATTAAAGTGGTGTGTGTTTGTAATGAACTACCAGAGCAAGTGATGGAGGAACAACATTTAAAAGGTATCTGGATCGGTACATGAACAGGAAGGGCTCAGAAGGATATGGGCCAAATGCTGGGTTGAGATTAATTTAGAATATCTGGGTGGCATGGATGAGTTGGACTGAAGGTCTGTTTCCATACTTTACATCTTTATAACCCTATGACTGCATAACTGGTGCTGACTGGGTTTTTGGACAGGAAACAGCTATTATTTTAAAAGTTGCCAGGTTGGGAAGTTGTTTTGGGGTTTGTTTTCTCTCTAGTTATTTACTTCCAACAAGTTCTGAGAAAAGAACACCTGTCTGTTTTAAGTAAAGAGGTAAAAGTCTTCAGAGATCTGCTGAAACTTATTGAATTGAGGAGTGACTTCAAAATTCAAGGAGATATACCCATGTATGTGCCTGTAATACAACTCAAAATATTTCATCAAGGCCTGGTATCCGTCATTGAAATAGTTATTGAACTGACAAATTATAATTCTTTTCTTTTCTAATTCGTTCCTTAACTGTGTCTTTCTGTCTATGGGGTTATATTCAAAAATAATTGGGCCTACATCATAGAAGTTAATTAGATTGCCTTGTTGTTTATCTCTACTCTATTAAAGTTACATTATTAATAATAAATAGTTAATTTTTGTTTAAGTTATAAAGTTGGTGTCCAAGATCTATTATTCGTAATGTCTAGTTAGGAAAGTTGAGCAATTTTTGAGGGTCACAAAATGGCTTAATTTGACTGTGTTATGAATCTAGTGAAAGTGAGCCTGATATTAGTTTAGTTTCCTATCCTTGTTTTATAACAATAACCTGAATTATCAAAGCAACACAGTCTTGGGAAAAGAAATCAATCCACTGGGAGGTGAACAGTCTTTGAGGCAGTACAAATCAGAGCAGAGTTTGAGGAAATTCAAAAGCCGGATCTTTGAATGTGAAAATTGGACATTCCTTATAAAGTTTTAAGAGATTTGATGACCCACATATCATTAATGTCTTGGTAGATTCTTGAGAAATGTTCTTTGATATGGTCTATAGGGTTCCATCCCCAATTTGTCTGTTAATTCATCCTTACCTGGGATTTCAAATATTGCCTACTCCAAAGAATAGGTTACTGGTCCTTGACCAGACCATAATACAAATTTTGTGATCTTGTTAATGAATGTAACATAAATTTGTTGGTTTCAACAGAGATTGTAACACACCACTTACCTCCTGATTACCAGCACTCTGTATTCTCATCTATTACTGTTGCAATGGCTGAAGTGGAAAAGGTAGCATAAATAAGGATTTTAAAAGAAATGGAATAGAAGATAGGTTAACAGTCAGAAATGGTGCTTTAGGCACTGGATATAATGAGAAAACAAACACAAAAGTATTTAAACTGGAGAGAGAGAAAAAAGAAATCTGTGAGTAAAGCATTGTAGCAGAATCATGGTTTAGGGTATCTGACCTAAATAAACAGTTATTACATAGAAGCATGCAGTAAACAAATTGAAAGTCAAATTCAATCTGTGGATATGACATAACAGCTGTGGCTAAGACTTATCTACAACATGGTTAAGCGTGTGAACTAAATATACCAGATTATAAAATCTATAGCAGAGACAGATGTAATGATTGTAACAAGGTGAGCTTGGTGGATCTCAAAGCATCTGAGTTCCTGGATTGGGGTTGTTAATCTGGTCCAATCAGGAAAGCCCTGGCTGACAAATATAACCAAAAAATTTAAAGTCCCCCTCAGTTTAGAGGGTTGACTCTTTGCTGGCTTGGCCACAGTCAATATGTTACTGCTGCTGTTGGTTTCTCCTTTTGTTTTGGAGAACCTGATTCTTAAACTGGCTGGTTTACAAAGCCAATTTTGTAAACTAGTATTCCTTTTTCTATTGAGGACTGATTTCTAAACAGACTGATTTACACAGTGAATGTGTTTCAGGTGTAACTCAATTTTCTTTAGGGAACTGTTGTCTCACTGGCTTGTTACAGCCTGTGTGTTACTGCTTTCTCATTCACTTTGAGAAAAGAAATGTTGATTTTGTGGCAGGGCTTAGCCCTTGCAACCTAGTTTTCTTTGTTTTTGTTTGCATGTGTCATCACTGTTTTTTGATGTTTGAACTGAGCCCTTGTAAGAAAATACAGATGAGCTGTTCCTGTGGTTAGGCCTGGCCCTGGGACTAGGCTGCTGTAAAGATTGAACACCTGTGTGTGTGCTGGGAGTGTCCACTTGCTGCATCCTGGAGTTCTGGAGTGGACCAAACCCCTGTGAGTTAATTGCGCTCTTACAATGTACTGTGTTCCTGTGAGTGGGCCTGGTTCTCTAGGGATGGGCCAGGACTCTGTGGAGGTTGAAAACCTGTGTGTGTGTCTGTGTGTGTGCGCATTTGCTGCCTTCAAGTGTGGACTCTGCCCTTGGTTGTGAACTCTGTTTTTGGCAATGGACTCTGCAAATTGGAGTGGACTCCATTTCTGACAAGACACTTTGTATACTGCAGTGGATTCTATTCCTGGGAGTGGACTCTAGGGAAGATTTTGAAGAGAACTGTTTATGATAATGGACTCTGCACCAGAAAGGATTCTGTTTGTTTGTTGACAATTAACTTTGTCTTGTTGCTTGTTGGGTTTATAACCTGTACTGTCTTGTGTCCCTGGGTCTGGTAAACTTACTGCGAGCCAGAAGGCTCATAGGTCGTTCCGAAAGCTGTCAACCTAAGAACCTAAAGGTGGGTAGGCTGCCCCGAAATCCGGAGGGTGGGTAGACTATCCTGATATCGGTTGCTCCGAGAGCCAGAAGGTGAGTGCTGTCGTCCTGAGAAGGGGTAATCAGAACGGGCTGTCCTAGAGGTAGTCAGAAAGTGTGGACCGAGAGCCGGAAGAGGCTGCCTAAAAGTGGCCGGAAGTTACGGGTGGCTTGCTGTGTTGCTGGAATCTGTATTTGATGCACTTTTTAAAAATGTAATTGGGCTATCTTATATGCACTTGATACTGTTCTGTAGTGATGGAAAGTGGGATTTGAGGTTTGTCCTCATTTCCTGAAAACTGGTTGAACGATAAAGTTTGGGGTCTGGCTTTGCCGCTCCTCTCCCTTGTAAAATTGCTGTTTCTCTGTAGACCGCTGTTAATGTTAACTGTTTTGTAAACTGTATTGTTTAATAAAATGTTAAAAAAAAAATTTAAAGTCCTCATAGTTTAGGGGACTGACTCTGTGCTGGCTGGGCCATAGTCAGTGTGTTACTGCTGCTGTTGGTTTCTGCTTTTATTTTGGGGAGGGGGAGTAACCTGATTCCTGAGTTGGCTGAAATTATTTAGCTAGATTGTCAACTGGTATATCTTTTTATTGAGGACTGATCTACACAGTCAATGTGTTTCAGGCGTAACTCAGTTCTCATTTTCACTGGCTGGTTATAGTCTGTATGCTACTTTTTTCTCTTTTACTTTGAGAAAAGGACAATGTTAATTTTGTGACAGGGCTTAGCCCTTGAATTCTAGTTTTCTTTCTTTTGAATGTGTTTTCACTCTCTTTTTGGTGTTTGGACTGAGCCTTTGTGAGAAAATACATCTTTCCAGTTGATTGGCCCTGTATAGGTAGGCCTAGCCCTTTGTGGGTGACGAGGCCTCTGTAAAAATTGAACACCTGTGTGTATGCTGGGAGGTGAGCAATTGCTACATTCTGGAGGTCGGGTGTGGACTCTGCCTTTGGGCATGGATTGTGTCTTTGTGCTGGAAACTGTATTGAGGATTTTGTGAATTCTTTTACTATATGTGGGTTTTGTAATTAATTGTGTATTGACTGCGGGCCAGAGAGCGCTAGTCAGAACATGGGGTGTCCAGGAGCTGGAGGGTCAATGACTGGCTGGGGGGAAAGCAGGCTGGTAGCTGAGTCTATTCGTATGCAAGGTGGCTGGGGTCTAGGCAGTCGACAGCATGCTCCTAGGAAAGCTGGTGAAGAGAGGGACAGCCAGTACGCGGGCTGTCTGGAAGCCAGAGGGTCAATGATCAGCCTGGAAGAAAGCGGGCCAGGGGGAACCTGTCACCCGGCCGGGACAGTTGGGGCCAGGCAACTGATGGCGTCCGCGCAAGAAGGCTGGTGCAGGGCAGGCCAGTCAGTATGCGAGGAGGCTAAGCCAGGTGGCCAATTGCAACCTGTAGGAAGGCCGACCGGTGAAGGACTGGTCAGTACACAGAGAGGCTGGAAGCGGCACAGCTGATGGCTAATCTGTAGGAATGTTGGCCAGGAGAAAGGGTCAGTCAGTACGCGGGGCAGCCAAGTGCTGGAAGGCTGACAGAGTGAAAACAAGGACTGCAGATGCTGGAAACCAGATTCTAGATTAGAGTGGTGCTGGAAAAGCACAGCAGGTCAGGCAGCATCCGAGGAGCAGGAAAATCGATGTTTTGGGCAAAAGACCTTCATCAGGAATAGAGGCAGAGTGCCTGCAGGGTAGAGAGATAAATGAGAGGAGGGTGGTGGTGGGGAGAAAGTAGCATAGAGTACAATAGGTGAATGGGGGTGGGGATGGAGGTGATGGAGGAGGGTGGGGGAAGGTAGCAAAGAGTACAATGGGTGAATGGAGGTGGGGATGAAGGTGATAGGTCAGAGAGGAGGGTGGAGTGGATAGGTGGAAAGGAAGATAGGCAGGTAGGACAAGTCATGGGGACAGTGCTGAGCTGGAAGTTTGGAACTGGGGTGAGGTGGGGGAAGGAGAAATTTCCTCATTTCCCCTTCCCCACCTCTTGCATTCTGGTTTCCTTTCTTTTGAATGTGTTTTCACTTTTTTTTTGGTGTTTGGACTGAGCCCTGCAGATTAGAATTGTTTCTATTTCTGACAATACAATTTGTACACTGGAGTGGACTTTGTTCCTGGGAATGGACTCTATATATCTTGAAGAGAACTGTTTATGATAATGAACTCTGTACCAGAAAGGACTCTGTTTGCTGATAATTGACACTGTCTTGTTGTTTGTTGGGTTTATCACCTGCACTGTCTTGTGTGTTCTTGGGTCTGGCAGGTCTTAGTGTGAGCTGGGAGGCTCATAGGTTGTCCTGAAAGGTGTCACTCTGAGAACCTGAAGGTGGGTAGGCTGCCCCGAAAGCTAGAAGGTGAGTATGCCACCCCAATGTCATTTGCCCCGAGAGCTGGAAGTTGGGTAGGCCATTCAGACTGCTGTCATCCCGAGAAGGGGTAATCAGGACGGGCTGTCCTAGAGGTGGCCGGAAGGTGTGTTAGAGTGGCCAAGAGCCAGAAGGTGCGCAGGGGCAGGCTGATATCCAGAAGGCTTGTGGGCTGCTCTGTGCGCTGTCATCCAGGGAAGCAGACGGGATGCCCTACAGGTGGCCGGAAGGCACAAGAGAGCTGTTAGGGAAGTCGGAAGGTGGATAGGCCATCCTGATCACTGTTGTCTGGGTGGGGAGGTGGGGAAACAGGACGGGCTGCCATAGAAGCGGCTGGAAGATGTGTCAGGGTGGACCGAGAGCCGGAAGGGCCATAGGGGAGGGATGACTTAGAGTGGCCGGAAGGTGGGAGGGATTGGTGGCTAGCTGGACTGCTGAGAGGGGTGGGTGGTGGGGGTCTGTATTCCATGCATTGTTTCTTATCTAATTGGGCTGTCTTGTATATATTTGTTACTGCTACAGTGGCACGGTTGCTCAGTGGTTAGCACTGTTGCCTCACAGCACCAGGGACCCGGGTATGATTCAGGCCTGGATAAATATGTCTGTGTGGAGTTTGCACGTTCTCCCTGTGTCTGCGTGGGTTTCCTCCAGGTGCTCTGGTTTCCTCCCACAGTCCAAAGATGTGCAGGTCAGGCGAACCGGCCATGATAAATTGTCCATAGTGTTAGATGCATTAGTCAGAGATAAACATAGAGAAATGAGTCTGGGTGGGCTTCTCTTCGGAGGGTCGGTGTGGACTTATTGGCTGAAGGGTCTGTTTCTATGCTGTCGATAATCTAATCTACTTCGTGACAACTGAAAGTGGGATTTGAGGTTTGCCCTCATTTCTCTGAAAACTGGTTAACGGTGGGGTTTGGGGTGTGGCTTTGTTGCTCCTCTCCCTTGTAAATTGCTGTTTCTCTGTATATAGCGGTTAATGTTAATTGATTGTAAAATGTATTGTTTAATAAAATTTAAACAAAAAAAAAGGGCTGTTGGACATCCTCTCCTTTCTGAGAGCTGGCTCTGAGAGAGCTAGATCTGTGTCAAAGACTCAGTAAAAGGTGACTTTGTGATGGGATACCAGCCGTTGTGGAGTTCGTTCAGTGGTGACAAGAGAAAAGTGTGCCCCTCAAGTAATTTACTTGCAAAGGTGAGCTTTAAGTTGGGTAAGCATTTCTAGCGTCCTGCTGTTATTTCAGAAGCTTGACTCATTCGATCCTGCCCTTGAAATCTGGACACAGTATTGGGAAAGAATGTGTTATCTTTTTCCGGGCAGATGAAAAGCAATAAGTAATTCTACTGTCAGCTTGTGGACCCACAACTTTTTCATTTAGTAGGAAAGTAACTTTCCCTGAGACACCTTTCAGGAGTTGACTGATTTAACTAAGAAATATCACATACCAAAACCGCCTCTTATTCTGAAATGCAACTGGTTTTACTCGGCAATTTGAAAACCAGGAGAATCCATATCAGGATTTTTGAGTAGGGTAAGGTGACTGACAGAATAATGTGACTTTGGTTTAACCCTTAATGAGAGGCTGAGATACCATTTGGTACGTGGGATTAATGATGTAACTATGCAAAAGCGCCTAATAGCTGAAGCCAAGCTGGACTTCAAATAGGCGCTACAACTGGCTTTATCTTTGGAAAATGCAGCAAGCAGAGCATATGAGTTGCAGGGTATTCCAATGGAAGTTGACACTCTTGCTGTTCAACTGAGCTTGGGAAACTCCTCACTCAGGACATATCCCAGACAAAGAAACGTTAGGTCAGCCAACAGCAAATCTCCAAAACAAAGACAAGGCTTAGCCAGTTAAAATTTTCCCCAGGATTTGTACCAACTATCTATTGTAGTTGCTGCGGTATGCAGACTTAAGACAGCAAAAGAGTCCCATTGAATGAAATTGAGTACAAGAACTCATAGGCTATTAGCCAGGAGAATGCACACCTTGGAAAGTCCACCTACATCTGGTTTGGAACAGCTATATTGCTTAGCAACATCCAAGTCAACCAATCAAAATGAACATCTGGTTAAATGGTTACCTAATTCAAATGGAGGTCGATAACGGTGCGGCTGTTTAAGTGATTGCAAAACCAGTCTTTACGGAAATTTATTCTGGACTCCAATCATTAGGTTTGCACAAGATCTCAGCTCGACTGCGAACCTATACCAGGGAACCTGCACAAATTAAAGGGACCACTTTGGTTCTGATCTCTTATGAGAAGTAACTGGTTCAGTTACTACTGAATGTAGTAGAAGACGTAGTCTTGGTTGAGAATGATTCACATAGATTTGTTCAACATTTTTCAATTTGAAAATGGCTGCCTGAATGAAGATCCTAATTAAATACCTGGAGGTTTTTCAGGGAGGTCTTGGGACTATTAAAGGAGTCAAGGCCACTTTGCATACTGACTAGGAAGCAAATCCACAATTCTGCAATGCACATCCTGTGTAATTTGTCTTATGGGCAAAAGTAAAGGTAGAAATCATAAGGCCAGTAAGCAAAGGAATCATCAAACCAGTCCAGTTTGCAGAATGGCAGCACCCGTTGTACCAATTGTGAAGCCCAATGGTTTGGTTGCCTTTATGGGGACTTTAAACAGATGGTGAACTGCTTTTTGCAGCTGGATAAATATATAATACCTCACATAAAGGATTTGCTGTATATGCAAAGCTAGCAGGGGGCTGTCCTCACAAAGCTGGACATGAGCCACGAATATTTGCAATTGTGGTTAGAAGAGAATTCCCAGAAGTATGGTACAATTAATACCCATAAGTGCTTATACCAATATATGAGACTGCCATTTGGTGTATTGTCAGCCTATGCAATTCTTCAATGGATGTTGGAGAACACTTTAGAAGGTCTAGCCTTGGTCGCCATTATCTAGATGTGCTAATAACAGGGAAGACCAATAAGGAAAACTTGGATTCCTTAGACTTGGATTCCTAACACTCCTTAGACATTTCTCCCATATGGGCATACACCTTATGCACGCTAAATGACATACTTGGGTTAAAGAGTCAACAAGATTGGGTTATACCTATTGGAAGATAATGAGTATGATCAAAGCTGCCACAACTCCCATGTCTGTACTCAAGCTTGGGTCTTTCCTTTGGGGTGGTGAATTATTATGGAAAGTTCATACATCACTTGGTCTCTGTTCTGGCATCTTTATATCAACTCTTAAACATTAACCTTCAAAATATTTATGTGGCCAAGCCGTACACTTCAGGAGAGTGAAATAAAACAGCTATCATCCTCTGAAATGTTGGCACACTATGATCCCAAGTGAGATCTAGTATTGATATGCAGAACCTCCCTGTATGGTATCATAGTAGTATTACCTCATATGTGACTCACTGGAGAGCAATGCCTATTAGCGTATGCATCTAGGAATTTGACTAATGCAGAGCATACATATGCCCTGATAGAGAAGGAAGGTTTGGCAGTTATATTTGGATTCAGGAGCTTCCAGCAATACATTTTACAGATGTAAATTTGTAATAATAAAGGAGCACAAACCCCTGTGAAGCCTACTTAAAAAGGACAAGGCAGTACTACCAGTAGTTTAGGCTGAATTCAGCGGTGAGCTTTAATACGCACTGTGTGCAATTACAAGTTAGAACACCATCCAGGAGGCCAAGTAGCAAATACTTGAGCCGTCTCCTGCTGGTAGGTATGCCTCTGGTGAAACAGTCATAGCTGACAGTATCAGACTTTGGAAGCAGAAAGACCTAGTCCTGTTAAGAACTGGAACAGCTGATTGGTGATGGGGGAAACCAAAGTGCTGTCACAAACAGAACTGAAACCAGATTACCATAGAGCACGGCATATTATCATGGGAGGCAAGAGTGATTGTCCCGAGTAAAGGTCACTGCCAGATACTGACTGAACTGCACCAGTGTCATCGGAGTGTCCAAAATGAAGATGTTGGCGAGAGATTGTTGAGTGGCCAGTGGATACAGACAGTGACATTGGTGGGGCAATGTCCAGAGTGCCAGCAAGGACTTAAATTACTGCCACTCTGGACACTGCCCCATTTGTGGGTATGGCCAGGCAAATCCTGGACTCGGTCCTTTCATCGGTTGAATGCCCATTCAAAGTGGCTAGCCGTGTATAGAGTTCATTCAACAAACACTAGGTCAGCAATAGAAAAATGCACACATCTTTTGCAATATTTGGGCTCCCAGAAGTACTGGTCATGGCTGTCCATTGTTACCAGGAGGGAATTTGAGTACTTCCTGCAGTTGAGTGGGTCCGGCATGTAAGGGCAGATCCATACCACCTATCATCAATGGTCTAGCAAAGAAGAGTAGTCCAAACTTTGAAGACAGGATTAAAAAAACAGCTTACAGCTTCACAAGATAATAAAGTGTCCTGATTGCTGTTTGATTATCGGACCGCTCCTCATGCATCTACAGGGGTAGCTCCAGTAAAATTACTAATGGGGAGAAGACACTGCCCCTGGTTAAATCTGGTCTTCCCAAACTGGGGCGGAGAGGGTTAAATGGCATCAGGAACACCGTTGCCGGACACAAGATT
This sequence comes from Chiloscyllium plagiosum, assembly GCF_037043375.1. Taxonomy (NCBI): domain Eukaryota; kingdom Metazoa; phylum Chordata; class Chondrichthyes; order Orectolobiformes; family Hemiscylliidae; genus Chiloscyllium; species Chiloscyllium plagiosum. The sequence continues at coordinate 57,240,641 of NW_028270151.1, forward strand.
TCGCTAAGTGAGAGAAAATTTACTTCATTTTACTTCAGACAAAGTTTAGTGTAGGAACAATGGGAATGGCCCTCCATGGGTAGGAGGCATGGTCAACACTAGGTCAGATCCAGTGATGTATAAAGTTTGGGTAGATGCAACGGTCCTAACATATTTATGGACCGTATGGAAACTGCAAACAGCATGGGAGAAAAGTGTGACCGGCTCCTCAACAACTTTTCCGACTTTGCCAGAACTCATACATTCTCCTTCTCCGTCAAGCGTTGAAGATATTTCAGAATCTGAGAAAGACCTGGCAAGTGTCACTGTCTCAATGCCTTTGCTGCCTGAAGAAAGGAATGAACTTCTTCTGAAATATTCTAGGCGCAAGAGGTGAGCAACTGTGGCATCACATGCCACCTGTATCTGAGGCAGAGTTTGGAGGAACCTGACCCAATGCTAAAACCAGGAGGAGCTCCAAAAAAGAAGAACCCATGTCCATGAACTCCGACGGGGAGGGATGTACTGATCGTAATGAGGTCAGCCAGGTAGAATGTGAGTTCCTGTTTGGAGCTGCTTAACAATCCCAATCAGGGAGCCTTGACTGACAGATAAGAACAGGACTATTGGCCCTCTTGTGGTAGTGCGCCAACCCCTGGAGCAGGTCTGGGTTCAAGTCCCACCTGTTCCAAAGTTGTGTGAAAACATCTTTGAACAGGTTGATTACAAAAATGGGTTAAAGTTTATAAAGGAGCAGAGGGCATTTGATCAAAATATGATTAAGGTAAGTAATTGCAATAACATGCAATGGGTAAATTAAAAGGATTGAATGTTGTGCTTCTGTTCGCCAGCTGGAAATTTTTGTTGCAAACGTTTCATCCCCTGTCTAGGTGACATCCTCAGTGCTTGGGAGCCTCTTGCGAAGCGCTTCTGTGGTGTTTCCTCCGGCATTTATAGTGGCCTGTCCCTGCCGCTTCCGGTTGTCAGTTTCAGCTGTCCGCTGTAGTGGCCGGTATATTGGGTCCAGGTTGATGTGTTTGTTGATGGAGTTTGTGGATGAGTGCCATGCTTCTAGGAATTCCCTGGCTGTTCTCTGTTTGGCTTGCCCTATAATGGTAGTGTTGTCCCAGTCGAATTCATGTTGCTTGTCGTCTGCGTGTGTGGCGACTAAGGATAGCTGGTCGTGTCGTTTCGTGGCTAGTTGATCATGTATGCGGATCGTTACCTGTCTTCCTGTTTGTCCTATATAGTGTTTTGTGCAGTCCTTGCATGGGATTTTGTACACTACATTAGTTTTGCTCATGCTGGGTGTCGGGGCCTTCGTTCTGGTGAGTTGTTGTCTGAGGGTGGCTGTTGGTTTGTGTGCTGTTATAAGTCCTAGTGGTCGCAGTAGTCTGGCTGTCATTTCTGAAATGCTCCTAATGTATGGTAGTGTGGCTAGTCCTTTGGGTTGCGGCATGTCCTCGTTCCGTTGTCTTTCTCTTAGGCATCTGTTGATGAAATTGCGCGGGTATCTGTTTTTGGCGAATACCTTGTATAGGTGTTCCTCTTCCTCTTTTTGCAGTTCTGGTGTGCTGCAGTGTGTTGTGGCCCTTTTGAATAGTGTCTTGATGCAACTTCGTTTGTGTGTGTTGGGGTGGTTGCTTTCATAGTTCAGGACTTGGTCTGTGTGTGTGGCTTTCCTGTATACCCTTGTAGTGAATTCTCCGTTCGGTGTTCTCTGTACCATCACGTCTAGGAAACACCAACTCCCATTCCTAGACGTGATGGTACAGAGAACGGGAGTTGGTGATTCCTAGACGTGATGGTACAGAGAACGGGAGTTGGTGATTCCTAGACATGATGGTACAGAGAAGAGGATGTCACCTAGACAGGGGACGAAACGTTTGCAACAAAAATTTCCAGCTCGGCGAACAGAACCACAACAACGAGCACCCGAGTTACAAATCTTCACCCAAACTTTGAAAAGGATTGAATGCTTAGTGTAAAATCAAATAATCCAAAAGAAATTGGTTACTGCAGGAAAGTGTTGATTTGAAGCTACACAGGTTTGAAGCATTATCAAGAATCCGACATCAAGCAATAGAATGGAAAATTGAGACAGTCAGGAATCATTTGGGAAGAAAGATTAAGAAACAATGAAGTGAGAAAAATCTGAACTGAGAATGCAGAAGAAAAAGAATGGAAGAAAATGAAAAAAAAGGAGTGTTTGTGTGAAGGACTCTCCATTTGTGTGTTGAAGGAGGGGCACTGACCTCTGAACTGGCTGGAGCACAAGTCAGTGTGTTTATTACTGCTGTGGAGTTTCCTACTGAGGAGGAGAGTTTTATTTTTGCCTCTCTCCCTTGTTTTAGGTAGACCTGTTTTTTTTTTTTTTGCTTTGTTTTTATTGCTATTTGTAATTTTTTTCTGGGTTTTCTTTCTGGTTATTTCCTTTTTTAATTTGAGGCTGTGCTCAGCTGCACAGGCAGCTACCACCACAGACATCCGATTCAAAAAATAATATATAAACAGGAGTGTCAGAAGGAAAAAAAGAAAAACAAAAGAAAAAAGAACAGGAGTGCTACAGGTTCTATTCACTCAGAGCTGGCTTCTGTAGAAGTAATTCAGCAAGGAAATAGATAGAAATTGAGAAGGGTATTAACAACTAAGGATAGAATTAGTTTAGTATAAGGAAGGATATGACAAGGGACAAGCAGCATGTGGAGAATTCATAAGCAAAATATAAACATAAAGATGATATAAGGCTGTCATGGAAGTTGTATGTTGGCTTTGTTATGGCAGTTATGAAGTGGGAGGTACAGAGATTAGACAAACACACAGCAAAAAAAAATGGTTTTTAACAAGAAATTTTAATTTTAGCATATATTATGTTAAAAAGACCTGCACTTGCCAAAAACTTAATGAATGTCTTGAGCATGTCTGGGATATTTGTTTGTACCATTCCAAAAGCCAACAAGAAGTGAGGCCGTATCACAAACAGTAATGGCTAATGAACCAGATTTAATTAACAACCAAAAGGGTCTATGACAATTTATCTACTTTAGTGAGAGGTAGAACAAATATATACTCCCTCCAGAGGCAACAGATGAGTTGCCTGAAAAAGATCAGTCGGGGTACCTAAAAGAAGGTAAGGGGATACAAAACTGTGATAAACAATGAGAACAGCATGCAAAACGTATCATTGATCATGGCAACTGAGGGAGATCAAAAGAATAGGAAAGGGAATCAGAACAGACACTAAGAGCTTAAGAAGTTTTTTTTACAAATGATACAAAACTAATTGATGCTTGATATTTTGCTCCTTTAACTGGGTCTAACTCATTCTACTGAGTCATGTTTGAACTTATCCAGTGCTTTAGTCCCTTCTTAATTTAATCTTTCCTTCTCCTTTACCTTAATCTGTTACCCTTAGTTTTTGGAATTTGCTGTTTATTTGGAAGGATTTGATCCTTTCAATGAACCATTTATTTAAAAATTCTTCACTTGCCTGAAAACAAAATGTCCTAGTTTTCTTTTCCAAATTATAATGTATAATTACTTGCACCAGAGATTGTCAATAAAACTGCTTAAAATAACACAGATCATCAATATTTCATAAGTAGAATAAAGCAGTAGATTGCCAGCACAAAATATCAAGTTGTTAACTGTTGCATCTACACATTGGTTTTCAGTCTTGGCTTGCTTTAGACTTCCCAGGCATGTTGCCTTTTATCTGAATTCATTATCAAACTAAACTTTGGGTTTAAAAATCAAATAGCTACCTTGAGCAACTGAAATTATTGTTTAGCCTTTATTAAACCAGACAACACAGACTTTCTGTGGTTACCAGGTTTTAAATAGGATGACGTTTCTGTAGATTATTTCACCCAGAAGAGAGAAATTGTTGCCCTGATAGTCAAAATTAAGACTTCAACCTTAAGCTTTAAGTATTGTAAGTACTTTACTTCTTCTGATGGGCTTGTTGCCAAAGGAGACTCATATTTGTTCCATAGGAATTTATGCAGTATTTAATCTTTTTATTGTTTTCATCTAAAAAGCCATTGGTAATTTGTTTTAGCAATCAATACAATGGTGAGCTTTGTTGCTTAATTAAAGGCTGCCTCTGTGGTTTTTAATCTGCTTCCTTTATTCTAAAGTATTGATTTTGTTTTAAAAAAAAGAAATTATCATTGATAGCAACAAAAATCAGAAATTATTCTTGGAAAAGAGAAAGGGCGAAGATGTGAATACATTGGTTGATATTTATGTTCATCAAGATGAAGTTATCTGCAATTTTTCAACATTTTAATAAAGATTGTCCTCTCTGAAATCTGCAATGCATTTTCTGTTTCTTTAGAAGGATTTTTTTCACTATCTGTATAAGATGACAATTTCAATATATATTTTTGATTATTCATTCTTAAACGTGCTGTGTCTGATGCATGAATAATGGCTAAATGATTTAAATCTTTATTTCTCAGTAGCAATAGAAGTAGTATACTGGTGTGTTGGATGCTTTCTTTTTATGCCTGAAACATTTGTACTGATTTATGCCCATTCTATTCTATCAGCATTTGCAGGAAACTTGAGGACACTTGATATTTTCACAATAGTTGCAAATTTGAGTCTAACTTTTGGGTTGCATTCAGGGCAATGTTCCAAAGGTAAGGTGGTGACTCAGTGTGTAATGTTTAGCCATTGAATCAGATTGAGTCTCAATTAAACATCAGAGACTTGATCTCATGATAATGCTCTAATACAATACTGAGGAGGTTCTGAGATTACAGTGGATCTGGAGTTACACGTAGGCTAGGCCAGGTAAAGATGACTCTAGTGAACCAGATGGGTTTTTCCAACAATCAGCAACATTTGGTGATAATCAATAGACTCTTAATTTCAGTAGAAGCTGAACACAAAAAAATCTATCTACTAATACTCTGGGGAACCTGGGTCCCCAGAGCATTACCTTGGTCTCTGAAGTAATAGGCTAATGATTTTCCCTCTTGCCACAGCTGGAAGTCCTCGCCACTGCCAGGGCATTCTGGGATTTCTGCTCCTGACATTATATTTAAAAGGCTGTTGTGCATTCAGGCTCCAGGAGTATGGATCTGCTCTGCATGATTCAGGGAATTATCCCTGACACGGCAACAAGAATAAGTTGGTGCTTCACTCTGAGGGGTGGATGGGGTGCTGTAGAGGAAGGACATCCTCTTCACTCAGGATTGACAGAAGGACAAGACACCTGACCCTGGGGAACAGGAGAATCGACGTTTCGGGCATTAGCCCTTCTCCTGAAGAAGGGCTAATGCCCGAAACGTCGATTCTCCTGTTCCCTAGATGCTGCCTGACCTGCTGCGCTTTTCCAGCAACACATTTCCATCTCTGATCTCCAGCATCTGCAGTCCTCACTTTCTCCTCAAAGACACCTGACCCTGCCAGCCTGGTCCAAAGTTGGCAGCTATGTCTATGTGATCCCTACTATCATTCCCTCTAAGCTGTGTGGCTATGTTTGTGCTCTAACATTCATTGCAAGGTAACTGACACGCCAACCCAGATCACAACAATAGTGTCCAGTTCCATTGCATCAATCTAGGAGAAAATGGCCCACAGTGATGCAGAAAAAGCCAAGATGGGTGGTGAAATATCCAACATTTAACTCCTCACCCCAATGAGGAGAGGATTCAGACAGTGACCACTTCAACAGCCAAATGACTGCACCCATGCTCACATTCCCTCAAAGGTGCATGTCCAGGCAACTGTTCCAAGATTCCTGGGAGGTTCTGCGCGTGCCAGTTGATGTGTTGAAACATTAACCTCTGGTTTTGGATGCCAATGCTGTGCATGGACCTTGAAGATCCACATACTAAAAACAAAAATTTAGAAGGGTTTTTTCCCAGTTCCCTAATCTGATATTGGACGGTGCATGCATCAAACTGTCGACCCTCTTAACTGATTACTGCTGTAAACCATGACAAGCTGCCTGCCTGGGTTTCTCTCTGCACTTAATAGCAAGATAGAAGTACTTTTAGAGTTTAGGATCTAGCTGAGGAGGCAAAGTTGAAAATAAATGTAGGGCTGGGATAAAGTGAGCATCCAGGTAGGTGCAAAGTGAATGTGTGCCAAGAGACCATGCTCTCTGGTCCAGTTCTTGAGTAAGCCACCTATCCCTGCATGCAAAGTATCCTTGCAGCAGCATTGCAATGAAAAGTACCCAGGCACTTCAAAATGTCACATGAAAGATTTGATGTAAGTGGATTGGATGTGAGCCATGATGATGCAGTGAGGCTGCTACATGTTAATTGACATTGTCTATGAATATGGTGTGTGTGTGTGTGTGTAGCTTCTGGAGCATGTCCTAAGATGTTGGTGCTGGGTATCCTAGATGGAATTCTAAAGTAGCAGGCATAGAGTTGAAACCCTCAAGGGGTTTCAGACTTTCATGTCAGGAATTCTCACCAACTTGTCTATCTGGCATTTGGGAGGATAGACCCCTGCATAATGTGGAAAGGCCTCACTCATGATGTGGAAAGGCCTCACTCAGTATCTCACCTAACTTGCCCAAGTTTCTCACCAAAGTCTATGTCTTTCAGAGACTGGGGGTTTGTGCCCACAGCTTTGGAGTAAAAACTGTGATTGTGTGGTAACTATTCGTCCCACTTCACTCACTTGTTTAAGTGGAATTCCACAGGCTAATGTGAAAAATCCACAGCAACCGGGCTAATATTTATCCCATCGCTGTTGTCTTTAGAACTGATTATCAGGTCATTATCACATTATTGTTTGTGAGATGATCCTGGTGTAAAGTTGACTGATGTTTAGATCAGAGTGGTGTTGGAAAAGCACAGCATGTCAGGCAGCATCCAAGGAGCAGGAAAACTGACATTTCGGGCAAAAGCCCTTCATCAGGAATAGGAAAGTCCCATGTCCTAGCACTCAAGCTCCCACACCAGGCCTTATCAACATATAGTTTGCCATTACACACTACCTATTGTTAGCCACTTACAGTCTCCATTTAACAAATATTCACCCTCCTAGCTAGATCATTATCCACTCCTTTGTCTGTCCAACTGTTATTCTCTCTTTGTGCTCTATCCCTACCTATCATTTACTCCTTACCCCCTCCTGCACCCTATCTTCTGCACATAAACCACCATTTTCCTAGCTACCATCAGTATGGAGGAAGACTCACTGGACCCAAAAAGTTAACTTTGATTTTTTTTCCCAGATGCTGCCAGACCTGCTGAGCTTTTCCAGCAACTGGTGCTTCTATTTCTGATTTACAGCATCTGCAGTTCTTTTGATTTTTGTTATGTCAGCACAAGTATAATAAGTACGAATATGTAACCAAGGTGGTGTCGGGTACATTGGAGGTGAGCTGGCACCGAAGAGCAGCGACTTTCATTCCAGAGGCAGTGGCATGGTAACTGGGACAGGTGCCTGGTCACCAGGCTCATGACCTATGACAGAGTATTTAATATGAAGGACTGTAAAGTTGGACACTTTCTTTATTTCTTCACTTTTCTACCTTTTATGTTCCATTTGTTCTGGTTTATTTTTCCATGTTTTAAGATGGCGTCAGAGGGTGGTGACGCTATACACTTTTTAATATTTTTATAACAAGATACATGTGACAATAAATAAATTACATTGATTCTAAGAAATATCAAAATGAGTTAAAATATTAGTTTGCAAGAAACCTCTGGAAAGTTTGCGCACACTGTACTTTCTGCTGGCCAAGTCATTTTATATATTGTAAATTAAATTTTTGTCATTGTTTTCTGTTCACCTCTTGGATAGTTCTGTGTCACTGAAAGTAGAGAACTTAAATATGATTATGGTTCTTCAGTGTACTTTTATGAAGACCTAGAAGCTGTGACCCGATTTATCAGGAGGAGTGCAGATACTCTAATATGAAAATGAAAAAAAAACCTTCATTCATGCATGGCTTTTATTATTTATTATTATCTCTGAAAAGCATAAGGAAATACAGACAGCAAGTGATTATTTTTGTAATAATTTTTCAATGAATGATGTAGAGTTTGCAGTAGGAAGACAGAATAATGTGGCTGAGAAAACACATCACTTTGTCTCCAGCATCAGGACGGTAGTAAATCAGCTGAATTTCATTTTTATTTGTAAATTCAAAATTTTCTGAGAGTGTATTCCTTCTAATAATTTTCCTTTTTATTTCCATGAGTTTTGGAGGGTGCATTGCGGTCATAACTTGCTGCAGTCCTACTGCAAATAACTCTGCTTTGAGAAACACATTAACATTCATCTATATCTTCTCAGATTTGTAAAGCAGAGAGATGGATCAATCCTGAGAGCGAATGTTATTTTCTTTTTACATGTCTTATACACATGCTAACTGATGTTGATCACAGCAGGTAGGAGAACACACAGCAGAGTTAAAATATGGAACCAGACTCGGCTGGTTTTTTTTTATTTTAGAAATTAATAACATGGAATTATATAGACCTTATATCACAGAAACAGGACCTGACACCCAATTGACACTTATGCTTCATAAGACCTTCTTCCAACTCCGCTTCACCTTACCTTTCTTTACCATGTATTGTAATCAGTATTTATTATGTTTAATATTAATTAAATAATTAGGTGGCATGGTGGCTCCATGGTTAGCAATGTTGCCTCATTGTGCCAGAGAGCCGGGTTCCATTCCAGTCTTGGGTGACTGGAGCGACTGGGCTTGTATACCCTTGAGTTTAAAAGACTGAGAGGGGATCTGATTGAGACATATAAGATTATTAAAGGATTGGACACTCTGGAGGCAGGAAACATGTTTCCGCTGATGGGTTAGTGCCGAACCAGAGGACACAGCTTAAAAATACGGGTTAGACATTTAGGACAGAGATGAGGAGAAACTTCTTCACCCAGGAGTGGTGGCTATGTGGAATGTTCTGCCCCAGAGGGCAGTGGAGGCCCAGTCTCTGGATTCATTTAAGATAGAGTTGGATAGAGCTCTCAAGGATAGTGGAATCAAGGGTTATGGAGATAAGGCAGGAACAGGATACTGATTAAAGATGATCAGCCATGATCATATTGAATGGTGGTGCAGGCTCGAAGGGCAGAATGGCCTACTCATGCACCTATTGTCTATTGTCTGTTGACTGTCTGTCTGTGTGGAGTTTGCACATTCTCTCCCCGTGTCTGCGTGGGTTTCCTCTGGGTGCTCCGGTTTTGTCCCACAATCCAAAGATGTGCAGGTTAGGTGAATTGGCCATGCTAAATTGCCCATAGTGTTCAGGAATGTGTAGGTTAGGTGCATTAGTCAGGGGTAAACGTAGGGGAATGGGTTTCGTGGGTTACTCTTTGGAGGGTCGGTGTGAACCTGTTGGGCCGAAGGACCTGTTTCCACACTGTGGTGCTTCTATGATAACATTGTGTATTGTCTCGCATCTTTTTAAATACATCTCGGCAATTCACCTCAACTACTTGATTAATACTCCAACGGACATCTAAACATTCACTCCCTCTCCACCACATACCCTATAGCAGTATTGTGTACAATCCACAAGATGCATGGCAACACTTTGACTAACCTCTTTCGGCAGTATCTTCGACCTTGGGCCTTTACTACTGAATAGAACGAAGATAGCAGCAGCATGGCAATATCACCATGTACAAGTTCCCCTCAGGTAGTACACAACCCTGATTTGGATCTATATCAACATTCATTCATTGTCACTGGGTAAAAATCCTGAGACCCCCAGCATTGTGGGTTTACCTCTACCACATAGACTGTAGTGATTTAATAAGGCACCTAATCACCACCTTCTGAAGAACAATTCAGAATGAGTAATAAGTGCTGGCTTTACTTGTGATGCTCCCATCCCATGAATGGTGAAAAAATTGTTTTTGAACTAATTAATGCAGTTTCCGAGAAAATTCCTATGTGAGCTAAACAGCTCAGTTGTTGATTGACAATAAATGTAATCAGGTAGAAACAGATGAGTCACATTGTTCATGTAAAAAGACCAGGATTCTGCTAACCAGAGGCCACTTTGGTTCCTTCATCAGCTGCAGTGCCTCCGAATCTAACCTCAAGGCTGGTTTATTGTGGGGAATTACTATCTGTCCAGGAATTTCTTGAGTCTAAATCGTGCAAAGTCCAGTCAGAAGTGTGTCAACATCACTATCTGCATCCATTTGTGAAGAATACATGCCAACCATCAATCTTCTAAGTTTTTAGGTAGCATTTTAGTCATCCTCTCAGCTACATCTTACAAAAAGAAACATCAGGTCCTTCTGGTAATAGCAGAAGTTCTCTGTATTAGTCAATCAGATTTTTCACACTAGAAGCTACTACAACAAATTCAATCAATTTGAGGGCAATATTTGAGTAATCTGAATTAATCTAAAATTACTTGCTCTCAGTTGTAACTGAGTGAGGCCAAACCTCACTGTAATTATGGCTGAAAATGTGTTGCTGGAAAAGCGCAGCAGGTCAGGCAGCATCCAAGGAGCAGGAGAATCAACGTTTCGGGCATGAGCCCTTCTTCAGGAAAGAAGAAGGGCTCATGCCCGAAAGGTCGATTCTCCTGCTCCTTGGATGCTACCTGACCTGCTGCACTTTTCCAGCAACACATTTTCAGCTCTGATCTCCAGCATCTGCAGTCCTCACTTTCTCCCTGAATGTCTCCTGGATAGACTATGTATCTTCTAGTGTCTGCTGCTCATAGCCCAGGAAGTATTATATTTTGCATTTCTCATTTTGCAAGAATACTATGGTTATAGTGTAACGACAAAATACAACAATGATAGGTTAGCTTTGGAAATGACTCTTAATTAAGACTTAATGCTAGCTTTACCTGTAGTAACTTGATTTGACTTTTCTTACATTGTGGCTCAACTGCACAAACATAAAACATTACTCATGTAAGGTAATTAAATCAAATCTTCAAACCAAGTAATACTCGACTATAATGATGTCTGGGTCAGGGCAGAAGCAGGATATGTTTGTCCAGTTACTACTCACAATTCATACATACAAAGAGTTGTTATAGTACAAAATGCAATCACTTGGAGTGTCTTCCACTCTCTCAGAGCTCTAGAACATCACAGATCAGATCCTGTGTGTGATGAACGAGGTGTGTTGTTTCATAGATGACATTGTAATTAACAATAAGAGACAGTAAAAGCATGTTCCAAGGTTGAACATTGTTTTAGACTAATTTCAAGAGCACGTCAAAGCCAAAATGCATAGTATAAATGATAAAAAGCGCAAATGTTTTTCATGGAGACAAATATCTCACCATCATCTCTGTACCTAAGAAAGCATGTGCAACGTGCCTAAATGACAACTTCCCAGTGGCTCCCACCTCCATGATCATGAAGTGCTTTGAGAGGCTGGTCATGGCCCACATCAACTCCAGTTCACAGTCTGCCTCGATCCCTTGCAATTGTCTACTGACATAACAGGTCCATGACAGATACCATATCCCTAGCTCTGCACTCATACCTGGAACATCTGGACAACAAAGACACCTACATCAGACTCCTGCTCATCAACTACACCTCCACCTTCAACACCATTATCTCCCCCAGACTGATCTCAAAAATATGAGACCGAGGTTTTAGGTCTGCCATGTAAAACTGGATTCTTAGCTTCCTGACCCACAGACCACAATCAGTGAAGATAGATAACTGCATGTCCTCCACAATAACCCTTAACAATGGAGTCCTCCAAGGATATGTTCTCAGCTCCCTATTGTATTCTCTGAACACCCATGACAGTGCTGACAAATTCCAAATGCCAGCCATCTACAAGCTCGCTGATGATACCACCACTGTGGTAGGATGGATATCAAACAATGTTGAGTCAGAATACAGAAAGGAGATTGAGGGCTTGGTGATATGGTACAATGATAACAACTCTCTCTCAACGTCAGCAAAACTAAACTGATCATTGACATCAGAAAGAAAGGAGGAGAACAAGCCTTCATCTACATCAACAGAGTGGAGGTTGAGAATGTTGAGAGCGTCAAGTTCCTAGGAGTGACGATACCTGACAACCTGACCTGGACTTCCCACGTAGATGCAATGGTCTAGAAGGCACAACAACACCTCTTCTTCCTTAGGCAGCTCAGGAAATTTGGCATTTCCATAAGGACCCTCACAAGCTTTTACAAATACACCATTGAAAGCCATACACCATATCTGGGTGCATAATGGCCTAGTACATCAACTGCTCTGCCCAGGACTGTAAGAAACTACAGAACATTGTGATGGTCTGAGCTGTCCACACAGAAGCCAACCTCCCATCTATGGATTCCATTTGCACTACTTGTTGTGGTGGAAAGGCTGCCAACATCATCAAAGACCCCTCCTACCCTGGTAATGCTCTCCTCCAATCTCTTCCATCAGGCAGAAGATGCAGACACTTGAACACATGCAGCAACAGGTTCAAGAACAGCTTCTTCCATGCTGTTATTAGACCAATGAATGGACTCTCTGACTTCAAATAATGTTGATCTTCTTAATGTCCTTTGCGGTGCAACCAGTATGCCTTACTTTGCTGAAGATTTTCATCACCTTATGATTTGCATGTCCTTGCTACTATGATCTGCCTGTACTGTTCACAAACAAAGCTTTTCACTGTACTTAGGTATTAGTGACAATAAAATCAAATCAAATCTATAAAGCGTAACATTCCTGGGTCACCAAATAGTTGGAGAAGGTATCCATCAATAGAAGAATGAGAGGTGTTTAGCATACTTTTGTCTTTCTAAGTGCAATACATATTTAAAATGCATTCAGAAACTTTGGTGGGAAAAGTGAGGTTGGAGATATGAACATGTGAAATAGGAACAGAAGTAGACTATTTGTCCCCTTGAGCTAGCTCCACCAGTCAATAAGATCACAGCTGATTTTTTCGTGTTTTGAATTCCACATTCCCAATTACCTCCGGTAACCTTTTGATTCTGATTCCCTAACAGGATTCTATGCTTTTCTGTCTTAAAAAGGTTCAATGACTACCTTCCGAGGCAGAGTTCCAAAGTCTAGCAACCAACTGCGAGAAAAAGAATCTTCTAATTTCTGTCCTGAAAGCATGACCCCTAATTGTAAAACAGAACCCCTTAGTTATGAATTCATTCATTAGAGGAAATATTCTTTCCACTTCCACCTTGTCAAGACCATTCAAGACATTACATACTTCAATACCGTCACCCCTCACTATTCTAAACTGCAGTGGAAATGAGCTCCTGCTTATCCAACCTATCTTCATAAGACAAATTGCTCATTCCAGATTCCAATCTTTTCAATCTTCTCTATACTATTTGTGATGTATTTCCATTCTTCCTTAAATAAAGAGATTGGAACTGTACATAATATTTGAGATGTGGTCTCAACAATGTCCTTTATAACTGAACAATAACATCCTGATATTTATGTTCAATTCCTCATGTGATAAACAGTAGCATCCAATTGCCTGGCTCATCATGGGCTACACCTACATATTACATTTTGTGACTCATGCACCAGCACACCTAAATCATTCTGTATCTCAGATTTCTGTAGTTTTCACTTCCCAGTTTTCCATTTAAGTAATATTCCAGCTTGTTAATTATTCTTGCCAAAGTGAACAACTTCAAATTTTCCCATATTGTATTCAACCTGCCAGATTTTTGGCCACTCACTCAACCTCTCTATATCCATCTGAAAATTCCTTATGTCTTTTTTGGAACATACTTTCCAACTTATGTTGGTGTCACCTGCAAATGTAGTTACCATGCTTCAATTGCCTCATTTATATTATTGAAGTAAATTGTGAAGAGTTGAGGCCCCAGCACAGACCTCTGCTGGACTCCATTTGTAACATTCTGCCATTGTAGCATTCCGCCAATCAGCCAAACACCCATTTATGTAAACATTCTATTATCTGCCAACCTGATGAAGGTATACTTTGCAAGAATAGAGAAGGTGAGACTCAGTATTTGGAAAAGTGATGAGTTGAGGTGCAGCAGAGACAAGCAATGGTTCAGCCATAAAAGTGGAAACTCTTGGTGATTGTCATCCAACGCTTTTGGCCAAATATACTACCAAAGTAATGAGTTCATTGGCCAATATGGCAGCACTTCTTTTCCTAGTTCATAACAATTGTAGCATTAATCCAATTGCATTGTTGAAAGTGGAGGTGTTAGTAATGATGGCCATGTAACCATACAGTTGAAGACTTTCTAATTCTCTTTTACACTAATATTTGGATCTCCTTAAACAGTATCTTAAGCTGTAAGTCACACAAAGCAAATATAAAATACGTTTTCTTTTGCGGGATATGTTGTCTTTATCTGACCTTAAACTTTCCTGATGAAGGATTATGAGTTCTGCTTTTCTTTAAGGCCTCTGATAGCACACGCACCTGGAGATGATCAAGCCAATATAATCATTTTCTTTCCAAGGTCATGCTTTCTTCAAAGTTCTGCTGAAACCTTTGTGGAGGTCTGCTTGAAGGGGCCCTAGAGGGAGAGGAAATCTTGTATTGTTGATTGTGCAGATTTACCATCAGGAAGACAACATTGTTTGGATTCGGTGTTATGTCGGGACATAGACAAGGTTCCTCTTTGCTAGTTCTCCCTGCACATTCTTGAAGTTAAAAACTATTCATTCCAAATCTCTGTTGAATGTCTTAGAATTATTGGCAACATTGTCAGCTGTCGTGGGAGAATTCAACCTTGCCTTTCTTTGTTCTTTGCCTGCTTCATCTAAAAATTGTAGCTGAGGCTTGGTTCATGAACTGTTCCTTTCTTTTCTCTAATCCTGGCAGCTGCCAAGTGGTACTAGATGGTACTCAGGTCTGACTGTCCATTTTGATTTTCACACATCCTACTACTTCTGTCACCCTCAGAGAAATACTGCAATCCCTTTTAGTTCAACTCTGCTCCTGTTTGGAACAAAGCATGTGTACACAGTGGGACTTGAATTTGCTCCTAGCTCTGCTACAAGACACTAAGCATTAGCTATCGGCCATTGTCCATAATTTGCTGTAGCAGGGCATGAAATGGCAAGTTTGCCAACAGTCTCCAATTTAAGGAATTGTCCCTTACTTTGACTGCTTGCTCCATACCCTTTAAGGGGTGCTTCTTGTTGGAAATTTCTAAATTTTGGCTGAGTTGCAGTGATTTGAACAGGGTTACAAGTGAGTGAGTCAGATAACAAAAAGAAGAATGTTATAAGTAAATTTGTACAAATTTTAATTGATTTTAAAATCTGCCCCCCTCCCCCAAATCTGTGCTAGTGCTATGGTCTCATGAATCACCCTCTCCAGCCCCTCTCATTGCCCCCCCCCCAAACTGTAGCATAAATGCTGTCCCCTCCACACTTTGCATCTGATAAAGAGTCATCTAGAAACACTAGTTTGCTGTCTCTCCATGGATCCTGCCTGACCCGCTGTGATCTCCAGCATTTGTTGTGTTCAGCCCTGAATGATGTGGGTAATGACAGGTCAGTCGGGAAAATAAGAAAACATTAGGTAAAGCTACCAAGTTTTGAATGGCAAGATGAAGATTTCAGAAATGAGCAGTATGAAGCCTACTTTCTTTCATTAAAATCTCATTATCAGCTAATCTCACCTCATTTGTCTGCATGTTCCCATTCTCACATGCATCATGACAGTGACAGTTCCTGACATGATGGACAGTGTACCCGGTGACTCCAGCTCACAGCTTGCTTCTCAAAGCCTCCATCTTGGACAGCCTTTCCCAGCTTCTCTGGGTACATTCCAGCCTGCAACCCTTGTGAACAGAGGCTGAATTCTGACATGTACCAGCCTCACTGCATCATAATGAGAGCCTGATTGTTGGTCATTTTCTTGAAGAATGAGACAAAGGGAGGCATTGTGAGAAATGCAAGTGGCTGGCACAAGCTGTTATTGCTGATGCGGGTAAGGGAAAAATGGCGAGGGGACTGACTAAATAGGCAGCACAGAGGGGATGTAGGGTTAGCAGTGTGGTGGGTGAGAATGAGCGAGGGAAGTTGCTATGTGCAATGGAGAGAGGTGGCTGTGGTAGCAGCATTATAGTGAGTGTTAGATAGCAGAGAGAATGTGGTGACACTTACAGATGTGATATGAACAATGACACTGATCTTCTTGTGGTATTGCAGTGTGTTTCCCTGGAACGTGAACCCTAAGCTGACCCATGAGGCAACTTTGGACCAGGCTGGTAGAGTCTCATGAAATGGTCTCCTCTGACTGTCCTGAAGGAAGAGGATGGTCCTCTTCTGCACCACACCATCCACCACAATCTCCAGATCATTATTGACAAATATGGAACTAACTTACCTCTGTGTACCACCTCTGGGGCAATTTACAGGATTGGTCTGGACTGGCAGTCTTGTAGTGATGCAAAACTTATTTTGCTGGTCCAAGCACCAGGAAGCCTGTGAGGTTCCAGAGGTGGGATTGTCCTCGGGGGTGCTTTTGTTAACACTGTTGGGCAGGGTTTAAACTAATATGGCAGGGGGATATGAACCAATTGAGGAGGTTAGTGGACAGTAAGGAGGTAGTAGCTAAAACCTGTAAGGAACTAGATAATGAAATCAGCATGACTAAAGGGAAGAGTAGACAGGGAGTAGATGATGAACGCTAAGGGACAGATGGTCTGAGGTGCATTTGTTTTAATGCAAGAAGTGTAGTAGGTTAGGCAGATGAACTTAGGGCTTGGATTAGTACCTGGGAGTATGATGTTATTGCTATTACTGAGACTTGGTTGAGGGAAAGACATGATTGACAACTAAATATCCCAAGATAGAGAGGGAGGTAAAACAGATGTAGGGGTTGCATCACAGGTCAGAGAGGATATCATGCTCTGCTGAAGGAGGGAACTATGGAGGACTTGAGCAATGAGGCAATATGGGCAGAGTTCAGAAACCGCACCCTTTCTATGCTGGGACTGTCCTACATGTCTCCCAACAGACAGCGTGAAATAGATGTATAAATACGTAGACAGATTATGGGCAGATGTAGGAGCAACAGGGTAGTGGTGATAGGAGATTTTAATTTTCCCAATATTGACTGGGATTATCTTTAGTGTTAGAGGTTTAGATGGAGCAGAATTTGTAAGGAGCATCCAAGAGAATTTTATAGAGCAGTATGTAAGGTGCCATACTGGACCTGTTGTTGGGGAATGAGCCCAGTCAGATTGTTAAGATTTCAGTCGGGGATTACTTTGGGAAGAGCAATCACAATTCCTTAAGTTTTATAATACTCATGGACAAAGACGAGAGTGGTCCTAAAGGAAGAATGCTAAAGTGGGGGAAGGCCAACTAGAGCGAAATTCGGCAAAAGCTAGGGAATTTGGATTAAGGTCAGTTGTTTGAGAGTAAATCCACATTTGATATGTGGGAGGCTTTTAAAAAGAGGTAATTAGAGTGCAGGACAGACATATCCCTGTGAAAATAAGGGATAGAAATGGCAAGATTATGGAACTATGGATAACAGGTGAAAAAAGGAAAAAGGGACCATGTATAATGTCTAGGCAACTGAAAACAGACGAAGCTTTGGAAGAAAATCAGGAAAGTAGGACCAGTCTGAAATGAGGAACTAAGAGGGCTAAAAGGGGTCATGAACTATTTCATTAGAAAGACAGAGATCTTATTGAGGTCTACAAAATCATGAGAAGTGTAGACAGGGTGGATAGCAAGTAGCTTTTTTACCCAGAGTGAGGACCTCAATTACTAGGGGTCACGAGTGCAAGGTGAGAGGTGAAAAGTTTAAGGGAGATATGCATGGAAAGTTCTTTACGCAGAGGGTGGTGGGTCCTGGGAATGCCTGCAGAGGTGGTAGGGGTGTGCACGATCATGTCATTTAAAATGTATCTAAACAGATACATGAATGGGCAGGGAGCAGAGGGCTACAAATTCTTACAAAATAGGAAACAGGTTGAGGTAGAGGATCTGGATCAGCCCAGACTTGGAGGGCCGAAGGGCCTGTTCTTGTGCTGTAATTCTCTTTGTTCTTATAGTGAGTGGAGAATAGTGCGAGCAAACTACTATATGAGCATGAAGTTAATGAAGCAAACTGCAGGGATTAGTGTGAGAAAATATACTGCACTTCATGGAGAGGAGGCCTCCATGAAACTTATCAAAATTGACATTCAGATGATTTCTGTATAAAGTTCAGCCTCATGTCACTAAGGGAAAGAATTAGATGTCCAATTTTTAGTGTAGGTAAAGACCAAAATAATTAAAAATGCAACACCTAGTAATATGCAAATAGAAACTTAATCACACTGTACCACCCATCTTTGAGAAAAGATGCAATATTGCTACTGGTAGCCTAATGTGTAGACTCATGGCGAACTTAAAAAGAGAATGTTTGAAAGTTATTACATTTATAACATATGAATAATTTGCATATTGAAAAATCTCTTTGATATTGCACATTAAATTGAATTCATTGGAGGCTAGAGAAATAATTCTCTAACAGAATCAATCTTTATTTTGTAGTCTTAGCAAAAATCTGTGCTGGGAATGTCTACCTGCTTGTATAAACTCAAATATAAGCACAGAGAAGACTGAATTAAATTTCTGTTAGGTTAGATCATTTGATTAATGCATGAACTCCCAGTACCACTTTGAGAATGTATTGTCAGTTCACCTAATTGTGAGGATTTGAAGGAGGCAGGGATATATCTGGTGAAATGCAGCAATTGGCTAGCAGCTCAAATTGAAAGGGATGAGATCCCTTAAAAATGAGCATGGAGGGAAATAATCCCCTGACAGAGGGTTAGAGAAAGTGGTGGAAGAGGAGTGAACAATGAACAATGAACAGTGAATGTGTAACTTGACTCTAACAGACTATGCACACACCTGCTGCCATTTTGACATGACAGATATTAGGTTACCTGTTTATCCCATGATGGAAAGGAGGATTGCTGATGCAAATACATAAATTGGGCTTCGATTGTGCAATTTAAGGCCTAATTTGAAATTAATAGCTGCTGCCTGTATTTCCCAGGTATCAATGATTTGGCAAAAAAAAGAACGACTGGATTTACAATGTAAGTGGTTCTTTCAACAGTCCTGTGGATTAGGAGATTTGGAGTGTTCCCCTTCCTCAAGAAGGTATTTGGGTTACCACAATATATCTGGTTTCTAAACAGCAGTTACGAGTGGTGGCTGGGAAAACATGACTCATCACTTTGGAGAGCTGAATCTTTTAAAAATAAGTGGCCAGGACTGCTCATAAATACTTTGGGTCTGGCTGTAATAGGTGATTCTGTCTTCATTGATAAGGTAAGTCTTGAACTAGCTTCAAAGAGCATCTGATCCACTTATCCCTCCAAAAGCAAATACCAGTAAAGTCCCATTTTCCAGCTCTCAAGCATCCAAGATTCTCCTTTTGAATCGCGAATGCAGTTGAATGAGATATTTGGAATCCAGCTATTGTGGACTTTACTGCTTTGGTGTAAGGGGATGGAAGGTTAGTTGGCATCCTCTAGACTCGAAACATTAGCTTTGCTTTCTCTCCATCGATGCTGCTTGACCCGCTGCGATCTCAGTGCAGGTTCCAGCATCTGCAGTAATTTGCTCCTAGGTTTAGTTGGAGCTCTTTTCTTAGTCCTTCAGGAACTGTCTTCCTCCATCAAATCTAGAAGATCTTCAGGAATTAATTCTCATCATATTGATTATGGCTGCGATATACAAATAGCGGTGCAGACCAAGATAATCTCTGTTCTTGTTTGGGTGAGTGAGGTGGTGTGGGAGATGTATGGTCCACTTGTTCCTGCCCCTGCCTTCTCACACTCCCCGTGTTTCATGTGGTGCCCTAAACAGCATTATTCATGTGGATAAATAAAACCTGAGAACACTTGAGTTGCCACCTTCAGCCATAGGCCCTGCATTCACATGCAGCCATGATCCTGTTACCAGGCCTTTCCATCTACCTTTGTGCCACCTTCTCAAAGTAAGTTATTCCCAAACCTTTTGATGGGAGACAGCCAATAAAAATAGAGTGGACAATGAAATATTGTGTTCAGCTGGGTCTTTAAGAAGGCCAAAATTGGTGATTTCAAAATGGCAAATGGGCTTCTGATTTCTGTGTCTACTTGCCTTTTGTATCACAGACTGGCACGATGGTATTAGACATCAGATTGCGGACCTCACATTATCGCACCATATTGTGCACAAGCACAATGGGGATGGGGATGAGTGTGTGTGGTGTGGAGGGTTGGATGGCCCACCCAATTTGCAGCCTCAAAGTATAGCACAAAGTGTTAAAAGTCCTGCAATACAATTAAATTTCAGGTGCAGACCATGATAAAAGTGCATGCATTAATTAAAAGTAAAGAAAACATATATGAGACAAATAAATCTATCTTCCAAAACATAATTCAAAGTAATGATATTTGCCTTTATTCTTTAACTCTTATAGATCGGGTCATTCCAAATGCTTTTGTGTATATATCCTGGGGGAAAGCATTGCGGAGTCTGATTAAATTAAATTTGTGGCATTGTTTACTGATATAACTGGCTGGCTTTTGTCTTCTACCTACAATGTGCTGTGTTGCAAATAAAGCATAGCGCCCTGTGCTCCTTATTTTGAGACCCACGCTTGACTCTTGCAAGACCCCTCATCTCCAGCAATGCCTTGTGCAATTGGAGCTCATCTCCTGCTGAGCTTTATATAAACCACGCAAGTCATCATACTCACAGGCTATTTCCCTAACTAACATTGTTGTAAAGTCCCTTGGTGATGTCGGATTTGCTTTGACATTGCATGAGTAATTGCCTGCCAGCAGTGAAACCCTATATTGGATTGTGCATTATTTTTCCCCAGTCATTTTACAGAAAGAATAAAAAGTTTTTTTTTGGATCACTGAACTATATTGCCACTTCAACAATTTTGTTTGTTGTGTCTTAATTAAAATACTAAATATGTGATTTATAGCACTCTAAATTTAAATTCATTTATATGCATATGTGCATGAGAGTACAGAAAAATCAGTGAGATCTCATTGAAGCATATAAAATTCTTAAAGGATTTGACAGGCTAGATGCCCTCATCAGGGAGTCTTGAACAAAAGGCTGGATTTTAACTTTTTGATCTGCTCACAGTGGGGAGGCAAGCAGCCTGTAGTGAACCTGAAAATTTCTGCAGCATGTTTGTCAATGTCTTTAACACAGCCACTGCATTTACATTTGATTTCTGGGTTTCCTGATGACAATATACAATCTATTTCAGCTCCGCTATTTAAAGGATCTTGTGAGGGTCAGGCTTGAAATACTGTAAAGTTCTTCAGACAGGGCCAATCTTTGCAGAACATTGCTACATTTTGTCAAGAGAATGCCAAAGTACCATCACGACTCAGAGTGCTCCAGGATTATGAGGTGGGCTGTAATTTCCACTGGGAGATTCTGTTCATTGGACATGTGACAGGAAAGCCTGCCTCAAAAAACAGAAGGATGTGACTGGAAATGGCAAAGGAGGTCAGCAACAGGAGTATGCTGGCTTGTTCAAGGATGCAGTCTCAGAAGAGATTCAATGGCCAAATCAGAGCGCAAGTATTGAGCTACATGCCACATTCATTTCTATCCTGCTGTGTATTTTACCTCAAACTTCCACAGTTTGCCTGGCCATACCTTCTCCAGCACATCATTCCTCAGGCAAAAGTGAGGATTGCAGATGCTGGAGATCGGAGTCTAGATTAAAGTGGTGCTTGAAAAGCACAGCAGGTCAGGAAGCATCCAAGGAGCAGGAAAATCAACATTTCAGGCATTTCCTCACACCAGCAGACCTTCCGTGTGTTTCCCATCCCCACCTGAACAGTTACTGCTGACACACAACCTCAGTTTTGTGCAGTGCCACGTCAATCCCTCACAATAACATTGCACAAACATTACAGGAAAAAGATAGAATGTTTGGTGTCATGGTGCAATGATATCAATCTCTCTCTCTCAATGTTGGCAAATCTAAAGAACTGATCATCAGCCTCAGGAAGCAAGGAGGAGGACACATCCCTATCTACGTCAGCGGAGCTGAGGTGGAGATGGTCGAGAACTTCACGTTCCCAGTGGTAGTGATATTGAACAATCTGTCCTGGATTTCCCAAGTTGATGCCACGGTGAAGAAGGTATAACAATGCCTCTTTTTCCTCAGGAGGCTAAGGAAATTTGATAGGTTCATAAGGGCCCAGAACAAATTTTATAGATGCACCTTGGAGAGTATTCTATCTGGATGCATCACAATCTGGTACGGCAATTGCTCTGCCTTGGACCCTAAGAAACTACAGAAAGTTGTGAACACAGCCCAGACCATCACGCAAGTCAAACTCCCATCTATTAACTCCATCTATACTTCTTGTTGCCATGGAAAGGCAGACAACATTATCAAAGATCCCTCCCACCTTGGTCATAATCTCTTCCGTTAGACAGAAGATATTAATGCTTAAGCACATCTGCCAACAGGTTCAAGAACAGCTTCTTCTCTGCTGTTTTTAGACTGATGAATGGACCTTTCAAACTTAAAATCTAATGTTGATCTTGATTTTTGAATACATTCCGTGCAGCCAAAAGTTTGCATGCTTCACTCTATTCAATTATCTTTTGATCTGTATGTTATGATATACCTGTGCTACATGGAAAACAAAACTTTCACTGTACTTAGGTACATATGACAATAATAAATTGAATCTAAGCATTATCTTTCTATCTTGTCAACACACTAACCTTCATGCTCATCAGTCTCTTGGAGAAGAGAACATAGAACACCAGGGAGAGGCAGAGATCAGGAGCTGGCTCTCAAGTCATCTCAATTTTTACAATCATCCAGTAGGAAGTGCTGGAGAAAAACCATGTCTAAGCATGCCTGGCCATTGTTGATGAATAGATGGGCTTTTCAAAGTAAATAGTAGCATAAAATCGCAAATCCACACAGCATGCAATTCACACGATTCTTTTGTTCTGGTTCCTTTTGATGGTAATTGGCTGACAATACTCAGAAGTGAGAGACTGTCTTTTCCATTTCTTTACCTCCAGAGCATAAGTGTTTATAGGCTGATCTCAAACTGTGACCATAATGGGCTCTGGCCCACACACTAGAATGTAAGACCATAACACACACTGGCTAGATATTGCAATCAGTTTTTAGCCTGTTCTCTGGAAATATAAAACCAGCAGCACAGTGGCTCAGTGGTTAGCACTGCTGCCTCACACCACCAGGGACTCGGGTTCGCTTCCCACCTTGGGCGATTGTCTGTGTGGAGTTTGCACATTCTCCCTGTGTCTGTGTGGGTTTCCTCCCACAATTCAAAGATGTGCAGGCCAAGTGAATTGGCCATGCTAAATTGTCCCATAGTGTTAGGTGCATTAGTCAGGGGTACATGTAGGGTAGGGTAGGGGAATGGGTCTGGGTGGGTCAGTCTTAGGAGAGTCGGTGTAGACCTGTTGGGCTGAAGGGCCTGTTTCCATACTGTGGGTAATCTAATTTAAAAGAAAGGCACCTCCTGCTGAGGTTAGTCAGCCTCTCATTATGTCTTCCTTTTTAATCTTTCTGTTTGACATTTCCTTGGCTCTGTATAGGTGTAATATTCCATGGTTTCCCAGCAGAACTCTGCCAGGCAGTCACGGAATTTACCTTCACAGTCCTCTTCAAGAAAAATATGTTGGAGCTAAATGCTTAAGACATCACTCGTACTTTGAGATTTTAATCTGTGGTCACGACAGTACCCCAACAGACTGAATTAAATAAAATCTATTCTCATTCCATTACAAATGGAAAAAATGAATCGTATGTATAAAACAATGAACAACTCACATTCATTCTCTTAGCCTTGGACAATACTATCTTTTCAATCTGAGTGGATTGTAATAAGTTCTGGACTTGGCGTCTGTAGCTTATATCTAATTGACTCCTTCCCAGTTTAACTTTGCTGTGGACTGTGGAGACATTCGAAGAGAATTTTTTCCGTATCTGCTGACATGAACCAAATCTGAGAGTCTAAATTCTGTCAATTCTAAAAACCAGCAGATTTCTGACCAAACTCTCCTGGCTTGAATGTTTCACAAAGTAAACCTTTTTGCTGAATTAACTTGTTCCCTCAACTGGCTTATACTTCTTTCAGGAGAGAAAATATATTTGTTTTTGAGCTGAATTTTGGAGTCTGCTGAACAGACTATTAAATGTGCACAATTGAAGACTCAACTAAACTAAAAACAAAGCTTTACCTGTTTATGCTACCTGTCATAAATCCAAGAGTAGTTTCCATTAACACCACAGGGACATGTGGTCACTTGCTCTCTGATAAATGCTGGATTATGCTCCAAATGGATATTCTGGCCATGTTTTTGAAAGAAAGAAAACCTTTGACAGAAGTAACTAACACCCATCAGGCTCTACTTGGAAATCAGAATCCAATAGTGATATCAATATAATGTATGTTACATAAAATTATAAACCTTTGATCACCCTATTAGCAAATTAAATTAAAATTCAGTATGGATGCTCTTAAGTTATATTAATTTTCTTGAAAGCTATAATTTGACAATGTCTTCAGAGATGCTGACATGAACTTAGATGCAGACAGAATAAAATGAGAAGTCAAAAATACATATAGCATGTTACATTTACCCTGGATAACTTGTACCATGTCTGTTCTTCACATTTCAGTGATGATGATTAATCCATTTAAACAATTTGGACTGAAACCTAAACCACTGTGAAGCATGACATACATGCTGTTGATAGATCTTAGATTTGGAGTTTTGGTAAGGTGAGCCCCAGTTAAGAGCAAGCCAAAAATAAAATGCAGTAGAGAAAGAGACTAACGACAGGAAGACACAATGAGGATATGTAGCAGCAACTGAGAAATATAAAAGTATTACGGAAAAGAAAATTGAAACTGAGAAATAAAAACGACGAGCGGGAGAAAATAAAAGTTGAGAGCAAATAGTAAGTAAGATCATGTTTATAAAGAATTAGATCAACATTTTTAACAGGTCGGTTGTTTACATATGCCTCTGCGCATTGTTAGTCACATGGAGCATAACGTAGTGAACAAAAAAAAGGATTTAAAAAACATTTCTCTTTTACACACAGATTTTGTTTTTGAAACATTGACTGTAATTACATTAGTCTAACTGCCCTACAATTAGCTCTGTAACCTTAGATTTTATACCATGTCATTTGAGGAATGCATTGAGCTCACAATATTGAAATTGACTAGGATAAGCAGGAACTCTAATTTCTGTTTTAACTATGTATTAATTGCAGAGGTTACACTTAGTAAAGTAACATTCCGAATCCAAATCTCTAATATCGGTAAGATTGTATTCCCATGTTATATATAGCAACCATGATGAATTGAAACAGCACACATAATGCCATAAATTATCTGATCCATTCCTCAGTGACAGGAAACAGACTACTTGTATTTTGGCAGAGATTGCATATTCTGTAATCAAAAACGGAGCCTCAGAGTTGATGGGATAGAAGTCATTAAATAATAAAGGTCATTCTATGACAGCTGCTTAACATTAAGAAGCTAACATTAATGGTCAATTTCTAATACTTTTTGGATGTGTTAAAAACTATACATTTGAAATGAGGAAATGCTAAATCTGTTAGTATAGTCATCCTCAATCCTGAGAGTCTGCATAAGGTGGAACTGGCATATATTTGTGTTAATCCAAATACTTTGCAATGATAACAAACTTCTTCTCATGGAATAATTACTGCCGTAAATCTAAAATTGGAGTAATTTTAAATATATTATTATATCACCAAGGAAAAAAAAATCAACTATGTGACTATTTCTCTGTGTTAATAATAGATGTCACAAATGTTGCAAGAATTTATTTGAAAATGCTATAATGCAATGAGTGTCAAAACAGTGATCAGATGTAATCTTAGGGCCTCAGCGTTGAAAGGAAAACATAGTAATTTATAAGTATGCTCTTTGGTGTGGCACAGGGAGGTGGGGTTAGTGTGTTCTTCTTCATAAATACACAGGTAAATTTTTCATAGTAAAGATGTAAAAAGAAAAGAACACTATCTATTATAGAGCTTCCAATCTGGAGGAAATGGTAAAATGTCAGAAAGAGTGAATAAAAATTCAAATTGCTTGTGCAAGTTGTACAAGAATGGTTACTGCAAGGTATGATTTTCTGAGAGAAATATAGAAGAACCTTGTAGTTGATCTATCGCCTGACATGACATGCCACATCTCAGTACCCTGCATGAGGGCAGAAATAATCCAAATTAGTACTAGTTGGATAGAGTGCCTGGCACTGCTGACCCTTGAACCTGTGCCCATTTGTCAAGTGCACTACTAATGTATATGGAGGTTGCTTTGGTCATTGCTATGCTTTGCACAGAAGAATATGTAACAAAAAACATACTTTAACATAAGAATATCTTTGTAATGGTCACGGATATAAATGATGATTCTATTTGTCGACTATCTGGCTGACTTTCTACTAGCATGACAGAAAAGCAATGGAAAGTACTTGTCATGATTTTCATGACTGTGTGCTGAATTAACTTGGAATGTATCAAGTTAGCTGTGAGGTGTGGATGAATTTACAATTGTACTATTGACCCTTACAAATTATTAGCCATTGGGAGAGAGGGAAATAATGTGGTGATGCAACACACAAAGAGGTATCGACTTGAGGGAATTCTGAATGTACTCAAGATAAACAAAAAAAGGAGAAAAAGCCAGCAGAGTATTGAGTACAGGCGTTGGGAGGTCATGTTGCAGCTGTACAGGACATTGGTTAGGCCACTGTTGGAATATTGTGTGCAATTCTGGTCTCCTTCCTATCGGAAAGATGTTGTGAAACTTGAAAGGGTTCAGAAAAGATTTACAAGGATGTTTCCAGGGTTGGAGGATTTGAGCTATAGGGAGAGGTTGAATCGACAAGGCTGTTTTCCCTCGGAGACTGAGGGGTGACCTTATTGAGGTTTACAAAATTATGAGGGGCATGGAAAGGATAAATAGGCAAAGTCTTTTCCCTGGGAGTCCAGAACTAGAGGGCATAGGTTTAGGGTGAGAGGGAAAAGATATAAAAGAGACCTAAGGGGCAACCTTTTCATGCAGAGGGTGGTACGTATATGGAATGAGCTGCCAGAGGAAGTGTTGGAGGCTGGTACAATTGCAACATTTAAGAGACATTTGGATGAGTATATGAATAGGAAGGGTTTGGAGGGATATGAGCCGGGAGCTGGCAGGTGGGACTAGATTGGTATGGGATATCTGGTCAGCATGGATGGGTTAGACCGAATGGTCTGTTTCCATGCTGTACATCTCTATGACTCTATGACTCTATAAGCAGCAAAAAGAACATCTTCACTGGATAACTTGCACCAAAGAATGAGGCTTAAAACGGATTGTCTCTTGGAAATGAAGACATGCAAGCACCATTTGCACTAGATGTAATGGACAGTGATTTAAGCCAGACATTTTTACCTTCACCATCCCGCTCACAACAGAATGGTGCCAGAAAAAAAAACCTAAATAAACTCACATTTGCCCACAGTCCCTTTGCATGACCTGAAAGACAGTCAATTACTTTCATATAGTGTAAGCAGCTGAGTGATATAATGCTAGAAAGTTCAGTATTTGCACAGCTCTTTCCCACCATTCCATGATGCCACCTCACAACATGTGATTGAAGGATAATGGAACAAGTATCAAAGGAGGGATGATTCATGCAAACCTGCACTTGAAAGTAGTATCGCAATGATATAAATACAGACATCTGAATGAAATTAATTGCTTATGTCAATCAATTCTTTCTTGGTCTGAATTCATTTTGCAAATGAAAAGATTGCACATAGCCAATTGTAAACTACCTCAGGGAGAGTACTGGCAAAGTTAGACCTGTAAATATTGACAAGGAGGAAGTGTTTCACGGACGAGGAGAGAAACATACGAGGCAGTGGGAGAATGTGTAATTGTGAGGGATGATTTTAGGAAGAGGTTATTAATAGCAGAGGCAATCAACAGTGTACTGAATCATTAGTTTCCCGCGATGAGTTTATCACAGGTGCATTATTAAACTGTGATAACTTAAAAGTGACATGTTACATCCAATCTCCATTTTAAAAAAAAAAGTAGTTTCCATTTATTTACCTGCTGGGTGGAATTCAAGAATAAGTTGTGAATACTTAAAAGACCTGCCTGGCACGTCTAATTGACACCTTTGTTAACTCCGTCACACATCTTTCATGTTTGGCCACCAGTACAGAAACACTTGCACAAGAGAATGTAATTAGTCCTCACTGAATGATAGATTGAATAGAAATGAACAGAAGCAATGTCAGAATCTGATCTCAAGCCTAGTTTCTTTTTTAAAAAGGCAAATGATATAGGAATATTATTCTCCTGTGAAGGTAGTGCAGATTGTTTTTTTTTTTACACAGGACTTTATTCGCCCTGTCAATTGGGATGTGAGGCAGGTGGGTACTTCAGTAGAATCACATTGAAATGTCCTCAAGTGGAAACCCAACAACACAATATTGGATCCACATTTTGTTGATGGCATCATAGGACTTGGCCAAATATAGTTCAGCATTTCCTGGACTCTCCTGAGGTATTGCCAGATGTCACAATATTGGTGGCAATGAAAACTACAGCTGTCAAACGAGTCTGTTACTGATGTAGGCATGATGTTGCAGAATGGCTTGCAGAATAATTCTGGGTGTGCAGTCAATTCCATTGGCATTGAAAAGTACCATTATACTGAAGACCTGCATACCAAACTTGTTTTTTGGAATCCACTGAGGACATGTCCAAGATATCCCAGATAGTCACTGATCAGTGCTATTTGGACTTTACCAGTGCTTTGATCAAGACAGTCCAAGAATTATTAAACAGATCTTGTTAGGGAGTTGGCTCAATTGGCTTCAAGGGAGGCCACTGTAGATTAGCTCCAGTTCCAATGTTTAATTGATTGTTACCAATTGTCACCATTAAAGTTCACCTTGATCAACCTATTTCCTTTATTAAAAGGAAAGAGTCTTAATCCATAAACACTTGACTGGTGTGTAACTCAACGTATCCCACCAGTGCATGTCCAATTCTCTGGGAGCAATTCTTGTACTTATGTACTATGCTATTCTTGATCTGCGTATTGGAAAATAGGTTGGCAGTGTTGAATGAGCACAATGACATGGCATTGTTGTTGATATGCAGTGATATGAGTTTTGCCTCCAGCAGTGTATGATTGCCTGGTTTATGATGTTGCCCATAATGTAAGCATCAGACTTGGATAAAGTGGTATTGAAGAACCCAACAGAATGTTTATTGCAGCTCAATGTTGTTTCTAAACATTAAATTCACAGACACATTTGATTATAAAGATTAGCATTTTTATACCAGGGTATCATTCTTCAAGCAGCTGGAGTTATGATACAGCGATGATGTCATGACAGTGTCTCTTAAAGATATACTGAAATACTTAGAATTTTACAAATCTGCTAACTTACTGACTGTGCGACATTTTAAAGCATGCAGTCTTGTGTAGACTTCCCAAAGATGGAGGAATCCTTCTCTGTATATTTTGAATACTTGTCTAGAACTGGTTGTAGCAACCTGATTAACTATTTGGTCAATTCATGTTGAACATCATCAGTCATTGAATACATAGGGTGAGAAGTGGCATCACTTTTGTCTATCTTGGGAAGACCGTGCTTGGGTTTGTTAATAAAACGTATGATAAACAAAAACATTAATAGATTATCTCTTCTAATTCATTATGAAGTTAACTATTGGCTCACAGACAATGTATTGGGCTGAGCAGATGATGTAAAATTGAAAAAACTTACATGTTGAATTTCAAAATTCAATATCATCTCTGGAAAAGTCTGCGATTGGACACATTTTGAAACAGAATTCAACTTGCCTTTTGCTGCGTAAATACATAATAAGAAACCTAATTATGGTGCTGTATTATAAACTCCCAGCACAGCTAACTCATTTTAAGAATTCCGCTTTTTAAGATTTGAGCATTTTGAAATAATTATAATGTCTCTTCTTGGATATTTATTGGCATAAAACTAATAAATATGTCTGTGATGATCTAATCTGCTGTTTGAAATAATAATTATTTTCTTGATAGTTTTGCAGCACACAGTTTTCCATGATGAAATTATTTGCATGGGCAATATTCAAGTTTACATAATAATTGAATGCTATTGGTAAATTATTTATGCTATTACTTGACTTACTAACAGTAAACAGTTCATTGATGTGAATTTTCTATAACCGTTCTATTTTCTCAATGCTTTGAACAGTTCATTCAGCAGCTCTTTCTATATTACTTCAGGTGACACAGATTTTGAAAGGGATACTTGATTCTCAAATGAAAAAGTTGACGCAAAAGTAAAGCTCATTGGAGATGTTAATTTTGAACCCAAGGCACAACCCGACTAGAGAAATTTGATGCAAAGCTGCAATACAACTAGTGAGCTATGAATTTCTCATTCATGGGAAAAAATATTAAAGCAGTCAATCAAATAAAGCATATATTTGATATGCATCGCTGGAATATGCAGCAAAGTGATTCTATTCAGATTCAGGCGACAATAGAAGCTAACAAATCGAAAGAAACAGCAGCCAAGAGGAAGAAAAATATATGAGAGCAATCTAACTGTCATGTATTATCCCATTTTTCTCAAAAATTGTCAACTGGTTCCTTCATATACATTTCTGAATTTTTACAAGCTGATGATCAGTTTAATTGGCAAATATTTTAAGTACATAAAGGAAAATGAATGTAAATCCTACGAAGCATAACTTCAAACCAAGTCCAATCTATGCCCGACAATTCTCTTGGCTATTAAAACTGGTTGATGTCTGAGGCTGGGTATCTGAAAGGGCAATCTTTGAAACCATTATTATCCTCACATCCCTCTTTCCAAATTAAATTACATTAGATAGTACCACTTATGACTTTGTCACTTTCTAAACAAGTTAACAATAATAATTTATAATATTAATAATAACCTGTCTGGATCTCCTATGTTATACGGTGCACCGTATTGTGGCCCTTAATCATTGATTACCTTTGTCATCAATTACTTTTATGCAATTATCACAAACAATTGTTCCACTACAATCTCAAATGCATAATTAGTCTCACAAGCAATATTAACATTGGAAGGTGCATTTTATTATTAACTTCACCATCTTTGCCTTCAGTCATGAGTGATAATACCTTCTCTTAGATATTATCTGCTTTTATTAATACCAATTCATTTCTTACTATACCATCCATCCACTATCATTTACTTTTTTTGTAAAGTCCTGATCTCTTTTTCCATCTCCTCGATAGTCTTTTGAGATTTCTCATGATTTTTAAAAGGATTGTTCACCCTTGTTTTAACATACTGTTCTCCATCCTATGCCATTTTATTTCATTAGAGTCCATTACATCTCCAGCTTTTCCAAATCATTGGCCTGAAAAGTTAACACTGTTTCTCTCTCAATAGCTCCAAAGACTAGCTAAGTATTTCTAGCATTTTCTATTTACTTTTTAAAATTTTAGATCTTCCAGCATTTGGACCATATTTTGATTAAGCAGATACTTACCATTTGAAGTTTCACTATTCTTTTGATCTTTTAGTTACTACCTATCATTACCTCATTGGATTACATCTATTCTATCCATCATTCATAACTATTGAGTTCCTACTGTTGATTCATGGTCCTCTTTAAAAAGTAATGCCACAAATTTTCACGTAGATTAGACAAACCAAGCTAGCAAAAATATGGAATTATCACGAGATTGTTTTCTTGATTGTAAATCATGGAACTAAGTAGGGAATAAACTATTTTAGATCTTGTCTTGTCCAAACATAATTTATAATCTCATAGTAAGGAATCCTCGGGAGAAGATTGATCATAAAATGACTGAATTTCACATTGAGTTCAACAGTGGCATATGTGAGTTCTGAACTAGACTATTAAACTTAAATAAGACCAATTACATAGGTGTACGGATGAATTTGCTACACAAGGAAATTGGACAGTAGCTAAGCCACAGCGAAATTCTAAGGAGATATTTCATGATTTTCAACAAATATGCATTCTGTTGGAAAAATAAATACTTCAGGCAACATGTGATCCATCCATATCTAGCAAAGATGTTATTGATAATATTAGACTAAATAGATGATAATGTTGCAAAGGAAAGTAGTAATCTGGTGGAATGAATGTTTTTGAAACCAGCAAATTGTGACATAAAATGATAGAGAATGAGAAAATAGAATATAATGGCAAACAAACAAGAAATTAGCAAGATTGTGAGAGCTTCTACAAATACGTAAATGGGAAGAGAGCGGAGGCAGAGACAAGATAAATTATAATAGCAATTAGGGAAACAGAAGAAATAAGGCACAAATATTTTGAACCTGTTTTCATGGAAACAATATCAGGAGTAGTAGGGAACCAAAGATCACTGTAAGCAGCATGGTCAGAACGAGGTTAAAAATCACACAACACCAGCTTATAGTCCAACGGGGTTATTTGGAAGCACTAGCTTTCAAGGTGCTGAGTCTTCATCAGGTGGTTGTCTGATGAAGAGGCAGCACTTCAAAATCTAGTTTTTCCAAATAAACCTGTTGAACTATAACCTGGTGTTGTGTGATTTTTTACTTTGTCCACCGCAGTCCAATGCCAGCACCTCCAAACATGATCAGAATGAGGAAGATTTCACCTTTGTGAGACAGAAACAGAGTGAGCCACTGAGAATTTGCGTCAAAGTTGGAATTCATGACAGAAGGGGCAAATGGTGCTTTAATTGAGGTTTATTGTCCAGAGTGCGAGGTGGGTAGGAGAGGAAGTAAGGGATGGATCAAGAGATCGACCTGGACTAAGTCCAATGGTGGCATAACCTACAAATGTAGGGAAAGCAGCTGAAAATCATTAAAGTGGTTCTTGTTAAATTTTCATAGTAAATTCATACTTATTCTAAAAGGAATAAATAGTTTTTAGAATTACAAATGGCAAGTCAGAAAGTGGAGGTCATAGGTAGACAGGGCAGTGAAGAAGGCTTTTGGCAAAGTGGCTTTCAACAGTCAGTGCATTGAGTATGTAAGTTGGGAAGTTATGTTGCAGTTTTATAGGACGTTGATGAGATCTCACTTGGAGTACTGTGTTTAGTATTGGTCATCTTGCTGTAGGAAAAATGTTATTAAACTGGAAAGAGTGCAGAAGAAATTTACAGGGATGTTGCCAGGACAAACAGTCTGATTATACGGAGTGGTTGGACAAGCTAGGACTTTTTTCTTTTGAGTCATTGAAACGTACAGCATCGAAACAGACCCTTTGGTTGAACTCGTCCATGCCAACCAGATATCCTAAATCAATCTAGTCCCATTTGCCAGCACTTGACCCATATCCCTCTAAACGCTTCCTATTCACATACTCATTCAGATGACCTTTAAATGTTGAAATTGTACTAGCCTCCACCACTTCCTCTGGCAGCTCATTGGAGACTGAGAGTGGATCTTATAGAAGTGTATAAGATCATGAGAGGCATGGAGAGGGTGAATGCACTCAGTCTTTTTCCCAGGGTTGCGGAATCAAAGGCTAGAGTCCATCAGTTTAAGGTTAGAGGGGAAAGAAAAAAAAAGAACATGAGGAATAACCTTTTTACACAGAGGGTGGTACACATATGGAATGAGCTGCCAGCGGAAGTGTTTGAGCCGGGTATATTAACAACATTTAAAAGGCATTTGGACAAATACATGGATAGGAAAAGTTTAGAATGATATGGGCCAAGTGCAGGGAAGTGGGGTTAGCGTGGATGAACATTTTGGTTGACATGGACCAATTTGGGCCAAAGGACCTGTCTCTGTGCTATAGGACTTTAAGAACGAAGTGGTTTATATACCCTGCAGTACATATGAAGTCATGAACATATCATGTGTCCCAAAAAAATGTATCTGCATAAAATGTCACCCGCTACATAAGCTTAAGTTTCTGGTTTCAGCAGTTAAACAGTGGCTGGAGTCACTGTTGTGCATCCGCGAGGCAGATGACTACATGGATAGCATGTATAGGGAGGTGATCACAATGTGTAAGTTTAGAGGGAATGAGTGATTACTAGACAGCCTAAGAAAATCAGGCAGGTAGTGCAGAAGTTACCGGAGACTATCCTGCTTGCTAGTCGGTATTCCATTTTGGAAATTATAGAGGACGAAAGTTCTTGGGGAACTGGAGTCAGAACCAAGCTCATGCCCTCATGTCGATTTCGTCTTTATAGGGGAGAAGGAAGAAGAACGGAACAGTGATAATTAAGCAGGGTTCCTTTGTCAGGGGATCAGACAGGCATTTCTGTAACATGAAAAATGACTCCAAGGTGGTGTGTTCTTTCTCTGTGCCAGGGACAAGGAGGGGCTGCAGGATATCCTTCTGGGAAAACTCCTTCATTACAGGAGTCATGATCTATATTGATAACAATGACATAGGTAGGAAAAGGGGCTGAGGCCCTGAAAGCAGATTTCTAGTAGTTAGAAAGGAAATTAAAAAGCAGGACCTCAAGAGCAATAATCTCAGTGCCATGTGTTACAGCATAAGCACAGAGGAATTGAGACCTGTTCTGGAGCAGTTGTGACCTGTCCAAGTCGGACAGGCTACACCTTAATATGACTGGACTGATGTCCCTGCAGGAAGATTTGCTAGAACCCATTGGGCTGGGTTTAAACTAACTTGTCAGGGAATGGGAACTGAAAAAGTAACCCAGCTCCAAAGGAAATAAAGTTGTTAACAGGAAGTGAAAAATATGCTTGGGCTATGAGAAGACAGTGGAGTCAAAACCAAGCAATAAGCATGCTTCAAAAGTGATGTTAAAAGACAAAGTTAAGGCACTCTATCTGAATGCATGCAGCATTCACAAAAAGGTAGACCGAGAATCTAAAGGCACAAATCGAGCCGCATGGCTATGATCTAATTGTCATCATGGAAACCTGGCTACATGATGACTAAGACTGGGAACTGAGTACTCGAGGACATTCAGTATTTAGGAATGATTGACAAGATGGAAAAGGAGATGGAGTTGTGCTGTTAATAAAAAAAGGGATTAGGACACAAGTGAGAGATGATTTCAGATTGGAAGAACAATTTATAAAGTCTGTCTCGAGGTATGATTTATGGTGGAACAATGGCATTTGGAGCTACACCATTTAAAAAACATAAAAAACTAGTATAAAGTATATTGTTACCCATTTTATATCAAAGTGCCCTCATTTTTAATTCTTCCTCTCCCTCCACTATATCTTAATGTAGTGCCTAGTTCCATAATTGAAGTGGAGAGGACCCATTGGTCCTGAATGTTTGGTTGGGTAACTCCTGGGGACACTTGTGTCTGGATGTGCCAGACAGGCCAAGGGTGCTTTTCCAATAACACATTTTCAGCTCTGATCTCCAGCATCTGCAGTCCTCACTTTCTCCTCCTTTTTACCAGATACAAGTTGACCCTCCCTTGGCAGTAAAATTAGAATTAGAACTAGAATTAGCTTTATTGTCGTGGACTTGAATGAATGCAATGAAAAATTTGCAATGTCATCGCTTATGGTGCCAGGAACAAATATTTAGGTATTTGGTACAAAATTGAAAGAATATTAAATAAAAGTTAAGCATAAGAAGAAAAAGGAAAACAAATTATTTGAATTGCAGTCATTTTCACCCCAGTCCATGCCAGCACCTAGCCTCCAGACCACAATAGGCCAAGTTTCCAGACCATGCCGGGCTTCAGGCCCAGTCTGCAAGGGTCTTGCATCCCCAGTTCTGGTCCCCGGTTGGCCTCCCCTCCCCAGCTCTGGCTCCCCGTTGGGACTTGCCTCCCCTGCTCTGGCTCCCTGTTGGGACTCGCCTCCCCTGCTCTGGCTCCACGTTGGGACTCGCCTCCCCTGCTCTGGCTCTCCGTTGGGACTTGCCTCCCCTGCTCTGGCTCCCCGTTGGGACTTGCCTCCCCTGCTCTGGCTCCCCGTTGGGACTCACCTCCCCTGCTCTGGCCCCCGGTTGGGACTCCCCTCCCCAGCTGGGACTCTCCTCTCCAGCTCTGGCTCCCGCTTGGGATTCACCTCCCCTGCTCTGGCCCGTGGTTGAGATTCACCTCCCCTGCTCTGGCCCGTGGTTGAGATTCACCTCCTCAGTTATGGCCCCCCCCCAGCTGGGACTCGATCTCCATCTCTGGCCCTGGTTGGGACTTGCTTCCCCCACCAGCATGGTCTGGGCCTCAAGTCCAGGAGTTGCCTCTTCGTTTCCCCTCCGAGTGAGTTTAGAGTTAGAAGTTTGAAAAGAAAAGAGAAAAAGAGAAATGATTGGTTGAGCAGAGGCGCCCAGGCTGGAGCATCTGACTGTGCTGATATCTTGGACTTTTATCTCACCAGGGAGCCACAGAAGATACTGGTGGGGTCTTTCAATCAGTCACAATTGCATCAAACCTTGTTACCAATGCCAATTGTGCCAGTTCTCGGCACTCCATCTCATTTCCCAAGCTGAGTGCTGCAGTCTGGGCCATAGCATTTAGCAATATACAGAACAATCTCAATCAGCCGAAAAAGACGAGCGGGGTGTATTTTGCTATTGTTCCGATAACTGATCTGATCATAAACAAAGTAAGCCAAACTGAACATAATTACATTTTTAAAAATGTTTACAGAGTTTTCATTTCATTTAATTGATATAATATGTACAAACATTGGGTATTGCTTAAACATTCGTGATATTTTACAAATAAAATCACTTTTTGGCCAGAGAATGACTGAAGTCTGTAAAATGTTTCACTGACATTTATCCAGGACCTCGACAGCGGCTGACATCCTTCTTTTTGGTGATGTCCCACCATCCAGACTAATCGAGTGTTGTCCCTCCCTCCTCTGTGACCGCCGAGCCCTGAGAGAAAAAGAGAGGCGTAAAATATAGGGGGAGCGCTAGAAAGAGGGAAGATTTTGTCACTGACTTCAGTTTCCGTTCTCTCATCAATTCTTTTTAAGGGGTAATGTTTTCGTCGTGTTTTCTCCCGTGAGGTTTTCCTCCTGTTTATTTTCACGTGTGCTAACTCTCTACGAATTGCTGTCCCCATCATCGACAAAAAGTTACATTAAGTTTTCTTGTCAGCTGAAAGATATTAAAGTACTTTGTTTTGGAAAAAAAAGAGTCGTCATGGGATAACGGGATGCAACGCAATGGAGACGAAAAGTGCGAGCGCATTTTTTGACTTAACTCTCCGGAGAATGAGCTGAGGAAAAAAAAATGCTGGGTTTGCAAAATGTAGTGAGTCAGTGTTGAGAGGGAATCTTGCTGTAAGAACGCACAGCTCAGACTTACGCACATGTTGTTCTTGTGTGTTCACAGTCACAAACTTCTGTCCTCAGAGAGAATAAGCGTTGGAGAGCCTTTTTATAAAAAGTGTAAAATTTAACTCTTATGTCACGTCTTGAGTATATATTTGAAGTTAATTATTTATTAAAGCATACTTGCATCTGTTTTTTTGTACAAGTTTACAAAATGATGCATTAAATAGATGGGGAATAAAATGTTCCTATTTTAATTGAAATGCATTTACAGGGATCTTGAGATCTTGTTTGGATAATCCAAAATTCGGATAATATGAGGTTGTTCTGTACCTGGCTTCCCAGATGCAAGTCAGCATCAACTGCACACATTTCGTGCTGAGAAGATCATGCCACAATGCAACAGAGTTTGTCAATGGAAAAGATTTCCATTTCATCTATGACCTGTGGTCACCTTATACAACTTCTTAGAGACCTGCATCCAGTACCCTGGAAACTGCTGTGACTCCTGTACCCTTGAGAACTCTCTTGTTCCTGCTACAGTAGAAGGGTAATTAAAGGATGACAAGGACTACCAACTGTGACCATTGTTGATGATTCCATTATGTAACCCCCTGTGTAGCAGACCATATATTCAATGTAGCTTATTCTTCAACCAAGGCCATGGTGAAACAGTTGATAGGCCTACTTAAATTGCTTGGGCAGGTCTGCTGAGGCATCAGAGTGTGGAACATAACCCTAACATGCTTTACTTTGCATAACTGGAGCAGGCCTGAGGGGATGTGATGGATGCTGAGGAGCTGGAAGAGTGCACTCTTTCAAGGTGGAGATGAGAACCTTTATTGGGAGGACCATGACCTTGTGTGTGACACAGCGAGTGGATGCTCAACATAACAGCAGTTTGATTGTAATATAAGATAAAGGCAGCCTCTGTGTGTTCAATTTCTGTTTCCTTTTGATTACTGTAACTAAAGGTTAATGTTGTGTATGAATTTTGGTATAGCCAGATAAATTCAAGGTTTCTGTAAAGGTTTGTAGCTTGGGTGTTATTTGTCTTGGTTGTGGGCATGTTTGCTGAACTGGGAAGTTGATTTGCAGATGTTTCGTCCCCTGGCTAGGTGACATCTTCAGTGCTTTGGAGCCTCCTGTAAAGCGCTGCTGTACTGTGTCTTCTGGAATTTATTTTGTACCGTTTCTACTGCTTTCGGTTGTCAGTTCCGGTCATTCATTTAGTAGCTGGCATATTGGGTTCAGGTCAACATGGTTGTTGATAGAGTCCATGGCTGAGTACCATGAAAGTAGTTTCTCTGCTTTTCTGAATATATTCGGTCTTGTCCATGATAACCAGCATTCTGCCCTTGGCCGCAGGTACTATGATTATGTTCTTGTCATTTTTTAGTGCTACAAGTTCACAAGATGCCATGCAAAGACCGCATGAAACACTGTGCAGGGCAACAGGCAGACAACTAGCAATCCTCATCCACGAATACCACCTAGCCACCAAATGCCACGACTAGCTGTCCCTAGTAAGCATACACACAGATTACAGGGACCACAAATTAAATTGGGACAACACAACAATGATAGGACAAGCTAAACAGAGGAAAGCCAGAGAATTTCTAGAAGAATGGCACTCATCCACGGGCTCTATCAACAAACACATTGACCTGGACCCAATATACCAGCCATTACAATGAACAACTGGAACTGGCAACTGCAAGCAGCAGAAACAGGACCAAATAAATCCCAGAAGACACAGTACAGCAGCACTTCACAGGAGGCTCCAAAGCACTGAAGATGTCACCGAAACAGGGAACGAAACATCTGCAAATCAACTTCCCAGCTCAGCGAACATATCCACACCTACAGCAGCCATATACATGCTAATAGGCATATGTGAAATGAGCTATGCCATAGTGGTATCAAATCACATTAACATCAAAGAACTGTGGGTGCTAGAAATCTGAAACAAAACCAGAAATTGGTGGAGAAACTCACCGTATCTTGCAGCAGTTAAAGAGAGAGAAACAGAGTTAAAATTCTAAATCCTGTGCACCTGCTTCAGAACTAATAGCATCTTGGACAAAGTGACTGTTATATTAATGACGTGGTGTGTGGAGCTTTGGGAAAGTGAGTAGATAGGTGGAGATGGAGCCCTGACAGCTGCCAGAGGAAGTGGTGGAGGCAGGTACAATTACATCTGCATGGGTAGAAAAATAGGAAGAGTTTAGAGGGATACAGGCCAAAGGCTGGCAAATGGGACAAGGTCAGATTGGGATATCTGGTCAGCATGGATGTGTTGGACCTGAGAGTCTGTTTCCATGCTGTGTGACCCCCTATCACTCTATAAGTAGAGTCTGGGTCGGTAGGTCTCTAAATAAGATGTTCTATCTTTTCGCCCTCTGTATATAATTATGTCCAATAAAGCCTGTGGTTATTCACTCACAAGTGTATAGGTCTCATATCATGACATGGTTCGAAAAATGACTAAATCTACATAATTGGACACGGATGGTAAGAGACCATAAGAATATAAGACCTAGGAGCAGAAATTAGGCCATTCGGTCCATCAAATCTGCTCTTCCATTCAATCATGGCTGATAAGTTTCTCAACCCAATCCTCCCATTTTCTCCCCATAACCCTTGATCCCCTTTACATTCAATAACTTATCTATCTCTGTCTTAAATATACTGAATAATCTGGCCTCCACAGACATCTGTGGCAGTGAATTCCATAGATTCACCACACTCTGGCTGAAGTAGTTTCTCTTCTCTGTTCTGAAAGGTCTTCCCTTTAAGGCTGTGAGCTTGGATCCTAGTCTCTCCTACCATTGGAAACATCTTCCCAATATCCACTGTGTCCAAGCCATTTAGTATTCTGTAAGTTTCAGTTAGATTCCGCTTGTCCTTCTAAACTCCATTGAGTACAGACTCAGAGTCCTCAAGCGTTCCTCATATGTTAAGTTGTTCATTCCTGGGACCATTTTCGTGAATTTCCTCTGAACGGGCCAGTACATCCTTCTTGAGATATGGGGCTCAAAACTGTACACAGTATTCCAAATATGGCCTGACCATAGCCTTATGGAGCCTCAGAAGTACATCCCTGCATTATATTCAAATCCTCTTAAAATAAATGCCATTGTTGCATTTGCCTTCCTAACTATTGACTCAGCCTGCAAGTTTACCTTGAGAGAATCCTGGACTCAAACTCTCAAGTCTCTTTGCACTTCAGACTTCTGAATTTTCTCCCCATTTAGAAAATAGTCAACGCCTCTATTCTTCCGACCAAGATGCAGACCTCAACACTTTCCCACTTGTATTCCACCTGCCATTTCTTTCCCCACTCTCCTAACCTGTCCAAATCCTTCTGCAGCCTCCCTGCTACCTCAATGTTACCTGTCCCTCTGCATATCTGTGTCTCATATGCAAACTTACCTCGAATGCCCTTAATTACTTCATTTT
Organism: Chiloscyllium plagiosum; assembly: GCF_037043375.1. Lineage (NCBI taxonomy): Eukaryota > Metazoa > Chordata > Chondrichthyes > Orectolobiformes > Hemiscylliidae > Chiloscyllium > Chiloscyllium plagiosum. The sequence goes on from NW_028270151.1 coordinate 57,281,328, forward strand.
GATCATTAATGTATAAAGTGATAAGTGTGGTGCCAACACTGAGACTTGTGGAACACCACTTGTCACCAGCTGCCATAGCTTCTATCCATGCTAGCACCTTACCTCTAACACCATGGGCCCTTACCTTACTCACTAGCTTCCTGTGTGGCACCTTGTCAAAGGCCTTCTTGAAGTCTAGGTAGATAACATCCATTGACTCTCCTTGGTCTAATCTGCTTGATACCTCCTCAAAGAATTCTAGCAGATTTGTCAGGCATGACCTACCCTTGATAAAAACCATGCTGACTCTGCCCTATTTTAACATACACTTCCAAGTATTCAGAGATCTCAGCCTTCATGATGGATTCCAGGATCTTATCCACAACCAGGTTTAGGCTAATTCCGCCTTCTGCCTTACTCCCTTTTTAAACAGGGGTGTCACATTAGCAATTTTCCAGTCCCCTGGTACCCTCATTGATTCTACTGTTTCCTGAAAGATTACAACTAATGCCTCCACTATCTCTTCAACTATCTCCCTTAGAACTCTGGGTTGTGGTCCATCTGGTCCAGGTGACTTATCCACCTTCAGGCTATTCAGTTTTCCTAGCAGTTCTCATTGGCAATGGCCATCATATTCTGCTCAGCACCCTCACTATCTTGAATATTTGGGATAACTCATGTCTTCCATTGTGAAAACTGACACAAAGTAATTATTCAGTTCCGCAGCCATTTCCTTGTTCCCCACTACTACCTCTCCTGCATCATTTTCCAGCGGCCCAATGTCCACTTTTGCCTCTCCTCTGCCCTTTATATATCTAAAGAAACTCTTACAGTCTTCCTTTATATTACTCGCTAACTTACCCTCATATTTAATCTTCTCCCTCCTTATTTCATTTTTTTGATGCCCTCTGTTGGTCTTTGTGAGCTTTCCAATCCTCTGGTTTCCCACTGTTCTTTGCTTTGTCTTTTGGTTTTATACTATCCCTGATTTCCCAAGTCAGCCATGATTACTTCATCGTCCCTGTGCTGAGCTTCCTTTTCCTTGGTGATGAATCGCTGCTGCATCTCTTAAATTACTCCCAGAAACTCATGCCATTGCTGTTCCACCATCTTTCCTGCTGGACCCCTGTCCCAGTCAATTCTACCCAGCTCCTCCCTCATGCCTCTCTAGTTAGCTTTATTCAGCTGAAATACCATTACCTCAGATTCTGTCTTCTCTCTTTCAAATTGCAGAGTAAATTCGATCATGTTATGATCACTGTTTCCTAAGTGTTTTTTCACCTTAAGCTCCCTTATCAAGTCTGCCTCATTACACAACACTAAATCACTAAATTAAAGAAACCAAAGGGAAGACAGTGATGGTAAAGCCTGTCTCCAGCCCAGCAAAAACTCAGAGGTGGATAAGTATTTGAGTTGAAGCTCTGTCCTGAACTGACCTGGTGACTGACATCAAGGTGTATTGGGCAGTGAGCCCTGGAATGGGAAATCTGCACAGAAGCTGAGGGAGTTATAGGAGGAGGCTATTGAATAGTACCCACCAGCAACGGGTAGGAAACAAATGGCCATAATAAATATAGTATTATAGAAACAACAGTACTTACAGAGATAAAGAAGAAACCACCACTCAGAAAATACACTGATGGCAATCATGCCAAGAATCAGGGTGTAGCCCAACCCATTAAGTAACTCCACAGGTGGAAACCCACTCTGATCTGTTTTATACAGCATCCATGATTGCAGAGAAAGATTCAAAATATCTGTAAGCCAGTGAAAAGACCACAGAATCTGAGATGTTCAGACTTATGGAGTTAGCAAGAGATCTTCAATCCTACTTAAACTTTGACACAGCCTGACACCAAGATGAATTTGATACAATTTAAGAAAATCTTGCAATCTCAAAAACAGCCCACCTAGAATTAGTTCAATAATGGCAAACAACTGGTGAAAAGGAGATTCAAATTCAGATTGGATCATGGCAATATTGAACATTCACATCATTAACTATTACAATAATCAGCCAAAGTCTACAAGTTACATCACAATGGGGTCTTGTGGTGCACTAATGGTGGCACTATGTTTGAGCTAGGTAGTCTAGACTCAAGTCTGACCTGCCACAGAGGTTGTCCTAACGCATCTAAATAGATTGATCAAAAATAATTTCTCAGTCTAATCTGCAAACTATTGAGACACTCAAGGGACCTTTCAGTAACTAACTACTGAACTTCTACAACTGAGGAAGCATCAAATAGTGGTTGACCATGTTAAATGTAAGGGTTGGAGAAGTCAACTTATCAAAAGGAACAGTGAGTTCAACTGTTAGCAGTCACAGTACTGTCGATCCCCAAATTTAGAAAAGGAACAGTTTCTTAATGCACTCAATTGTAGCAAATAAAGATTTCAAGACTGACACTTCGACAGCAGCTGCAAGCTGGAAGAAGGTCAAATGAACCATAAATTTTCAGACTGCAAACTAATGCAATAGGCAGCATTGTTAATAATCCACAGGGAAGTCTTAAGGTAAAAGAGCCAGGAGCTCATAACTCAGAAAGAAAAGCTTAGAACAATTTTCCAGAACCCCTGCACAGAAACAGAGTTTTTAAAAAATTGAACATTGAAAGAAGTACCCTGATAGGAGGAAATGTTCCTCTTTTACTGAAATATTCAGAGTTTGTAGATCACTACAATTTATTGTCTGAGGAAAACATTCTTTTCCAATCCATGTGTGATGATCTTACCTCCAAAAATGAAACTCTCGAGTGAGAGAACTATGATCTTTGTTTACGTTTTCAAAAGACAATCCGGGAAAAGCAAATTTTTATTATTGAAAGTGATCGAGACTGGTTATGAAACTTTAAAGAAGAAACTAGAAAAGCAAAAAGATGTGGTGGAAGATGCAGAATGTAAGCTCTCAAAACTTTACAGTCCAAACTCAGAAGGTTAACAGGTCGAGAATGTGTTGCTGTAAAAGCACAGCAGGTCAGGCAGCATCCAAGTAGCAGGAGAATCGATGTTTCGGGCATAAGTCCTTTATCAGGAATGAGGCCTGTGGGTCAGGGCTGAGAGATAAATGGGAGGGGATGGGGTTCAGGGGAAGGTAGCCTGGAAAGTGATAGGTGGATGAAAGTGAGAGAGGAGGTGATAGGTCAGAGGGGGGAGGAGGGAGTGATGGACAGGTCCGGAGAGTGGTGCCGAGTTGGAGGCTTGGGATTGGGATAATGTGGGGGGAGGAGAATGAGGAAGCTGTTGAAATCCACATTTATCCCGTGTGGCTACAGTGTCCCAAGGCGGAATATGAGGTGTTCTTCCTCCAGGCGTCGGGTGGTAACAGTTTGGCAGTGGAGGAGGGCCAGGACCTGCATGTCTGTGACTGAGTGGGAGGGGGAGTTCAAGTGTTCAGCCATGGAGTGGTGGGATTGGTGGGTGCAGGTGTCCCAGAGATGTTCTCTGAAGTGATCCGCAAGAAGGCATCCTGTCTCCCTGATGTAGAGGAGACCACACCGGGTGCAATTGATGCAGTAGATGACATTGGTAGAGGTACAAGTAAATTTCTGATGAATGTGGAAGGATCTCTTGGGGCCTTGGACAGAGATAAGGGGAGTGGTGTCGGCACAGTGGCGGGGAAAGCTACCAGGAGTGGGGTGTGGTGGTTGGGGGAGGGGCATGGATCTGACAAGGGAGTCGCGGAGGAAATTGTCTTTTTGGAACACTGATAGGGGCAGGGAGGGAAATACATCTTTGGTAGTGGGGTCAATTTGGAGGTGGCAGAAGTGGTGGAGGATGATGCGGATGATGCGATGTGGGGTGGAAGGTGAGGACAAGAGGTTTCTGTCCTTGTTGCATTGGGAGGGGCGGGGTTCAAGGGCCGTGGTGTGTGAAGTAGAGGAGATGCACTAGAAGGCACCATCAACCACGTTGGAAGGAAAGTTGCAATCGTGGAAAAAGGAGGCCATCTGACCTGATATATTTTTCCAGCAACACATTCTTGACTCTGATCTCCAGCATCTGCAGTCCTCACTTTCTCCTCTCAGAAGGTTAACAGGGAGGTGACAGACTCAGCATTTGTTTTCTGTCCCCAGTTGCTCCTGAAAAGGTGGAGGTGAGATGCCTTCTTGAATAACAGTAGTCCATATGGCTGTAGGTCAGCCTGCAGTGCTTTAATGGAGGAATTCCTGGAGTTTCACCCAGCAATAGTAAAAGAATGATGATTATATTTCCAAGTCAAGGTGGTGAGTGGCTTGGAGGTGAAATTGCAGGAGCTGGTCTTCCGATGAATCTGCTGTGCTTGTTCTTTTCAATAGAAGTAGTCATAGGATGGAAGATGCTGTCTAAGGGTCTTTGGCAAATTTCTGCAGGACACACTGCTGCTACTTATCATTGATGGTGGATGGAATGGATGCTTGTGGATCTGGTGCCAGTCAAGCGGGCTGCTGTTTCCTGGATGGTGTCAAGCTTTTCTTAGTGTCATTGGAGTTGTCTTCATCCAGGCAATTGGGGAGTATTCCATCACACTCCTGAGTTGTGCCTTGTAGATGGTGGAGGCTTTGGGGTGTCTGGAGGTGAGTTACTCGCTGCAGTATTCATAGCCTCTGGCTTACTTTTATAGCCACTATATTTATATGGCGAGTTCAGTTGAGTTTCTGGTCAATGGTAACACCCAGGATGCTAATAGTGAGTGATTCATTTTTAGTAACATAATTGAAAATGAAGGAATGCTCTTATTGAAGGTTGTCTCTTATTGAAGGTTACATTTCCTGACATTTGTGTGGTACGAATGTTACTTGTCACTTGTCAACCAAAGGCTAGATGTCGTCTAGATCTTGTTACACTCGAACATGGACTGTTTCAGTATCTGAGGAGTCACAAAAGTGCTGAACATTGTGCAATTATCAGTGAATATACTCATGTCTGACTTTATAATGGAGGGATAGTCATTGATGAAGCAGCTGAAGACGGTTGGGTTTAGGACACTACCCCGAGGAACTCCTGCATTTAAGAGCAGACCTCCAAATTCTCCAATCATCCATCCATGTACCAAGTATGACTACAAACTGTGGAGAGTTTGTCCCTGATACTCACTGACTGCAGTTGTGCTCAGGGTCCTTGATGACACACACTGTCAAATACAGCTTTGATGTCAAGAGCTGTCACTCTTACCTCACCTCTGGAATTCCGCTCTTTTGTCCATGTAACTACTGAGGCTTTAATGAGGTTACGAGTTGAGTGGCCCTGGTGGAACCCAAACTGGGCATCACTGAGCAGGTTCTACTTGCTGGGACTGTTGATGACACCTTCTATCATGTAACTGATGATTGAGAATAGACTGATGGGGCAGAAATTAGCCAGGTTGGATATATCCTATGTACAGGACATACCTGGGCAATTTTCAGTATTATTGGGTAGATACCAGTGTTAGATTAGATTCCCTACAGTGTGGAAACAGGTCCTTTGGCCCAACCAGTCCACACTGACCCTCCGAAGAGCAACCCACCCAGACCCATTTACCCTCTGACTAATACACCTAACACTCTGGGCAATTTAGCATGGCCAATTCACCTGATTTGCACATCTTTCGACTGTGGGGGAAACCCACGCAGACACAGGGAGTATGTGTAAACTCCACACGGACCATCGCCCGAGGCTGGAATCGAACCTGGGACCCTGGTGCTGTGAGGCAGCAGTGCTACCCACTGAGCCACCGTGCCACCGTGTTATAACTGTAGAGGAACAGGTTGGCTAGGGGGAGACAAGTTCTGGAACACAAGTCTTCGGTACTATTGTCAGAATATTGTTGGGTGATTTGAGATTGTGTTGATTCCCACATTGATGCTGTTCACAATTCCCTAGATCTATGGGAATCCTGACATTTCAGGAAAACTGAGGAAGCTCTTATAAATCCCATTTATAGGAAAGTGGCATTGGCCACCTCAGGTCTCCATTTGTTCATTGTAAAATCCTATTAATTTCACCAGAAGAACATTGGAAGATGCTGAAGGTGGAATAATTCTAAACCATGAGGCCCACAACTGGCAATGTACGCCCACCTGAGACACAGGGAATGCTAGCTGCCTCACATTGCAAATGACAGAAATAAACTGTCCAAAACATCTTAGGCTTCTGTGGCTATGTTGCGCTGTTTTGTGCGGAGAGTTGATTCTCTGTCAGTATGCCCTATCTGTGATTATTGGCTCAAGTGAACTGAAGTTTTGTTTTTATCCACTGTCCTTTTCATGACAGGTATCTGAGGAGGAGCCAGCTGCTGCTCCTGCTGGGGATGTTCTTGCTGTTGTTGCTCTTGCAAGTGTTGGTTTTGTTGGTAATGTTGCTCTTGTTCCTCATAGAGTACCTGGCTATATTTAAAATTGCATGAGTTACTCCAATGAATCTGAGAATCTTGACAGCAGGGAAATGTGAATCAAAGTAAAAAACAAAGATAGAGATTATTCCAAAGCAGAGTCTGTGCATACTAAGACCAAATCCTGTGAAGAAAAGAATTTCACCGAGGCAAAGAAGCTGCTATCATCGTTCAATTCTTAAAAGCTTACCAACCTGTCAATTTCACAATGCTCTGAGCTCTCATTAATTCACCTTGATGTATTACAGTTTGGGAAAACTGTGTGCTGGTAACTAAAATTAAATATAGGTTAAACTTTCAATCAATTCCCACTTTGCATATGATAATTAGCAAGCCATCTATTTAATGCTGTTCTTGACAGAAATTGGGAGAAAGTGAGGACTGCAGATGCTGGAGATCAGAGCTGAAAAATGTGTTGCTGGAAAAGCGCAGCAGGTCAGGCAGCATCCAAGGAGCAGGAGAATCGACGTTTCGGGCATAAGCCCTCCTTCCTGAAGAAGGGCTTATGCCCGAAACGTCGATTCTCCTGCTCCTTGGATGCTGCCTGACCTGCTGCGCTTTTCCAGCAACACACTTGACAGACATTGGCTAGCTATGGACACGAACAGGACCATGTCAGGCTTCTGACATGTATTCATGTTTTAACTTCCCCAAATACCATGTGTAGAAGTAGTAAGAACTTTGTATACTACTGCATGATGGGATACTTGACCAAGGTAAAAGGTGACCTGGCTCTCAGGCTCGCAGCTGTAGTGGAAAAATACTGCTGGAGATAAAGATTAAGGTTGTGTAATTATAGTTTGACGAAATATAGAGAGTGTATCGATCTTAAACCTGTTAGTCTCTTTGGCCTTGAGCAACATTGGGAACAAAAGGACTGGCTGCACTGTGCTTTTCTTCATCTTGAATTATTGTATTCAAGATTACTTGAGTACTGTGTGTAATCTAAGTAAAACAAGCAAACTTGTTTGCATCATTGTATAAATATAAGCTGACTCAGGAGAGTGCTGTGAGACAGTGAAGACTGGGGCAGCCTATCTGTGAATTCACAAAAAATAAAGCTTCTTGAAACAAGACTCAAATTCTCAGACTAAGTCATTTCCTCAACAGAATCTGGTGTAGTTAGCAGGATCCCAATTAATATGGGATCCAAAAAAAGTAAAGGAGGAAATAGTGCGTGGCTCAGTCCTAACTGAAAGGGGGACTGGGTCTAGTGCTCCCCTCATGGTGGCGGGGGGGGCAGTGTATAGACTGTCTGGTGTCCGGCCAGTGTCTCTAGCTGAGCTAGACTACCGAAAGGCTGTGTCAAGATTGCGGAGAAGACTAAACTTACCATGGCAATGAGAGAGACTAAGTGGTGATAACTACCCAACTGAAGTAGGCTCGAGACTTCGACATCTTGTGGTTGGAAGAGAAACACCGGTGAGTGCTTATAGTAGATTAGTGCATGCGAGTGCGGATAACAGTTTTTCTCTCCTTTTTCTTTCTTGGCGCGTGACGTCTCTTTGTAGTTTACAGAAATGGGACATCTAGTCAGCAGTCAGTGCCTCTCCATGCACGCAGATGTGAGGCGCCCAGAAGGTGGCCCAAAGATGGAAAAGCAAACAAAACAAAGACATTGTAAGGTGATAAGATGACCGCAACAGGTAGGAGACCCCCATCCTTCCGCTGGGATCAATGGCGGATATGGTGCTCCATGAAACATGAGAATCTGGGTATGTCATTCCTTTTTGTAATGATCTTTATGGATGGTCCTAGGGCTGTTGACCCTATAAAGGCTCTTTTGACTTAAATAAAATTAACGAATGGCAAGAAATTACTCAGGAAGAAGGTGGCAATCCTACTTGGGACAAATATTATAGAATGGATTGTTTTGTTAAATGGTCAGAGGTTGCTAAGCATCACCAACCTCCCAAATCTAAACCTATGAAAGATGCTGGTGCACAGAAGGAGCCACCTTCAAATGCCTTGATGGGACTATATTCCCAGCTTGAATCTCAGGAGGATGCAGTTACGGAGAACATCCATGTGGCAGTAGCTGTGCAAGAACAGCTGCGCTGACCTCTTCAACCTCCACATTACCAAGATATAGTCCATACTACTGAGCTGCCTGCAGCCCCATCTGATCCTACTCAACTCACTACGATGCAGACTTGCAGTTAGACTAAAATACGTCAGCTGAATATGGCATCTGGGTCACTCTCCACTCCTCTGATGCAATTGAACCTTCTAGTTCCACCCATCCTGCCACTCAGCTGTCCTGACTGATGGTTGGCAAATAGCTGTCCTGAAGCCTTGGTCCCCCTCTGAGGTTAGAAGCATAATCAATGAGGCCCCTAACTCATTCAAGAAACCAATCCCCTTCCATAACTGGCTGGTTCAGACCTGTCGGATTCATAACCTCTTACCCAAGGATGTTCTTCTCCCACTCAAAATTGCATTTAGGCACCTCCTGGGTGGCTGTTAAGGATTGCTTTTCAGTCTCGGCTGGGGAAAATGGGGATTGGATAGATGAATCCACAGAGGAACAGCAGGGTCAGGGAAATATACCCTTGGGAAATGTGGCTCCAGAACCAAGCAATGTGGGCCTTCTCAAATGGGGCAGGCAGCATAATGACTTTGGGAGGTCACTTGATGCCTTCAGAAGAAAGGAGTACCTGTTTTAAGGATATGTGGGAATCATCCACGGGAGTGCTTCTGGAAGAAAATGATCCTTTGGCGATACAGATTCTGTTAAATTGTGTTGAGCCCCAGATAGCTCAGGCTTTCCAGCAGCAGAATTGGGGGGCTGTAGTTACCTCCCTCACTAATATGCATTGACAAAGTCTATTCAATAAGACGTCAGAGGGTCCCAAAGGTCAGTTTGTCCAATATCTCCAATCTTATAACAATGGCCCCCAAAGATATTATTCATTTCAGTTAGATGGGGGGAGGGGGGCAGGAGGCGGTTTGGTCCAAGGATTTGCCATCAGTGTGGTCAGAAGGGTCTTTTGTTATAGAGATTGTTGGGGACAGTTGGTTGCTTCTCCTGGAATTCAGCCCTCTGTGTCTGCCCCAACGTTTACACTCATGGACTCCTTCCAGACTACACAATAAGAGTACCATGAGAGGTTAAATGTAAGGGCTGCCTTGAACCAGCTATCTTCCTCTCTCTTCAAACACTCAGTGATAGAAATTGATGTTCGGGGAAGCATGTTAAGGTTTTAGTCAACTCTGGTGCAATTATTTCATCTGTATTCCCCTCCGTGGAACTTCAACTGTCTCCACCGTTGGTATAGCCGGAATTCCCATGGTGGAATCTCTCTCCCAACCTGTTCCTATTTAGATAGGTCAGCTCCCCTTAGCAGTGTCATTTGTCATTTCAAAGAATTCATCTGTTTCCCTGTTGAGTCTCCAAGCCCTGTGTAAACTCAGTTCCTCGATCCACTGTACTGATCAGGGTTTGTTCTTGCAGTTCCATGATCACTCTGTGGCGCAGGCCCTGAATTTGCTGATGAAGTGCTTTGACCCTGCAACATAGTCTGTATTGTACTGCTGGTAACTCTGAACAATCCTGCTGAATCTCTCTTGTGCCCCCTGATAGCAAACCTAGAAGTGAGCACCGATCCCAGCTTAAGCTTTCTCCATCACCTACTCCTGACATTCTGCTGTCCCGAAATCACACATTGCATGGTCCTTTTTACCCACTGTCTGGTCCCTGACTTATATAAACGCCTCACAGTCCCTTGTTTAGGTCAGTCAAGTTCACTGCAGTTCAATGGGCGAGTTTATTTCAGTCCTCTGGGCTAGGTTCTTCCATCCAGCTTGATACTGTCCAATCATCTTTGTTCGCAATGGGTCCTCCTCAGTGCTCCATGTCACTGTCTCTCTTAAGTCCCCGAATCGGCCTGAGGAAATTGATCCGATGATCCAATTCTTGTCCAGCAGTGAATCTATAATGGAGACCCATTGCAGGAACGTTTGGATTACTGCATTCTCTGATGAGGCCAGTTGCGCCTCGCTCCCATCTGTCCATTGTACGATGGCTTTTCTCCAGTATCAGCTACCCTCCCCCCATGACTATATGCCCCCAGTGTTCCTAGCATCCACTTCCTCTTTCCAGTGAGCACTCCATAAAAATCATGTAGGGTTGGTGCTTTCTGCTCCGCCACACCATGTTACTGTTCGTACAGGCACAGATCTCCCTTGCGTCCGTCAATGTAGACTTTCCCCTCTCGTGTAAGTAAGCATTTAGCCTGTTATTGATGCTTTGCTCTCTCAGGGGTCCTACTCGAAGTCCCTGTAATATTCCCATTTTACCTATTCCTACACTGAGCAGAAACAATGAGTGGCAGTTTGTTCAGGATATGTGTGCCGTGACACCAGTCATCCCTGATACCAATATCATCTTTTTCTCGCCACCTCCCGATTTGGCTTGTTGCACTGTTATTGACCTCTGCTCAGCGTTTTACTCCATTCCCCTGCATGAGGATAGCCAGGATCTCATTGCCTTCACCTATGGGAGCCAACAATTCACCTGGACTCATCTTCCTCAGGGCTATACAGATAGCCTGGCAGTGTCTGCTATAGCAGTGCAAAGGGATCTGTCTCAGCTCTCTCTGCCTTGTGGCAGCGTTGTCTTGCAGTATGCTGATGACTTCCTTGCCGTCTTGTGGTCCCACAGTGACTGTCAGTGTGATTGTGTGAATCTGTTGATTCACTTAGCCTCCTTTCACCCGTGAGGCAGCTCAGACGCCGCCCGTCACGGTCCCCTCCTTTGTTAAGATTCAAATCCCCTCCACCGTCGAACTTACAGCAGGAACTCTCCAGGCGCAGGATGCGACTGCAGAGGTGGAGGTGATTTCTGGGCTTGTGCTGGATGGTCCCCTGATGCTTCTGGTCTTTGCAGCATCCTGAATGGTAGGGTGGTCTGTCCACATATTCTCTCTTTGTACCCTTGTCCAGCTGGTGCATGGACAAAAGAATATAGGAAAAGGAGAGATGTTACATCAAATTGCCCAACAATGGTTTACTCCTGGCATATCTACTATCTTAAAACAAATAGACGAAACCTGTATTATTTGCCAGCAGTACAATAGAGGAAGAACACCTGCACACTTCAATCATCTACCTATCCCTGAAGGGCCACTTGGGAAGTTGCAGATTGATTTTGTCCACATGACTCCCTCAGGATGGTTTAAATACATACTGGGAGGTCATGTTGCGGCTGTACAGGACATTGGTTAGGCCACTGTTGGAATATTGCATGCAATTCTGGTCTCCTTCCTATTGGAAAGATGTTGTGAAACTTGAAAGGGTTCAGAAAAGATTTACAAGGATGTTGCCAGGGTTGGAGGATTTGAGCTACAGGGAGAGGCTTAACAGGCTGGGGCTGTTTTCGCTGGAGCGTCGGAGGCTGAGGGGTGACCTTATAGAGGTTTACAAAATTATGAAGGACATGGATAGGATAAATAGACAAAGTATTTTCCCTGGGGTCGGGGAGTCCAGAACTAGAGGGCATTAGTTTAGGGTGAGAGGGGAAAGATATAAAAGAGACCTAAGGGGCAACTTTTTCACGCAGGGGGTGGTACGAGTATGGAATGAGCTGCCAGAGGAAGTGGTGGAGGCTGGTATAATTGCAACATTTAAGAGGCATTTGGATGGGTATATGAATAGGAAGGGTTTGGAGGGATATGGGCCGGGTGCTGGCAGGTGGGACTAGATTGGGTTGGGATATCTGGTCGGCATGGACAGTTTGGACCGAAGGGTCTGTTTCAATGCTGTACATCTCTATGGCTCTATGATTCTATGGTCACAGTAGATATGTTCTCGAGATGGATAGAGGCATTTCCCACCAGAAGGGATGATGTGCGAACAGTATTAAAATGTCTGATGAAAGATATAATCCCCCAATTTGGAATACAGGACAAATGAATAGTGACAGCATTACCCACTTTACTGGGAAAATAGTAATGGAATTGTGCGCAGTATTGGGATTTGTATAGAAGGTTCATATCTCCTATCAACCCCAGTCCTCGGAAATAGTGGAACGAACTAACAGGATGCTAAAAAATACCCCTGCAAAGACTTGTCAGGACACTGGACTAAAGCGGCCTGAAGACTTGCTTATTACCCTGTACACCCTCTGAAACCAGGTTAATAGAGCCACTGATTTAACCCTGTTTGAAACTCTTATGGGAAGACCTATGACTACTGGTAATCGACACCCTCTGTGTAAATCAGAAATAGCCCTGATGTAGGTAGATGAGAAAACCCTACAGTATGCCCAAGCCCTGAGCAAAGCAGCCTGGGCCAATCACTCAAATGTGCAAGGGACCATCAAGTGTTATTGACCAGCCAAACTGCAGCTAAGAACTTTCGAAAGCTGATTGGGGGCAGATGTTCGCAGGTAAAGGGACGGCTGGAAAATGGGAAGAAATTAGATAACGAGAATCCAGAAAAAGTATATTCCTGTTAGGGTGAAAGGAAAGGCTGGTAGATATAGGGAATGCTGGATGACTAAAGAAATTGAGGGTTTGGTTCAGAAAAAGAAGGAAACAAATGGAAGGTATAGACAGGATAGATCGAGTGAATCCTTAGAAGAGTATAAAGGAAGTAGTAGTATACTTAAGAGGGAAATCAGGAGGGCAAAAAGGGGACATGAGATAGCTTTGGCAAATAGAGTTAAGGAGAATCCAAAGGTTTTACAAATACATTAAGGACAAAAGCATAACTAGAGAGAGAATAGGGCCCCTCAAATATCAGCAAGGCGGCCTTCGTGTGGAGCCGCAGACAAAAGGGGAGATATTAAATGAGTATTTTGCATCAGTATTTACTGTGGAAAAGGATATGGAAGATATAGACTGTAGGGAAATAGATGGTGACATCTTGCAAAATGTCCAGATTACAGATGAGGAAGTGCTGGATGTCTTGAAACGGATAAAGGTGTATAAATCCCCAGGACCTGATCAGTATCTGAGAACTATGTGGGAAGCTAGAGAAGTGATTGCTGGGCCTCTTGCTGAGATATTTGTATCATCGATAGTCACAGGTGAGGTGCCAGAAGGCTGGATGTTGGCAAATGTGGTGCCACTGTTTAAGAAGGGTGGTAAGGAACTATAGACCAATGAGCCTGACCTCGATGGTGGGCAAGTTGTTGGAGGGAATCCTGAGGGACAGGCTGTACATGTATTTGGAAAGGCAAGGACTGATTAGGGATAGTCAACATGGCTTTGTATGTGGGAAATCATGTCTCACAAACTTGATTGTGTCTTTTGAAGAAGGAACAAAGAAGATTGATGAGGGCAGAGTGGTAGATGTGATTTATATGGACTTCAGTAAGGCATTCGACAAGGTTCCCCATGGGAGACTGATTAGCAAGGTTAGATCTCATGGAATACAGGGAGAACTAGCCATTTGGATACAGAACTGGCTCAAAGGTAGAAGACAGAGGGTGGTGGTGGAGGGTTGTTTTTCAGACTGAAGGCCTGTGACCAGTGGAGTGCCACAAGGATCGGTGCTGGGTCCTCTACTTTTTGTCATTTACATAAATGATTTAGATGTGAGCATAAGAAGTACAGTTAGTAAGTTTGCAGATGACACCAAAATTGGAGGTGTAGTGGACAGCGAAGAGGATTACCTCAGATTACAATAGGATATTGACCAGATGGGCCAATGGGCTGAGAAGTGGCAGGTGAAGTTTACTTCAGATAAATGTGAGGTGCTGCATTTTGGGAAAGCAAATCTTTGCAGGATTTATACACTTAATGGTAAGGTCCTAGGGAGTGTTGCTGAACAAAGAGACCTTGGAGTGCAGGTTTATAGCTCCTTGAAAGTGGAGTCGCAGGTAGACAGGATAGTGAAGAAGGCGTTTGGTATGCTTTCTTTTATTGGTCAGAGTATTGAGTACGAGTAGTCGGGAGGTCATGTTGCGGCTGTACAGGACATTGGTTAAGGCACTGTTGGAATATTGTGTGCAATTCTGGTCTCCTTCCTATCGGAAAGATGTTGTGAAATTTGGAAGTTTTCAGAAAAGATTTACAAGGATGTTGTCAGGGTTGGAAGATTTGAGCTATAGGGAGTGGTTGAACAGGCTGGGGCTGTTTTCCCTTGAGCGTCGGGGGATGAGGGGTGACCTTATAGTGGTTTACAAAATTATGAGGGGCATGGATAGGGTAAATAGGCGAAGTCTTTTCCGTGGGGTCATGGAGTCCAGAACTAGAGGGCATAGGTTTAGGGTGAGAGGGGAAAGATATAAAAGAGACCTAAGGGGCAACTTTTTCACGCAGAGGGTAGTACGTGTATGGAGTGAGCTGCCAGAGGAAGTGGTGGAGGTTGGTACAACTGCAACATTTAAGAGGCATTTGGATGGGTATATGAATAGGAAGGGTTTGGAGGGATATGGGCTGGGTGCTGGCAGGTGGGACTAGATTGGGTTGGGATATCTGGTCGGCATGGACAGGTTGGACTAAAGGGTTTGTTTCCGTGCTGTACATCTCTATAACTCTATGAGTGGGTGCACATGACCAAGTGTAGAATACATGACCCCACCAACTTTGCAACTACTAAAGTGAATGATGAGAACCCTGTGGATGCAATTCCTGGGCCTTCTCAACCTGCAAATGACTGAAATTAGAGATGTATGGCCTTGTGGTGCCAAAAGTACCCGTAAGTTATGCAATAATGACATAATACAATGTGTATTGCGCTCTTACGTTGTTTTTAGTCAGAATATGCAAGGAACAGTTCAGAGACTGAGGAGACTTAACCATCTTTCCTCCAGTGCAGTGAGAGGTCAAAAAGAGTATCTGATACTTTGCTATATTGGTCTGTAAGTTTAGCCTCTGCTGTATGTCAGATTTTCCAGGATTCCCTGGTAGCGCTCCTCAGGGATGTGAGGGGAGATCACAGCCCGCAAGGTTTCCACTGCAGGGGAATATATTTAAATGATAAGGGTTTTCTAGCAAGTGCGTGAAAGAAGAGGGCAGGTTGCAGGCATGTATCAGATAAAGAAGTGATTGAATTGCTCTCAATCCCATATGGAGATTACTGACAATTCTCCTGTGACACACTGGGTTTTTCAACACAGGGGTCAGGGAGGCAGAGTATATTATTCCCTGTCTAGTGGCCCCAGGCAGAACCCATTGTACTGGTGCTTGGAACATTGGGTTCGGCTTTTTGAGAAACTTCAGCTGCCAGAGAGTGTGGCTCAGAAAAATGGCTTCCCCTTTGTTACGGGAAGGAAGCGACAAAATGATCAATACACTATAATACTTTTTTGTATTTGACCTATCAAAGCACCCATATGGTGGGAAAAGAAACTGCCTGTTGAGTATGTGCCCATATGTCAACCCATTCACAGGAGTGTATTCCTTTGTGACCCGTATTTTTTAACTGGTCTGAAGTTGCCAAATGGCTAATATGCTGAAACACTTCAGGTGAACCCAATAACTCTGAGGATGTGCAAGAATGGGAGTCAGCAGGTTATAATCTGGCCCTATTCCAAGATTGATATGAACCCAAGTGTAACAAATCCCATATGCCCACTTTTCTTGTAGTCCTTAACAACACAGTTAGTGATACCATTTGCTTCACACAAAACAACAATGTCTCTACTGATACTTATGTAGGATCTAATCAATGTTCTTTTATTATCCCCTGGATCGAACCTATCCAAAATTTGACAAGCTGAGGTCACTTTTTGTTTAATTGGTCTAGTGTCCTTAATAAGCTGTCAGGCTCCCTGTGGAAAGACCCTGGTCCCACGTGGGAGGGTCAGAGGGTCGGAGATTCCAACATAACCTCCTACAATGGTAGTTATTTTATTTACAATCTTAAGGCCTTTTCTTGGCTTTCCTCAGATTGGAGAAGGTCGTGTTATATTGGATATGTAGTACCGTGCATCAGAGTTTTGGATGGGTTACCTTCACCCTTGAAGTCCAAGAGATCCCTCACCTGAATTGGGATGTCTTCACCTTCTATTGGAATCTATCTGCATTCCACAGAATTGAGCAAATTAAAAACAGTATTTGAAAACTGTCACCAATGTTACAGCAGAGGCCCTAACTGAGATCAATGCTGAGCTAGTCACAATTAGAAGAGTGGCCCTTCAGAGCCACTTGACCTGGAATTTCCTACTATTCAAGGAGTTCATGTATTGTTATTGGGTGGGAATGCTGTACCAACATACCAGACAATTCTAAAAATGTCTCTAATTTAGTGACTCACATTCACACGAAAGTCAAGCGAATAAGCTCTCCTTTTGATTCAGGATGGTCTTTCGATGATGCCTGGCTGGGTAGGTGGGGATCCTCCTTAGTAATTGGGCTCATCACCTTTACTATCATACCCTTGATACTTTGTCTTGTATGGAGAACTACAGGCTGTTGTTGTGCATGGTTTGTTCCTATCACATGTTTTGTTCCAAAACCAGTGATCATCTATTGGACCATACACCATGATGACCCCTACGATGAACATGTGTATATGAGCATTCGTCCTTTTCTGGAAGGATTTTCGCTCCCTTTTTTGGGTGAGCCAGTATCCTGAACTTAGATGTTGATCTGAAAAATCAACAAGGAGGGAATTGTGGAAGTCGTAAGGCCTTGGCATATTGCTGCATGATGGCATACTTGAACAAGGTAAAAGGTGCTGAAAATGTGTTGCTGGAAAAGCGCAGCAGGTCAGGCAGCATCCAGGGAACAGGAGAATCGACGTTTCGGGCATAAGCCCTTCTTCAGCCCTTCTTTCGGGCTTATGCCCGAAACGTCGATTCTCCTGTTCCCTGGGTGCTGCCTGACCTGCTGCGCTTTTCCAGCAACACATTTTCAGCTCTGATCTCCAGCATCTGCAGACCTCAATTTCTCCTCAAGGTAAAAGGTGACCTGGCTCTCAGACTCACAGCTATAGTGGAAAAATACAGCTGGAGATAAAGACTGAGGTTGTGTCATTATAATTTCACAAAATATAGATAGTGTATCTTAAGCTCGTTAATCTCTCTGTCCTTGAGCAAAGGGAGTAGCAGTACTGTGCTTTTCTTTACCTCGAATTATTTATATTCAAGATTACTTTGAGTGCTGTGTGTAATCTAAGTAAAACAAGCAAAGTTGTTTTTATCATTGTATAAATATAGGCTGAGTATTGGGCTCGGGAGAGTGCTGTGAGACAGTGAAGACTGAGGCAGCCTATCTGTGAATTCACGAAAAATAAAGCTTCATGAAACAAGACTCAAAGTCTCAGACTAAGTCTTTTCCTCAACACCATGCCATGCCAGGCCTAAGTGAGTGTGAGAGGTTGCTCCCAACAAACCCATTCCTACATTAAATCCCTCCTCCTGAAGAATTTGCTCCAAGATACAGAGTGGTGGAGTGAGTAGACAAGAAGATGGTATATGGAGTATGAAGAATAGAGATGGGAATTTTTTCACATTGGGAGGGAAAACATGAAAACATTATTTCATTTAAATGGGAAAATCGGAAGAAGTTTTGGTATTTAAAGGGTTTAGATATGCTTCTTCAAAAATACAAGTAAACATGTAGAAATAGCAATAAATTAGGAATGCAAATTATCAGTCTTTATTGAAAGGGAGTTGGAGTACAATTCCACATTACTTTGGTGAAACTATGTTTGTAATGTTGCATACAGTTTTGTTTCTCTGGCTGGTAAAAAATAAACTTGCCTTTAAAGGCACATAACAAAGATTTAGAAGATTGATTTTTTTGGATGGGAACATGGTCCTATGATGACAGATTGAGTAAAGCATATGCCAATACTTTTGTACATTAAAAGAATGAGAAGTGATTTCATTGAAGCATATAATCAAAGATAATGGGGAAAATGCAGCCCTCATCTCATTGAACGGCAAAGCAGACTCAATGGACTGGATGGCCTACTTCTGTTCTGACATTTTATGGTCCAGATATTTGTTAAACTATAGTAGGAGGAGGAATAGGTTGTTCAGGCCTTTGCAATTCCTCCATCATTCAATAAAAATTTTGTGGCTGATCTTCGACCTAAAGTTAAGTTCCCCACCAACTCCACATATCCCTAAATTACCATTAGAATTCAATCGTCTATCAAACTCAAGCTAGAATATACTTTATAACTAAGAACCCACAACCCGCTGATGCATAGAATTGTGATGAGTCCCAACCCTTCAAGGAAAGAAATCTCTCTAAATGGCTGATCCCTTAACCTGAGCCTAAATCCCTAAATTCTAAATTCTCCAGTCAGGGGAAATAGCCTGTCAGTATCTGCATCATCTATTTCAACCTTGAAAATACTTAACAGTTCAGGCTCTACAATCCTCTGCAGTGAAGAATTCCACAAACCCTTTACCTTCTAAGAGAAGAAATGTCACATCATTTCTATCTTAAAAGGGTGACCCCATATTCTGAGATTATGCCCTCTAGTCCTCGACTCTCCCAGTGGGGAAACAATCTTTCTTCATCTGCTCTGTCAAGTGTCCTCAGACTTTGCATGTTTCAATAAGAACACATGGGAAATATATGTTCAGAACAGTTATCTAACCATCAGAATTGCAAACACATAGGAAGCCCTTGTTTTCTGAAGCTTTAAATTGAGGTGATATTAATTCTATATATTGTTATCTCAGAGCTGTGCAGGGATGAGTCTAATTTCTAGATGTAATAGATTTAATTCACAGTGCTTTAACATGTCTGCTCCATGTTTATGGCTGCTAATCTCAGTCAGTTGAAATCTAAGTGACCACATCAGACTAAACAAATCATATACAGCAAACAGTCAACACACACACACATTGGTAAACACTGAACAGTTGTACAATTTACAGTTGTTTCACAATTACTCAGCTGGTTCAAGTTTACATTTATTCAAACTAAATTAGAGACCAAGCTGGATTCCACTACAAGCCATGTCATTCTGAAGCAATTGCGAGATTTTCTCCACCAGATAATTTTGGCCTTGTTCTCGAATTGGGTGAGGACCTAATTTAGGGTTTTTACACAGAAAACTTTTGTGTCAGTTTGAAGAGATCATCAAAGTTTAAACTTATAGTTTAAATGTGTTTGTTCCCAAAATACTTAAGTGGCTGCTGCAACTGAAGTAGTAATGTGTGAGGTAGCATTGGGGAAGATTGTAAACTCAAAATTTCCTGGTTTTCTTTCGCTCATGTTGCTGCTGACAGTCATTTTAATCTTTATTGCTTTTCTCACTGGTTACCGTGCACATGTCAGAGCATGTTTTCACTTACTTAATTAGTAAGGATCGCAAATGCTTACTTGATTTTCTATTCCCCAAGGCATACAATTACTGCAGGGGAAATAACTCACCAGGTCAAGTAATTGTTCCTGTCAGTCATTATCCCTGTCTTCACCTCCTTCTATCAGATACTGGATGGTGAACAGTCACATACATCTGTATTAATTCTAGTCAATAATAAGTTCTGCCTAGCAATTAACCAGAAGCAAATCAAAAGCCTAAAAATATATTCATTGTTCATTTCAGCACCTTCACGAAACCAATTGTATCAGTCCATTAATAGATAGTTCTAGATCTATCATGTAGAATGCTGAGCTTTGTCAGTGTTATGGCTCATTGCCAAATCGCTACATTTTAAAGTTGCATCCCACACTTTTAATTAACCCTTGAATTTTTACATAGTCATTCTATCCTCAAATTCATGTCTTTGCGGTGTACAGAGATCAAGCCAACTCTTTCTGTAAGATCAATTCTCTTCTGTTATTTATTCATGAGGCAGCCAAGAAAAACTGTAGGTTGAGAGCATTGACTCCTTTGATGGCATCTTGTTTGTTTCACTTTTCAGTGCCTGTATTCTCGACAAAAATGATTATGGTGCAAAACAAATAAGAAAAGTAAGGAAGCAAAAGTTGAGTTCAGTGGAGGGGGGATATGGTTGCTACATTGTAGCAGCAGATGAGGTAAAGATGGAATAACTGGGAATAAGAAAGAAAATCCAGGAATATAGCAGAAGAAAGACTGGTATCTATGGAATTCACTGCCACAGAAGGCTGTGAAGGCCACATCATTAAATATATTTAAGACTGAGATAGATAAGTTCTTGAGTATCAGGGGGATCAAGGTTATGGAGAGACAACAGGGGATGAGAAACCTATCAGCCATAATTGAATGGCAGAGCAAACTCAATGGGCTGAATGACCTTAATTTCTGCTCCAATGTTTTATGGTTTTATGATCTTGTGGTAGGGTTGGAGTCTAACTGTGGGGCTATATACCTTCAATTCACAAAATAAAAAATTACATTACAGAACCATAATCTACTAAATAAAATCTTCACATGTTTTCCATTTCTGCTCCTCAGCAATGATCTGATGGGTTCAAAGCTAATAATATCCCCTGTGGTCTCCATCAAACATTCTGCGATTTGGGGGAATCGATCAGCTACAGGAGAAAGTGCCTGTGATTGTGTTGTCACATCATTTAAGGCCAGACCAGCTCAGCCAGGGGTGCTGGATAAAGCACTGCAAGCAGAAGATCCACTGATCTTGTTATATGACATCTTTTTTGGGCACTAAGAAGACCAAAGGAGCTAATAAATAGAAGTTCAATGGTAGTAGTCCAATAAAGCTATTCAAAAAACAAGAGCTAACATTGTGCATGCAGAAGCTGAGGCGGACAGAATCACTAAATACAAATATGTTTTAAAAATAAGGTCCTGATGAGAAAATGGACATCACCTCACTGATCTGCAAATACGAAGTGGACTGTGCCCTACAAAGTACTGGTTCTGCTGTACTATGAGGTTAGCACACAGAATTTCAATGGCTGGACATGTTGATATGCAAAATATCCACGCTCACATCAGCCAGTTTTGTTATTGGCCTCAGCTCCACAAGGATGTAATAAAATTTTGTAGAACTTGCCATACCTGACAGGTTTTGGGAAAATACCAACATGCCTGCCCTTCGTCATCCATATTGGTACAATTACAACATTGGGTATATGTATACAAAGGGTTTAGAGGGATATGGGCTAAATGCTGGACAAGGGGACTCAATTAATTTAGAATATCTGGTTGGCATGGGTGAGTTGGACTGAAAGGGTCTGTTTCTGTGCTGTACAACTCTATGACTGTAATCAACAGAGCATTAGTTAACTGTTAGACAATTGCCCAAACCAAAAGGAGGCTATCAATATATCCTTGCCATCAAGGATATGCCTACCCCTTTTCAAGAGACTCTTCCCCAAGGACCATATCTGCCAAAACAATAGTAATAGAATTCATTCAATTCTTTAACCATTATGGTCTGCCTACTGAGATCTACTGGGATCCTGGTTCAAATTTCATGTCCAAAGTATTCATGTCCAAAGTGTTATGATGATGGATCGGAATACTAAAATGCTACTGCCATTTTAGCCCTTAAGTCCATTTTTTTTAGATGTGTTGACACAGCCAAAAATGGCTGTGAATGTAATTTAAGTGGTTGTCTCGAGATTGAGGCAGTATTGAGACCTCTTGAAATTGAATGCAACACCTAAATTGTCAAAGAAACTTCAAAGAGACTGGACTGTGATCTTTTGTGAGTGCAAAATATAACGATGTTTTGACAAGTCTTTCCTCAACAGCAGGCTACCTCCTGTGGATTGTATCCCAATGTGGAGACATATTCCTTTTGAATGATACATGACAGCAGAGATTGAAATTCAATTTCAATGCTACTGGAATGGACTAGTAGGACTGAGCATCTTTGTGTGGACCAGCCTGCATTAGAGCATTAGTGTTTTCCTAAGATCATAGTCAATGAACTATTCATTTGTTGCCCCTATTTTGGAGATAAAGATCCTCTTTACTTCTGAGTTATGCAATTCATAGAGCCATAGAGATGTACAGCATGGAAATAGACCCTTCGGTCCAACCTGTCCATGCTGACCAGATATCCCAACCCAAACTAGTCCTACCTGCCAGTACCTGGCCCATATCCCTCCAAACTCTTCCTATTCATATACCCATCCAAATGCCTCTTAAAAGTTGCAACTGTACCAGCCTCCACCACATCCTCTGGCAGCTCATTCCATACACGTACCATCCTCTGTGTGAAAAAGTTGCTCCTGAGGTCTCTTTTATATCTTTCCCCTCTCACCCTAAACCTATGCCCTCTAAAAAAAGACATCAAATGACTCTCTGTAATCCTGAATGCTGAAATTAATTCATTTTAGAAAGGCATTGGAATGATGGAATCTCAGCCAATCTGCAATACCACAGATCATGAAGTGGACTGCCCTTATACCAATGTTCATGTTCTAGTAACGTTCACTGCAAAATCTGCAATGTTCAATTATCCACATGATCTGTATAACTGTGTTTTCACTTTTACCATTTTGAGATTCACCATATATAATATATATATATATATATATACACATATATATGTATTTGCATATATATATATATATATATACACAAATTTTTTCATGTGTATTAATCAATAAACTAACTTTTTTTTGTTAGTTCAGGAAAACCTCATTTTAAAACCTGAGATCGTTTGGTTCTGGGTGAAAGGTATCTGTAAGGGAAAAGACCCTTTTTAAATGAACTTGGGCTGCATCCAGCTGAGAGAATGGGTGAATGAAGAATGGGAAAAAGTTTATCAGTGCTCACTTGGGAGCTTACCAGTTTCAGTTATCCCATCTAGAACAGAAATGAATTGGGGAACCTAGGCCAAGGTCTGGTCATAACAGTATTAAACCAAATGATGTCTAACAATACAATATGCATTTCAAATGAAATTATTTACATTTCTAATTATTTTGCATTTCTGATTGGCGATAATGTAAGATTGGCTCAAAAGGCAGACATCAGTTCTAATAAGTGCAAATCTAATGGTCCTTTGAAATTGAATTTGGGTTTCTGTCATGACTCTGGCAAATCCCTATCTGCCTTAATTTCTATTCTTCTCAAACCAAGCTATCAAGTCATTTCTCTCCATCCAAAGGTTTTGCTGACATCTTCAGTACTGTGACACAATTTGAAGACTTAATTTGAGACACTTTCCAAACCTTTCAATTTATTTCTACATTTTGCATCTTTGGCAGCTGTGCTATTTTGCCTGAATTTCCACTCCTGGCTGTTAGCTCTCTGTAACTCATTCTGATATGCTACTGCAGAGAGGTCTGTAAAATATCAGTAAGGCTCAGAAGTTTAAGCAGCACAGTCCTCAGTTTAAATCTTTATGGGGATTCCCAGCTGGTCTCACATGCTTCCCACAAGCTAAAATCAGGATTAATAGCTTTGAGTTTCCTAGCAGTTGCACATTGATTTTTGTAACAACTTCCCTTTAATAAAAACACCATTAATAGAACATTTTGAGTTGTTTGAGGATGAACAGTACAACAAAAAGAAACATTAGAAATGTTGCATTTTAGCTAGAGTTTTACTTTGAAAAGGAAGGGCATAATGACTGCATCTTCAGTGAATTTAGTAAAGGTAAATCCAGTTTTTAAAGGCACTGATTTCATACCCCCTCAAGCCATAATGATGTTCTTGCTTATGTCTTTCAAATACCTGTTCTATATGGTCTGATGCTATTTGATTCTATAACTGTTGAACCATCATTCGAGACTTTTGGAACAAA
The DNA here is from genome assembly GCF_037043375.1 of Chiloscyllium plagiosum. Classification (NCBI taxonomy): domain Eukaryota; kingdom Metazoa; phylum Chordata; class Chondrichthyes; order Orectolobiformes; family Hemiscylliidae; genus Chiloscyllium; species Chiloscyllium plagiosum. Next base: position 57,305,228 of record NW_028270151.1, read on the forward strand.
TATCATGCCACACATACTCTGAAAAATACTGATACATTACACTATGTTAATCACAAGAATAACTTCCTCCAAGCAATTCATTTCTTTTTAAATCAAAAGTTTGAAATGTACATTCTATACTGATGTTCCTTTCTAATTACTGTAGTGTTCAGGATCCATTCCTCCCGTAGGTAGAAGTGATATGAAAGCTGTTTTTAATAAGCCTGAAACTAAAAAAAACTACAGGACATGAAATTCTTAGCATTAATTATCTCTCTACCAATCTTTCTTAAGAGCAGAATTCAATTATATTTAACCCTAGGGTACTCATTGTTTCTTCATTCTATCCTCTGTCCTTTGTAATTTTGCATTCCAATGATCATTCCAAGCCCTGCTTGAACTGTCTTCTGAAAAATGCAACTATATTCTGAAAGTCAATGTTTTTTCAGATTTGTACAACAGGTCATGAAAGAACTGAAATATTGTATTAATTTCCCACTAATTAATTGATGTTTTTATTATTCCAAAAATAGTACAGGAGAAATTACATTTCCTTGTGTTAGACGGTTTGTAACTTACCTATCTTGTCATTCTGATCATGATAACTTTATCTTGCCTTAAGGAAGGGATGATGTTTATCTTTAACCTTCATTAAACATACTAACCACTTCACATGGTGAATTAGTATGTAATGCCATGAGAAATGTTATTTTCTCCTTGAATTATGGACACTTTTGATTCATCTGCCCCTTCTGGGTACAGGCTGAACTTATTATAAACACCAATGAGAATAGGCTTTTAATGTCTTCCACAACGTGGCTACTGATTACATTTCTATTATGGCAGAAAGCAATTACCCTTGAGTAATAGATTGTAAAACTTTTAACATTTTCATTTCCAATTTTGGAATAAAAATACCCACAACAAGTGGATAGTCAAGGACAATGACTGTATTAATAGAGAAATAAATTGTTCTATTAATAGTTTCTTTTCAGATTAGTTTCTTGCCAGACAGGAAGATTCATAGCAGAAGGATATTGAGAGTATCTTTTTGCTATGGGGTATTTTGATATGGTTCAACCTTATTACCAGATGTGTCAACATCTCATTTTGTTTAGAGAAAGATTGATTTTGCTTTAAAAATGTAACTGATGTGAAGGCTGCATGTATTTGACACAGTGTCTGTTTTCACAAATATGTTGATGACACTTAGTTCTGTCTCTCGATCACATTCAAATACTTAATTGCTTTTCTGTTTTCGGACTGCTTGCCTGTGCAAGGCACAAACCTCAAAATTCTCCATTTCAACTTGACAGGAAACAATGATAACGGGGTAGCATTTTGAAAGGTCTATGAGAGATGAAAGTTATGAAGCAAAACTGGCATTGTGAGAAGTTGTTTCACTACTGCCTGCATGTTGACATCAACTCAACATGAGCATTGTGTTTGGGAGACACAATGGTGTGGTGGTAGTGCTGCACTAGTAATCCTGAAATGCCGATGTGCTTTGATTCAATTCCCACAAGTATTGGTGGAATTCAAATGTAATGAATAGATTCAATGAATTAATAAAAATAAATGGAATTGAAAGCTAGTGTCAGTAATGCTGCCATTGATTTCCCATCTGGTTCACTAGAAATCTGCTATCTTTATTTGGTCTGGCCTACATGTTCCTCCAGATCCACAGCAATGTGGCTGACCCTTAACTACCCTAGCAAACTACTCAGTTGAACCAATCTGACACAAAAAAATTGAAAAGGGACAGAACACCCAGCACTAGATACAACAACGACACACCCAGCCATGTCAATCTTTCAAAGTATTTGCACCAAACAACTGAAGACTCACGCAAAAATTTGGAGAGTTACCCACAGGCCATAGAGCAATGATCTGAAATAGTTGGACCCACTGAATTAGAGCTTACACCCAATGTCCCAGACTCCACCATCACTGTCCCAGGTTAGTCCTGTTCCTCCTTAGCAGGCATATTGGTATGCAATTGGTATGCAATACAGAAAATTGACTTTGGCCACAATGAAGACCCATGGCATCTGGTTCTCATTCTTAGGTTTTTTTTATGACTCAGATTTGGACAGCAAGTGCAGATTTAATGTGTTGAGTTTCCTTCTCTGTCTCATTTCCAATGTGAATGATATTTGTTACTATTCATGAGTGACTGAGATGGGAATGGAATTGTGTTGTGGTTTCACATCTTGTGATGTAAACTGTGCAATTTATAATTATGTTCAATATCATTTATTGGAATTTTGGTTCTTGATTCTGGGATAGCCAGAGACAGGGGGTGGAATCTTATAAAAGTCTGAATGATGTTAGTCATGGTGAGACATGTGGCAGAATCAGGCAATAAAGTGCATGAGATCTATTTCCCCATTGACATTATCATGCTCAATCATTTATTCTTTACACAAACAGTATGATGAGATTCTCATTCGGCAGGATGCCAACTGATGGTCATTATTGCTTGTTAAACACATGGTGCTAATGCCCCACCTTGTCTCATTAATATTCAGATTCCCATCTTATGAAATTCACCAGATAAACTAGATGTTGGATAAACTTGAAAAGGAACCACAGTGTGCACCTGGTGGATTTGGCTTGCCACTTGTTCTGAACCATCTTCATGTTGGACACCAGACAAAAACTTTCCCAGGGCACAATCCCTAGGCACTGACTGAATGCACTCATCCTCCTTGGACATTAGCATCCAGAATCAGCCAACACAACATTTCACAACTGTCCTTGCATTTGTACTATTCACTGGCAAGGAACTCTCAAACCACAAACTAGCATTGAAAGGCTGCTGCAGGGACACATTGTAACCATAGAGACAGTAAAGACTACAGGTGCTGGAAGCCAGAGTTGATAGATGTGAAGCTGAAAAAGCACAGCAGGTCAGATAGCATTCAAGGAGTAAGAAAGTCAACATTTTGGGCCTAAACCTTTCATCAGGAAGGGTGACGAAGGGTTTCAGCCAGAAATGTTGACCTTCCTGCTCCTTGGGTACCATCTTACCTGCTGTGCTTTTCCAGCTTCACATCTATTGACATTACAAACATGGACAGGCATGTAGCTCACACATTATCTCAGTCTATTATATGTTTCCACAGAAACTAAGGTGAGAAGGGGAAACGGGAAGAGGAAAAATAGGAGTCAAGAGCTGTTGTCAAGAGCAATGACCCTCAGCAATTTAACAATCAGAATTAGCGGCTGTAGGTTGTGGAAGGACACCATGCAGTGGTGAAGGAGAGGGGTGCAGAAAGATCTGTAGAGGAGAGATACTGTGAAGCATTGCTGGGAAATGTGTAATGTGGGAGGATGATACATCTACTGTCAGGAACACCCTGGCTTCAGGGATTGAAAGGGGTGGGCAGTAGGCAGTAAATGACTACAACAGACATGTGTCTCTGGGTAGCCCATGTAGACATGGGTGGGAACCTGGGAGGTGTGAAGCATCTGGGATTAATGGGATGAGATACTAAGCAGAGATAGTGGTTATTTTGGAGCTCATTAATGCAGTCAGACTGGGACTGGAAGCTACTGGAAGAAGGCTGTTCACTGTTGTTTTCCATCATGCTGGAACTCAGATGTGTACAGTGAGAAGAAAGTGGCTGTGAGCACACTTGGAGTGGAAGGTTAAGTAGGATCGACATTGCTTACTTACCCACAAAAGGTAGAGCACACAGACAAGTAGCCTGCCTACTCCCTGGTCATCTACAGCAATGACCCTCTCTGTCGGTTGCACCTTCCTGTCAGTAGCATTGCTGAACAAATCTTTGATATTTGTGTCTTTGTGCATGGAAGAAGCCAAACAGTAGATATGTTGAATGAGGAGGGGCAAATGTTTCAAATTCCAATGCCATTTGAATTCAGTAGTTTGTCTCTACGTTAAGGGCAATCTTGTATTTCTTACTGTGTGAAGAATGGAGAAATCCTGAAGATTGATGACACTTGGTTTCTCAAGACACACAGACTCCTGTACCTCTCAGAATAACTATGTCAAAATAGCCAGTAGTCACATGGCCTGGTTGATATGTTTTGGAAAAAAGCTCAAAAGCACATTCAGGCTCATCTACTTCTAGCTTGGTTATATTTTCTCTCCAAATTGCTGTGGTGCACACACAAATCTATTGGTTTGTTCTATGTAGTTGATTTTGCTGATTAGCATAAAAAATGAGAAAATGATTGAGTTTTATACAAGCTTTCATCTGTTTGCCAGTAGCAGGACACTTTCTGTCTGGTGGAAACATTCAACAAATTGCAATCTGTTCATAAAGCTACTGTATAGGTTTGGTAGTGGTTTCCAAGCATGTGAGCAATGAATGGTGGCTATCAGAGCTGAATTTAGTGTGGTAGTTTGCAGCCTTAACTTCAGTAATCCTGGGTGCAGAATGCTTTAAGGGATTATAATTTAAAGGATCTTCCAACTCTAAGACTTGGTTTTCCAGTAGGCATGTTCAACATTACTATAGTCTTATTTACTTGCTAATTGCTTCAGTTGTGTGCAATACTGATGAGCAGTTATCTTTGTTTCCTGATTAGAGTTATAGATATTAACTGTTTCATCTGCTGTATTTTTGTTGGACATGAAATGGGTTGTGAATGCATTTTGTACTGATTTATAGTCATTTTCAACTTGCACAAATATATGAGTTTCACATATACCCTCCTTTCATTATTTGTGATTCCCAAACCTGCCATTGCACTTTTACGCTTTCACAGCCACTTTTCCTAATATGGGAAAACAGACAAAAACTCAAAATACATACCAAATCATGTTAGATTGCAGACAAATAATACTGCTTTGATTGTCAAAGCTGTGATGGTGCTTGATGAAGGATCTATCCTCACATTCCTGCCCAAGAAAAATCTCTCTGTAATGATCTGTGATCAATGTTTGTCTTATTTGGATTGGTGCTTTAATGAGATTAATGCATGCATTCTCTGCACACGCACCATTGCTATTCCTGAGCTGGAGTGCCTGGTCGGGATTAATCAACAGGCTACAACAATACTATATCCCTTAAATTATAATTTAGAAATAAGGGGTCAACCATTTAGAGCAGAGGCAAGGGGGAAAACTTCTGTAGGTTGTGAGTCTTCCTCAAAGGTAGTAAATACAGAATCTTTTTTTTAACATTTTAAAGGCAGAGGAGTTATATTCTTGATTAAAGGGTATGGAAGAATGTAGAGGTGATGTTAAAATCAGATCAGCCATGGTCTTTTAGAATGGTGGTGCAAGCTCGAAAGGCCAAGTAAGTCTACTTTGTTCTGGTTTGTATGTTCGTAAATCTTCAATTTAAAATGAATTCTGTAAAAAAAAAAATTGACAAGGATCTTCTAAATGTTTCTTATCTGAAAGCAATCTTTAATATTTTTACTATACTTTTGCCATTGTGAAGTTCTTGGTAAGAAACTTTAAGGATTCTATAAAAGCTTTGAGATTCAGATCTGTATATGTTGTTGAGACATGAAATCACTGTTCTCCTCCTGACTGTGTACCCTTGGGTGTATGTGTATGGTAGCCTTAGGTGGACAAAATGTACAATGTAACTTCCAATACCCCACAGTTATCATGCTTGTGAGGGAGGGAATGACCTGATTGTGGTAGAGATATGTATCCTATCTTGACCGTAGGGGCAGATGTTGTTAACTTTGACACAATCTCAGTTCACTTATTTTTAATTTGATAAGATAATGGATACCTAGCTAACGAAAAAATGCATGTTCATGTATTAGTTTTATCTTTGGACTTATACTTAAATCTTTTGGTGTTATCATTTATGTAGCAGTCAGTAAGTACATAGCACCTCTGAGTTCAGTATGAAAGATTTTCAGTCGCTCTGGCGAGAATACATCTACGAACCTGCAAGCAGGATAAAATAGAATTAGCCTCAGTTTCAGATACCATTCTCCCAGGTCAGCAATGTTGTTTTTGCACTGTTGAAGCTTGTTTTTCAGGATTTCCTCTATGGACTGTTTCACTGTTAATCCTGGGATTTATAATAAAACCCATACAGTTAGACCAACAACATCAGGCTCTGTCATATGGTGATTCCAGAAAAAGGAAGCAATGTTTTGCTTCTCTACAATCATGGTAGATACCAATTCAAACATATGATGGACCATTTTATGTCAATTTCCAGCAATGTAGTGGAACTTATGGAGAGCAGTTCACATCTCACCAGCATCCTTGATACTCCTGTTAAATTTGTCTACAGCTGTATAATTGTTTAATCCAAGTTATTGTGAGAGAACATTGACAAAGAAACATGTCTACCATTAAGTGATAGGTTGGACTAGGTCACAGTCTTTCCTCTCTTTAGGAATCTTCATTTTTTATCACAGAGCAATCATATAGCTTGATTCTTGCATATGGATATGAGGCTCTTCTATTGCATTTTGTCCAGCAGCTTGAACAATGAAACAGAAATGTTAAAAAAAAAGAATGGAGCTATACCACAAATAATCTGCAATGGAACTTTGATGTCATTGAATAAAAACAAGAAAGATCAAAACACTTTTCGCCTCTTCTCACAAGGAGCAGGAGGATTAGATCTAAGCCAGTTAAGATCCACAGGAGTGCTGAATACAACTTGTGCATCAATATTAGGGACACAAAGTGAGCTTTTCAGCAACTCAATAAAATTTGTGAAAGAAAGAACCTTGGTATTTACAGAAATGTTCTGAACCGGCACTTGGTCTGTCATAGCATTTTAAATCACTTATCATTCAGAAAGTAAGCAGGGAAATTTGGCTGTCTGGATACAGAATTAGTTGGCCCATAGAAGACAGAGGGTGCTAGCAGATGGAAAGTATTAATCCTGGAGCTCAGTCACCAGTGGTGTTCTGCAAGGATCTGTTCTGGGACCTCTGCTCTTTGTGATTTTTATAAATAACTTGGATGAGGAAGTGGAAGGGTGAGTCAGTAAGTTTGCCAATGACACAAAGCTTGGTGGAGTTGTGGGTAGTTTGGGTTGTTGTAGTTACAATGGGACATTGACAGGATGCAGATCTGATTCTGGATTAGTGGTGCTGGAAGAGCACAGCAGTTCAGGCAGCATCCGAGGAGCAGTAAAATCGACATTTCGGGCAAAAGCCCTTCATCAGGAATCAGGCTTTTGCCCGAAACATCGATTTTACTGCTCCTTGGATGCTGCCTGAACTGCTGTGCTCTTCCAGCACCACTAATCCAGAATCTGATTTCCAGCATCTGCAGTCATTGTTTTTATCCAGGATGCAGAGCTGATCTGAGAAATGGCAGATGCAGTTCAATCTGAAAAAGTGCAAAGTGCTTCACTTTGGAAGGTTGAATTTGAATGCAGAATACAGGGTTAAAGGCAAGATTCTTGGCAGTGTGGAGGAACAGAGGGATCTTAGGGTCTAAGTCCATAGATCCCGCGAAGTTGCCACCCAAGTTGATAGAGTTTTAAAAAGGCGTATGGTGTGTTGGCTTGCATTAACAGGGGGATTGAGTTTGAGTGGCAAGGTTATGCTGCCGCTCTATAGAGTCCTGGTTAGACCACATTTGGAATAATGTGTTCAGTTCTGGTCACCTCATTATAGGAAGGATGTGGAAGCTTTAGACAGGGTGAAGAGCAGATTTACCAGGATGCTGCTTGGACTGGAGGGCATGCCTTATGAAAAAAGATTGAAGGAGCTAAGGCTTTTCTCATTTGGAGCGATGAAAGGCGAGAAGTGACTTGATAGAGGTGTACAAGATGATGAGAGGCATTGATAGAGTGGATCACCAGAGACATTTTCCCAGGGCAGAAATGGCTATCACAAGGGGGCATAATTTTAAGGTGATTGCAAGAAGGTTTAGGGGAGATGTCAGAGGTAGATTCATTACGCAGAGTAGTGGGTGCATAGAAAGCATTGCCAGCAGTGGTAGTAGAGTCAGATAAATTAGGGACGTTTAAGCAACTCTAGGATACGCATATGAAAAATAGTAAAATGAACGTTAAGTAGGTTAGTTTGATCTTAGAGTAGGATAAAAGGTCGACACAATTTTGAGGACCGAAGGGTCTGTACTGTGCTGTACTATTTTATGTTCTATGTCACTGATAAAAACATGAACTTCGATGCATTAAAATGGAAACTATGTGTCACTTTTGTAATGATGCTCCTCCTTTAACAAGGTTATGTTGTCCTTGGTTTTTCATTCAGAGAGGTTGTAAAATGCACAGGTTCTGAAATGTCTGAGTTTCAATGGGTTTTAGGGCCAGTTTGATTATAGCTAACAGATACTGCCTCAGGAAAAAGCATTTCAAGTTTTAAAAAAATGACTTGTATGAGGACAGGGGTGTGACCAGTTCTCCCAGCTCAGCTTTTCTCTAGTTTGGTTTGGTCTGGCTATTCACTGAAAGAAGTCAGGCAGTTGAAAAAGATGCTGGACCCAAAGAAGCAGGTCCTCTTTCTCAGAGTTCTCACCTGTATGACTCGATGTTTGATTTTACCTTTTTGAGCCAAGGGGTGTTATGGGGATTGTTGCAAGTATTTGGAAGAGCATCATTATTTGGAATAATCTGTTTGGTTTTCAGATAGATGAAGTTATTCTTAATTCTGTTCTCTTTTGTTTGTGTTTCATTCAGTAATAAACAAATTTTGTTTTGTTTAAAACTAAGTGGTTTGACCAATTGCATTCCTTCTGGAATATCTATGATACGCCTGCTTAAAACAACTTGCAAACTTAAGGTCTGGGCTACTTTCTTGAAATGTTTTGAGGGGATCTGGCCTGGTCCATAACACTTTTCTTTCAAGATAGATGCGTTTAGTAGATCTTCTATCTTTATATAAACCATGGTGATGGAGTGCTCACCTTGAATAAAATCCAACTAACGCATGAGGGCTTCGTGATCAGGTATAAACTGAAAAGACTTTAAAAAATGGAAATTTTATAACATTCTGAGATCTGCACTAATCCATCCTACATATTCTTTAGCTTTAAGTCAAGTATGTCACTTTCTGTTCAGTAGACACCATGCTGTAATAAGTCCAAGAAGTAGCTTAACTTCAGTTATATCTATGAAATTCGTCAAGAGTTTTTTGGACATGAATTCTCCTTCACAAGGTTGGAAACACTAACTGCACTGGAACATTGTTGGTGTATGTGTTTCAAATAGAATTGTCAGCCTCAGAAGAACAAATCAAGAAAAAAAGTGATTTTATTTGATTTATTACTGTCATGTGTACTGAGGTACAATGAAAAGTGCTGCCTTCCATGCTTTACAGGCAGCTCGTATAATACAACTACATCAGAGTACCAGAACAGAGTGCAGGATACAATGTTACAACTGCCGAGAAGGTACAGAGAGAGATCAACACAGATATAAAAGAGGTCCAGTCAAAAGTCTGATAACAGCAGGGAAGAAGTTGATCTTGAATCTGTTTGTACACAAATGCAAACTTTTATATCTTCTGCCTGACAAGTGGGTGGAAGAGTATAACTAGAGTGGGAAGGATTTTTGATAATGTTGCTTGCTTTCCTGATGCAGTAGGAATTGTGGACAAAGTCAATGGCATGGTTCGCGTGATGGACTGGGCTGTGTTCACAGCTCTCTGTAGTTTCTTTCAGCCTTGGGAAGAGCAGTTGCCACACCACACTGTTACACATCCAGATAGGATGCTTTCAATGCTGCATCTATAAAAATGTATAAGAATCTTTATGGACATAGTGAATTTCCTTAGCCTTCTGAGGAAGTAGAGGCTTTGCTGTGCTTTCTCGGCTGTAGTATCAACATAGATGGACAAGGACTGTAACAATATTGGTCAAAACTAATGTAACTTCTCTGCTATCTAAGGCAGTTTTGTCTGTTTGGCATGAATACCATTTCCACATGCAACACTATACTGCTTGGGAAGTGCAATGCAGAATTCACTTCTCCACTGATCTTTGATCAGTACAGCACTCTACCAGCTTTTCTGTTTTCTGCTAAATTGATCTTTAATACAGAAGTTAACTCAATATAATGTTCATTCCAGATCCTGTCGTTATCATCATAGATTTGTCAGAGCGCACTAAACTCGGCAGTCATTAGCAATAGTATAGAGGAGCTCTTTTGACCATTATTGATGACAGACTTTAGAGAATGAAATAGCAATTTAAGATAATTCTTGGTATAATTCTGCATCTGTGCAGTTTTGCACAATCTACTAATCCTGCTTTGCCTCACTAATGATCCTACTTGCATCAGGGCAGACTGTACCTTAATCTAGCTTAATCTAGCTTGATTACTTTAGAGAAGTTCAATTGCCACTTTAAACACTATCAGCTTTTACCAGTAGCTCTTTACTTTGTAGGGACTTCATTTGGCTTAAATGGCTCAGAATAACATGCTCAAGTTGAGGTTTCCTTGGGAGAAAGTTGAGTCATTGTCTGAAAATGGGTGTCACAGTTTATGGTTAATGCTGTATCCATAGTTTACAAAATAGGCAATCTGCTTGTTACAATATTTGCAGGGTCCAACTAGCTTTCCAAAAAATATCTGAGGATTTCGTCAAGGCAAGTCTACTACATTGAGTGAGACCTGATTCTACTGTAACATTGCCCCCTCAATACTGCATTGGAAGAGATATTGGTATGGATTTTGCAGTCAATGATGAAGCAACAGTGTTCATGTGAACATATGAATGTGAAGCAGGTATTTGCTGTCTGGCCCCTTGAACTTGCACTGCCATTGAGAAGATCATGGTGGATCTGATTGTAATCTCAACTCCAAATCCCCATTTATCTTGATAACCTATCATCTCCTTGCTTACAAAGAGTCTATCCACCTCTGTTTTAAAATTATTCAAAGTCTCTGCTTTTACCATTTCTTCATGAAGTCAATCCCAAAGTCTCATAACATCTTAAAAAAAAATTCTCCTTACCTTTGTCTTAAATGGGCATTGTTAAATGATGGCCCCGGTTCTAGATTTTTCATCCAAGAGAAAACGTCCTCTCACATCTGCCCTATTAAGACCATTCAGGATCTTATATGTTTCAATCTAGTTCTTTCTTACCCTTCTAAACGTCAGCAGATACAAGCTAATTCATTGTACTTCTCCTCAGAAGACAACCTGCCCATTCAAGTATTAACATGGCAAACTTTCTCTGAACTGCTTCCAAGGCATTTATATTGTTCCTTAAGTAGGCAGACCAATATTGTACACAGTATTCCAGATGTCGTCTCACCAGGACCTGATTAATTGAAACTTAACTTGCCTAATTCTGTATTCAATTTTCCTCATAATAAGCAGTAACACTCTATTAGCTTTGCTAATTATTTGTCATACTTAAATCTACCCTTTTGCAATTCAACGGTAGGGCACTTAGATCCTTCTGCATCTCAGAGCTCTGCAATCTCTCAATATATAGATAATATGTTTCCTTTTAATCTTCATGCCAAAATTGTCAATTACATATTTTACCAGATATTCAATTTGCCAGATATTTTCCCACTAACTTAATCAAAATATATCTCCTTTTAGCTTCACCATATCCTCTTCATAACTTACTGTTCTATCTGTTGTAGTGTCAATAGCAAATTTACTAACCATAACCCCAGTGCCTTCATCCTGCTCATTACACCTCATCAAGTAGAAAAAGGCCCATTTTACCAAATAACTGCTTCCTGTTGATTTGCCAATCTGTTATTCATGCAACTATCTTACTTCCTACACTTTGAGCCCTTATTTTCCATATTAACCTTTAATAAGACACCTTATCAAATGCCTTCTTCAAATCTAAGTAGTGTATCTACTGGTTCCCTTTATCTACCCGTGTCTACCAGTGACCATACTAAACAATTCACATATCTGCTGTTAAAAGTGAAATTTTTATCATGTACCATTAGATGTGAAGAGTAATAAGGCCTTGTAGTGAAGTGCATTTTGTGAAGCCACACTGCCTAACTATATCATGAGGTAAAGTCATAACCATTAAGGTAATTTCTTAATTATTTTAAACACAGTTCCTGATAAAAAAAATTAAAAACTTAAACAGTTTGGCATATTTTAAGAAACCTTTGAAAAATAAATGAATAAATTTAGAATAAATGGGAAACTATGTACATTGAACGGCTTCAGAAAAGATGAGCTCAATAAAACAGTTGTTTTCATGGTTACAGAAAATATAGTGACAGCACAAAGTTAGTTGTAAAGGATGGATATCATAACTTAAATAGATGTTATGAACATCAGGAGTAAACTAAACCATTGCCCCCTGTCCTATCCATAATAAGTGAATGCTTTTAAAAAGCAAATATTTCTTTGCAGCTCCGGAATGTGAGGCCCACTAATGTAAGAGATGGAAGCTTTTCTTAGTATAAATAAGAGTTTAAAAAAAAAATATTCACACCAAAATTCTAAATGCTAAGTTACACATGCACATAAACATGAAAACAGATCCATACTCAAACGGACCCATACTTAATACATCCAGGGCAGTTATTTGAGTGGAACTGCAAAATAAGAAAGGGATGATCATCTTATTGGGATTGTACCAAAGACCCCCTAATGGTCAGAGGGAAATTGAGAAACATATTTGTAATGAGATTTCAATTATCTCTAAGAATAACAGGGTAGTTATGGTAGGGGAGTTTAACTTTCCAAACATAGACTGGGACTGCCATAGTGTTACGGGTTTAGATGGAGAGGGATTTGTTAAGTGTGTACAAGAAAAATTTCTGATTCAGTATATGGATGTACCTACTAGAGAAGGTGCAAAACTTGACCTATCCTTGGGAAATAAGGCAGGGCAGGTGACTGAGGTGTCAGTGGGGGAGCACTTTGGGGCTAGTGACCATAATTCTATTAGTTTTAAAATGGTGATGGAAAAGGATAGGCCAGATCTAAAAGTTGAAGTTCTAAATTGGAGGAAGGCTAATTTTGATTATATCAGGCAAGAACTTTCAAAAACTGGTTGGGTGCAGATGTTCGCAGGTAAACGGATGGCTGGAAAAAGGGAAGCCTTCAGAAATGAGCTTATGAGACTCTAGAGACAGTGTATTCCTGTTAGGGTGAAAGGAAAGTGGATAGGTGTAGGGAATGCTGGATAACTAAAGGAATTGAGGGTTTGGTTAAAAAAAGGAAGGAAGCATATGTAACATCAAGTGAATCCTTAGAAGAGTATAAAGGCAGTAGGAGTATACTTAAGGAAATTAGGAGGGCAAAAAGGGGACATGAGATAGCTTTGGCAAATAGGGTTAAGGAGAATCCACAGGGTTTTTACAAAGACATTAAGGACAAAAGGGTAACTAGGGAGAGAGTAGGACCCGTCAAAGATCAGCAAGGTGGCCTTTGTGTGGAGCTGCAGAAAATGGGGGAGATACTAAACGAGTATTTTGCATCAGTATTTACTGTGAAAACGGACATGGAAGATATAAAATGTAGGGAAATACATGGTGACATCTTGAAAAATGTCCAGATTACAGAGGAGGAAGTGCTGGATGTCTTGAAATGGTTAAAAGTGGATAAATCCCCAGGACCTGATCAGGTGTACCCTAGAACTCTGTGGGAAGCTAGGGAAGTGATTGCTGGGCCTCTTACTTGATATTTGCATAACTGATTATCACAGGTGAGGTGTCGGAAGATTGGAGGTGGGCTAACATGGTGCCACTATTTAAGAAAGGTGGTAAGGACAAGACAAGGAACTACAGACCAGTGAGCCTGATGTCGGTGGTGGGAAAGTTGTTGGAGGGATTCCTGAGGTACAGAATGTGAATGTATTTGGAAAGGCAAGGACTGATTACGGATAGTCAACATGGCTTTGTGCGTAGGAAATCATGTCTCACAAACTTAATTGAGTTTTTTGAGGAAGTAACAAAGAGGATTGATGAGGTCAGAGTGGTAGATGTGATATATATGGACTTCAGTAAGGCGTTCAACAAGGTTCCCCGTGGGAGACTGATTAGCAAGATTAGATCTCATGGAATACAGGGAGAACTAGCCATTTGGATGCAGAACTGGCTCAAAGGTAAAAGACAGAGGGTGATGGTGGATGGTTGTTTTACAGGCTGGAGGCCTGTGCCACATGGCTCAGTGCTGGGTCCACTACCTTTTGTCATTTATATAAATGATTTGGATTTGAACATAGGAGGTATAGTTAGTAAGTTTACAGATGACACCAAAATTGTAGGTGTGGTAGACAGCGAAGAAGGTTACCTCAGATTACAATGGGATCTTGATCAGATGGGCCAATGGGCTGAGGAGTGGCAGATGGAGTTTAAAATAGATAAATGCAAGGTGCCGCATTTTGTGAAAGCAAGTCTTAGCAGGACTTATACACTTAATGGTAAGGACCTACGGAGTATTGCTGAACAAGGAGACCTTAGAGTGCAGGTTCATAACTCCTTGAAAGTGGAGTCACAGGTAGTTAGGATAGCGAAGAAGGCGTTTGGTATGCTTTCCTTTATTAGTCAGAATATTGAGTACAGGAGTTGGGAGGTCATGTTGCGGCTGTACAGGTCATTGGTTAGGCCCTTTTTGGAATATTGTGTGCAATTCTGGTCTCCTTCCTATCAAAAGTATGTTGTGAAGCTTAAAAGGCTTCAGAAAAGATTTACAAGGATGTTGCCAGGGTTGGAGGGTTTGAGTTATCGGGAGTGGTTGAATAGGCTGGGGCTATTTTCCCTGGAGCGATGGAGGCTGAGGGGTAACCTTATAGAGGTTCATAAAATCATGAGGGGCATGGATAGCGTAAATAGACAAGGTCTTTTCCTTGGGTTGGGGAGTCCAGATCTAGAGGCCACAGGTTTAGTGTGAGAGGGGAAAGAAATAAAACTTAAGGTGCAACTTTTTCACACAGAGGGTGGTGTGTGTGTGGAATGATCTGCCAGAGGAAGTGGTGGAGGCTGGTACAATTGCAACATTTCAAAGGATGGGTATATGAGTAGTAAGGGTTTGGAGGGATATGGGCCGGGTGCTGGCAGGTGGGACTAGATTGGGTTGGGATATCTAGTCAGCATGGGCGAGTTGGACCAAAGGGTCTGTTTCTGTGCTGTACACCTCTATGATTCTATTATATGCCTCCATATATATACACTCCTGTTTATGCACACATCCATTTATGTACATACCTGTACACATGCACACCCATGCTCTTACACATTCACAAGATGAAGATGCAATCCAGGACGATAATGCAGATTTACCAATTACAAATAAATCAAGAATTCATCAGATGCAGGCCATTAAAAAAACATCACTCCTGAGGGATTAGTCTAGGCAGATTCAGATAACCAGCCCCATATATTAAAGTTATTGCAGGATTCCCTCAAACAGATGAATGTTAAATAAATAACACTTCCAGAATCATATATGCTGAAAGCAGTCCACATTGAAAGTTATGAAAAAGATCTGTCTTCATTTTGCAACACTGAGCAAGAGTTCAGCACACTTTTCAAAGAGGTGATCGTGAAACATCACTACCTTGTCAGATATTATAATTACAGGACATCTAAAATATTTAGCCTCTTGGTACGGAAGCAAATTGCGAAGATTATGACTGATAACAGTACATTTAATTGCAATGCTGACCCAGTGTGGCAATTACTTTAATGATTTAACCTGACTTGGCAGGTTTTACAGAGTTTTAGGACCTTCTTCCATTCAAATTTTAATTTCAGATTTGAAAGATTATGAAGCAGAAATCTTGTTGCTGCTAGAAGGGAAACTATTATAAACTTGTAGGGATAACTCATAGGGTAGTTGTAATAAAATTTAGTTGTCTTTGGAAACACGATTCACTGTGTGCTTGTAAAGTTCTTTCACTGAGAATTGGGCACAGAACTTCACTTACAAAGTACAAGTGTGAACTTTTCTCCAACTGTCCAACAAGTTTTACACAAACCAACAAAGAGACACAAAGCAAATGTATTTTCTGTTTTGAGAACCTGGAGTGATGTGAGCAATGGAGATGATTAGAAAATATATTGAGGATGAGAAACATCTGAATCTCAACATCAAGAAAATAATTCCCAATTTTCTGCTTAAGCTTGAAATAATGACTTCAGGATCTTGCTATGAAGTGGCAACTAGCTTAATTCCATGAATTCACCTCCCGTTATAAGATAAACTCATCTTATTTATATGTCACTTCTAATTCTCTTATTCCTTCAGAAACTAGACAGTGGTAATTCCTACTTGAAAATAGGTGCAGGCATCTGATGGCAGTAGCTCACTGCTTGTTGGTTCAGGCCTTCATTCAGCTCTATCATCATCACAATATCTGTACATGCACCATAGCCAACATCCTCTTTGACAAATTTGTCCCCGTAAGTTGGCATCAGCAAACCACCAGATTCATTATGTCATTATGCTTGCTCTCAGATCAAATAAGTCACCATTTCAACCTTTCAGGGCTTCACTTTGGAGCTGAGGATCACCCTTAATATGAAGGCTTTTGCCAGATATGGATATGTTTGCGTGTATGTATGCATGGGTAACTTAGCATTTAGAATTTTGGTGTGAATATATGAAAAAAGAATGCTCTATACTTGTACTGAGAAAAGCTTATGCAGGTTAAAATGAGGTAGCATTAGTGATCAGAAAAGAGCAGCACAGCACAGCATGCCGATTTTGTTGTTCAATGAGGTATCCCCTTTCCCAAATGAGCATTCATGCTCTTCCTTGACCAGCCTGAGAATTTTATCTTCAGATGGAGTGTAGAACTTCATGTCTACCCCTCAGCCAAACTTCCCCCTCACTAGTCATGCCAGGCTTAACTTATTTTGGGTGGAGTTGTTCTTGCAATGACACAAAGGGAGGATTAAGTATGATGGAAGCAGGTAGGAGAGTTCTTCATGGCGATGCAGGGGTAGGAGAGGTGGTGAAATGTTTCCTGGAGTATTAAGGAAGTGCAAAGGGCAGAAGTAGTTTAGGAAAATAAGCTGTGTCTCAACTATTAAATGGATATGATTTATGCAATAATGAGAATTGTAAACCATGAGCCTTAGTGAGACGCTTGTAAATATAAACATTCGTAACTAAGTAAAACAGTTAACTTCATTTTGTGACAACTAGTGTAGAGAGAGTAGACTGTGACAGTGCATGAGATAACCTTGATCATAACAATGACATCCTTGTCAAAAGGGCAACCCATAACTGTCTTCAGCAAGTTCTGACTTCAAAATAAAGAGTGATTGATAAGTCTGTGTGGCTAACCAGCTTTGTGCTGTAAATAACTGAGTCAAATCTTTCACTCATGTAAGTCGACTTTTAAATCCTAGGTCAGAGTTTCTATCACGTTGGAACAAGCAATTATTTTTCTTGTCTCAGCAGCATAACACATAATGGCCACAACATTTGGCTCCAGAGTATAGATTTTTTAGGGCTATGGAAGCTAGTTTGAGTGGAAAATGATAGCTGTGTTAAGTAGGCCTACACTGGTGTCAATTCCAGATGCCGGTTTGGTGTGAGTGTCATCAGAGATTTTTTTAGACCAGAGACATGCAGAGTAGGCAGAGCATGAGAGACATTAGTGTGTAATGCTGATTGGACTTAACAATGCAATTTTCAACATCAACACTGCACCTAATGCCCTCTAATAACTTTGAACAGCTGAACTTGCATTCAGCTACAAGGAACCCAAGCTCCACAAATGCAATTTTAAAATAATCATGAACTATTTTCAAGTTTGTAGCTGATTAACTTCTTCAAGGGCTGAAGAAGGGCTTATGCCCGAAACATCGATTCTCCTGTTCCTTGGATGCTGCCTGACCTGCTGCGCTTTTCCAGCAACACATTTTCAGCGCTGATTAACTTCTGCCAAGTTTGGAGGAGTGTCTGGTGGTCTGTACTACTACTTGAAGTTGCTGAAATTTGTGGGCAATGGTGTGGCAATTGCTAACAGTCTTGGTTCTCACATCTGCTCAGACCTCAGTTGTTCCCCATCATGGCTGATGTAGTTGCCACCTTGTTGACCTGCAACATGGCAGGGAAAATGAACATGGATGACACTGATGAGAACACTCTATTCTGAGAAGGTTGAGGAGAAGTAGAGAAGGGTTCTCCATAAGATACTATAATCACCCTGGTTTTTCAGTGGGCAGATTCCTTACTGTAACATCATAAGAACAGAGCACTGGCTCACTCAGCCTTCGAGCCTACTCTGGCAGTCAATACAATCATGGTCGATTATCCCCTTCAGTGCCCTTTTTGCCCATTACCCCCAAGTGCTTATCCATCACTAGTATTTATAACCTAGCAATCTCTACTATAACCATTCAATGACTGACTTCCACAACCATGAGTTTGAGAATTCTAAAAATTCAGAAACTTCTCAATCAACAAGTTTCTCCTCATCTCAGTCCAAAATGCTTTTCTCATATTTTGAAATTGTGTACTCTGGTTCTGGACTCCCCAGCCAGCAGAAACGTCTTACCTGCTTCCACCATGCTTTTTCTTTAAGTGTGTTATAAGTTCCAACGTGATCATTTTTCATTATTTGAAACTCTAGAAAATAAGAGTCCAGTTTCTTCGACTTCCATTCAAAGGTCATCCTACTCTTCTAGGAACAAGTCTGGCAAACATTCATTGCACTCCTTCCATACAATATCCTCTATGTAATAATGTCAATAATATCCTTCTTAAGATAAGGAAACTAAAACTCATTAAAGTATTTCAGCTGTGATCTCACCAAGGTTCTATTCCTTGAAGCAAGACTTTGCTACTCTTGTACTCAAATCCTCCTGCAATAAACACAAACACAACAATAGCCTTCCTAATTATGTGCATATCTCTTGTTAGCCTTCAGTGACTTAATGATAAGCACATCTGTACTCTTACCATTTAAGAAATATTCTGCATGTAGGTTTATCCTACCAAAGTGGATATTCTCATATTTTGCCATATTATATTCCATATGTTATGCTTTTGACTGTTCGCTTAGTCTGTAGAAATCCCCTTGAATCTGCTTTATATCTTGCTCACATTCTCACCTAGTTCTGTGTCATCTGCGAACATATAAATATAACATTTGGTCCCTGCATCCAAAATATTTATATATGTTGTAAATAGCTGTGACCCCAAGTACTGAGCTTCACAGTACTTCACTATTTACAGCCTGCCAATCCAAGAAGGACTCGTTTATTTGTAAACTGAGCAAAACACAGTGGCTGGATTTTTGTGGTAAAATGTATTATTCTGGAACTAGAACCAAATCCAGAATACCCTTCTGAGCTCTTTGCTTAATTAGAAGGTGGCAGCTTTGCAAATTTGGCATTTCCACTGGTACAGCTGTTTGCTGTTGAAGTTGCTAGATGAAAGAGAGTATCTCTCCATTTTGAGACACTGTGACAGGTACACGAAAAATTGTATGATTTGGATGGCAGTGCACAGTAATTGGGAGGATAAAGGTCAAGCGGTGATTATTGCCATCAGGGGATCCATCCATGGGCAATAGAAATTCCAAAAAAGAAGACACACAACACACCTTGGGATGACACTTTGCACAAACTTTGATGTAGTTGACAGACCCATCATGCACCGGGACAGCTTGGCTGCCAGTAAAATTCTAATAGTCTCACAAGATGGTCATCTTCGAGCATAGTAATTACCTTGAGCAGCCACTCACCTCTGGTCAGTCTGGATTAGTGGTGCTGGAAGAGCACAGCAGTTCAGGCAGCATCCGAGGAGCAGTAAAATCGACGTTTCGGGTTTTGCCGAAACGTCGATTTTACTGCTTCTCGGATGCTGCCTGAACTGCTGTGCTCTTCCAGCACCACTAATCCAGAATCTGGTTTCCAGCATCTGCAGTCATTGTTTTTATCTCTGGTCAGTCATCAGTTATACTGCTGTACGATCATATTACATGGGAGAAGAAGTAGAGCTGAAAATGTGTTGCTGGAAAAGCGCAGCAGGTCAGGCAGCATCCAAGGAACAGGAGAATCGATGTTTCGGGCATAAGCCCTTCTTCAGGAAAGATTCCTGAAGAAGGGCTTATGCCTGAAACGTCGATTCTCCTGTTCCTTGGATGCTGCCTGACCTGCGCTTTTCCAGCAACACATTTTCAGCTCTGATCTCCAGCATCTGCAGTCCTCACTTTCTCCTGGGAGAAGAAGTAGGCTACTTAGCCACTTGACGCTACAGTCACATTCAATAAGATCATGGCTGATCCATTTGTGTTTCAAATTCCACATTCCCATCCATCCCTGATAGGTGTTTGTTCTTTTGACTAACAAGAGTTACTTTAATTGAGACACAAATAGATTCTTGCTAAGCAAGGGGGTGAAAGATTGTTCAGGAGTTGGCAGAAATGTGAATTTGAGGTTATAAAAACTGATCAGTCAAGATCTTACTGAATAGCAAAGCAGGCTCAAGGGGCTGAATGGCATACTCATACTCCTTGTTCCAGGGTTTATTTGTACTATTGCCAAAAAATATTCAATAACTCCACCTCCACCACCATCTGTGGTAAACAGTTCCAAACTGCATAACTCTCTGATAGACAAATATTTTTCCCATCTCTGTCCTGAAAAGGATACTGCCTTGTCAAGACAATTCAGAATCTTATACATTTGACAATGTGTAAATTATATTTGTCAGGATCATGGGCTTTCTGTGATACATGGTGAACATTAGGGTTCCATGACTGTGCGCATGTTCTGTGACCAAGGACTTACTCCAGCTGCAAAAGATTGCACTTGCTGAATGTGTACATGGTGTGATCATACTCAGCACATCATGTAGGTGCATGCTCAGTATCCTGGCAGCAGTCATGATTCCTTTTTTGGGCATGTCAGCCAGCAGCACCATCAGTTTTGATGAGATTCATCAAGCCAGAGGCTGAATACTAAGTGATAATTGCTATCACTGACCAGTTAGGTCATCCACTGGAGACATGAACCAAGTATGCACATAATGAGAAGCGTTTTGTCACATGAGATGATATTACTGACCGCTTCTCATCCTGTCATAGTAACCTGCCATCTTTGCCTTTAATTGGTGCCATAGTGTTGTTTCTTGTAGCAGTCAATTCTTATATGACCCTTTACAGCACCTTGGAGCCATTCTGATTTACTGCTTCTTGTTCTTTCTTGCATTTTAACTCAATCCATCTATATTTTGTTTCTGCTGCAACTCTTCTTTATGGCTTGATTAGAATTCTTACTTATCATCTTCTTGTATTTGCTCAATATTCTTTTGCTGGTCCCTCCTGCTCCTTGTCAATTTTCTTTCATCAATCCACTTCCACATTGTGTCAGTGATCCATTGTTCTTTGTTGGTTTCTCTCCTCTGCTCCATGGTGCGTTCTGCACTCTTATTAATTACTCTTTTAATGACTTCCCACTGTTCCTCAACGTTACTCTCATTAGCACTTCAAACTAATTGAAGAGCACACAACACATGTCAAAGTCACTGCCATGCAAATTTATGCACCAAAAGAGAGAAACAGCGGAGAAAACTAAATGTTAAGAACAGTTTCAGGAGGCGCCCAACTGAGATATCAAACTACTGATTGATGGATTCAATGTTAAGCTCAATGACAGTCAATAAAGACTGAGCAAAATGATTGGGCCCCTTGATAAGCAAGCATGCTCAACAGAAACAGAAACAGCAATTTGGAGGACCTTCATCAAGCACAAGAGCAAGGATACCCACAAAAAGACATAGATGGTGACATCCTGAATAATATTGACTATATATGCATTGGTTGAGGGTGGAGGACAGCCTAACAAGATGTTTGGACTTGTTTGCATGTTCATAGTTCCTTGAAAGTGGAGTCTCAGGTAGCTGGGATAGTGAAGAAAGCATTTAGTATGCTTGCCTTTATTGATCAGAGCACTGTGCATAGCTGTTGGGAGGTTATGTTGCAACTGTACAGGACATTGATTAGGCCACTTTTGGAATATTGTGTGCAATTCTGGTCTCCCTCCTGTAGGAAGGATGTTGTAAAACTTGAAATGGTTGAGAAAAGATTTAAAGGATGTTGCCAAGGATGGACAGTTTGAGCTATAGGGAGAGGCTGATTAGTATGAGGCTGTTTACCCTGGAGCATTGGAGGCTGAGGAGTGACCTTATAGAGGTTTATAAAATCATGAAGGGCATGGATTGGGGAAATAGACAAAGTCTTTTGCCTGGGTTGGGGAGGCCAGAACTAAAGGGCATAGATTTAGGGTGAGAGGGAAAAGATTTGAAAGGGACCTAAGGGAGAACCTTTTCCCGCAAGGGATGATGCGTGTATGCAATGAGCTGCCAGAGGAAGTGGTAGAGGCTGATACAATTACAATATTTAAAAGGCATCTGGATAGGTACATGAACAGAAAGGATCTAGAGGGATATGGGCCAAGTGCTGGAAAATGAGACTGGATTAATTTAGGATATCTGGTCGGCATGGATGAGTTGGACCGAAGGGTCTCTTGTCTAGGTGACATCCTCCGTGCTTGGGAGCCTCCTATGAAGCGCGTCTATGGTCCAATATACCGGCCACTACAGCGGACAGCTGAAACTGACAACCGGAAGCGGCACGGACAGACCACTATAAATGCCGGAGGAAACACCACAGAAGCGCTTCACAGGAGGCTCCCAAGCACTGAGGATGTCACCTAGACAGGGGACAAAACGTTTGCAACAAAAATTTCCAGCTCGGCAAACAGAACCACAACAACGAGCACCCGAGCTACAAATCTTCACCCAAACTTTGGTCTCTTTTTGTGCTGTACATCTCTATGACTCTAACATCACAGTATCATTTCAGAGGTGGCGCTGTGTAAGTTGCTGCATCTTCAGCTGCTTCATTAAGGACCTTTCCTCCTTCATAAGGTCAAAAATGTGGATGGTTGATAATGATTACACAATGTGCAGCAGCAAACACGATACCTCAGACACTGAAGCAGTCCAAGCTCAAATCTAGCCAGATCTGGAAAATATCCAAGCTTGTGCTGACATGTGACAAGCAATACACAAATGCCAAGCAATGACCATCTCCAAAAAGATAGAATCTAACGAAAAGTCCTTGACATTCAACGATGTCACCATCACCGATTCCCCGCCCACCCACACCCCCCACCCCTCCCACTAGTGACATCCTGTGTGTCACTATTGAACAGAAACTCAACTGGACTCACCATATAAACATAATGGCCACATGGGCAGGTCAGAGGCTAGGAAACTGCTGTGAGTAACTCACCTCACTCCCAAAGCCTTACCACCATCTACAAGGCACCAGTCAGGAAAGTGATGGAATATTTCCCACTTGTCTAGATGAGTACAACTCTAACAACACTTAAGGAGCTTGGCACCATCCAGGACAAAGCAGCCCACTTAACTGGCTCCTCAACCAATGCTCAGTAGCAACAGTGTTTTGCTATCTATAAGATGTGCTGAAAACATTTGCAAAAGGTCTTTAGATGGCACCTTCTAAGTTCACAAACACATTCATCCCAAAGAACAAGGACAACAGATACATGGGAACACTACAATTGTCCATTCCTCTTCAAGCTACTCACCGTCCTGACTTGGAAATATATTGTAGTGCCTTAACTGTTGCTGGGTCAAAATCTTGGAATTCCCTCCCACGGCATAGTGAGTCAACCTACAGCACATGGTCTTCAGCAGTTCATGGGCAACTAGGGATGGGCAATAAAATGCTGGTCAGCCAGTGATGCTAATTTCCCCATGGGTGCATAAAACAATCAGTGGCTCACTGATTGTGGGCTTTTATTATTAGTCATGATTTTGAAGTTTCATTATTACCATCGCTATTAATGAAATGCTAACTTCCTTTTTAGTTTTAGGTAGAATGCGTATTCTTGATTCAGGTGGGGTCTATTATTCAGTCTCTGACATCAATGCAATAAGATTTTAAAATGAATTACAAGAGCTACTGGAAATGAAATGAACAGTGTTTAATTATTGAATATTAACTGTTCTTCCCAATGTAGCAGTTGAGTTTGGTATCAACCCACTTTCTACTCAACTGAAGTGTTGGTTTAACTTGGATCATTCTAATTCGGAAACCTACTCCTCACCAATGGGATTTAAATGTGAAGCTTTGGCTTAATCCACTTGATCAACCCAGTGGCACATTTTCTATGTTTAAGGGTGCCAAAACATCATACTTGTAGAAAAGAAACTGATATCATTAATAATCCATGAAATTACCTCATAATTACCCTAATTAGCCATAATTATTGCATGGGCTGGATACATAAATAGGAAGATTGTCTTCATGAGTATAATTTTGAGGCATTTAACTCGTTTTTGTCTGAATTTCACTGAAAAGCCTTAAGATGTTTTTTACTCTGGTTTATGAGTGAGAATTTTAACTCTTTCCTCCCTGAAGTTGATGAATATAATTTGAGATATAGACTTGAAGGTGTTAAAGGAGTTATTATAACAAAAGGTAACATACACAATCAAAAATACAAGAAATGGCATAAAAATTGGTGAAGTACTTATCCCCATAAAAGGCTGAATTCTACATCTTCCCAGGATGGAATGGTAGGCAGCATGTGAAATAAATTTGGATGTTCTAACAGCATCACAGTGTCCATTGTCTAATTGGTCCAACATTACCTGCAGAAATATTTTGCCCTTGTTTGGGGCGGAGTTGTACAGCTCATTTATGTCCATGGGCTAATTAAAATTCTGAAGTCACCACTTAATGGCTTTTTAAATGTCTCCATCTGCCACTGCTAGGTTTTTCCCCCCAAAGTTCCAGGCTTTTGTCATTTGTTCATGAGACGTGGACATCATTGACCAGGGCAGCATTTATAACCCAACCCTAATTGCCGTTGAGATGGTTGTGATGAGATGCTCTCTTGAAATGCTACAGTCCTTAAGATATAGGTATAACTATAATAGTGTCGACAGGAAGGGAATTCCAAGATTTAACCCATGACATTGAAGGAACTGTGATATATCTTTAAGTCAGACTGGTGAGCAGTTGGACAGGAGTCTTCAGGTTCCCATGAATATGCTTTCTTGTTCTTCTTGTTCTTAGTGACCATGGATTTGGAAGGTGTTTTCAAATAAATCTGGGTGAGTTGGTGCAGTGTATCTTGAAGATAGTATCCGCTTGCAATGTGCATCGATGGTGTAGGAAGTGAATGTTGTAAGTAATGGATTAGATGCCAAACAAGTGGACTGCTTTGTTCTGGATCTTGTCAAGCTTTTTTGGAGCTGCACTCATTCAGAGAAGTCGAGAACATTTCATCATACTGTTGATTTCAGCCTTGGTAGTCAGCTACAGAGTTTCTAGCCCTTAACATGTTCTTGTGGTCCAATTCATTTTCCACTCAATGGTAATCCATAGGATGTTAATTGTGAGGGATTAAGTGATAGTAAGGCCATTTAGCATCAAAGGGAGATGATTAGATTCTCTCTTGTTTGAGGTGCCCATTTTGTGGCACTTGTGTGGAACTAACATTATTGCTACTTATCAGCTAAAGCCTGGATATTGTTGTCATCGCATGGAATGTGGATATGGACTGTTTTATGTTGTGAATGCTGCTGAAAACTGTGTAACTGCCAGTGAACATCACCACCACTTCAAACAGTAGAATGGGGAAAGGTCATAGGCGAAGAAGCTAAGCTGATTGGGCCTAAGTCACAATCCTGAGGGACTTTTGCATAGATGTCCTGGAACTGAGGTGATAGACCTCCAACCACAAACATCTTCCTTTGTTTTAGGTATGACTCCAACCAGTGGTGAGTTTTCAGCTTTAACCCCAATGATGTCAGTTTTGCCTGGGTTCTTTGATGCCATACTCAGTCAACGGCTTTGATGAAAGGGCAGCCACTCTTTTTTCATCTCTGGAGTCCAACTGTTTTGTCTATGTTTGGACCAAGGCTGTAATGAGGTCAAGAATTGGCCTGATAAAACCAAAACGGAACATCAGTGAGTGGGTTATTGTTGAACAAGTGTTGTTTGATCACACTGTTGTGTTCCATAGTCTAACCAGACCATAAGGGCTTCTCTCTTACAGAGAGAAGCGACTGATGGTGATTTACCTCAGATCCATCAGACCTCAGGTGAGGGAAGAGGTAGAGAAGGAAAGTCCTTCATGGTAACCTCAAACCAGTGATGGGGAATTGAACCCACACTGTTGGCATCACTCTGCTCTGTAAACCAACAATTCAGCCAACTGAGCTAAACCGATAAGCGTATTGATGATAACTCCATCATTTTGCTAATAATCAAGACTAGACTGATGGGGCAGTAATTGGCTGGGGTGAATTTGTGCTGCTTTTTTTGTGGACAGGCCATGGCTTGGCGATTTTCCACACTCTCTGGAAGTTGCCAGTGTTATAGTTGTACTAGAATAGGTTTGCAAGAGGTACATCAAGTTTGGAGCGTAAGTCTTCAGTGCTATTGACAAAGTGTTGTCAGTGTGCTCCGGGTGCTCCGGTTTCCTCCCACCGTCCAAAGATGTGCAGGTCAGGTGAATTGGCCATGCTAAATTGCCCGTAGTGTTAGGTAAGGGGTAAATGTAGGGGTATGGGTGGGTTGCGCTTCGGCGATTGGTGTGGACTTGTTGGGCCGAAGGGCCTGTATCCACACTGTAATGTAATCTAATCTAATCTAATCTGTACTTAGCCTTTGCAATGTCAATTGCATTCAGCCATTTCATCAAATTAGGTGGTGTAAATTAAATTGTCTGAAGAATGGAATCTGTGATGCTATGGTCCTCAGGAGGAAACCAAAAAGGATCATCCACATTGCAATGCTGGTTGAAGGCTTCACTCACTGAGGAGGAAGCCATTGTATCCTTAACCATTTCATGACATTTTTATTATTGTGATACCAATAACTGGAGCCCCAGGTATGTGATTTAAAGTGTCATCATTAACAAAGCATACTTTGATGTAAAATAGTAGGTACGGACAGTAAAGAAATAGTGACCCACAAGTGCTCTGTTCTCGACCACTCTCCAAAAGGGGACTACCTTCCTTGCTCCATAACCTCTGGAATTAGATCCAGGTTGACATCAGTGAAGGACCATCCTACCTTTGGTGCAAGCCCTTGGAATTCTGTGTGTCACATTTCTATCTCCTAGCACTGTGGAAGGTTTTGGCACAATTAGAAAATCTCTTTTAGATAACCAGCAGCATCAGAGACAGCTGCAATGGGAATCTAAAACAATTCCACCCTTCTGATCCATATTTGTTTCTGTCCTACTGGCTCTAAGTGGAGAGGAGAATTATCTCTTTATCCACTAGTAGCCCATAAAAATCTAAACTTCAATTAGTTTCCATCAGAAGCAGGCTTCTGAACCATAAACAAACCCAGCTCCTTCTTCCCATCTCTTTGGTAGAAGTTGAACCTATTTTCAAGAACACTGGTGTAATAGTTTATAGTCCAAGTGTTTAACATCAATACCAAATAATTTTAGATTAAATTGAATTCCACAATATATTTGAATGGCAATCACAAGAATATCCCTAAGACACACTGATGTCAAAGCAAATTACTTCAGACAATGGCCATTTAATCAGTTCCGATGTTACAATTTGGATTTTTGCTGCAGAGTTTGATAGCGAGAGTCAAGAAATTTCCTGATTTGTTTTCTGTCCTGAATAGTAGGATCGTTGTTCTGAGGAGGATATGATCAGTGGCACCATTCAGGACCTGTGGTATTCGAATGCAGATTGGAGGCAGACGCAAGCACATAAAATGCTGGATTTGGTTGTCCATAGATTTGTACCAGTTGTTTTGATAAACAATAGGCTCTCTCGCCCTCACCTCTAATATCATCATCCCCATCTCTTTCCCTGTCAACTCATCCCAACCCATGGCCTCAACAATCTTCCAGTTGCTCCTCATACCTGTTGCCAACAGAATATGAGTCATGCTAATTCATGACATGCCCACTCATCACTATCTCATGAAAACTGTAAAGAGAAAAGTTGTCCATTATAAAAAATACATTTTGGTCATGAAAACTCATTCAATACTTTTAAACCCTTATCAAAACAGACTTCTATTCATTAACTTGCATTTTAGACAGTTAATGTTTTAATAATGTCTTTGATTGTCAATATAACTGTGAACTGACATGTTCCCAGCATCACATGTGATAATTGTAAGCAGGCAGTCATGCATTACGAATGCTGTAATAAGAACACTAAGGGATAAAGAGCTGTTAAAACTACCATAACAGATTTTATCTATCACTCACAGGTGTAGGCAATAGTTTTTTCAAGCAACTACGCTGTTCAATAATTTGCCAGTATTGCATATCTTATCCACAGTTTAGACTGCTCTAAAACTTAATAACTTTTGCACTGCAGGACAAGAATCTCATTTGAAAATGGGGACTATTTAAACTTAGCACAGAGCACAAAGCTTTCCTACATGTGGAAGACCTGTCCTACCCTGGTTTGCCCCAGGGCAAGTAGTTTCTGATGTGATCTCAGATCTATGATTTATCTGCCATCTTAGAAAAGCCAAAAATTCTCTATGGTTTAAAACTTCCCAATAAATCTGCTTCTCCCAACACAGATGCTGCCAGACCAGTTAACAACTAACATTTTCTGTTCATATTTTTGATATTCCTCAGCCATTGGAAATGCTATTTTAAAATAAATGCTATTTTAGTAAATGTAAGATAAAATAAGATCAATTCATAAAGTATGAATATAAATAGAAAATGCTATAAATACTGTGCAACAGTGGAGAGAGAAACGTAGTTGTACCCTTCCATTTTCCACAAATATATTTTGACTTGCTGAGTGTTTAGAATATTTTTGTTTTGCTTCTGGCTGATTTCTTTGTTTCATTCTTATGCTAATCTAGAAAATATCCATTTTTCTTCTACTGAGACACATAATTAGGTGATAATGCTCCTCATTAAGGATCATTGACATACTGAATTTCTTCCTTTTCCCACTCCATATTTTATAATGCTTTTCCTTTTCAGCTAATCCTTAACCTATTATATAAGCTTGGACTGTATTTTGTTGCAGTAGAATGCTACAAGATCATAATGAGATGACATGTTGAATAACTTTGAAGGCATAAAGGCTTTACATTATAATGTGGATAGCGTGTGACTGTTCTGATTTCACATTGCTTATTTGTTGGCAATCACTATTCTGCCATCGCTTAATCTTGCGGCTATTATTTTTGTTGATTTTTGTAGCAATCTACTGAGCAAAGGATATTGAACATGTTTTGATGTTGATTGCTGTGGGAACTCAACCTGCTAACCTAACCCTTATCCGTCCAGCTCCTTGTTAGGCAATCTCTTTGCTGCCTGGTCCTTTGATGTGTAAATGCTTTTCTTTCTTTATTTCTGCTTCATCAATTCTGTATTTGCTGAAAGTCCTTGCACTTCTGACTACCTAGATTTAAATTTTTATCCTTACTTTGAAATTCATCCATGGGCTGACCCTTCCCAATCTATGTGATCTTTCCCAGCGTTACAACCTTCCAAAATCTCCACAAACCTCAAACTTTGGCCTTTTGTTCATCCAACAGGGTTGCAATTTTTTGTTTTGAGCCCGAGCAATGGTAGACATGGTGGGGGGGTTGGGGTCTGTAACAAGAAGAGTACCACAGAGATCAGTGTTGGAGCCTCGAATCTATACAATTCATGTTCATGGCATGGGTCCAGCTACCTAATGTAAGGTAGCTAAATTTGCTAATGATGCTAAGGTAGGTAAGAAAGTAAGTTGTCAAGAGGAGGTAATGAGTCTTGAAAAGGATGTAAGCCAGTTCAGTGAGTGGACAAAAAAGTAGCAGATGGAGTATAATGTGATAAAATGGTAATTTGTCCAATTTGGCAGGAAGACGAGAAATACAGTACATTACTTAAATGGAGAAAAATTGCAGAATTCTGTGGTACAGAGCAGTCTGGGTGTACAGTGATTAGGAGGACAAATGGAATGTTAGTAACTTTTCAAACTGGAATGGAGTATAAAACCTTGTAAGACTTTGGTTTTACAATTTCTATGGCAGGTGAGACCACATCTGGTGTACTGTGTCCATTTTTGATCTCTATATTTGAAAGAGTATATAGAGTCATAGTGCTGTATAGCACGGAAACAGACCCTTCATTCCAACTTGTCCACGCTGACCAGATATCCTAAATTACTCTAATCCCATTTGCCAGCATTTGACACATATCTCTATCAACCCTTTCTATTCATGTACCCATCCAGATGACTTTCATTTGTACCCAAGAAGTTTGTGGGAAGCTAGAGAAGCGAATGCTGGGCCTCTTGCTGAGATATTTGTATCATCGATAGTCACAGGTGAGATGCCGGAAGACTGGAGGTTGGCTAATGTGGTGTCACTGTTTAAGAAGGGCGGTAAAGACAAGCCAGGGAACTATAGACCAGTGAGCCTGACTTTGGTGGTGGGCAAGTTGTTGGAGGGAATCCTGAGGGACAGGATGTACATGTATTTGGAAAGGCAAGGACTGATTCGGGATAGTCAACATGGCTTTGTGCGTGGGAAATCATGTCTCACAAACTTGATTGAGTTTTTTGAGGAAGTAACAAAAAGGATTGATGAGGGCAAAGTGGTAGATGTGATATATATGGACTTCAGTAAGGTGTTCGACAAGGTTCCCCATGGGAGACTGATTAGCAAGGTTCGGTCTCATGGAATACAGGGAAAACTAACCATTTGGATACAGAACTGGCTCAAAGGTAGAAGACAGAGGGTGGTGGTGGAGGGTTGTTTTTCAGACTGGAGGCGTGACCAGTGGAGTGCCATAAGGATCAATGCTGGATCCTCTATTTTTTGTCATTTACATAAATGATTTGGATGTGAGCATAAGAGGTACGGTTAGTAAGTTTGCAGATGACACCAAAATTGGAGGTGTAGTGGATAGCAAAGAGGGTTACCTCAGATTACAACAGGATCTTTACCAGATGGGCCAATGGGCTGAGAAGTGGCAGATGGAGTTTAATTCACATAAATGCGAGGTGCCGCATTTTGGGAAAGCAAATCTTAGCAGGACTTATACACTTAATGGTAAGGTCCTGGGGAGTGTTGCTGAATAAAGAGACCTTGGAGTGCAGGTTCATAGCTCCTTGAAAGTGGAGTCACAGGTAGATAGGATAGTGAAGAAGGCATTTGGTATGCTTTCCTTTATTGGTCAGAAAATTGAGTACAGGAGTTGGGAGGTCATGTTGCAGCTGTACAGGACATTGGTTAGGCCACTGTTGGAATATTGCGTGCAATTCTAGTCTCCTTCCTATCGGAAAGATGTTGTGAAACTTGAAAGGGTTCAGAAAAGATTTACAAGGATGTTGCCAGGTTTGGAGGATCTGAGCTACAGGGAGAGGCTGAACAGGCTGGGGCTATTTTCCCTGGAGCGTCGGAGGCTGAGGGGTGACCTTTATAGAGGTTTACAATTATGAGGGGCATGGAGAGGATAAATAGGCAAAGTCTTTTCCCTGGGGTCGGGGAGTCCAGAACTAGAGGGCATAGGTTTAGGGTGAGAGGGGAAAGATATAAAAGAGACCTAAGGGGCAACTTTTTCATGCAGAGGGTGGTACGTGTATGGAATGAGCTGCCAGAGGATGTGGTGGAGGCTGGTACAATTGCAACATTTAAGAGGCATTTGGATAGGTATATAATAGGAAAGTTTTAGAGGGATATGGACCGGGTGCTAGCAGGTGGGACTAGATTGGGTTGGGATATCTGGTCGGCATGGACAGATTGGACCGAGGGGTCTGTTTCCATGCTGTACAACTCTATGACTCTATCTAATTGTCATAATTGTATATTTGCATTAGAAGCAGTTTAGAAAAGGTTCATCCAGCTCATTCCTGGGATGGGAGTAATTGTATGAGGAAAGGTTATATGGACAGCCTGTACTTATTGGAGTTTAGAAGAGCAAATCTTATGGAAAAATACAAGGGATGATGGGAATGTTCAGTGGATACAGCGAAGATGATTCCTCTTGTAGGGAACCTAAAACTCGGGAATACAATTTAAGAACAGGCCTCCTGTTATTGGGGAGAAAGTGAGGTCTGCAGATGCTGGAGATCAGAGCTGAAAATGTGTTGCTGGAAAAGCGCAGCAGGTCAGGCAGCATCCAGGGAACAGGAGAATCGACTCCTGGAATTCCTGAAGAAGGGCTTATGCCCTAAACGTCGATTCTCCTGTTCCCTGGATGCTGCCTGACCTGCTGCGCTTTTCCAGCAACACATTTTCAGCTCCTGTTATTGGGGGCTGAACTTGACAAATTAACAAGAAATCTTCAGGGAAACAGGACAATGATTGTTTATTTGATACATTCATGTGGACAGGATGTTTTCAGACAAGATAAACTCACTCAGTTGAGGTACATAACATCTTCAATCTTCAAACAAATTACAGCATACAAATGACAATTTCTACATTTCAATATCCATTTGTCCCACATTATCTTTGTTTTCCCACCATATTTTTAGGCATTATCTGTTCCTCACTGAGCATGGCTTCTAGTTACCAACTTTGAAAGTTTGAATGTCTTGTTTCTTAGTTCCCACATGCTCGGATAGTTTTGCTAATTAGTGAATATGTGGCTAAAATTTCAACCCAAACTATGTAACCTTTTTATCTTCGCTTTAAGATGGAGATGAGGAGAAATGATTCTTTTTTTCTCTCGAAGACTTGTTAGTCTGTGAAATTCTCTTCCTCAGAAGGTAATTGAGGATATATAATTTAACTTATTCAAGGCAGAGTTCGATAAATTTTTGATAGACCAGGAAGAGCTCTGGGCAACAGACAGAAAAGTAAATTGAGATGACAACAAGATAATCCATTACATTGTTAAATGCTGGAACAGGTCTCTTGGGCAAACTTGCCGAATTCTGCTCCAAAGTCCTCTACCCCTATACTCCTCTGCTGTTCCCAACAGGTGGGGATGGGGGGAGTAGAGAGAAAGAGATTACTTAAGGAAGAGTGTAGATGAACAGGTGAAGTTCCCAATGCTTAGTCTCCTGAAATTTCATGGATAGTCGTCAGGCAGCCAGTCACTCTTGGGCCTACTGAGACCCTTCAGAATGTTTTACTTGACACCTGACCAAGTGATCATACCTTGTGCAGGACCTATGCAGCAGAAATGTCAATTCTGCAAAGACAAAACATCAAAAATTGCACTCTCTCTCCTGAGGAGGAAACTTGAAGTCTCCAGTAACAGCTAGCTGGCATCCTTGCACCTTACTCTGCAAATCCCAATTGAATGAGCAATTAAAAAAAAATCACAGGCACTAAAGTAATAAATTTTTAATTAGTGAGTGAAAAACTGAGTTTTGCAAAAAAAAAGCACTTGTGTCAATATCAAAGAATTGACAAAAAAAGAAAGAAAACAAGACATCAATTCTGGGTGGTCCAGGATTGTGTTTTTGTTTTTTACTGCATGCTCCCTTTCCCCTACCTCTGAATCATATACGTCTCTGCAGTTCTATGTCAACTTGTGCCTTCTATATATAATAATCCTGCTAACTATGTCAAGTTGTTGTGTGGTGGGAAGAAATAACCCAGCCCAGATGCTGAAGTTATCTTTTACCTTTTATCAAGCATATTAACAGGAACCAAAGAACAGACTAACATCTCTCCTCTGACTCCCAGAACAGTGGTTAACAATGTACTTACAGTATCAAGATATCAATGTTCATATTATCCACAATGACTCAAGAGATTAAATTCAAATTTGTAAATGCCATTGATAGAATATCATTTTTGGACAGAGTCCATCCACTCCTTGTTCTTTGCTGCTTGCCTAACCTGTTGGTTGGAGTTAACCCACTCCCTGAATGCCCAGATATGCTTGTGTTGTCTCAGCCTTGTTGGCCATGGTCCATCCACTCCCTGTTCTTTACTGCTTGCCTAGCCTGTTGGTTTGGGTTCACAAACTCCCTGTGTTTTCTAGACTTGGCTTATGTTACATGAACCCGTTCATTCCATTCTTGAAAACATTAAAGACGTGCAAACACCTTCACAAATCTGAAGAGGAAAAAAAAGAATGAAAACTTTGAAGAGTGTCAATTTTAATGTATTTTGGCCAAGTAACAATTAAAATCTCGAAAAATGACTACATTTCAGAATAGAGAAAGTGAGGACTGCAGATGCTGGAGATCAGAGTCAAGAGTGTGGTACTGAAAAAACACAGCAGGTCAGGCAGCATCTGAGGAGCAGGAGACCCGATATTTTGGGCAAAAGCCCTTCATCAGGAACCAGGATGTCTAACTAGCACTCTGATTCCAAATTCTTTCCACATAGACAGAGGTTGCTGGCACTAGTCTTTCTTCCTGGAACTGTCATGTTTGACTGAATTCCCTTTGCATTCAATTGTCGAGTAAACTCCAAGAAAATTGTCTTCAGAAACTCTTCCTGAGAGGTAAAGATGACATTGTGTGTGTTTTCATCTTACATTTTGGTGCCTTTCTGACAAATTTCAAATTCTGCTTCACTGTGTTCTAAACTGCAATATTCTTATTTACTCATCGATTGAGTTAAGTGACTACGATCCCTGAATGTTCTGTTCCAAGTAAATGCATCATTATTGGTGTTTGTACGGAGTTCCTTTACCTTAGCATAGTGTTCTTTCTTTTAAAGTTAAAAATATATTTCTATAGACCCACATAATCCTTTTAAAAAATGTTATAATTGGATCGTAGAGTGTTGATGTAGTCTACGTAGACTTCAGAAAGACTTTTGATGATGCCTTGTTTGGGAGGGTGGTTAAGGAGCTAAAAGCCTATGAGGTTCAGGGCAACTTGTCAAATGGATCCAAATTTAGCTTACTGGCAGAATTAAGAGAGAGATAGTCAAAGGATGTTTTTGTGCTTTGATGTCTGTGTTCATTTGTGTCCCAAAGTTCCATTCTGGATCTTGTTTGTTGTTAACATTAATGACCTAGACATGAATGCAGAAGTTATCGTCAGTAAGTTTGCAGATGATATGATAATTGGTGGTGTGGTAAATAGCAAAGAGGAAAATCTTAGACTATAGGATGATATAGATTGGCTGAACAGTGGCAAATGGAATTTAACCCAAAAAGTGTGAAGTGATGAATTTTAGGAGAACTAACAGGGCAAGACAATACACTTTGAATGATAGTACCTAATTGGTACAGA
This sequence comes from Chiloscyllium plagiosum, assembly GCF_037043375.1. NCBI lineage: Eukaryota > Metazoa > Chordata > Chondrichthyes > Orectolobiformes > Hemiscylliidae > Chiloscyllium > Chiloscyllium plagiosum. The sequence continues at coordinate 57,340,229 of NW_028270151.1, forward strand.
GGATCAGAATAACCATGGTATGAGTATCCGTAGATCACTAAAGGGAGCAGGATGGATAGATAAGATGGTTAAGAAGGTATATGGGATATTTGTCTTTATTAGTGAGGTCATTGAATACAAGAACATGGAAGTTATGATGGAGCTGAATAAAACATAAGTTTAGTCAGAATGAAATCCCGTGAGCAGTTCTGGTTACTACACTACAGGAAGGATGTGATTATGTTACATAAAATGCAGAAGAGATTCACGAGGATGTTAGTTGGACTCCAGAAATCCAGTTGTCAAGAAAGATCAGATAGGCTGGGACTATTTTCCTTGGAGTCGAGAAGGTTGAGAGAAGATTTGATTGAGGTATATAAAGTTCTGATGGGCATAGACAGGATAGATTGAGATAACCATTTCTCCTTAGTAAAAGGGTCAATACGCACCATTTTAAAGTATGGAGCAGGAGGTTTTGAGAAGATTTGAGAAAAGAAAATCACCCGGAGTGTTGCAAATATCTGGATCTCGCTAGCTGAATGAATGGTTGAGACGGGAACTTTCAAGACATTTCAAAACGATTTAGATGAACATTTGGAATGACATAGCATTACAAAGTGATGGGTCGAGTGCTGAAAAATGGGATTAAATGGATGGATGTTTGATGAGTGATGTGGGCAAAATATGAGGAAGGACCTCTTTTCAAACTGTAAAAATCTCTGTGATTTTATGATTCTATTTCTTCATAACATCTGTATTCTTGGGCGAAATGAAACTTACCTTGTAGTCAAATGCTTCAAAGCAATCAAAGCATAAAGTTACAGAAAAAAAAGAAGCACATATGCACCCTTTAAGTCTAACTAATACAAATGATGCATTTTTTGATATTATTACACAGGTAATTTAGAAAGAAGCTCTATTCTTAACAAACTAGCAGTTATATTGTTTTTTTCCCCTGTAATACGTATAATTATTAAGTGAAAGGGCTATAATAGCAAATTCCACTGTACAATTTGGCATTTTGATTTTTGAAATTTTGCACAAAAAATAGGAGGTTCTGACATACCCTGGTATGTCTTCCCATATATATCAAAGTTGAATATATCAAAGTGTTTAAGAGCCAGTAATAGTCTGAGTGTTTCCTTTCCCATATCAGTGTATCAATTCTGGTTGTCGATCTAAATTTTTAGCTGAAAATGTGTTGCTGGAAAAGCGCAGCAGGTCAGGCAGCATCCAGGGAACAGGAGAATCGACGTTTAGGGCATAAGCCCTTCTTCAGGAATGAGGAAAGTTTGTCCAGCAGGCTAAGATAAAAGGTAGGGAGGAGGGACTTGGGGGAGGGGCGTCGGAAATGTGATAGGTGGAAAGAGGTCAAGGTGAGGGTGATAGGTCAGACTGGGGTGGGGGCGGAGAGGTCAGGAAGAAGATTGCAGGTTAGGAAGGCGGTGCTGAATTCGATGGATTTGACTGAGACAAGGTGGGGGGGAGGGGAAATGAGGAAACTGGTGAAATCCGAGTTCATCCCTTGTGGTTGGAGGGTTCCTAGGCGGAAGATGAGGCGCTCTTCCTCCAATCGTCGTGTTGTTGTGGTCTGGCGATGGAGGAGTCCAAAGACCTGCATATCCTTGGTGGAGTGGGAGGGGGAGTTAAAGTGTTGAGCCACAAGGTGGTTGGGTTGGTTGGTCCAGGTGACCCAGAGGTGTTCTCTGAAACGCTCCGCAAGTAGGCGGCCGGTCTCCCCAATATAGAGGAGGCCACATCGGGTGCAGAGGATGCAATAGATGATATGTGTGGAGGTGCAGGTGAATCTGTGGCGGATATGGAAGTTTCCTTTGGGGCCTTGGAGGGAGGTGAGGGAGGAGGTGTGGGCGCAAGTCTTGCACCTCCTGCGGTTGCAGGGGAAGGTGCCGGGAGTGCAGGTTGGGTTGGTGGGGGGGTGTGGATCTGACGAGGGAGTCACGGAGGGAGTGGTCTTTACGGAATGCTGATAGGGGAGGGGAGGGAAATATATCCTTGGTGGTGGGGTCCGTTTGGAGGTGGCAGAAATGACGGCGGATGATGCGCTGTACATGGAGATTGGTGGGGTGGTAGGTGAGGACCAGTGGGGTTCTGTCCTGGCCTCCGCGATAAAAAACCGCTCCACGCTTGCAGCCATGCGCCGCTACCTACATTCCCTGCAACTCGACCTACCCCAGCTCAGGACAACACTCTCACAGACCTGCAAAGGACCTCTACTGTTCTTCATCCACAGAAGGATCCATAAACTAAACAAACAGTTTTTCCTAGCCATATCGGAAATTAAAGACAGTAAGTACCAAAAACTTTCATGTACTTACCCCCACACTCCGGATTCCTCAACTGTTCCAGAATCTTCCATTGGCCTCCGAAATCAGTCTGGCGCCATTACACACGCGGCCGCTACATCGCCCGTGGCAATGGCCGCTGCCGCCGCCGATGACGTCACTTCTGCCCCCAAAGACCTCGCAGCCTCCGCGATAAACCAGGACAGAACCCCACTGGTCCTCACCTACCACCCCACCAATCTCCATGTACAACGCATCATCCGCCGTCATTTCCGCCATCTCCAAACGGACCCCACCACCAAGGATATATTTCCCTCCCCTCCCCTATCAGCATTCCGTAAAGACCACTCCCTCCGTGACTCCCTCGTCAGATCCACACCGCCCCACCAACCCATCCTCCACTCCCGGCACCTTCCCCTGCAACCGCAGGAGGTGCAAGACTTGCGCCCACACCTCCTCCCTCACCTCCCTCCAAGACCCCAAAGGAAACTTCCATATCCGCCACAGATTCACCTGCACCTTCACACACATCATCTATTGCATCCTCTGCACCCGATGTGGCCTCCTCTATATTGGGGAGACCGGCCGCCTACTTGCGGAGCGTTTCAGAGAACACCTCTGGGACACCCGGACCAACCAACCCAACCACCCTGTGGCTCAACACTTTAACTCCCCCTCCCACTCCACCAAGGATATGCAGGTCTTTGGACTCCTCCATCGCCAGACCACAACAACACGACGGTTGGATGAAGAGCGCCTCATCTTCCGCCTAGGAACCCTCCAACCACAAGGGATGAACTCGGATTTCACCAGTTTCCTCATTTCCCCTCCCCCCATCTTGTCTCAGTCAAATCCATCGAATTCAGCACTGCCTTCCTAACCTGCAATCTTCTTCCTGACCTCTCCGCTCCCACCCCAGTCTGACCTATCACCCTCACCTTGACCTCTTTCCACCTATCACATTTCCGACGCCCCTTCCCCAAGTCCCTCCTCCCTACCTTTTATCTTAGCCTGCTGGACAAACTTTCCTCATTCCTGAAGAAGGGCTTATGCCCGAAACGTCGATTCTCCTGTTCCCTGGATGCTGCCTGACCTGCTGCGCTTTTCCAGCAACACATTTTCAGCTCTGATCTCCAGCATCTGCAGACCTCACTTTCTCCTCAAAGATCTAAATTTTTAGAACAGTATCTCATCAGTCTCATTCTTTATCTGATTCATCTTATTGAATGAGGACTGCACCTACCTTCAGATCATTGTCATCAGTCTTGATCTAAAAGGGCTTAATGCAATTTGAGGCAGCTGACACAACTTCGCTGATTAAGATGGCTTTCAACCTCTCAAAATGCTTGACACTTCACTAACAGCACTCACTTTGTGTTCTTTTAACATTGGAACAGCTATAGTGTTGAAGTTTGATATAAACTTGTGATAGAAGAGCACACATCCCCAAAACTTCATGATTATCCATTTGGTCTTAGGAGTAGGGAATTCAATCAATGCCTATAACTTTGCTGTTCCTTGCAGCACCTGTCCCTGACACACTATATGGTGAGTATTAAGAACTAATCAGCCATTTTCTTTAGTCAACAACAAATATCAGGCTTATTACCAAAACAAACTGACTCAAACAAAGATATATAATTTATTGACAGTTTGGATTGTGCAAATATGTAGCTTTCAAAATTCCCACTCGCACTCATACACTTACACACACACACAAAACAAAAATGAAAATCTTGCAGAGTGTTAACTTTGTAATATTTTGACCAAGCAATAATTAAACTCATAAAGTTGTTCAAATGTTTTGATTCTGAAGCGTTTCTGTAGCCACAAGCTGTTGGCACTGGTTTGTCTTCCCAGAACAATCATAATAGGCTAAATTCCATTTGGTTCAGATAGTGGTGTAGGTTCCAAGAAAATTTTCTTCAGGAACTCTCCTGGAGCAGTGAAGACAACCTCTGTGAGGGCTTCAGTTCTTTCTCCTTTGCTGAGAGGATTTGCAAAGAGTGAGAATGAGGGTGACCAATGGGCTTTGCTTTCTAGGTCAGTCTCAAATTCTCCGTCTCTGAGTTCATAACTGCTCTTTGGTGCAATTTTGCTGCTGCTGTACTCAGTGTATTTTCGTTAGTAAAGCATGCTTTGTTTTAAAGTTCAAGATCTATTTAGATGGGCCCGCAATCTTTTAAAAATCTTTTAAAATGTGGTATTTTGATCACACCTCTTCACAACACAACCTAGCCTAATCCAATCTAATTGATTTCTAGACTTTCAAAGTTCACTGAATGCTTTTTAGCTAATTTAGCTCCAATTTCTTCTATTCTGATTCCATTAAACATCCATCTGTACTTTCTTAAGGCACATGACCCCAAACTTTTAAGTGTAATAAGCTTTCATGTGCTTCAGTTACATTTATCGCATTTTCTATGGTTAAACTTAAATTTCTAAATCTAAAAATTATATACTAAAACATATGGAACCAAGACCTATGCATTCACAATTTGGAGCTGTAGGGCTTTCAGACCTTTTGAGATTGACAGCACATATCATTTTTGCACTTTGTAGTTGGATCACAGCCATAATGTAAACAGCTCACATTGGAGGTAAGTGCGGGAAGTCAAAAGTCATGCGGGAAATAAGTGGGGAATGATTATAGGTGAGACAGAAAGCAGAAAGGTTAAAGCATGTACAAAAGAAAGTGAAATAGTCTAGAAGAATCTTTAAAAAAGACCTATTTCAGCCAAGACTTCTGATTTCCGAACATACACATATTTAAAACTTCTGTATTTTGGCTTATCTGTACATATCCTGGGAGATAACATGTAGCATTGCTCATAGTAATTTGGAGGATGCATACCTTTCAATATTTTGCTCTAATTTTGTGAAGTTCCACCACTATAGTATGAAATAAGAGTTTTGCAGGTGAGAAAAATCAACCTTACATTGTCAGATTATTGAAATAAGGTCCTATAATACATTTCACAGCTTTGCCAAGAGGTCTGTCTGCATCATCCAGAAGGCCTGAACCATTTTGATTCAGCAGTACTGACCGGCATTGATTGTTAAAACATAGTTGAGGTTGAAGTATAGTACTTTCTTTGCAGTGTGTGTTTATAGCTGTTTTGAATATTCTTATACACTTTTAACTTATGCATCAATGGCTTTTTGTAAAAGCCTTCAAGCCTATTGAAAAACTGTTCTGTAGTATTAACAATCATTCAAAAGTTTTCAACTTTAAACAGTGCGAGTCACATTGGCTATTCCCATGTTGCTACTCAAATTGGATACAAGGAGCAAATTCTTGAGAGAACAGTGCCTTCAAATTCAATAATATGTGCAGCAGCAACATGTTCATTGCTATCAATCCATTAGGGGATGTCTGTACAAACCATGCTATATTGAAATGTCAGTGGCTTGTGTTCACTGCCTCTGCCTCACTGGAGAGACTATGCTTTATGCTGACGGCTGATGGACAAAGCAGGCTGGAAAGTTGATTCCTAAGACTGTGAAGATCACCAGGTCATTGAAATAAAGCTAAGAACTGTGGAAGCTAAAGATCTGAAACATAAACAGTAATTTCTGGAGAAACTCAGCAGATCTGGCCATCTGTCAAGATAAATCCATGTTAGCATTTTAAGTCCAGAGATCCTTCTCTAGACTTCAGTTTCTCCAGCAATTTCCATTTTTGCTTCACCATTTTATTAATCTTGTGTAAAACATGGAATGTTCCAAACCATGGCATTTGACAAGATAAATCTTCGGTTCAATGCTTGTTAGTGGTAGCAATTTTCCCAATGGCAAGATGATTTAACTCGAGGTTGCATGAATTTGAAAGACTTCCAAGGAGAATATAAGAACATAAGAATTAAAAGTAGCAGTAGGCCATTCAAACTACCAAATTTGCTCTGCCATTCAAATCCTCGACTACTTTCTTATCTTTTCACCATAACCTTTGATTAAAAATCTGTCTACCTCAGCCTTGAATACATTTGAAAAGCCAAAATGTACAGACCTCTGCAAAAAAGGATTGTACAGATTTACTGCTCTCTAAGAAGAAGCTGCTCTTTATCTCGGTCCTGAGATTGTGCCCTTTCATTCTAGACCCTCCCACAAGAGGGAACGATTTGCCAATATATATCCTGTGAGGCTCCCGAACAACTTTACATGTCGCCCATTCTTCTAAATGCCAATTAGCCCAATCTACTCAACCTCTCCTGATAAGACAGACCATCCATAACCAGAATCAGCCTAGTGAGTCTCTCTGTACTGCCCTCATTGACAATCCCCTCACTTTTTCTCAGATAAGGGGACCAAAACTGTTCACAGTATTCGAGATGTGTTCCAGAATAATTGTGGTCCATGTTGTCTTGTATAGTTTTGGCAAGATTTCCCTACTTTTATATTCCATTCCCTTTGAAGTAAAGACCAATATTCCATTTGCAATCCCTACTGCCTGCTAAATGTCGATGTTACCTTATTGTGATTTCTGCACAAGGACTCCAAATCTCTCATTCCTGCTGATTTCTGAGATCTTTCTCCATTTAAATAGTATTCAGCTCATCTATTCTTTCCGCCAAAGTGCACAACCTCACATTCTCCCATATTATATTCCACTTGTCAAATTTTGCCCACTCATTTAGCCTGTCTATATCCCTCAGTAGACTCTGTTACCCACACTATTTGCCTTCCCACCTATTTTTGTGTCTTCCTCAAATGTGACTGTAGCACATTTACTTTCCTCATCCAAGTTATTAATATTTACAGTACATAATTTGGCCTCAGCACTGATCCACATGACACTCTACCTGTTACAGGTTGTCATTCTTCTCTTATTTAGCCAATCCTCTACCAATGATAATATATTACCCACAACACCATGTGTTCTTCCCTTACTAAGCATGCTAATGTGCTGTATTTTGTTAAACACATTCAAGAAATTCAAATATATTATATCTACTGGTTCACTATATTTATCCTGCTTGTTATTTCCTATAATAATCCAATTAGATTTGTCAGTCATGATTTCCTTTTCATGAAGCCATGAGAACTCTGCTTGATTGTATCATTTTAAAATATTTTGATATTGCATCCTTTATAATAGACTAACATTTTCTAATTACAAGTGAGAATTGTCTTTTGCTTGTCTTTTTTTGTCTCACTGTCTTTTTGAATAAAGGTAGCAGTTTTCCAATCCTTTGGGATCTTTCATAATCTAAAGATTCTTGGAAAACTGCTACCCAGTGGATCCAATATCTCTATAGTTCCTTCCTGTAATATCCTTGGATGCATCACATCAAGTCCAGAGGACTCATTGACGTTTAATTCCATTATTTTCTCTAATACTGTATTTGTTGTCTCCCTTATTTCGGCCTCTTGATTATTTAGTATTTTTGGAATGCTATTTGTGTGTTCAATATTTAAGAGCAATGCAAATTATTTAATATATTCCTTTAACAGTTTCATCTCTCTGAAGTCTTTTTCGATGAATAAGCTGTTTTCCCTGGAGTGTCTGAGGCTGATGGGTTGCCTTATAGAGGTTTATAAAATCAGGAGAAACATGGATGGTGTAATTAGACAAGGTCTTTTCTCTGCTTGGGGAATTTCAGAACTAGAGGCCATAGGTTTAGGGTGAGAGGGGAAAGATTTAAAAAGAACCTAAGGGGCAACTTTTACACGCAAAAAGTGTATGTGTATGGAATGAATTGCTAGTGGAAGTGGTGGAGGCTAGTAAAATTACAACATTTAAAAGGCAGCAGAATGGGTACATGAATAGGAAGGATATAAAGGGATATGGGCCAAATGCTGACAAATGGAACTAGATTTATTTCGGATATCTGATTAGCATGGATGAATTGGACCGAAAGGTCTGTTTCCATCCTGTAGATCTCTATGACTATGATTCTATGAAATGCTCCCACATTAAACAATAAGATGTTATGCTACAGTAAGCATTGAACAAAGAGTAGCATGCCCTTCGACATCATTCTAACATAATAAGTTGCTAAGGACAGGTAACCTGTGTAACTTAATTCTTGTCGCTGCAATTAAAATAACAGTCAATCAAACAGATGATGATCTACAGAGTCAATACATTTATGGCTGTGAAGTTGTTCTGGCAATCAAGTGCTAACTCTGCCCCGTAAATACCTTCAGCAACTTTGCTTTTTTCATTTCCCTCCCACTACATACATTGTAAAGGGCTATATTTGGTTGACAACATTTGACCCGGTGCACAGCTGGGCTTTAAATCTGCTGCCTGTCCCAGAAGTCCTGTTTAGTCCTGGCAGTGGTGAGTACATCTCCTACCAGTGAGCATTCAGGTTAGCCTAAAGCTGGCACCATACAGGTGTAGTGCTTATATAATGAGGTGAGCAGTGTAACACTGCACGCGAAAACTCACATGCTCACAGGGCCAACCTTCCATGAAATTCTCAAAAATTCCGACTTCACCAGTTTTTGGTAAACTTCAGCCAAAGAAATTTCATATTGCACTCTGACAATGTGTCAAAATGGAGGCACTTTTACTTTCTCCTTGCACCCATCACTCTCGTAGTCCTGCCAGTGCTGCAGAGTTGTCAATGCGCTGATTGGATGATGGGCCCTGTGACAGCCAACTAAAACACAATTGAGAAGATTATTTCTATGGTTTCATACCATGCCTCAAGGAAGGTACATGATCAGGATGTCGGGATTTACTGATTTTCCCAGCCAATGTGTCTATAATGAGCAATTCCTATGACATTTCTGTATTATTAGTTTTTTTTTAGATTAGATTACATTACAGTGTGGAAACAGGCCCTTCGGCCCAACAAGTCCACACCGACCCGCCGAAGCGCAACCCACCCATTACCCTACATTTACCCCTTTACCTAACACTATGGGCAATTTAGCATGGCCAATTCACCTGAGCTGCACATCTTTGGACGGTGGGAGGAAACCGGAGCACCTGGAGGAAACCCACGCAGACACGGGGAGAATGTGCAAACTCCACACAGTCAGTCGCCTGAGGCGGGAATTGAACCCGGGTCTCTGGCGCTGTGAGGCAGCAGTGCTAACCACTGTGCCACCGTGCCGCCCATCTTTCATTTTAGGCTCATTATGTTTCTGCCAATTTAGTGACAAAACAGTGTTGAGTTGTGCAGATACCCACAAGAAATTGAGACTGGCCAAATTCAAGCTAATGAAAAAAACTGAAGTAGCAATCTGAATGATGTCGATCAATAAAAGAGCATGGGTTAAAACAGGAATTAGAATATAAATACTAAAACTGAGTAAGTTTAAAAGTTGTATGCCTTGCCATCATGGTGATACTTTCAGACTTTGTACTTTTAAAATAAGGCAGTTTGTAGTTACATATAAGCACAGAAGTCAATGTGTTATCAGAATAACTAAATAACAACCTTTTAAAATACTGGAGGATTCACAGAAGCAACTAGCATTTAACATACAATAAAGTTACCAGTCACTATCCAAACAGGTACACTTCCACACAGTAACCCTAATATGATTCCTCCCTTTTTACTTGCTTACACAAAATATATGATATACTAAACTTATGTAATATTTTAACTTTATATCAGTGTAGTTGGAGCCTAGGAGATATGCGTAAAGCTATTTATGATATATTCTTTGCCTCCGTGAGCACTTTCTATTTAATTAGTTACTTAACAACATTTATAGCAGGAAATATTGGTCATGTATCAATAAAACTGAAGATTTCTGAACACTGGGCAATATCCAGTCTTAAGCCTAACAGGAGGAACATTTCAGCAAAAGTAAGATATTATTCTTCTGTTCACCTTTGCTTTACTTAATCAATGGTGTTTCTCTCAGGTCTTTATAAATTGATCTATTCACTATAAAGCAGAAAATGCTGAGAATTCTCAGCAGGTTCAAAGTTTGGGAGAAGATTTGTAGCTCGGGTGCTCGTTGTTGTGGTTATGTTCGCCGAGCTGGGAATTTGTGTTGCAGGCATTTCGGTCCCTGTCTAGGTGACATCCTCAGTGCTTGGGAGCCTCCTGTGAAGCGCTTCTGTGATGTTTCCTCCGGCATTTATAGTGATTTGTATCTGCCGCTTCCGGCTGTCAGTTCCAGGTGTCGCTGCAGTGGCCGGAATATTGGGTCCAGGTCGGTGTGCTTATTGATTGAATCTGTGGATGAGTGCTATGCCTCTAGGAATTCCCTGGCTGTTCTCTAGAGGCATGGCACTCATCCACCGATTCAATCAATAAGCACATCGACCTGGACCCAATATACCAACGACTGCAGCGGGACAGCTGGAACTGACAACCGGAAGCGGCAGGTACAAATCACTATAAATGCTGGAGGAAACATCACAGAAGCGCTTCACAGGAGGCTCCCAAGCACTGAGGATGTCACCTAGACACGGGACGAAACGTCTGCAACACAAATTCCCAGCTCGGCGAACTAAACCATAACATTCTCAGCAGGTCTCTGGTGTGTGAAATAGAATTAACTTTTCAAGTTAATGATCTTTCCTCAAAACTGGGAAAAGTTCTAATCATAGCAGGTTTTTAACAAGTGCAACAGAACAAAAGGAGGTCAGTATTGCAGGGAAAAAAGAAACATTTATTGGCAAAAGGTTATATAATGCAACAATTAAGGAAACAAAAGAGGATGTATGAATGGCAGAACAATGACCAACTGCCAACCAAAAGCAAAAAAAACCTGAAAACAATATGTAAACTCAATGAGGGCAGAGATTTATAGTCTTAAATTGTTGAATTGTGTTGCTCCAGTAGGCCATAAATTGTAATGAAAACATGAACGATTGTTCATTGAGGCTACATGAAGATCCATTGCAATATTTTAGGAGAATGAGAACTGGGACGTCAATGTGAGAGCAAGGTGAGAGTTAAAATGGCAGGAAATCAGAAGCTCAGAATTGCAAACTGAGAAAAAGTATTTCAAAAACAGTCTCCAATCCATGTTTAGACTTGCTGGTGTTGAGTAGACTCCATTGTGAGCATGCAGTACACAAAATTGAAAGAAGTACTGATAAATTGCTGTTAAACCTGGAAAAAAATGTTTGACTCCTTGCAGTGAGGAGAAAGGAGGTAGAAGGGCCTCTCTTGTTTCTCCTGTGCTTGCTTGTGGACTGACTTTTGTGGGCATGGCTGCTCAGTGGTTAGCACTGCTGTATCACAGCGCTAGGGACTTGGGCTTGATTCCAGTCTTGGCTGACTGTATGAAGTTTGCACATTCTCTCTGTGTCTATGTGGGTTTCCACTGAGTACTCCAGTTTCTTCCCATGGTCCAAAGATGCAAAGGTTAGGGAATTGGCCATGTGGTGTTCAAGAATATGTAGGCCCAATGAGTTAATTATGGTAAATGCAAAGTTCCGGGGATAGGGTGGAATGAGTCTCACAGGATGGTCTTTGAAGGGTTGGTGCAGACTGGATGGGCCAATTGGCCTTTCCCTTCACTATAAGAGTTCTATGTTCCACAAAGTAGTTATCCAATCAGTGTTTGATGTCTCCAAATCATTCCACATAATTTGGAGGAATATCTCAATAAATAAAAAGCAAGTTCTAGTTTAAAGCTAAACTTTTTATAATTTAAATAATTCTCAACTTCTGTACGTACTTGTCACTTTTCATATTTTATTGCCTTGTGAAGTATTTTATGATGTTACAATAAAAACTTGTATTGAGATAGCAACCTTAATATAATAAGATATCCCTAGGTATTTTGCATTAGCATTTTAAAATACTAAATAACACTGAGCCATAATGAGGAAATATTACATCAAATGATTCAAGGCTTGATCAAAGACGTAGGTTGTTGGGAAGTATCTTAATAGAGAAACGTAAAATTGGAGCTTTTCTTTTTTTTTTGGTGATGTGGGACAACAAGCAAAGTCAACCTCTCTTGCCTATGCCTGACTGCGATTGAGCTGAATAAATTGCTGGACTATTTCAGCAGTTAAGAGTCAGTCACATTGCTGTGGGTTAGGAACCACATGCAGGCTAGATCAGGTAAGAATAGTAGATTTCCTCTTCAAAAGTGCCTCAGTGAATCAGATGGACTTTTTCAAGAATTGCTGATATCTTCAAAGTAGAATTACTGAGCCAGGCTCTTAATTCCAGACTTCACCAATTCAATTCAAATTCAATCAGCTGCTTGCAGAGCATTATCCTGAGCTTTTGCATTAGTAACTTCCCTCTGGCATTTAAGCAACTGAAGATTATGGCACCCAAAGATGGAGCAATTAAAATTGGTTCCATTGAAATCAACTTCTCTGATACCCCATAAAAGGAAATTGAATGATCAAAATGCTAATGCGAAGTTCCTTTGGGTAACTTATTATATAAAGGGTGTATATGAAAATATTAAGTTGTTATTGTAACATGTAAAATAGTTCTAAAGATGGGGAAAAGGAAAAAATGATGAATAAAGGAAGTTTGTAAAGAAAGTGAGTGAAGGGTAATGGATAGAATGTGGCTATATACTCTGCACAAAAACTATGATGTTATTAAATTACTTTATACTCATTTACTTCCAGACATCGTTTCTCCTTATTCTAAAAAATGGCGAGAAGGAAGTTTACCAACTTGGAAGCAATGCTTATTGCTTTGTTCGTTATGATGACTATTGTGGCCATTGCTTTAATTGTACTTTCAGCCACTAGCAAACCAGAATGTCCCGACAAAGGTAAAGAGTAAAGTTCCAAGATATTTTGCATAATTAATGGTTTGGTTTTCTTTATTGTAATTTTATAACAAAGTACTAATACAAAAAGGATAAACGTGCCTAGATTTTAAACTAAACCTGAATTGGCACATACAATTGAAAGATATATTCTAACCTGCATTGGATTCAGAGATTCTCTCTATTTGAAAGATTTAAATTTGAAAAGTGCTCTTATCTGAAAGACCATTGCCTGCTTGAATGAAATGTAATAAATTTGAATCCTTGTTGTGATGAAATTATTCCACCACTTACTAATTCATTTGTGGCCTTTTCATTGCATCTGAAAGTATACTATGAGGTTTATAATTATTTCCATGAGTTAGTACAACAAATATTAAGGTTTCTTGTGTTGGCTGTATTTCCTGTGCTGCTATGTTGCTAAACCTATGTCCATCCTTTCACAGATACAGTAGAACCTTTCACCCCATTTTGTTCTTTCGCCATTCAAGATAATGATCGAACTAACTGCTATCCAGAAGCTGGAGCTTCAAGGGTAGGTTTCAAAAGCACCTTTAAAAGTTTTAGGAAAATTTGTTGTACTATGTAGTTTAAAAGGCATGTTTTAGTAATGAGCTGGCATAGACTGAAGCAAATCCCCAGACACAAAACTGACGATAGTCTTGAACTGAAATGCAAGTTTCCTTGGAAAATTGTACTTGTTTTGATGGAGTTCTTGAATTGTGCTTAAATTTTCAAACACACAGACATCCTTGAAACCTACACAAATCAGTTGACCAACAGTGAAATAAAAGCTGTCCTGCTGTTCTAAATGTCATACATCTTCAATTAAACTTGGGAGATGGATGATTTTCTGCCTATTCCTCAGCATGAATTGCAAAGTTAAAAGTTGTTTTTGACTTTGTACAATTGAAATTAAACACTGTAAAAGTTTACAGGCCTGAGAGATTATAGGTGCGTTCAGACAGTTTCAATTTAAAGAGCCATGTTTCTGCCCTGATATTTTCCATGGCAAGAGCCTGACACTTTGGAGGCTCAGTATCTCTGTTCCATTTGCAAATAAATGACACTAGATTATGTTAGTTGATTGTGCTGATTCATGAGAGTATTTATATTCAATTTATTCTAAAGTTTCAACAGAGCTCAATTTTACTTTGACCACGAAGAAAACTCCATGCTGTTCATGTTTTAAAAATCTCAAGAGCTGGCATAATCTAGTCTTTAATTGGAAAGCCATGAAAGTGGGGGGATGGCAATTGATTTATATTCCTCCGTTAGCCTTGCATCAAATTCCTTTGCATATTCTTTAGAACTGCTGCTGACCCATTTAAAATAAACAGTTGTTTTAAAATTGAAATTGTATGTGAATGCATTAAATAAAATGGCTACTGAAGGAAATTAAACCCTTGTGAGGTCAAATACGTTATTTTCACAAAAAGAATATTACCATTTAAAATAACAGTTTATGGAATTTAGATTCCATGGTGACATTGGTCCATTGTGAGCAGAGCGCTGCACAAGTTCAAATCTGAACATCATATTATGGCTATTATTATGGAGATTAATGAGTAGGATATTATTGGATCATAACCATAGTAGTTTCCTCAATTGTTGAGAAAGGCAAAGGCGTTGTGAATAATTTAGACACAGTTATGCAGAATTTTACAGGGTTATTCTATAACATTTTTCTGACTACATTATGCGCAGCACAGGTATTGCAGATGATCAGCCATTTAATTTAAAATCCTGAATTCAAATCCTGTTAATAAAATCCAATTGTACATCAATTACATACAATTTAAAGTTAATGTCACACTTATTAGTCAGACCTATTATCAGACATTTTGCCTGTTTTGGAATTTAATTTCTTTTTGAATTATGCTTAGAGAATGGGGTTGATGATAGTATGCAGGTAAGTTTCACTATTTCATGTTTTTCAAGGACTTTCTTGTCAACGGATGATAAGTTTGTGGAATTTTGGCATCTGCTTAACAAAATTGTAAAGACTAAAAACAGGTTCATACTAGAAGGAAGATCTAATGCTCTAGTGTAGTTGTATCTATTATAGAATTCGTTGTTTGGTATTGCAGGCATGATTTGGTTTCTTTTAATGAGAAAGGTGGCACAGTGGCTCAGTGGTTAGCACTGCTGCCTCACAGCGCCAGGGGCCTGGGTTTGTTTCCACCTCAGACGACTCTCTGTGCGGAATTTGTGTGCATGGGTTTCTTCTGGTGCTCCGGTTTCCTCCTGCAGTCCAAAGATTTGCAGATAGGGTGGATTGGCCATGGGAAATGCAGAGTTACAGGGATAGAGTGGGTCTGGGTGGGATGCTTTTTGGAGGGCCGGTGTGGGCTAGATGGACCAAATGGCCTGCTTCTACACTGTAGGGATTCTATAAGTATGTGCAATGCTAGCAAGATTAATTTTTCATTATTTTCTTATAATTATTTTGTGCAAGAAAATCCCTCAAACCAAATGATAGTTTTCCCATTTGATGAATTTAAGATGATTAGTTTACTACTTAATCTGTAAAGGGGACATTCCATTGTAATGTTTGTATCTTTCCAAAGTGCAAATGGTATTTGTACTGAGGTCCCAGTGGTAAGGATTGGCTGTGAGGTCCCTGTCTTGTTCTAATCCTGTTTAGCAAGGACCATTCTTGCCATAGTAGTTTAAAGACTGCCATTCGATTCTCTGATTTTTGTCATAGCAAACTTGTTATGCTTCCGGTTCCTTTATCCAAAGGATGTCTACTAGTTGTTCATGCTCACCAACGTTTGTTCAGGGCACTCAGATGAAAGGTAGGCTGGTCGGTGTGTTGAACAGGTCATTATGGAATAGTAATTGAGATACAACATGGATTGGTTCAACCTGTGTGTTGATTTTCACAATTTAGCATTGAATATACAAAGGAGTAATATTTGCAAGGACAAGTTGTTGAACAGAGGATTCCAGTTACAATGTACATTCAATTGAGTGTCTACAAGAAGCATTTGTGGTGACCCATGCTAGACAGATAAACAGTGCTCTGCTACAGATTACAATAGGACCAGTGCTGAGGTCTGAGTGTTATGGACACAGTAACCCATTAGATTAATCATTTTGATAAATAGCTTGTTTCTGGTTTTGAGCTTTGCTTTTTTTTTCAGCTGTTTCTAGTTGGACTAAGTCCATCCAGAGTTACTCTCAGATATGTTTGGTTGGGGTCTTGCTTTAGTCTTTGATCATCCATACATATGAATGTGACAGCATGGGGCAGAGGGGGCATGGTGATAGTAGCAGTTGGTAATCTGAATGACATTTATCTGCTCATGTTTGACTTCAGGCCACGAGACTTCATAGACACTGGAATTAATGTTGGAGATTACTAACTGTAATACAATCTCCTCGGATGGATATGTCTGGGACATTACAATTACTATACAATTTTGGCACAGGGTCCTTGATGATAACAAGTATGACTTTGCAGGGTTGACTAAGCACAGTGTGCCATTGCTATTGCAAGTGCCAAGATCGATGTTGGATGGTAGATCTGTTTTCTTATTTTATTTACCTGTAGTAGCCTGACATAACTAAATAGCTTGTTAGATTATTTAGGAGGGCAGGTAAGAGCTAACACATTGTTATTGAATAGCCCCATATAAGGGACTGAATGCAAAAAGCCAGTTCATTATTAATATTGTGTACTGTTTGAAAGTAAAAAGATTTGACTATTGATTTCTTTGCATTGTGTCATTGGAAATACTCATCTGATCAGTTGACAATGTATAAGCTGTTATGTTTCATACATTAATCAATGAACGAGAAGTGCATGTTATTGAGAACTACACACACATTGTTTGTGCTGACTAACTAGCTACTTCAGCACCTTGGACCTGAACTAAGTCCAGACTAATTTTATTTTCATATCAATGATCATACAATATCAGTTTGGTGCAGCTTTTAATGGATCTAATGGAAGATATTGAAAAGATAAATTCAGTACAATTTCTGTGAATGAATATTCGAAGGACATGATTTGGTGCCATATGAATGGCATGGTAGGGAAATGTAATAGTATGTCACTGATAGAAAACAGAGAATTAAATTAACAGAATTTTAAAAATATATTTGAGGGATGTGAGTTGTAATCTTTCTCATAGGTCAGAATGAGGTGTCATGGATACATAATGTAAATAAATGATTTGGTCTTGGGTAGAAAGGCCATGATGTTTATGTTTTTAAAAATGATATCAAGAGTCAGATAGAAAAATAAACTAGGCAGATGCCAAAAAGAATACAATCTGAGGAAATCAGAATGCTGGGTTAGACTCCTTTAACTTGGCATGAACACGACTGTAATGAAAATTAAATAGCAAAGTAGCCTTACCAACCCATTCAACTACCCATTCCAGACTTGCTTTTTCTCTAAAGTCTTGTCATTCAAAACAAACAGTTTTGTGGTACATTTATACAGAAACAGGTGGCTGCTCTAGGATTCTAGCAGGCACTATCCTAATTATATTGACTGATTAGAAACTCATTTCTACAGTTTCTCCAGATCATACATACATTTTTAGGACCTCCTAAAAATAATTAAATGTGTAGTACTTACATAACTTAATATATGCTATCCGCACAATACCAAGTGTATATTAATTGTGGGTTAAAATCCTCGAGAAGACCCAATGGACCTCTGAATCCTAGTTTAGCAATGTGTTGGAACTACCATCTGAGTGGGACCATCTCTAAATGGAGCAACATGGGCTTCTTTTAAAAAGTCACTGCTGTCTGACTGAAGGCAGAACCCTTCAGCAAGTGGTCAGATTTTACAATGGGTGGTGACTGCATGCAGATTGTCACTATGCTCCTTCTTTCTGATGGAAGGGGGGAGTTTGGTATTTTCTGAGAGGAGATTCCACTCAGGGTTGTCTCAGAAATGCTAAGATGTACTTCCATTCTGACAGTTCTCTAATAATGCATAACTGTGGGGAAAGGCAAACCAAGCTCTCCTTTCACAGAAGGTAGCTGCCAGATTCAGAAAAGGAAAGGTTCTGACAGTCACTTTGGCAGCTGCTGTCATACCTTAAGCACATCAGCAAGTGTGATTATAAAGTGCTGGGATGGCTGGGGGTTTGGAAGGCAGCCAGAGAAGGGTGCCACTGGATGGGAGGGGCAGGATGTCATGAAAAAAAAAATGATGTGAAATGATGAATAGGATGAAGTGTGCCAGGTTAGAGAGATGACAGCTAGTGTACCAGAGACACAGCTGGATAGACGTATGGGTGCAAAGGATAAGATGCTAGATGAATAGGAGTTGGAGTGCTAAGTGGGTAGGATTCAAAGTGAGAAGAGGATATAGTAGTAAGTGGGTAGAATGCCAAGGTACAAGGTGACAAGTTAGATGATATAGTGTTTAGGGTAGGTTGGGGTGGATGTGCAAAATTGTGGATCACTCCTCCTCACTCTGGAGATAGCACTGGCTTGGGTGACACACTCTCTGCCAATCTTTCTAGCAAAAGTGTCCTCTTTTCTCCACCGCCCTCCCCCTCAGGATTTCCATGACCCTTTCAACGAAGCAGAGTGCTACATTTTCCTTGCCCTGCTATCTCTCCTGACCCTATCACAGCTAAGCAGCACAGTTCGCAGATGTCAACTCTGCTGCAGGTGTGCAGTGGGCATTAAAAGATGATGGGGCACCAAGGGATGCTAGTCTTATGAGAACCCCCATTGATTGTTGAGTTTGTCTACAAGTGACATATGGTAGAATGGGGCAGAAATAGGATGAGTCATGTCATAAGGGCTCAAATTGCATTTAATGTGGTGAGTTTGGTAAGATACAGTGAGAAAACATGCTCTGCCTTGTGGCAAGAATCGCTTCGCCAAGCTTGATGCAACTCTTACTTTACCAAGGAAGTGTAAGATTCAGCCCTTAGTTATTGAAACCCAGTGGGAAGAACATCCATGTGAAATCTTTAGCAGAAATAGACTAAATCTTGATAACTAGTCAAAGTTAATTACATAATACTTAATAGCTAATTACATTAGATCTGAGCTACACAATGGTCTCTTATGGGACATCAGGCTCAAGCTAGAAAAAAATATACTTTACTCTTAGCTATGTTAACTTAACACAAGAGCAATTTGAATCAAATGCTTGGGACACTGTTTAGCTCCTCCCAGGATCAGTCCTTTATATCCAGAGAGGTAGAGTTTACCTTATAAATGTCAGTTGAAAAGCAAAGTGTAATAGACCTTAACCTGACAACCAAGTAAGACATTGTGGCAGGGGATGGCACATAAAAATGATTGAACTTAACATCAGTCCAGACAAGGCAATTCGCATGACGATTTGACAGACATCAGTTTGAAATTATCAGTGCCATAATTTAAAATTCATTAAACAAATGCCTCCTTTTGTTCTGTTGAACTGATATAAAATACAATTATCATCATAATACATCTTTTCAAAGGCAATTGTGCCAAGAGAATTATGATACACATTATAGTTTGTGTTAATAAAGGAAGATGGATATTGCAAATGTGTGGGAAACAAAAGAAATTTGAACAAAATCCAAACAGATCATTATCATGAGGGAGAATTGACTGCAACCACTGAGCAAACAAAGTAGCAAATGTATCATGTATTTACTGTTTGCTAGCCTTATCCTTCTCTGTTTAATTTTTGAGATTCTTTTGTTCAGGAAATTGCTTTAAGGGAGAAATTTAAATAAGCAATCTCTACTGGAGATCTGTGATCTGTGCATACAATGCAAGCAACAATATATTTTCTTAAGTAATCAAACTGAACCATTGCTATTGAGAAAATCAAAATCTGAGGAAGAAAAACAGGTAGCTGCATTTTAAAACAGATCAGAGTTAGGATTCGAGGTGAGCAGGACTGTAATTTCAAGCTGTTGGCCATCATAACAGTTTGAAGTCGTGGTACTGACCCGGAACCATGTTTGGAGAGCCGGGTTAGGTCAGAATGGCAAACTCCATGCAGGTATCAAGTAGCTAATTAAGAGCAATTGCCAACTAATCCTGCACTGAGGAAATAAACATTTGATTAAAAAAGTAAGTCCCATAGAGAAAAACATAAACAAAAACTGCATTGATTTCCTTTTAATCTTCAAAAGAGATTCCATACATTTCATTGTCAGTGTCAAAGAGGTTGTTTGGCAGTGATTAAGGTGTATCACACTGTTAAAAAAAAAGACGGATAAACCTAACTTCCTGAGGGGAGTTAAAATTTGTCTCCCTATTGTGCTATATCTCTCTACTGCCTTTTGCGCTTCCTACTTTTTCCAGAGTTTTCCAATCTTCTTACAACATCAAATGTTGCTATTTGATTCTTTTAAAAATGTGTCTTCTTCTGGGTAAAAGTGAATTTTTCCCACTTTTCATAGTCCTAAACATCATTCACTTCCTTCTACATAAATGCTTTAATATAATTCTCTGATCCTAGCATTTATAAACCTTCCGGCTGAAATCTCAGCTTAATTAATGAGTCCCCGTCATTTTACCCTTCAGTCTGTCTTGATTTTCTTCTACTATGAGACTCTTCCATGAGATTTACATAAATCTTGTCACTTTTCAACTAAAGTAAATGCTGAGGCCTGCCTAATGTTGTAGCCCTTAAATAACTGAAATGTTTTTCTGGCCTTTTCATTGTTTCTTGCATCTCAATGTCAACGGTGGTGATGCTTCATTGTGAGAAATGAGAACTTTCTTTCTGCACAACATATCATCCCATTTCTGTTTTTTTGTGCTATTTTTAATAAAGTTATTCTCTTTTGGCATAGGGTCTTCAGTTGCTTCTTAGAGAGTATGTTTCTCTTAGGTGTCTGCATTTTGTTTCACTGGTTGCCTTTTCTCTTTTTTTTAATCTTAAGCTCTTGCCTCAAGGTAATTACGTTTCAGCTGCTGACTGACAATCTGTGTGTTTTTAAAGCCAGGTCCACACTGTTACAACCTTGTAAAATCTGGTATTTTCCCAGAGGTCTACTGTATCACCTTGTGATGTATGTCACCTCCATCAGTATTTGGTGTTGAGTAAGGCTTTTTTGAAGTAGCTTGCTGTCACAAATCCTCTTTTGACTTTGAGGATGTCCCATCATGAAGTAGCTATAAAGCAAACACTTTTTCAATAACAAAAAGGTTTATTGCATGATAGCTATAGATACAATGACATTTGGTAAGACATAATTACCAAGACATAGAGAACTGGTGCAGAAATACCATTCCCTCCAAATGCTAGAGTAGAATTCTTTGTTTCTACCTACAGACTGCATAGGACGTCAATACATTGTCTCAAGCCAATGTAACACGAATGTTAACTACTTCAGAATCATTGCCAATAGAATGTTATGCTATTTAATGTATTCGAATGGGGAGTTAGTAGATAAGACATTGATTTCATACAGTTTACCAAGGAGTGGTAGATTCAGACTTTTGCATTGCCTTTCATATATGCAGTTGCCTGAAGCAAGAGCTCAATTTGTGCAATTTTGTTTTGAAAGAAAGAGGTATGGGTGCTTTTAGCGTGACCATTATTTTTATTGTCAATTCTGATCTGATATTTTCCTTTTTACTCTTTCTAGGAACGCTGTGAAGCCCGAGGTTGCTGCTGGAAACCAGTGACCAATGGAAGTGGGCCTTGGTGCTTTTTCGCAGTGAATATTGGATACAAAGTCCAAGAAAGTGTAAAGAAAACACAAACAGGTTGCTCTAATGACTTGATTTGTTGTCTGCCTCTTTTAACATGTAATTTGTATTTCTTTCCTCATGAGCACATTTAACCTAGATTTCATTTTGTATAGGGTTTGAAACTCTACTTCACCGTATTCCTTCTCCCTCCCTTTATGGAAATGATATTGAAATACTGCGATTGACCACTGAAATTCAGACACCAAATCGCTTCCGATTCAAGGTTAGCGTGCTTTTAAGAGAACAAAACTCTTTATGTACATTTTAGTAATTATATCTTATTGTGTACTTCAGGATAACTGACTGAGGCCAAACCAATGTTTTACACATGTTTAAAATAATTTTTTTTATTCAATGCATCTGCTGTTAAAGCTCAGGATACTGTTTGCTTTATTAACTGTTCTCTCAACCGGTCTTGTAATCTTCGTTGCATTATGTACACATATACCTTGGTCTCTCTGCTCCTGTATCTTATTCAGAATTGTGCCATTTATTTTATACTGTCTCTCTGCATTCTACTAAAATGAATAGCTTCTATCTGCATTAAATTGCATCTGCTACTTGTCCACTGTTCCACAAGTTAATGTCTTTTTTCAAATTTGATATTATCTTCTTCCTGGCTCACAATGCTTCCCAGTATTCATAAATGTTTAAGCAGTACCTGTGCACCATAGTCTAGATCATAAATGTATATCATGAAGAGCAGAGATTCTGGGAAGCGTTGTGAACTCCACTATCAACACTTTCCCCAATTGGAAAACCAACCACTCACCACAAATGTTTGTTTCCATTCACTCAGTCAACTTTGTACCTGTGTTACTAAACATCCCTTTTATTGAATGTTGCTCATAAGTCTGTTGCCTAACACTTTATTAATTCACTTTTGGAACTCCACGCACATCCCATCAACATTATTACCCTCATCAACTTTCCCGGTTCCTTCATCAGAAAACCTGAAGCAACTCAGTTGAACACATTTTGCAATTAGAAATCTGATTACATTAGGGCAGAAACTTATAAGAGACTGAGCAATGGGAGCCAGTGAGATTAATGTCACTGAAGTCTGGTAAGGTCTATCACTAGCAGCTTGCTTCAATTATTGACAAGCATTGTGACAAGTTTCTCACCAGACAGTGGAAAGTTGCCAATAAGGGAGTTCATTGCATATTAAATGTCTTGGCAACCACCCAATTTATATCATTAATATTTTGCTTCCTGTCTGTCAAGATGCAGAAATCAGATTGGGTACCATTAACTTCAGCTCGCTGCTTGCTCTGAAGGACCTCCATGTTAGTTAGGGCTAAACAGCATCTCAGGGCATGATTAACAGGCACCAGCCACATGCAAGGAAGCACAGACATGCATTTCAGGATGCATCAGCAACTAGCATTGAAGGAGCACTTTACGCACATGGATGAAGAGCCAGCTTATGAATTAGACCAGGCTGCATCTCAGGGCTGAAAAGTTGCTCTCTTAATATTTGTCACATAACACATACCTGGATGCTTGCACCATCTACACCTCACCTTGCCTTGCAAGTAGCATTATCATTAGTGTAGTACAAGACAAGTCAGCTTGCAATGGTGGCGAAAAAGTGGGCAGGTCCAGGCTTTTGTAAGTTAGTCTGGTGGGGACCTGTGGAATTGCACAGCCTGTGGCTGTTTCGGAAAGACAAGCAAGATGACATTTGGATGTTTAAGGGCTTATTACCAAGTAGAAATGGAGGCTGGAAGCCACTGGTTAAGGAACTTAAGGAAGGGACATTAAAAGAAAGTGGCTCAGCTGTTAGTGCTGGTGCAAAAAAAAAACCCGTTCTGCCTTATTTTTCTTTAAAATGCATCAAAACATTCAGCTTTTTCACATATTTGTATTATGTCTTATTATCAAAAGAATTAGTTACCAAAACCTCTAATTAAAATGATTGGATAACAAACTTTACTTTTCTTATGATCAGATTGATATCTTAGTGAAGGAATGGTGTTTAAGGCATAATGTTAATTATTTTTACAATGTTCTTTGAACAGACAAATTCATTTTGTTGACTGTCATGTTAAGATTACAGATGCTAACAAGCATCGATTTGAAGTTCCGCATGAAATCATTAAACCATTTGATGGTCCTGCAGTGCCAAATCCTAATTATGAAGTTGAGCTTGCTAAGAATCCTTTTGGAATTTTAATCAGGAGAAAGTCCACCAGGACTGTGCTGTAAGCAATTTTCTTTCTAATATGTGTTTACCATGTTATTGACACAGGATATTTGTAACAAATATATTATGGAATTTATCTTTCTATTTTTTGGTGAAGGTTAAAGGTACATAATCATAAGAAATTTTATATAAATGTGTTTGTTCCAAGATTTGGTCACCACCAGTTTAAATAAGTGGTTTTTACTGAAAAAAAAAGTCCTATTTGCTCATACTGCATTAATTTTCCCCAAATTCTATCTTTTTGAGTAGGTTTGGTAATAAATTGGCTTAGATTTTCATTCTTGAGGTGGGAATTGAGAGTTGAGATCATTCTACCCAATCCCATCCCTCAAGAGAAAGTTCCCATAAAGACAAGATTTTCCTTGCAATGAGGAGAACTTTGTGGATGCAGTTGGACCAGCTGACCTAGGAAAGAAACCAGAGCCAGTCATAATGGCTGCAGAGATGGGGGTAGGATGTTTAACAGGCCTGCTTCAATCCTGTGGAACATCATCGGAATTATGATCAGAAAAGTAAGGCCAACTCACTATCAACGGTAATATCTTCTCAACCTCCACACAAAGCCCCATTCATTTGACATCATGCTCTCCAGCAAACAACAATGTCCCGTTATGTCCATTCATGCACTATACACTGTTCTTATGACCAATTTGGAGTGGTCATGCCTCATTAAACATTATTGGTGGAGAGTTAGACATTTATTAGCATAGTCTTAGTCATAGAGATGTACAGCACAGAAACAAACCCTTCAGTTCAACTCACCTTGCTGATCAGATATCCTAAATTAATCTAATCCCATATACCAGCACTTGGCCCACATCCTTCTGAACCCTTGCTATTCATATGCCCATCCAGATGCCTTATAAATGTTGTAATTGTACCAGTCTCCACCATTTACTCGGCAGCGCATGCCAGGCACGCACCAACCTTTGTGTGAGAAGGTTGCCCCTTAGGTCCCTTTTATAACTTTCCCATCCATCCCGAAACTTATGCCCTCTAATTCTGGACTCCCTCAACCCAGGGAAAAGGCCTTGTCTACTTACCCTATCCAGGCCCTCATGGTTTATAAACCTCTATAAGTTAACCCTTCAGCCTCCAACGCTCCAGGGAAAACAGCCCCGGTCTATTCAGCCTCTCCCTTCAGCTCAAACCCTCCAATCCTTCAACGTGTTTGTAAATTTTTTTTTCCCTTTCAGGTTTCACAACATACTTCTAATAGGAGGGAGACCGGAATTGCACCCAATATTCCAAAAGTAGCCTAACCAATGTCTAGTACAGCCGCAACATGATCTCCCAACTCATATAATCAATGCGGTAAAAACAATGACTGCAGATGCTGGAAACCAGAGTCTAAATTAGAATGGTGCTGGAAAAGCACAGCAGTTCAGGCAGCATCCGCGGAGCAGTAAAATTGACATTTTGGGCAAAAGCCCTTCATCGGGAATACCTCCTGCTGAACTGAACTGCTGTGATTTTCCAGCACCATTCTAATCTAGACTCATACAATCAATGCTCTGACCAATAAAGACAAGTATACGAAATGCTGTCTTCACTGTCCTATCTACCTGCAACTCCACTTTCAAGGAGCTATGAACCTGCACTCCAAGGTTTCTTTGTTCAGCAACACTCCTCAGGACCTTACCATTAAATATAGCAGTCTTGCCCTGATTTGCTTTTTCAAAAAGCAGCACCTCACATTTATCTAAGTTAAACTCCATTGGCCACAACTGAACCCCAGGGAAGAACGATTCTTGTTTAACAGGTCTGGCTCAGTAATTTATTTTGTCGGTTGCAGAATGCTTCTTTATATAAGGTAAAGTGGTTTTACATACTTTCTGTTACTGTTTTTGATACTTTAAAATGTCTGAATGATTGATAATTCTATTGGCTGGTACTAGAAATGAGTTTTTTTAAGAATGTTGAAGTTATCAATTAATGACATTTAAAAAAAAAGCTTTTCTAAATATTCTATTATCACGACAAGATTCATTTGTTCTGGACAGTGTACAGTGAGCAAATGAGCATGAGGCTGTCAGAGGTTGGCATTGGGAAAAGCAGATCTGTAGGTAGTTGCTTGGACAGAGTTTTGCATGGAAAAGTCATGAGGGGCCATGAGGGGCCATAAATGGATAGGGTGCTTGGACAAAGCTTGACATGAAATCATGGGCATGACATTTTACACTTACCTTTCATAAGATCATAGAATCGCTACAGTGTGGAAGCCGATCATTTGGCCCATTGAGTTCACACTGACTTTCATCTCACCCAGATTCTAACCCCTATTCTAATCCGTATAGTCCTGCATTTCCCATAGCCAATCCATCTAACCTGCACATCCCTGGACACTATAGGCAATTTAGCATGGCCAATCCACCTGACCTGTACATCTTTAGATAATGGGAAGAAACCAGAGCATTTGGAGGAAGCCTATGCAGACATAGGGAGAATGTGCAAACTCCACACAGTTTATTTATTTTACTTAGGTCTACGTCTAACCCTAACTCTTACCCTAAACATATACCATATGTTCTCTCATCCAGACTGTGTTTTACAACTTCCCTGATGTGTCATGATTCAGGAGAAACAAGTTAAGCAAAACCAATCAAGCAAAACTGTTTCTGGTCTTTCTTGAATCTTGTTGTTTGTCAATTCATGTGCTGCAGTATCATAATCAGAATCTCTAAACACCATATTCATCCTACTGCCAGTGCCAACCATTAGAATTTAACAACTTCGACCACATAATTCAAGTAACTTTTCTGTAATCATGATCTGGAAATCTGTTAGTCTCTCAGCAACATAGAGCTGTAAAGCATGTGGTCATCCATATCAATCTTCCATCACTACCGTGGCAGTGTTTTCTTCCTCTGCTGTTTACTCTTTTTCTGTAACTTGTTGTCATGTTGAAAAATGAGGAGAGAGTGAGGACTGCACATCAGAGTCAAATAACCTAGAGTTTATGCTCGAAACCTTGCCTCCCCTGCTCATCGGATGCACCACACCTTTTGACTCTGATGTTGAAAAATGAATTACCTATTCAGCAGTATCATTCTAAAACAGTTTTGATGCAAGTTTAATGAAAAGATAAACATTATCAAACCACAGATTTCAAAGGGCAACCCTGTGTTCATTTACAAAACCATGACTCGTTTAAGATATGATTCATAAATCACTCACTGATAAGCAACATAAACATACAGCAATTGGACCAAAAATATGAACCTATCTAAAATCAAATTTACAGGATCTTTCATGCTGATTTAAGCTGGCCCAGTTCACAAACCTCATCAAGTCACCAAATCAAAATGAGAAGATTGCCATCTTTCCAACTATTCCATTTGGAGTTGATCAAGAAGGAGTTTCAACTCAAGATTGATTATTAGACACACAGAAGGGCTTATGCCCGAAACGTCGATTCTCCTGTTCCCTGGATGCTGCCTGACCTGCTGCGCTTTTCCAGAAACACATTTCCAGTATTAGACACACAGGCAATGGTTGACATATTTTAAAGATGTTAACTATTAAATATACTTAATGTAGTGAGATGCTAGCTAATCATCTGTGTTGATTTTCCAAATCATTTTCATAGCTTTAAATCAAGTCAATCAATGCTTAATTTTTGTGGTATTTTCAGCTATATTACTAAACCTTCAGCAAGTTAACACTCTTAAATACCATAAAACGCAGGAGCAAAAATTGTCCGGTCAGCCCAGTGAATCTGCTTTGCCATTCAATAAGGTCATGGCTAATTTGGTGGGCGGCATGGTGGCACAGTGGTTAGCACTGCTGCCTCACAGCGCCAGAGACCCGAGTTCAATTCCCACCTCAGGCGACTGACTGTGTGGAGTTTGCACATTCTCCCTGTGCCTGCGTGGGTTTCCTCCAGGTGCTCTGGTTTCCTCCCACAGTCCATATATGTGCAGGTTAGGTGAATTGACCATGCTAAATTGCCCGTAGTGTTAGGTGAAAGGGTAATGTAGGGGAATGGGTCTGGGTGGGTTGCGCTTCAGCGGGTCGGTGTGGACTTGTTGGGCCGAAGGGCCTGTTTCCACACTGTAAGTAATCTAATCCAATAATTCTCAAGTCCATTTTCCTGTCTTGCCTCAATATTCTTAGATTCATTTCCTGATTAAAAACTGATCTGGTATTGAGGACAAGTCTCAGACTCATTAACTCAGCAGAATAGATGAAATAATACAGAATAAAGGTACATGTTCCAAGGCATTGCAATGCCCTCTACTGAAAGTCAGCAACCTTCTAGCAGCCATGCTGTAACCATAGAAATGTCATTATAAAAGGTAAAGGTAAAGTTGCCATAGTCCCAGAGGACTTGAGGTGGGATAATGTGAAGGACATCATGCCTCGGACAAAGGAAGATGTTGAGAGGAGAGGTCTTCATGGTAACTTCAGTTGGTGCAAGAATTGAACCTACATTGTTGGTGTCAATCTGCATTGCAATCCAGCCAACTGAACTAACCTACTCCTTATGCCATTGTATAGGGGTATTATGATAGCAAAGGCATACAGATTACAGGCACTAAGGAAAAACTCAATGATGATTAGTTGGTATTTGTATGCAACATGACATGCTTTGACTTTTGTTTAATGTGTTTATTTTCTGTTGATTTTTATTTTTGTATTGTGGTCAAACAGATGGAATGATTGTCAGCAACATGGGGATGATAATGTATAAAACTGTGGTGAATAAGAAATTGGTTGTCCGCTTTTACTGCTTTCCACTAGAGTACTTGAATATTGGAAGGCATCAGCTTATGCAGCAATTAAGCCAGAGAAATTGTCCCCTATACTTTGGAACATGATTGGATCCATAATTGTGTGAATTGTCTGTGGCGTTTATAGTTTACAGCAGATAACCACAATTCATGATATTTGCTCTGTTGTGTATTTCACGACTCAAGCAGCGCGATCGATGCAGTGAATGCATTTTGTCAGCATGCTTGATCTAAAATAATTGACATAGTACAGCTTTCATTGTGTGCAATTGGGCATTGGCGCGATGAGCTAGCATAAGAGACAGCAGAAAGCATGTGGCACCTGGTCTGTTTGCTGTTGTGGCTCAACAAAAGACATAGCAGACAGTTACAATAATTAAGGCATCATGATCGCAGTCAAGAACAAAGTCATTGACCTGCAAGATTTGCTACATACGGTCACACAGCCGCCAAAGATTGAGGGACTTAAATTCCTTGCATTTGTGATAGTTCAGTGTTAACATGCAGTGCTGAGAAAACAACATCTTACACTGTGGGGGTGATTAAATTCCTGGTAAAATTACAGAAGTAGTCTCTGCTGATCTCTTGCAAGTGAAAATGAAATCTAGTTAGGTCTCCAAACAGAGACCCTCAGGAATCTCTTCTTCAACAGTGGACAGCAAAAATGTATTTCCAGTTCAAGCCTTGGAAAGGTACTGATGCATGAAATGTGATGGGCACATTACCCATTTTGATTCTCTATGTGGAACTGTAGCAACTGTAAGATTCCATTTGAATTTTGTAGGATGCTTGTGATTCGGCTAGTACATTGAGATAGAAACTTGAATCATACTTCAGTGCAATTTCATTATGTACCCATAAGTTTGTCAGTTAAGCCCAAAATGGAAACTCTAGAACATAATTTACAGATTTAGAATGAGTTTGTACTTTGAAAATAAATGTTGTCAACTTATCACATCTAATAACAATTTATATAATCAGCTTGTATTTTGACCTATAATTTCAATCTGACCATCTGCAGTAATTTGTTCCTAATTAAGTATAACTACTATTAATTTGATAAACAGCAATTAGTATTATCAATGATAAAAGTCATAGTGCATTAAGAAGCGATCTGAAATATATCAAATCATTCTTGACCTTTATACAGGGGTTTCAGGAGCTTTGTATGCTGGATTTTACAGAGATTTGTGAAAATGAATAATGTTAAAAGTATACAAGTTTTGGTGGACATGATAGAATTTTTAATAACTTTGCAAATATTGCAGATACCTTTGAATTTATTTTTCCTAATGTGATGTAGAACATGATTTACATACCTGTCAAGTTATGTTGTTTACTTACATGCATTTTGTCTCACAAATTAAATATTTTAAGAAAGATTGTGGCAACTTCTAATTGTTAAGAACATATAAAGAACAGGGATTAAAGGTCTCAGCATTATGAAAATGAATTATGTGAACTGAGAAAACATAAATTGCTCATTGTAACATCTTTTACAATTTCGTTTGGAAAGTCAGGTTGTTGGCTTATTTTGGTTATGGGCAATTAAGAAGAGAGAGAAAATGTTTCTTTTTTTTCTATAGGTGTGTGTAAGTTGTAGATTGTTCTGACATTTTTTTAATTAAAATGTTTCCTATTGTATTTCATACAGAATTGAAACATAATAGCATTTCTATCTGTAGGTTTGATACTACAGTCGCACCATTGATTTTTGCTGATCAGTATTTGCAAATAACTGCAACACTTCCTAGTCACAACATCTATGGGCTGGGAGAACATGTTCATAAACACTATCGTCATGACACCAACTGGAAGATCTGGCCTATCTTTACCAGAGATGCATTTCCTAATGGGGTATGAAAACTATTTTGAATGCCAATTTTATTTTAAATAATACTATCAAATGTTTAAACATGCCATGTTGCCACCTTGTTGTTTTATCCTATTGGTTCTATTCTGGAATAATTGAACAGAAAAACAGACTTAATGTTCTCAGAAATCAACATTAAGCCAGCATTTGTCTCAGAAAACTATGGTTCAACTCCCATTTCAGAGGTCTGAGCCCAAAAATCAAGGTTGACATCCAAGCGAAAGATTGAGGAAATACTGCAACATTGGAGCTGCTGTATTTCATTAAACTGAGGTCTAGTACACCTTCTCATGGCAGTTGCAAAAAATTCCTCAGCACTATTCAAAGAAGAGCAGGGTAATGCTCACGATTAGTGTTTGCCCTTTAACACTAAAATCAGTTGTCTATCAGGAAGTGATGGTTAAAAGAAGGGAAAAAAACTGCCAGAGTGGTGTTTACTCATACAAAGGCATATTTATAGCTTATCTTCATTAAAACAGTCATCTAATCAGGTATAACTTTTCTTTACAACAGTTATAATCTTGATAATTGTCCTCTTATCTTTCTTCTTCCCATGCAAAGACGTGAGTCTGTACTCATGCCATGAAGCAGTTAGGTAAGAAATCTTTCCATTACCTGATGTGATTGGCTGTTCACTCAGCATGAGTGGATCATGCTGTATTTGTGCAATGGTATTTGGCAGACTAAGTTGGAAAACTTTACAACTCAGCAGATCTGCCTTGACATAAAGTGCCTATCACATGTAATGTGATACGAGCAAGTGCAAAGCTGGCTGGGTAGAAGACTCACATTGGGTTATCTAAGACACTGTCTGAGTTGTTATAAAAGTTGTTAGGCCCTTTAAACCCTCCATGTCCCCACCATACAACCTTATAACTCCATGCCACATTCATGCCACTCCATGCAATGTCACAGTTCCCATGCCAATTGACACCCCTCACCTTGGAACCACTGTGGTCAGACCTCAGAGCCACATGGAAGTGAAAAAAAATAGAATTATTATAATTCTTATAATCTAATAGAATTTTCATTCATTCACAATAATTACTGTGAAAACAACGTCATTCATGAAGCCAATTCATGTAAATCTGCTCCAGTATTCAATCTGTTACAAAAATTAACAATTTTCTTCTCAGTAAACTCATCAATGACAGATCATCCTTTAAAAGACTTCCAAAATGGCCAAACAAAATGTGAACTAAGCAACCCACTCACCCCAGTTGAAAGAAGTGGTTTTGGAGCTTTTGAGAATCAACAAAGTATTCACAATAGGCACTGATTTACAACCCTTGGAAATATCAACAATAGGAGAAAGTGAGGTCTGCAGATGCTGGAGATCAGAGCTGGAAATGTGTTGCTGCGCTTTTCCAGCAACACATTTCCAGCAAATATCAACAATAAACTATTTATCTTTGTTCTAGCTACATGAGGTGACTTCTGTACCAAAGCAAACCAGCTACTAGTTTTGCATTCACTCTGATTGCTGCAGCCTTTTTTATTTCATGTTTTGGCAAGTAAAGAACTTCAAATCATGACATTTTAACAAACCTTATCTGCCCTTCAAGAACATTTATTTTAACTAACACTAACTTCAAGTGATCCTGCTGAGTGTGGGGCTGATTCATACTCTTGCTGCTATCCTTGCTGGCAAAAAAAATCACAAGCTGGAAGCGGAGTGGTAATTCTGCACACTCATCCCACCCACCACTTTTAGAGTTGGTCCAACTCCATGGAAATTTGACACATTGCATTTATACTTTGTCTTTATCATAGAAACTGTTGTAAACTATTTCATAGAAATGAATGGAAAACATTGGACGTTAAGCAAAATATTCAGAAAAAAAGTTGAGAAAATAATGTAAGATTTTTAGATAAGTCTTATAGGAGGAGAAGGTGAAGGGATTGCATCGGAAATTGAGACTGAGGTGGTTTAGTCCATCACTGTCAATGCTGGACATTGCACCAGCATTGAATCAGGTTAGTGTGGAATTCAATTTAATGTGCAGGAATTTGTTTAAAAGGCTATTTTACAGTTTGTTGGTAGTATGGGCTTGCTTGCAACTGTCATTCTTTGTATTGGTCATAAGAAAAGAATATGGAATACCCTTGAGTTGTAACAGCACCTAGGCTCTGTCTTCCATTTTGCTTGATGCTTATGTTATTTGTGGGAAACATCGGTAGATGTTTCATTTCAGAAAACCTACCATGCAAGTGCAAATTGTTGTCAAGCTCATTGCTTGAAGCAATTTAAAATTGTCAATGGTGTGACTGTTAAGATTAAATTGAAATTGATAACTGTAAATGTTGCATGAGATATGCATTCTCAAGATGGTTAAAGCTGCTCTTTTGCTTTGACAGGAGATGACTAATCTCTATGGACATCACACTTTCTTTATGTGCCTGGAAGTAGAGGATGGATTAGCCTTTGGTGTTTTCTTGCTGAATAGCAACGCAATGGGTAAGCATATTATAAGGACTATGACAACAGATGAATTGATAATACTGTCCTCGAGAGTGGGAAGATAAATTACATGTTTATAAGTATCTGTCATTGCTGTTCTGAACCCAGGTTCTTGAACAAATATGAGAGTTGCCTCTGATTTATCCTTTTATCTATCAGAAATACTTTTTTTGGCTTTTCTCACCACTGCAACAGAATTGAGGGAAATAAACTCAGCATATGGAGACCTGGAGATGCAAACCTTCAAAACTTCACAGTATTGCTTATTGAGTTTCATGTGCTCCGGATGACTATGTCACCATATACTAAATGACATAGAATTCAACAATAGAATACTCACCAAATTGCCTTTTAATTAATACAATATGAAGACATGGCATGGCTCTAACTTTTGTTCCCTTTGTTTTGCAAATGCAGCTGGTTAATCCTGTACCAGGATTCTGTGTTTAATAAGGATATGATGTTGTATTAACAAATAAAATTTGCTCAAGAAACCAGTCAGCGATTGTAGTGAAAGATTTCAGGCTGATCTATTTATCATTTCAGAATGAGAAGATGTCAGAGATTAAGGTTATAAAATTTATCTCTAGTGGTTTTGGTAATGACAGTATAGAATCCCAAAGCATTTACAACTACTTTTGGCATGTTCTGCATTGTACCTCCTAACTCTGTTCACCAGACAAATGCAGAGAGGTCTGATCCTGTTTTCAAATGGCTTCTCAAATCCATTTTATCAGCATTCTGCCTTTTGGATCCTGTAAAATACCAAATATACCTAGCTGGAAACGCGTATGGTACCTGAGGTACTACCAGTCTAGGGTTATTAGAATTCAACATTCTGGAGGAGTGCTTTTGACTTTTCTTTGGTTTTGATGAGTCTGTGGAGGGATTGTGCTTTGTGTTATAGAGTCATAGACTCATAGAGCTGTACAACATGGAACCAGACCCTTCTGTCCAACTCATCTATGCCGATTAAATATGGTAAATAAATTTAGTCCCATTTGCCACATTTGGCCCATATCCATCTCAACCTTTCCTATTCATATACCTGTCCAGATGCTTTTAAAAATGTTGTAATTGCACGAGCCTTCACCACTTCCTCTGGCAGCTCATTCCATGCACGTACCACTCTCTGAGTGAAAAAGTTACCCCTTAGGTCTCTTTATATCTTTCCCCTCTCAACTTAAACCTATGCCACTAGTTTTGGAGCCCCCACCCTGGGGAAAATACTTTGTCTATTTACCATAACCATGCACCCCATGATTTTATAAACCTCTATAAGGTCACCCCTCAACCTCCAATGCTCCAGGGAACATAGCCCCAGCTGATCCAACCTTTCCCGATAGGTCAAACCTTCCAACTCCGGCAACATCTTTGTAAATCTTTTCTGAACCCTTTCAAATTTCACAACATCTTTCCGATAGCAGGGAGACCAGAACTGCACACAGTGTTCAAAAAGCGGCCTCACCAATACTGCAACATGACCTACCAACTCCTATACTCAATACGGTGACCAATAAAGGCAAGCATTCCAAGGCCTTCTTCACTGTCCAATCTACCTGCAACTCTACTTTCATGGAACCATGAACCTGCACTCCAAGATCTTTTTGTTCTGCAACAGGACCTTAAAGCGGATAAATCCTGCCCTGATTTGCCTTTCCAAAATGTAGCACTTTACATTTATCTAAATTAAACTCCATCTGCCACTCCTCAGCCCATTAGTTCATCTGATCAAGATCCCATTGTTCTCTGAGGTAACTTTCTTCATTGTCCACTACACCTCCACTTTTAGTGTCATCTGTAAACTCATATCTCCTATGTTCACATCAAGTCATTTATATAAATGGAGGAGTTATCAGAAACGTTCTTGATTGCAAGCTAATTGTGCTAGAATTTGTCGTGTGATCAGATTAATTGAAAAGATCAATCAGGAGAAGGCCAATGATAGGGAGATACTTGCCTTAGCATGACTAGAGCTGCCTTAGCATGACAGAGACAGCTGAGAACCAAAGTATATTTATAAAAATAAGGAGAAAGACTTTGAATTTAAGGGCATAGCCATCAAGGTTGTGTAGGGTCACCACACCCTACTTCCACCTTTTACCTTTGTTCATTCATGACATGTTGTCATCGCTGACTGGGCCAGCATTTATTTACTGTTCAAAGTTTGTGCGAAGATTTGTAGCTCGGGTGCTCGTTGTTGTGGTTCTATTCGCCGAGCTGGAAGTTTTTGTTGCAAATGTTTCATCCCCTGGCTAGGCAACATCATCAGTGCTCGGGAGCCTCCTGCGAAGCGCTTCTTTGATGTTTCCTCCGGTGTTTATAGTGGTCTGTCCCTGCCGCTTCCGGTTGTCAGTTTCAGCTGTCCGCTGTAGTGGTTGGTATATTGGGTCCAGGTCGATGTGTTTGTTGATGGAGTTTGTGGATGAATGTCATGCCTCTAGGAATTCCCTGGCTGTTCTTTGTCTGGCTTGCCCTATGATAGTAGTGTTGTCCCAGTCGAATGCAGGTTGCTTGTTGTCTGCGTGTGTGGCTACTAAGGATAGCTGGTCGTGTCGTTTCGTGGCTAGTTGATGTTCATGGATGCGGATTGTTAGCTGTCTTCCTGTTTGTCCTATATAGTGTTTTGTGCAGTCCTTGCATGGTATTTTGTACACTAGATTTGTTTTGCTCATGTTGGGTATCGGGTCCTTCGTTCTGGTGAGTTGTTGTCTGAGCATGGCTGTTGGTTTGTGTGCCGTTATGAGTCCTAGGGGTCGCAGTAGTCTGGCTGTCAGTTCTGAGATGCTCCTGATGTATGGTAGTGTGGCTAGTCCTTTTGGTTGTGGTATGTCCTCGTTCCGTGGTCTTTCTCTTAGGCATCTGTTGATGAAGTTGCGCGGGTATCCGTTTTTGTACATCCAAGCAAATGTTTTGTCCACATGACTCAATTCGCATCAAGTTGTCAAAGTAATCTGTTTCTGGATTTAGACTTATTTAAGTTTACTTGACTAAATCTAGGCTCACAGTTAGCATTTGATATCTAAAATGTTGAACAGGTGTCCAGAGGAATGGACATTTCCTGAAATATATCATCTCTTAGGGCACTTAATCACTAAATATCCGAATGGAATCAATCTTGACTTTTTCCACAGCCATACATTTGAAATTGGAATATTAATCTTTCTGGACACACTTTCTACATGTTGGTAAAAGCATGGAATATGTCTACATCAGTCATACAACTATTTTTTCCAAATTTATAATCGGTCACGTTGGCAATTGTGGCCTGATCAAACGCCACTGGGTATTTCCTCTTTCAAAAATCTGCTCTCCAGGCGGTCACATGGAAGGTGAATAAATTTTGAAACTTTATTGCTGGAACAGCACAGCAGGTCAGGCAGCATCCAGGGAACAGGAGATTCGACGTTTCGGGCACAGGCCCTTCTTCCTGAAGAAGGGCCTGTGCCCGAAACGTCGAATCTCCTGTTCCCTGGATGCTGCCTGACCTGCTGTGCTGTTCCAGCAATAAAGTTTCAACTTTGATCTCCAGCATCTGCAGACCTCACTTTCTCCTAGGTGAATAAATTTATAGATTGCAGTAGTGTCAAACATCACTGTTGAAAGCAGTCAAAACCTCTTAAAGTCATCCCTCCAATGAACACATTAACCTAGATACTGAGTCTTCAGTTTTTTAATCTAGGCCATTGCAAATTGCATAGCTTCAATTATTGTTCAATAATTGCTCTAAAACAATCTGCACAGTGCTGTGGTTTACCTAGAACATTGATCAGAGCTGTCAATACAATAAGATATTATGGCTTTTCTGAGCATTTTCAGGAAATATTTGTTTATTGGATCATTGGAATTATTCACTTTATCCATGCAGAACTCAATAAAAACATAGTTTTGCATTAGTGCACTTACTGTGAAGTGTCTTGACAGCCATCTCACTTCACTCAGAGAATGAAATGCCACTGCATCTCATTCAGTCTTTGGCAAATTCTTCAAATCATCCTTTTTCCATAGCTGACCTGCTGAATATTGTATACACTATCGGTAGAAGTATTTCAATATCCTTCATAATTGCGACCTGCTTCCAAGCATCATCTAAGATCTTCTGTATGAGCACTGCAATGCTGTTCTGACAAATGTTTGATTTCATATTGCAACATGGCCACTGCTCTATTTTTCTTTCCAAACATAACAGAAGCTCTATCTAATATAAACATCATCTTCTGAAAATTAAGGTCACTGTTAACATAAAGTTGCTTGATTGCTGTAACAGTAGCGACACTGTCATCAGTTTCAAAATACCTGCAAAGAAAATATTGTAAAACAGTTCAGATTACTATTTTTTAAGTTTTGAGCACTCCACCCTAACCTCACAATCGCCCAGTGTTTCAAGAAGTATTCATAAAATACCACCTTTAATTTACAAATCCAATACAACAGTGGCATTCATCTGCAATTTTCAAGTCAAATGTCACTTTGTGTAACCCAATTTCCAATAGTACCACCTTTTCCTCAGTGGTGAGCTAATCTCCAGCATTGCTTTAGAACAAGTAGCTCATAAGACAACATCAGTTTCATGAGAGAGAGAAATCTGACTAATTCTCACCTTCTATTTCTGTGTTGAACATGGGAGTTTGGTTTTGATTATCCTGGAAAAAGTATTCCTGTTTTGAAATGTTTCTTTAAGTAGTTAAAAACTCCTTTGCGTCTCTTTTGAACATATTCTAACCTTATCCTTTCAAGAAAGCAAAGCTTAAAAATACAAATGAAAAATGCTCCTTCTGGAACATCTTTCTGGAATGGCCACCTACTTCACAGACCTCGTGCTATCTGATCCTCCTGGTTACTGCAGACTAGAAACTCTCAAGGAGTTTTCCACTGGAGTTCTGGCCTGGTCTCTTCCCTTGCCCATTCTCTCAGCCAACCTCCTGCTGTTTCCCTTGTACTGGACGTATGTTCCATCACAATGTAGCTAGAGCTCCAATGCTATGGAAGTGGCTGTGTGGTTGAGTGCCAACCAATGGTCCATAAAACCTGGGCTTTGAGTCTGTGGGATGCACAGTTGATCATGAGACATGCATCTTTTTTTCTCTTGAGTATATGGTTTAAATGCACACTGCTTACAGGGAATGTAGTCACCTTAGTCTTGCTTCACAACTTCGTGCCTTCTCATTACTCTGCAATGTACAATCATAGTAAAATCTGGGTAAAATCCTGAAGTAAAACTTACTATCAAAAACCATCCTACAATACCTCTAATAACACATTCAAAATTGAATGTTTCACCTTTGTGCATTCCTTTCGTGTCTAACTTGCATGTGTGTTTGCTTGTTCTCGTGCTCCTGCACAGTTGTACTGTGGAAAGCTGACAACTTTCACTGGAGTAGGATGCAGATGAGCTTGCAGAATTTCTTCAAACAGATCTGGGCTCAGAGGGTCTGGCTCAGGGCCACACAAACCAAGCAGAATTTGCAATGGTCTGGCCAGACTGACTGAATGAGTGCTTTAGGAAGTAAACTGGTGGAGCAGCATTGCTGGGAGCAGAACTGCTGTAATGGAGAGAGAAGACAGAAGTTGTATTCAGGCTCATTGAGCTAACTTATATACTTATCATTAACTTGAGCTACAAATCATCTCAAAAATTGCTTGTTGTGTTCATCTCAGAGCAATTGCCATTTCCTCAGAACAGTACCCAGAAATATGAATAATGTCAGAGGACAAATTGTTGAACTGTGCTGAAAATTTGTATACCATGTATATACAGCCAGGTTTGCAGCAGGCATGGTACCAGTCTGAGCTTGTGTAGCAGGAAATATGTTTTTCAGGTTTCCACTGCAACACTGAGACTTTGGGTGCCT
Source organism: Chiloscyllium plagiosum (assembly GCF_037043375.1). Lineage (NCBI taxonomy): Eukaryota > Metazoa > Chordata > Chondrichthyes > Orectolobiformes > Hemiscylliidae > Chiloscyllium > Chiloscyllium plagiosum. The sequence goes on from NW_028270151.1 coordinate 57,378,995, forward strand.
TCTGCTTCTCTACAATGGATGCATGAATAGGTGTCACCATCAGACACTATATCATGAAACACTATATCAAGCACAGTCATAGTATTGAGTATCACTTCCAAACTGGAAATGATATGTTCAGGCTCTGCTTGAAGTCTTCTGTCATATTGGAGCTGGACTCCTCCACGCTCCTTCACAGTGACAGAAGTGTGCTTGGTAGACCTGCAATGTACTATGCATCTGTGTTTGCTACATCATTAAACTTGTCCTGTATGTTACCCCATCAAACACATCAAGCATCATAATTCCCTAGTGCAGAAATCATTTGAGACTTCAAGTTGTGGAGAGCTGGCATTCATAAGACCATAAGACATGGGAGCAGAATTAGGCCAATTAGCCCATCAAGTCCACTCTGCCATTTGATCATGGCTTAAATATTTTTCAACCCTATTGCATTTACCTTCCTAACTGCCAACAGATCTTGTACATTCACCATGAGAGAATCCTGAACTGGGACTCCCAAGTCCCTTGCACTTGAGATTTCTGAAGCCTTTCCCCATATAGAAAATATTCTTTTGACTAAAGTGCATAACTTCACATTTAACCATATTGTATTCCATCTGGCACTTTTTGGTCCACTTTCCTAACCTGTCCAACTCCTTCTGCAGCCTTCCTGTTTCCTCAATACTACCTTTCCTTCCACCTATCTTTGTATTATTTGCAAACGCAGCACAAGTACCTTCAGTTCTATCATCCAGATCATTAATGTAAATTTTTGGAATCTGAAAGCAAAATACAGAAGAGGAGGATTGGGATAAGAAATTTGGAATTGTCAAGAGATACATTGACACAGCATCTGCAGCTTTTACTTTCTCCTGGATAACAGAATGAAAGTGATTTGAGAATGTGCATATGTCAAGAAAACATTATCATGAAGAATATTGTCACAGATGCTCAATGCAACAGCCTCAATTAAAGCTAATTCCATGCAATGACCATCCCTTTGCTCCTAAAGATGTGTAGGCATACCTGTCCTAACAGAGAACAGCCAGGGAATTCCTAGAGGCATGGCATTCATCCACATATTCAATCAATAAGCACATCGACCTGGACCCAATATACCGACCACTGCAGCGGACAGCTGGAACTGACAACCGGAAGCGGCAGATACAAATCACTATAAATGCCAGAGGAAAGATCACAGAAGCGCTTTACAGGAGGCTCCCAAGCACTGAGGATGTCACCTAGACACGGGACGAAACGTCTGCAACACAAATTCCCAGCTCGGCGAACAGAACCACAACAACGAGCACCCGAGCTACAAACCTTCTCCCAAACTTTGAATAGTGAAACTGCACTGCTTAGCTCCCTAAAAACACATCCAAAACAATTCAGACACAAATCTCTAGATATTGACTGTATTGAGGATTTAAATAACTTCTGGGGCATTTTTCAGCACACTGCAATCTGGTTTTCATTACCAAATGCTGTTGTTATTAGGGTGTTAAATATAACTATAAAACAACCATTGTAAAAGATGGGAGAGAGCTTGTTTTGTTTATCAGGCATAGTAGGGAAGATTTATTGTGGTTGCTCATTGTACTAGAATCATAAATAAACATTTTTCATAACGTATTAAAATTGGATTGATACTACAAATAGAAAATGTTGTAATAGACATACATGGTAGCATGGTGGCTCTGTGGTTAGCACTGCTGCCTCATAGAGCCACCTTGGGTAACTGTCTGTATAGAGTTTGCACATTCTCCCTGTGTCTACGTGGGTTTCGTCCAGGTACGTTGGTTTCCTCCCACTGTCTGAAGATGTGCAGGTTGGGTGGACTGGCCAGGCTAAATAGTGTCCTGGAAAGGTGGATTATCCATTGGAAATGCAGGTTACAAGGATAGGGTGAAGGGTGCCTCTGTGTGGGCTGCTCTTCGACAGGTCAGTGTGGACTCGATGGGCTGAATGGCCTGCTTCTACACTGTAGGGTTCTATGATTCTAAACATGACTGATGTAATGCCAATGGAATTGTTGAGCTACCATGCATTCTCATGTTCCTTCAACAGAGAATGAAACCCTTTTTCCACCAATGGCTCAATGTTGAAATAAGGAAGAGCTAAGTGGTCACCTTGTGATGTTCCAGGCAATTTCTCAGGATGAACGAGGATAGTCAAGGCAACATTGTTACGTGATAGCAACTTGTAAATGAGTAGAAACATTGGAACAAGAGTAAGCTATTCAGCTTCTTGACTCTGTTCCAGTGTTTAATGAGATCATGGCTCATCTATGGTCTAACTCCATATAACTACCATTGACCTGCAGCCTGTAACACTTTTACTGAACTAAAAGTTATCAATCCCTGATTTAAAATATACAACTGATCCAGCATCAACTGCCATCGGTTGAAAAGAATTCCAAACCTGTATATTTCAGGCACCTCGCAAAATGAACTGTGGAGAATATAAAGCACTGGATTGCTTATATGTGAAAAACAAGAGTACCTAACTTTCAGTAGCCATGTCTTTATGTACTCTCTGGTGCTGAAACTCTGCCTAACCACAATACCATATTGTGAGCCTTTGATATACATTGACTTTGACAGCCTAAGGAGTGCAATTCATATCTAAGTGACAAGCTCACCTTTTTATCGAATGCCCATATCAGGGCACCATGATGAACCTCAGGATATATGGCCCAATTTTATATGGTTCTCACCGCTGTATATTCTGCTTTCAACTTTTGTGGACAGATGTATCAGCCTTGAGCTTATCTCCAATAAATACTAGCTCACTCTTCCTGCAAGCGTTACCACATTCCTATTGTGTATTTCATTCTTCATTCTTCTTCACAATCACTCAGAGCTGTTAAAATGGGTTTTAGAACAAAATATTTTGGACAATATATAATAACTAGTTGGCATTATGATAAGCCATCGCATGAATACAATTTTGGGCTGTCATAGTTGTTTACTTTACTTTCCACTATACTGCACAATGAAAACTCTTCATAACCATCATTATTTACATATAAAATACAACCTACTTATAAATCAGGTCAGGCACCATTCTAGGCTGTAGTATTTACCGTGTTAGTGCCTAGCTCCAGCATCAATTGCTGTGATTTTGATAAGGACTGTTAACATTTAAAGAGAAATCAACATATAATTTTGAACTATGCCACAGAAGGCACATTTTTTAAAATCGAGAAGAACTTTCCTGTGTACAAAATACTTTTAAAAACAAAACACTTATCTTAAGAATATGGCTTAAACCCACATATGTAGTTCATGATTTTTATATCTATCTTCCCAGAAGAATCTCTCATACATTATGAAAGCTTTGCATTATTTACTTCTGTCAGGACCCAAAAGTATGCCACAATGTTCTGGAAGTTTCTTTAAGTTTCCTCAGATTTACCTGTTCTTTGAAGTAAGCTTCTTTGTATAATTCTTTTTGGCTCTGTCTTCTATTTCTCTTCTCAGTGATAGGTTCTCATAAATTTCCTCCATGAACTGTGTGCTGGAATTAAATCTTCCAACTTTTTTTCCCTCTCAATGTCCAAACTAAAATTGACCACCTGTATTCCACATAGGACAGTGAAATGAGTAGTTTCTTGGCTTGACTGATGACCTGACTAACAACCATCAACTTTGCCTATCTTTTCAGTAAGCCATAGACTGTCAAAGCCCAAAATGCAACTAGCCTGCCTTTGGAGCAAACATACAGATATATTAAACAAAGGAATTTCTCATTTTGCACAGCTTCGGTGTATGACAATGCAACTTTTTGGGGGGGCTTGGGGGTGTCCTCAAATGCAATTTTAGTTTAATGGTAAAATACTGTGGATGCTGGAGATCTGAAACATAAAGTAAAATTGCTGATGAAACTGAGCAGGTTTGGCAGCATCTATAGAGAGAGAAAAACAGTTAGCATTGAGAGTAATATAACTTTTGTTTAGAAATGTAGATTAAGTATCCCTAACTTAAAAATGCTAAGATTCTAAATTCTTTTTTTTAATTATGTGATCCCAATAATTAATTTATGCTGTTTTAGATGTGATTGCCCTTTTCTCACACACTCTAACCCACAAAGAATTTTTTATGTTTGTAAAGTTTCTTATAACTGAAGATTTGATACATAACATAAATTGTTTATTAAAGTGGAGATCCTTTATATATCACTAAGATTTGAGAATGAGTCTTCCATTATTTAAATGTCTACATACATCTCTGACCTTGCAAAATAAATATAGATTAACTTTGAAGTGTAAATACCTTCAAGTTTATTTGAATTACATCTACTTCAGGATTTCTTAGCTTTTTAAAAATCCAGATATGCTCCTTTATTCACATTTAACCTCAAACCTAAATGGCATATTCCTAAAACAAAGTTATATTCTAAACAAATAAACTATGAGCTAAATATTCCTGATGAAGAGCTTATGCTTGAAATGTCAACTCTCCTGCTCCTCAGATGCTGCCTGACTAGCTGTGCTTTTCCAGTGCCACATTTTTTGATTATGAAGTAAATGTGGTTGACACAATGAAATAATGTTATCAAAAAGCATGTACTTGAGTCTTTACAACAGCACACAAAAGTAATTGACCTGTGTTATTAATGCATGCACAATTAATGACCCTTATTTATTTATTTTTAATGGCATGATACTGCATTAAAACAATATATATTTTTAAAACAAATATGTTATTCTGTGCTGTGAAATGTAGTTAAATTCCATTGATTTTTATCCTTTCAATGTGTGATGTTTGTCAATAAAGATTTTTCTGAGATGTAGATAATATACTATAAGCCCATAGCAGTACAACTCACTGCATAAATGACTCCAGTGTGCCTTTATATATTATAATGTTATCTGTAGTATGTAAAGAGCTAACTACAAGTACAAGTTATTATTATTATTGGAAACCTCACTCAAAGTAATAGATCTGAAACTAGCTATGACTACCAGTTATGTATGGTATATGACTAACCCATTCTGAACTGCAGACTGCCAATCCTGAATTAATTTTATTTTACCTTACCAACAGAGATAAAAATATAGAGGGCTATATAACAAAATGCTTTTCATTACCATATACTTGCTGTTAATAACCAATTTTAATTTATCACTGTTGACCACCTTGTTTAAATCTGATTAATGGCTAACGATTCTATTCCTTCTCTTGACAGAGGTTGAACTTCAGCCAAGGCCATCAGTAACATATAGGACAATAGGTGGAATTCTGGATTTTTACATTTTTGTGGGTTCTTCACCTGAGGATGTTGTTCATGAATACTTAACAGTATGTATACAACTTTCAGTAACGAGCAATAGAACTTGACAATATTACAAAATCATGTTTTTCAAACAATTCCATATACTATTTTGTGTTATTGTAGAGAAATTACTTCTAAGTTAAATTTTTGACAATTGAAATCTATATAGTAATGAACGTTATATTTATTTTTTGTTTTTCTTTGAAATAATGTAGCTGGTTGGCAAACCATTAATGCCTCCATATTGGTCTCTGGGATTCCAACTTAGTCGCTGGGGTTATAAAAACCTCAGCGATGTTGAAGCTACAGTGGCGAGGAACAGAAAAATTAATTTGCCATATGTGAGTACTGTGCATTGTTACAAAAAAAATCACATCAGAAACATAAAGAAAATAGTTTGATATCTTTTGTTTTCTAAAATGTTATGACAGAGAAAGCTAAAACTGCAGAAGGTAATATCACAAACGAAGAATATTTAGCCAGTTATGTCCTTGCCACCTTTGTGCAATTATATATCAGCTAATCCCATTCCCTGGCATTTTACTCCTCAAATAATTATCCTCATCTTTCGAAAAGCTCAATCTAATCTGCTTCCACCGGGTACTAAAGCATGGATTTCAGATTTCAGCTACTCGTGACTCACTGCATAATAGAGTCTTTTCTCCTGTCACAGTTGCTTCTTTTTCCAGCCAGGTTAAATCAGCGTCCCCTTGTTTAGGCCCTTCCACCAACAACAGCAGTTACTCTCTATTTTGTCCGGACCCCTCATGATTCTGAAAACCTCTACCAAATCTCTTAAACTTCTCTTTGTCAGGACTATAGTCTGGATTGGTCGGGTGGGAGGAACGTGTCAAGTTGGTGGGGTGGCAGATTGCCATTACGAATCATTTGTTATTAAATTATTTAATTATTCGTAACTAAAAGAGAAAAATATTTTCAACATGATTTGTTCTTTAACAAATCCATTTCTTAAATCAATCAACATTTGTTCAAATGACAGTTAATTTTGTCCCACATTACTGTTCATAATGGTTGCACCACCATTGAATTTCTTAGACCTTCCTGCAGCTGCCAAGGTTAAACTAAATGGTTCATTGAAAAGACTGTAATATGTGCCATTCTCCAGTATTTTGGTACCACCCCTGCGTCTAAGAAAGATTGTTTCCAATGTGTCTGCAATTTCCACTCTTCTATCAAGATTTTTGGATTCAGATGATCTGGATTGGATGACTTGTTGAATTTAAGTATAGCCAGTCTGTCCAATAACTCTGATAAGTCCCACTTACCAGAGTTTAGCTCATCCAGTATCTCAAATACGTCTCTTTTCACCATGATGTGGGCACTATCATATTTCTTGGTAAAGACAGATGCAAAGTATTCATTCACTACCTCACCATGACCTTTCTCTCCACATATATATTCCCATTTCATCCTCCATTTGCCCCCTTGTCTCATTTTCCTTTGACTATTATCATCCCTATATAATAAGTTATGTTCCATTTTCCATGTTCTTGTCATACTCTTTTTTTGGCTTTCTTATTTTTTTCTGCTTCTCCTCTAATTGTTATATTCTAATTGTCATAGTCATCAACTTGTTCGCATTTGTGTTATCATTCTAATATCTGTTATTTGTCCTATTTTTCTGATTTATCTTCCTCACTTCTCTTTCAGTCATATAGGTTTGGACTCATTTGTCCTATTTTCTCTCTGTATAGAAGGTACTTGAACAGTTCCCAAATTACCTCAACATTAAATTTAGCTCAGTGTTCCATTACATTTTTGCCAATCAAGCTTTGTTTCCAATTTACCTGAACCAGATTTTTCACACCCCATTAAAATTTGGTCCATCTACAATTATTTTAAAATTTTAATTAATCCTTGTCCTTTTCCTGAACCAATCTATAGCTTATGATGTTATGATAATTGTCTCCTACATGTTCCCCTAATATCACTTGATCCATTTGAGTCGCCTCGTGCCCTAAAATCTGACCCAACAATGAATTCATAGAAATTTGAAGATCAAGAGCAGATGTAGGTCAATCGAGCCTGCTCAGGCATTTAATATGATTATGGCTGATCATCTAACTAAATACCTCTTTCCAATTTCACCCCAAATCTTTTGACCCTTTAGTTGTAAGAACTATATATAACTCCTCTTGAAAATATTCAAACTTTTGGCCTCAGTTGCTTTCTGTGGCAGAGGCTCATCACTTTCTGGGTAAAGAAATTTCTCCTGATCTCAATCCTAAATGACCTGCTATACATCCTGAGACTGTGACCCCTAGTTCTGGGCTTCCCAGGCGTCAGCCATGTCCTTTCTCCATTGCGTGGTCTACACCTGTCAGAATTTTATAGCTTCTATGAGCTCTTTCTTCATTCTCCAAAATTCTAGTGAATATAGCACTAACCAATCCAATGTTTCCTCATGTGTCAGTCTTATCATCTCAGGAATCAGTCTGGTAAATCTTTGGCAACTGCCTCCACAGCCAGAACATTCTTCCTCAGTTAAGAACACCAAAACTGTACATAATACTCCTGGTGTGGTCTTTCATTCCTAAAAGGAAGAAAGATCCTAGGAGGAGGCAAGGGTGGCCGTGGCTGACGAGGGAAGTTAAGAAACATATAAAGTTAAAAGAGAAAAAGTATAACACAGCAAAGCTAAGTGGGAAAACGGAGGACTGGGAAGCTTTTAAAGAACAACAGAGGATTACTAAGAAGGAAATATGCAGAGAAAAAATGAGGTATGAAGGTAAACTGGCCACTAATATAAAGGAGGATAGTAAAAGTTTTTAGGTATGCAAAAGGCAAAAAAAATGGTTAAGACTAAAATTGGGCCCTTGAAGACAGAAACAGGGGAATATATTACAGGGAACAAAGAAATGGCAGAAGAATTGAATTGGTACTTCAGATCTGTGTTCACTGGGGAAGACACAAGCAATCTCCCTGAGGTAACAGTGGCTGAAGGACCTGAGCTTAAGGGAATTTATATTTGCCAGGAATTGGTGTTGGAGAGACTGTTAGGTCTGAAGGTTGATAAGTCCTCAGGACCGATGGTCTACATCCCAGGGTACTGAAGGAGGTGGCTTGAGAAATCGTGGATGCGTTGGTGATTATTTTCCAGAGTTCGATAGATTTGGGATCAGTTCCTGCAGATTGGAGGCTGGCTAATGTTGTACCACTTTTTAAGAAAGGTGGGAGAGAGAAAACAGGAAACTATAGACCAGTTAGTCTGACCTCAGTGGTGGGAAAGATGCTGGAGTCTATTGTAAAGGATGAAATTACGACACATCTGGATAGTAGTAACAGGATAGGTCAGAGTCAGCATGGATTTATGAAGGGGAAATCATGCTTGACTAATCTTCTGGAATTTTTTGAGGATGTAACTCTGAAGATGGATGAGGGAGATCCAGTAGATGAAGTGTACCTGGACTTTCAGAAAGCTTTTGATAAAGTCCCACATAGGAGGTTAGTGAGCAAAATTAGGGCGCATGGTATTGGGGGCAAAGTACTAACTTGGATTGAAAATTGGTTGGCTGATAGGAAACAAAGAGTAGTGATAAATGGCTCCATTTCGGAATGGCAGGCAGTGACCAGTGGGGTACCGCAGGGATCAGTACTGGGACCGCAGGTTTTTACAATATATGTTAATGATATAGAAGATAGTATTAGTAATAATATTAGCAAATTTGCTGATGATACTAAGCTGGGTGGTAGGGTGAAATGTGATGAAGATGTTAGGAGATTACAGGGTGACTTGGACAAGTTAGGTGAGTGGTCAGATGCATGGCAGATGCAGTTTAATGTGGATAAATGTATGGTTATCCACTTTGGTGGCAAGAACAGGAAGGCAGATTACTACTAAATGGAATCAATTTAGGTAAAGGGGCAGTACAGAGAGATCTGTGTGTTCTTGTACACCAGTCAATGAAGGTAAGCATGCAGGTACAGCAGGAAGGGAAGAAGGCAAATAGCATGCTGGCCTTCATAACAAGAGGGATTGAGTATAGAAGCAAAGAGGTTCTTCTGCAGCTGTACAAGGCCCTGGTGAGACCACACCTGGAGTACTGTGTGCAGATCTGGTCTCCAAATTTGAGGAAAGACATTCTGGCTATTGAGGGAGTGCAGCGTAGGTTCACGAGGTCAATTCCTGGAATGGCGGGATTATCTTACACTGAAAGACTGGAGCGACTGGGCTTGTATACCTTGAGTTTAGAAGACTGAGAGGGGATCTGATTGAGACATATAAGATTATTAAAGGATTGGACACTCTGGAGGCAGGAAACATGTTTCCACTGATGGGTGAGTGCTGAACCAGAGGACACAGCTTAAAAATATGTGGTAGACCATTTAGAACAGAGATGAGGAGAAACTTCTTCACCCAGAGAGTGGTGGTTGTGTGGAATGCTCTGCCCCAGAGGGCAATGGAGGTCCAGTATCTGGATTCATTTAAGAAAGAGTTGGATAGAGCTCTCAAGGATAGTGGAATCAAGGGTTATGGAGATAAGGCAGGAACAGGATACTGATTAAGGGTGATCAGCCATGATCATATTGAATGGTGGTGCAAGCTCGAAGGGCAGAATGGCCTACTCCTGCACCTATTGTCTATTGTCTACAAAGACTCTACAATTGCAGCATTATTAAACTGTTAGCCTAAGCCTTTATTTTACAGGTCTGGTCACATTAGCGCTGTTCTTCCTGAAGCAATCTTTGAAGTCTGTTCATGTTTTTCCAAGCTCCATAATCTCAGACTCAGGGAGCTTATCCTTCCAACCATCTATGTCATTTGTACTTTAGTGGACTATGGCCACTGGCTGTTCACCTTCTACATTCTGAGTGCTCCATGTGCTCGCAGTGACATCCTTGACCATGGCAGACATCAAACCATCCTGGATTTATGTCAGCAACCAAAGAAGCACCTACTTATAAAACTATTTAGCCGTCTTTATTGATCTCTTCACCTTCCTCCTGGTCCTTTGCATTGCTGAACTTACATGATGCCATGGAATTGACCACACTCATGCACTTCAGAGCACTACACACATCGGAGAAAAGAGATGCAAGCAATTGCTGCACTGCTTCCTTGATTATCCAACGGTCACTACTTCCCTCTCTTCTTGCATAGCCTCAAGCTGTGGGCTGAACACATCTATCCACAAAACTCTAGCCTCGATTTATACATCAGTCATGCCAGGATTGCTCAAGCTGTGAAACCCACAGTTCAAGCTGCTGCTGCTGCTGACAAAACCTCTGGCATTATGTGGAAATCTTCCACACTACATGAGAAGGAGCCTTCATTTCCCACAAGGAACAGAATGCACACTCCACAGGATCAAGCCTTCCCACTGTGTCTGTTTATTTGATTATTAAAGTTAGTACTTAAGTTAACTCTCAACAGTTCCTTAAAAATTAGCTGTTTATCTTGTGCTGACATCACTTTTTTTTTAAACTTTGGTTAACAGAAATAATATTACTCAGCTATTTTAATAATAATCTTTGATTTTAAACTAATAATGAAATCAGACTGCTTTAATGCTACTTTTTAAAAATTCTAGCTACATATCCCTAGATCTGATGAATTAATTGAACATTGACTTTAACCACTTGACAAATTATCAATTTGGCTTAGTTTTTAGCTTTTATTCTAATTAACCGATTAACTGATTGAACAAATTAATTTTAAAAATAACCCGAAAATTCACCCCATGTGCTATCACGTAATTTTAAGAATTATTTTCTTCTCACCCTTTTTCAGTTCAGACTCACAGCTCAAATCCCACTCCACTTGCTGGCTTGTTTGTTTCTCCAATCCCCACTCGGAAATGATGCAAACTGGTCCGACTCCCCTGGCAAAGACAAACCGGAATATTGAGCCCCTGTATGATTAGTACCATTTATCCAAGTTTCAGTGTTCCTCTGCTCCACTCCCCTTCTGCTCTGCTCCCAGTAAACTCCACACCACTCTCTGCCTGCTTATTTTTCCAAAATGTTTCTTTCTCCACAATGCCAAAAGAAACAGACAATATGCAATATACGCCAATGTTAACACCATATCATTGACAATATCATTCCTTTGTGCATCTGAGGGCAGAAACTGGCACAACATGGTGCTGTCCACACAAGATTAGCTAATTGTTTACAATGGATTTAACAGCTTCTTGGGTAGACACCCAACAATGTTTGCATTATTGAAATGGATGAATCACTGGCATGCATAGATCCATGAGGTAACAAATCCACCAGTTCCAACACCAAAAATTCTAAACTACAGAATTGATCTTCTGCATTTTGGTAATAACTGAGCAAAGCTGATCTAGCAGATCCATGTCAGATGATGATCAGCTCCAAAGGCCAAGAAGGTCGTTATCAGTGTGCTACCTGAACACATCTTTGAACTGCAAGAGTTCCTCAGGGTAATGTCCGAGGCCCAAACATCTTCAGCTGCTTCATTAATGACCTTCCCTCCATCATAAGTGGGGATGTTCACTGATGACTGCGGAATGTTCAGCACCATTTGTGACTTCTCAAATACTGAAGCCATCAATGTCCAAATGCAACAAGATCTGGACAATATTCAGACTTGGGCTGATAACCTCAATGTAACATTTGTGCCACACAATTGCCAGGCAATGACCATCTCCAATAAAGGGATGATCTAACCACTGTCCCTTGACATTCAATAGTGTTACCATCACTGAATTCCCCACTATCACCATCCTGGGGATTACCTTTAGCCAGAAACTGAACTGGACTCACCATATAAACAGTAGTCACAAGAGCAGATCAGAGTCTAGGAAAACTGATGAGAGTAACTCACCTTCTGACTCATCAAAGCCTGTCCATCATTTAAAAAGGCATGAGTCAGGTGCAAGATGGAACACCTCGCCACTTGTCTGGATGAGTGCAGCTCCAACAACATTTGACAAAACCCAGGACAAAGCAACCTATTCATTGGCACCACATTTGCAAGCCATTCCCTCCATCACTGACGCTCAGCAGCAGCAGTGTGTACTATCTACAAGATGCATTACAGAAATTCACCAAAGATCCTTAGATAGCTCCTTCCAAACCCAAGACGACTTCCACCTAGAGCAAGGGCAGTAGACACATGGGAATACCACCACCTGCAAGTTCCCTTCCAAGCCACTCACCATCCTGACTCAGAAATAGGTCACCATCCCTTTATTGTCACTGGGTGAAAGTCGCAAAATTCCCTCCCTAACAGCATAATGAGTCCACCTACAGCACACGGACTGTGGTAGTTCAAGAAGGCAGATCATCACCACCTTCATAAGTGTAACTAGAGAGAGGTAATAAATTCTGGTACAGCCAGTGATGCCTACATCCCATGTGTCAATAAAAAACTTAATATCTCCTGCCTACACTGACCTCCCCTAAGTACTCCAGTCCCTACCAAACCCCCTTCCTACCTTGCACCAGGCATCTTAAATACCAGGCACACTGCTCTCTTGGCATCTAACCTTGCAATTACCTTATGTATTTACACTTTCAGAGAAGTTTTCAATGTAGCTGTCTGTGATGCTGGACGTTTAAAACTGCAGAATATGGCAACTGTTACAGTTAAAAGGAAAGTGTGGTTTGATTTGCACTACAACAGACTAGTTAGATTTAAAGTGCACATAAGATTTCACAAGGAGCTGTGATCAGAAACTCTTGTCAGAAGTGTGGAACTCTTTCTTCCCGTACAAAACATAGGAGCCGAGTAATGATCTGAGTATGATTGACACACCTTCAAAATTCTTGGTCAATATATCAATTTTCATATTTGTACATATTTATTAGGAAAAGGAATCCTAATCTTTAAAGGGTAAAGCAGACATGTTGAATTATAACAAAGTTTGATAACATGTTGATATTGTGCTATTAAGGAATCCAATTCACCTTCAACCACTATGTCTATGTCACAGAGCCAACACAGTTGGTTAATTTTGTGTTTGTAACATGCAATAACGTCACTAAGCACACAACCCAGACAATGGATGTAAGCCAATATTATTGCAGCCATTTAAATTATTAGTGTTGTTAGTAAACTTAAGATATGTGATTGACAAGAGCTTGAGTCTTTGTGGCATATGTTATGTGGACTAAAACATAGGAAACCATAAACTTACACAACATTAGTCTTGAGTTTGAAATCTTGGTCCTCAAATACTCTTTTGCTCAGATGAGCATATTGGAGGTGAAAATGATATTTTCACGTTTGTCAGTCTTAGCTGAAAGGATACAGAAAATACTCCATAATACAAAAAATATTCTGCATTATCCAGAACCTTCATATGCTGTGAGAGCTTGGAGGTAAGGGATGCAATGGGAACAATTGCAATCATTTCTTTCTGACTTATAGGAATAAAATACAGCAATTACACTCTGACAAATACTCTAATTTAACTTGAGCCAAAGGTTAATTATTGTGATGACTGCCTCAAATTCTTATGAATATCTTATTACAAAATTGATCTGGTCTCTTTCCTTTGCTCTGTCACCACCAAACTGATCCATTTCAATTGTTCTTTCTTGTCCTCACATCAGGAACTATAATTGCCTCCTTCCCAACTAGATCAAAAAGAAAAAGAATCTGTAGATTTTATCCAGGAAGTTTTGAAGGTCTACCTTTTGCTCTTTTACTAGTTAATTGTAAGGCTGGGTACTTCAGATTCCAGAATGAAATATGACTTGGTAAAATTTTTCACTCAATGCTGTGGGGTTTGTCATAGAACCCACACAAACCTGTCAATGTTCCTTTAACACAAGGACAACAGTTTATTACACAAAGGAAAACAAAATACTAAAAATATTTAGGCATTTTTAAAAGATCTTAGCATGATTAGGAAAAACCCATCCACATCTACTTTAAATATTCAAATTCACAAATTATAACAATATATGTTGTACTTCTTCATCATTGTTATGATTTGATTTATGATAAAAAAATCACTTTTTTCTGTTCTGGGAATGAAGTAAATATATAAACATTGCACAAATTGTTGGTTAATTGTTTAATATAAAAACGTCTACCTGTAGATTTGAAATACTGATACTGAAACAGTGGTCGTTTTTTTAAAAAAAATCCAGTCATGTTAGCTGTATATCAATTGACTATTTAATTGTATTCAATAGTGGTCATTAACTGGTGATTCACTTGTACCTCTATATGTTAAAAAGGATATTTCTTTTGAAAGTAAATATTTATAATGTGTGATTCTGTAAACAAATTGTCTTAACATTAGATTCATGTTCTCTACTCCATTACCTGATTATTTAGAGTTGAACAATAATTATACTTTTAGATAATGAAAGACAGAGAGCAGAATTCACAGATTATGATTGACTTTTCATTCATAAAACTTTATTCAACTCTAATGATAATTTTAGAATGTGTATGCAGAAGTTTTGATATTTGCATGAATTGAGTCTTAAAAGAAAGATTTCTTTTTGTGGTGACATTGTTATTTATCATGTTAACTGGGTTTATATAAGATGAAAGTCTCCATTGCCTATTGATCGTGGAAGTTGTATTAGTGTTACCATAATCTAAACTAAATTTTCACTCTCAGGTCAAGAGAGCAAAGTTAGGGTATTTCCTAGTTTTGGAAACCTGACTGAGGACAAAGTGCCCCAACATGTCAAATTTTCATTCTGGGGTGGCTGTGTTCTTTCAGTTTGTAGTGAGTGATCTCAAGAAGAGTGTAGAGACTGAGGTCATCAGATGTGGAGAAGGTCTAAGTGGAAGAGCTGCCTCAGTGCACCTGTATATTGTGGGAGAAAATTAAAAATAATTAAACATGAACCATTACTCAGATATAACCCCCCACATTGCCTCAAACCACTCACTCCCCATTTCCATTTCTTAACAATACATTTGACCTAATGCCTTCTATCCACCCCCAAGACTCTTCATATGCTCTGTATTAACCAATACTCCCCTTCACATTCCACATTTCCTTTTGTAGACTCTATTGCCAACTCAGTGCCAACTCATGCCCCCCCCATCCATTAAATTTTGCATTTATAGTGTTATGCCAACTTACCCAGTATCCAACCTGGGCAGAACTCAGGACTCACATTGAGCTTAAATCAAGTTCATAAATTGCTAAGAAATAATTCACTATTTCAAAAAGCAAACACCCCAACTGATGAAAGTAAATTCACTACTTTTAGCTTCCTGTTACACTTTTATAAAAATAAGCATTGCAGCATGGCCCTAACTTCAAATAATACATAAACACATGCATGCAATCAGCCATGCATCACTAATCCAGCAATGATAAATCTTGGTGTGTGTCAGAGTGAAATATCAAGCACAGGTTATTTTAACCACAACATGCATTTTTCTCCAATAAAGGAAGGGAGTTTAAATGCCTTAACAGGTTGAAAGGCCTTTTCACAGTTCTGTTTACAGTTTCAATTAGTTTGTGCATCTTTTATGCATATTTACAATTATTTTTAACCTCCCAAAGAGTGGCTTACCTCAATAAAAGAGTGACTTTTCTCTCCTAAAGAGGATGTGACTTCCCCACAAGTGGCCTGTGAACAAATTAAAAGGATTATCTTTCCTCTTCAAAAGAGCACCACATCCATTCACTAAACTCTGAAACTTTTAGATGTTCTCCAACCAGATCTAGTCTGCACATAAGAGTTTCCCACTCATCTCGCTGATGAAAACAGACATGGTAGGATGCAATGTATTATATGGGCAGCTGTCATTTTAAACCATTGGTGTGCAATAATGCTTGGATTGAGACTTGGTAGTTTCAGAATTCCAATTATTTCCACAATTATAGAGGAGCTTTCCATGGTTGTGAAAATTCAGGCCCTAAATTCTAAAGATCCCTAAACTGGCAGTCCCACTCATTGAGGCAATGGAAATGCTTGCAAAATAAATAAAATGTTTCAAATTCCATCAACAAAATTACACCATGATAACATTTTTGGCAAGACCGGGGCAAGTCTAAACCAATATTGAAAATAAGGATAAATATTAAAAACAGAATATTTTCAATCTGAGTCAATACAAGTTAGGGCAACATTCTGAATTCTTGGAAAAAATTCCATCTCTGCTTTGCATTCCTTTATTGGTTATGGACTAATGGTGTATTAAATAATATTGCTTAGGATATCCAGATCACTGATATTGACTACATGGAAAATAAAAAGGATTTTACTTATGATATGGAAAAATTCCACAATCTACCTGAATTTGCTCATGATTTACATGCACATGGCCAGAGGTACATTATCATTCTGGTAAGTTGCATAGTTTTTCGCTCTCTGTTTCACTGTGATAATTTGAAAATTTTCTGACAAATTAGAACAAACAGTTTCAAAAATGCAAAGATATGTTTTACTAATACATTATGATTGCATGTCATGCTGTTACAAGAATATAAAACACAAAGAATAAGCATCAACAAAATAATGCTGCATTCAAATCCCAATTATGTAATGAACTACATTTAATAAATTTGTGAACAAACATTACGAAAGCTGCCAGGTCATCATAAAAAATGCAACTGCTTCACTAATGTCTTCAGGGAAAGGATTCTTAAAGCAACTATGGTTGGATGATAAGTGTTACTTTACCATTGTATATTGCTTCTTCAAAACAAATTAAAATAATATATCAACGTTTTGGAAACACATTGTGATTGACGGTTTTTGTAACTTGACTGCTTGAAACTCTGTTCTTTCATCAAAACTCAGGATCCAGCCATAAGCACTCAGGCACTAATAAATGGTCCCTATGAATCTTATGATAAGGGCACAAGAATGGGAGTATGGGTCAATGAATCTGATGGAAAGACACCCCTTTTTGGAGAGGTAACTGTTTTTTTTGTATGTACAGTATGGAATTCTGGAAAGATAAAATCTGGAAATACTAATCTGTAAAAGGAGCTATGTAGTTGTTGACTATAATAATATATTTTATTGTTTTGATTGATTACATATTACCAAATAATTTCAACACATATCGATTAGAATCAAATTCTAAATTTGAAGTTGTTTATGATAAAAAATTAATCATGTTCTGATTCATGACATTGATTTTCCATTATTGTTTATAATGCTATCAGGATAAAATTCACAATACATCAATATGCCGCTGTTTCTTTATCTCCTTTCATTTAGGTCTGGCCAGGTGAAACTGTCTTCCCCGATTACACAAATCCCCAGTGTATTAAATGGTGGGTAGAGGAATGTTCGAACTTCCACCAAAAGATAAATTATGATGGACTTTGGATAGTATGTTCCTTTTTTTTATCTCACCTTTTCATTTATTTGTTTGTGTTTTCTCTGTGTTATGAAGTCTAATTGTAATACCTGTCGGTACACATTGTTTCTATACCTTGTTATATCTTTCATTTGCAGGATATGAATGAAGTGTCAAGTTTTAAGCAGGGTTCAATAAAAGGATGTGTTAAGAATCAATGGAATTATCCTCCTTTTGTTCCAAGTGAGTTTTATTCTACCCCAAAATCTGAAATTACTGAAGAAATTCAACAGATCTGGCAGTATCTGCAGAGAGAAAACAGAGTTAACATGTTGAGTCCACTGAAGGGTCACTGGACCAGAGATGTTAACTGTTTGCTCTCCACAGATGCTGCCAGAACTGCTGAGGTTCTCCAGCAATTTCTGTTTTTGTTTTTGATTTCCACTTTTATTTTAAGTTTACTTTTAAAATGGAGTGAGCGCTTCCTTGAATCACAGTAATTGTTGTTCAGCTGCATGTGTTGGTGCATATGTTCCCAGGACCTGTACAATCCATGTTTCAAAAAGATGCATCAAGTCCATTTGAACAACTATTTGAAGCCATGATCATGCCATTCCTGATATTTTAAAGCACACAAAACACATTCACACTAACACCTTTCCCAGTATGGAGTACTATTTGGAAGGTACTGGACATTCCTAGAAATGCAATGCACCATTTTCTGATGTCAGGGCTGCTGTCATTTCATGCCTGTGCCTCTATTCCTGATGAAGGGCTTTTGCCTGAAATATTGATTTTCCTGCTCCTCAGATGCTGCCTGACCTGCTGTGCTTTTCCAGCACCACTTTAATCTAGCCAGTGGTATGGTGGTCTAGTTTCACATGTTGTATATTTTGCTTCAGAATGTGTATATCTCTGTCATTCTGTAATAATGGACAGAAGTTTTTGATTGCCCACTGGTGGGTTTGCAGCCAAGATTCCATGCTACCAGCCACTGCCTTCACTTTTATGTGGGACAGGTGAGGATAGCTGAAGCCAATTGAGACCCTGAAAGTTTGTCTGAACAGAAGTACTTGTGAGGTTAGTGTGAGGAATGAATCACTCCGTGTGTGTGTGTGTGTGTGTGTGTGTGGTAGTGACACCCAACATGTCATGTCATTCTGCTGTGGCCTTGGGTAATGGAGCCGGGTGGGGGAGGGATTCACCTCCTTCAAGGGCACCTTTCCATATTAGGTGTCCTGGGTGCCTCACTACCTCTTCTTCCATTCCCTCCATTCCTAGTAAATGCTTCCAACCCCATCCTCTGCATCAAGACATTAGCCATTATCTCCTCACTGCCCCAAGGACAAGGGTTCCCAAACCAAGTATCAGGACCGACAGTTGGATGGTGGGATGAGCTTCTGTTGGGGAAACTCTGTTTGGAAAGTCCTGGGACAAGGTAGTGGTCAGATATACATGGGAGTAAACAGGTTTTTGCACAGACCATATCAATGTGATTTTTATTTCTGCTGGGTAAAAGTTCTAACGAAGTATATATACCTCGGATTTGATATGTTTTCAAAGTGAAAATTTAGATCAGCAGGAGTTGAGTGGAGCGTATGAGAAAGGATTTAGGCTGAGGGGGTGGCTTCAATTTTTGAGTTGGGGTGAGGGATGGGATCAACGAAACTAAACAAAACAAGAAACCAAAAGAGTAATGTTCATGATTTACCTACCTATCGTGCATGGTAATTTTAAACATATACAAATCACGAGCTTTTCAATGTAGACTATTTTATGAAAATTTTATCTAGTTCACTGAGCCCAGGTAGACATTTGGACCAGTGTGCATAACCCCTCCTCTCCGAGTTAACATTGAGCCAGAGGAAAATCGCATGTGCCTGTGCTAGATCCTGAGACTGGTTCACTTGTCTTCACAATGAACTTTGAGCCAGAGGGAAAATTGATGCGCTCATGGCAGCCCCTGAGAAATGCCAGTTACTTTCCTTCCCCATCCCACAAACTGCAAGGTGGGAGGAAAAAAAAAGAGCATGTGTCATTGTATCTTGGAGCTCATCCCAGGACTCTCCCAACTGACTGTCCACTCCATAGCTGAAATTATGACATTGGAGCTCTTAACCCCAACATTTCATCCCCATCTAAAGTAAATGTTGGTTTCCTGAATCAACTATTGTCCTTTAAAGTGGTAAGAGTAAATTCCCTCCTGGGAACATGTTTGAGGGAAAGACTAATTACAGGTATTGGCAGCTGGTTTGTTGTTCATATGGGCACCAACACCATTTGAGCTTGCCCAGAATTTTTCTTCCAGATTTTTCTGCATACTTGATAGCTGTGTTAACATACTTGTGTAAAGAAGATGCTTCCTGATCAGGTCAAAGACTTTCCTTTAAAATTCAAACATTTTTTTGTTTTTTTTTCTCTACCTTGCTCTGCTTTACTTGCTAGTTGGATTACTGCCAATGAAGCAAATTTTCTGGGGAATATTTCATGACGTCCCTGCACTGTCACCTGAGGTTTGATATTGAGACTTGACAGTGAGAGATCCTAATCTACAGGCAAAAACTTTGTTACATACCAGAATCAAAATAAGCATATGAAACAAAATCCATACACAGTATAATATGCATGATAAATCTGTAACTTTGCCACAGTAACTGTAAAACATATGCCAAAGTTACACATATATTCTTTATAATTTTTGGATATCAACTTCCACGTAATGAAATATTTTCTTTTGAAGAGATTCTTGATGGATTGATGTACTCTAAGACCCTTTGCATGGATGCCAGTCAAACTGGAGGAATGCATTATGATGTTCACAGTCTTTATGGACACTCTATGATACTTGCAACTGAACAGTAAGTGTTAAATATAGGAATAAATGCTAATACGTTGAGGTGAATCAGTGTCATAATGTGAAGGAGTTTGTTAATAGAGTCATAGAGATGTACAGCATGGAAACAGACCCTTTGATCCAATCCATCCACGCTGACCAAATATCCCAACCCAATCTAGTTCCACCTGCCAGCACCCGGCCCATATCCCTCCAAACCCTTCCTATTCATATACTCATCCAAATGTCTCTTAAATGTTGCGATTGTACCAGCCTCCACCACTTCCTCTGGCAGCTCATTCCATACACGTACCACCCTCTGCTTGAAAACGTTGCCCTGTAGGTTTCTTTTATATCTTTCCCCTCTCAACCTAAACCTATGCCTTCTGTTCTGGACTCCCCAAACCTAGAGAAAAGACTTTGTCTATTTACCCTACCAATGCCCCTCATAATTTTGTAAGATTTCATTGTTTTACTAAACCAATTATCACAACATGTCTGCTGGAGTTAAACATCCTCTCCAAACATTCTGATTGAGTTCAGAACTTTGAAGGAATTTTCTTGTTACAGCCTTACTGTAAAACTGATTTTTTCTGAATCAAGAAAAGATTGCTTATTATAGAAATAGCCAAATAGTTGTTCCTACTTAAATAAATGTCAGAACAATCAGATAGTTTATAAAATGGGGAGCTGATCCACAAAGTTCCAATTTTATAACAACCAGTTAAACATTCACCTCATTACAAAATCACCTACAGTGCTACTTCATTCACATATCAACTATATTCTGTTACTTATCTACTTTTGTGTGTATCTAAATTCCTAGAAGCATGTGCCAATAATGGCTAATTTCATAACTAATTATACTGAAGATCTGATATTAGATAAGCTGCTTTAATGATTGAAAAGTATTTACCTTTCTATAATATCTTGTGGTTACAACAGCCAAGCTTAGCATAGAATCATTTCGGCAATTAAGGGCAAATAAGATATTTTAAAACAAAACAATATGAAACCAACTGGAACATTTGGGGCATTATAATTAAACAGTTTTACTCTAGTGATGGAGAGGGATAAGTGTGCACTACAGGGCAAGAGTTATAGCTGGGGGCAGGGAAATTATGATGCGGTGAGGCATGACTTAGGATGTGTGGCTTGGAAAAGTAAGCTTCAAGGCAAGGGCGTAATTGATATGTGGAGCTTGTTCAAGGAGCAACTATTGAGTGTCCTTGATAAGTATGTAC
The DNA here is from genome assembly GCF_037043375.1 of Chiloscyllium plagiosum. Taxonomy (NCBI): domain Eukaryota; kingdom Metazoa; phylum Chordata; class Chondrichthyes; order Orectolobiformes; family Hemiscylliidae; genus Chiloscyllium; species Chiloscyllium plagiosum. The sequence continues at coordinate 57,400,557 of NW_028270151.1, forward strand.
CCGTCAGGCAGGGAGGAAAGGGTCGTGTGAGGGAGCCGTGGTTTAATAAGGAATTGGAATACCTTGTTAAATGGAAGAGGGCGGCCTATGTAAAGATGAGGCATGAAGGTTCAATTGGGGCGATTGAGAGTTATAAGGTAGCCGGGAAGGACCTGAAGAGAGAGCTAAGAGCAGCAAGGAGGGGACATGAAAGGTCCTTAGTTGGTAGGATTAGGGAAAACCCTAAGGCTTTCTATAGGTATGTCAGGAATAAAAGAATGACTAGGGTAGGAATAGGTCCAGTCAAGGATAGTAGTGGGAAGTTGTGTGTGGAGGCTGAAGAGATTGGGGAGACACTGAATGAATACTTTTCATCAGTATTCAATCAGGAACAGGACATTGTTGTCAATGTGAGTACTGAGTCACAATTACGTAGAATGGATGGCTTTGAGGTATGTAGAGAAGAGGTGTTGGAAATTCTGGAAAGGGTGAAAATAGATAAGTCCCCTGGGCCTGATCGCATTTATCCTAGGATTCTCTGGGAAGCAAGGGAGGAGATTGCAGAGCCATTGGCCTTGATTTTTATGTCCTCGTTGTCTACAGGAGTAGTGCCAGAAGATTGGAGGCTAGCAAATGTGGTTCCCTTGTTCAAGAAGGGGAGTAGGGATAACCCTAGTAACTATAGGCCGGTGAGTCTCACTTCTGTTGTGGGCAAAATCTTAGAGAGAATTGTAAGGGCTAGGATTTATGAACATCTGGATAGGAATAATGTGATCAAGGATAGTCAGCATGGTTTTGTGAAGGGCAGGTCGTGCCTCACAAACCTTATTGAATTCTTTGAGAAGGTGACTAAGGAGGTGGACGAGGGGAAAGCGGTAGATGTGGTGTATATGGATTTTAGTAAGGCGTTTGATAAGGTTCCCCATGGTAGACTACTGCAAAAAAATACGGAGGTATGGCATTGAGAGTGAGTTGGAGGTTTGATTTAGGAGTTGGCTGGCTGGAAGAAGACAGAGGGTAGTAGTTGATGGCAAAGGTTCATCTTGGAGTGCCGTCACTAGCGGTGTTCTGCAAGGATCTGTTTTGGGACCATTGCTGTTTGTCATTTTTATAAATGACCTGGCGGAGGGGTTAGAAGGTTGGGTGAGCAAGTTTGTGGATGATACGAAAGTTGGAGGAGTTGTAGACAGTGAGGAAGGATGTGGCAGGTTACAGCGGGATGTAGATAAGCTGCAGAACTGGGCAGAAAGGTGGCAAATGGAGTTCAATGTAGCTAAGTGTGAGGTGATTCACTTTGATAAGAGTAATAAAAAGATGGGGTACTGTGCTAATGGTCGGATACTTGGTAGTGTGGATGAGCAGAGGGATCTTGGTGTCCATATGTACAGATCTTTGAAAGTTGCCACCCAGGTAAATAGTGCGGTGAAGAAGGCATATGGCGTACTGGCTTTTATTGGTAGAGGAATTGAGTTCCGGAGTACTGAGGTCATGTTGCAGTTGTATAAGACTCTGGTGCGGCCGCATCTGGAGTATTGTGTGCAGTTTTGGTCGCCATACTAGAGGAAGGATGTGGAGGCACTGGAACGGGTGCAGAGGAGGTTTACCAGGATGTTGCCTGGTATGGTAGAAAGATCGTATGAGGAAAGGCTGAGGCACTTGGGGTTGTTTTCATTGGAGAAAAGAAGGTTTAGGGGTGACTTGATAGAGGTGTACAAGATGATTAGGGGTTTAGATAGGGTCGACAGTGAGAATCTTTTTCCACGTATGGGAGTCAGCTATTACAAGGGGGCATAGCTTTAAATTAAGGGGGGTAGGTATAGGACAGATGTTAGGGGTAGATTCTTTACTCAGCGAGTCGTGAGTTCATGGAATGCCCTGCCAGTAGCAGTGGTGGACTCTCCCTCATTATGGGCATTTAAGCGGGCATTGGATAGGCATATGGAGGATAGTGAACTAGTGTAGGTTAGGTGGGCTTGGATCGGCGCAACATCGAGGGCCGAAGGGCCTGTACTGCGCTGTATTCTTCTATGTTCTATGTTCTAAGTTTATGCGTCTGGACTGCTATTCTTTCTCAGCTTGGAAATTTTGTTTACGTAATGCATGATCTGGCTTAAATTTATTCACTTCATAAATTTTAAAAGCCAGAATTCACTCAAGTGGAAAATTGGGAATAAAAATGATTGTATATGTTGGCTTTAAATTGTTTCTGAAAATGAATTTGATGTAGAGCAAAAAAGCAATGCATTTCCATATGACAAGAAAATATTTATCAATGTTCCTTTCTCGCTTTCATTTGCCAATCCTAGGGTGTTCTCCTTTGTTAAATGGTTACTATCATGGTCTTGAAATTCTGAAGGAGTCGCCAAAGTACTTTGGTTAAAGCCAACATCACCAATAGAGAAATTATATATAATATATATATGACAGAAGGTGGTTGCCATTTGTTTTCTACTGAAGTTATACAGGAAATTCCCAGATAATTTCAGGGGCATTATCTTGAGAATGAGTTCCGAAACCTATGCAACTCAGTACTTATGCACTTTCAATAGTGGTGAACAGCTAGAGAAACTATAAATGATTTTCCCATTCTTGAGACAATCTCTGCAAAGAGAGAAACCCAGGTTTCATATCAATTATTTGTAACAATTATTTGTAACATCTTTACCAGAGATCAGCTAACTCTGGGAACTGAACCTGGGGCCCTTCAGGTCTGTCTTATTTAACTACAATTGATAATCTTCTTTACTATGTCAGTCCCCTGAATCATTGGAGAATGCAGTGAACTTTTAATGGTACAACACTAATCCAAATAAAATTCATTGGCAAAACTGCCAAAATCATGGGGTTCAACTATAATTTATTTATCCATAGGATTTCAATCTCACTGGCTTAGCCAGACTTTGTTGCTCTTCCCTAATTACTCCTGAGAAGGTAGGGGTGAAATGTCTTCTTGAACGGCTACAGTCCATTTGCTTTAGCACCAACAATGCTGTTAAGGAGGGAGCTCCCAAAGTTTAACCCAGAGACACTGAAGGAACAACGATTTATTTCAGTTTAGGATGTTGAGTGGCATAGAGGGGAACTTGTAGTTGTTGGTGGTGATCCTATTGCTCCAGCTGGTCATGATAGCAGGTTTGGAAGGTGCTATCTAAGGGACTTTGTTGAATTTCTGCATCAGTGGTAGTGAATATTTGTGGATGTGGTGTTAATCATGGGTTGATTTGTTCTGGATGGTGTCAAGCTTCCTGACTGTTATTGGAGATGTGCTCTTCCAAGAAAGTGTGGAGTATTCTTACACACTCCTAATCTTTGCCTTGTAAATGTTGGACAGGCATTAGGGAGTTAGAAAGTAACTCCGACTCCCACAGCTACCTGGACTACACCTCCTCCCATCCTGCCCCCTGTAAAAACGCCATCCCATTCTCCCAATTCCTTCGACTCCGCCGCATCTGCTCCCAGGAGGACCAGTTCCAAAAACGCACAACCCAGATGGCCTCCTTCTTCAAGGACCGCAATTTCCCCCCCGACGTGGTCGATGATGCCCTCTACCGCATCTCTTCCACTTCCCGCTCCTCCGCCCTTGAACCCCGCCCCTCCAACCGCCACCAGGACAGAACCCCACTGGTCCTCACCTACCACCCCACCAATCTCCATGTACAGCGCATCATCCGCCGTCATTTCTGCCACCTCCAAACGGACCCCACCACCAAGGATATATTTCCCTCCCCTCCCCTATCAGCATTCCGTGAAGACCACTCCCTCCGTGACTCCCTCGTCAGATCCACACCCCCCACCAACCCAACCTCCACTCCCGGCACCTTCCCCTGCAACCGCAGGAGGTGCAAGACTTGCGCCCACACCTCCCCACTCACCTCCCTCCAAGGCCCCAAAGGAAACTTCCATATCCGCCACAGATTCACCTGCACCTCCACACATATCATCTGTTGCATCCTCTGCACCCGATGTGGCCTCCTCTACATTGGGGAGACAGGCCGGCTACTTGCGGAGCATTTCAGAGAACACCTCTGGGACACCGGACCAACCGACCCAACCACCCTGTAGCTCAACATTTCAATTCCCCCTCCCACTCCACCAAGGATATGCAGGTCTTTGGACTCCTCCATCGTCAGACCACAACAAAACGACGGTTGGAGGAAGAACGCCTCATCTTCCGCCTAGGAACCCTCCAACCACAAGGGATGAACTCGGATTTCACCAGTTTCCTCATTTCCCCTCACCCCACCCTGTCTCAGTCAAATCCATCAAATTCAGCACCGCCTTCCTAACCTGAGATCTTCTTCCCGACCTCTCCGCCCCCACCCCAGTCTGACCTATCACCCTCACCTTGACTTCTTTCCACCTATCACATTTCCGACGCCCCTCCCCCAAGTCCCTCCTCCCTACCTTTTATCTTAGCCTGCTGGACAAACTTTCCTCATTCCTGAAGAAGGGCTTATGCCCGAAACGTCGATTCTCCTGTTCCCTGGATGCTGCCTGACCTGCTGCGCTTTTCCAGCAACACATTTCCAGTTAGAAAGTAAGTCAGGTTCTCCAGATTCATAGCCTCTGACCTTGTCATATAGCCATAGGATTATTTTGGCCAGTCCAGTTCACTTTCTGGTCAATGATAAACCCTAGAATGTTGAGATTTCAGTATAGAAGACATGCATATACATCATGAATCCTTGCTGTAATGTAATAATTCCTGCCCATATTGTCACAACTCATTGGCGTAGAGAACTAGAAAGCAAGCTCTGAAATAACTCCACAGAGGTTGGTATCCCATTGCTAAGTCACTCTTTATTTACTTGTGGAGAGTCCTTGACAATAATCCAGCCCTCTCAGAGCCAGCGCTCAAAGTGAACAGGATGTCTGACACTCCTGTTGTTATCTGTCAAGCCGGGCTCCCTGATTAGACCAGATGAATAGCTCCAATCAGGGAATGCCTATTCTATGAGGTCCATCTGGCTGCCCTCATTACAATTATTATACCCCTGCCCCTCTGAATCCAAAGACATAAGCCAGTGTTTTTTTTTGCAGCTCCTGCTGCAGTGTTTTAACACTGGGCCCGTTTCTCTGCTTATAATACAGGGTGGCGTGTAATGCACAATTGCTTGCCTCTTGCGCTTGGAACATCACAGGAGAAATTAGTTCTCTTCTTCAGGCAGCAAAGGCATTGAGGCAGCGATGTCCACTGTGTCCATCCCAGATTCCCAGGAGAAGGTTCCAGAACAACCTGAAAGGCAGTTGAGGAACTGGATATATTTTGTTCCTACACTGTTTGCAAGTTTGCTGATTTCATACGGTTCCTGAGCTTGTTCAGGACTATCACCACTATCTGAACTTTACACATCACTGGTCTCGCATCGAATATGCCTCTTACTCATGCAAGTGTTTCCCATGGTTCTAACACCAAATTTTGTGCCCTGAAGTAAACCGTTTCTCTTGCTTTGCAGAGTCTTGTTTCCAGCTTTGGCATTCCTTGTGCTGTTTCACACCACCACCTCCCACCAGGAACAGGAAGATCAGCTTTAATCTGATACAGAGTCTTCTCCCTATTAGCAACTCTGCTGGAGCTATCAATGTAGTTGCATGAGAGGTGATCCTATAATCAAATAGGAACTGGGACAATTTGGTATCTAGTGAAGCTATAGTTTGTTTCTTTAAAGCTGCCTTTAAAGTTTGGACAGCTTTTTCTGTCAGACCATTGGATGGTGGATGATATGGAGCTGTCCTTGCAGAGCGAACACCATTTGACTTTCGGAAATACTCAATTTCCCTTCTCGTAGACAATGGCCTGTTTTCTGTGACCAACATTTCTGGGAGTCTATGTTACAAAAGATGCACACAGTTCTTCTATTGTCTCTTCCAAATTTCTTCTCTGCATTTCCAGCCACTTTGAGAAGGTATCCCTAATGCCTAAGAATATTGAGCTCATGAAAACACCTGCATAGTCGATATGTAACTGATGTCCTGGGTTTATCTGGCCATTCCCATGAATTTGGGGAAGCTGCTGACAGTAATTGTTGTCCTTGTTGGAACTCTGGGCACTGCCCCACAAATGTCTGCATCCAGTCGTGGCCACCAGGCATAATTTATTGCCAAAATCTTCATTTTGGACACCGCTCAATGATCTTGGTAGAGTTCAGCCAATATCTGGCGGCGACCTTTATTCGGGACAATCACTCTCGTCTCCCATGAGAACTTACTATCCTCTGCTGTGATCTGGTCTTTCTGGGTCTGAAAATATTTAAATTCTGGTTGTGATGGCCCTTTGGTTTCTCTATCACCATTGGCTGTTTCAGTTTTGCCAGGACTGGATTTTTCTGCGTCCAAAATCTGATATTGCCACCTATGACTGGAAGTGTGTCTAGAACATTTATAACAATTATGAACTCTTCCAGTAGTGATATCACTGGTGAAATTGCTTCCTGATCAATGTGCAACGTGGCCTTGGCTCCTTTGAAAGTCCCTAGACTATTCTGGTAGTGTATCTGCCAGCAGAAGGCAGATCAATGCATCTGCATTTACTACTTGACCTCCCAGGTGGTGTTCCAATACGTAATTATATGGACTTGGTACTAGCTTCAGCTGAATTCAGCATTGGGCCCGATGGGTGGCACTGCCATATCCTCTTTAATTGGACCTAGTAAGGGTTTATCGTCTGTTATTATTACAGATTGGCATCCATAAAGGTATTGGTGGAACTTCCTGACTCCAAATATGACCCCCATACCTTCCTTCTCTATCTGGGCATATTTATGCAATGAAATTGCCGAAGTCCTGGATGCATATGCAATTGGGCCACTTATAAGCTACAATGCCATATGGGAAGGCATTCCATGTTGATACCATATCACACTTGAGATTGTAACATGCCAACACCTTAGGGGATGATAGAGGATGTTTCTTCACCTCCATGAAAACTATGGCTTGGCTACTCAAGTCTGACCCTTTAAGAGTTGATGCAAAGATGCCAGGATGTAGGCCACATTATCTATGAACTTTCCTGAATAAGTCACCAAGCCAAGGAAAGACCTAAGATCTGGAATGGACATGGGAGCTGGGGCATCTTTGATCATTGTTACTTTATCTTCCAAAGGGTGTAATCTGGTCTTGTGAACTCTAACCAAAGTATGTCACTTGGGGTGCCTGAAACATGCATTTTTCCTTTCTAAGATATACACTTGCCTGAGAGAAACATCTAAGGATGATGTCCAAGTTCTCTAAGAGCTCCTTATTGGTTTTCCATGTTATCAACACATCATCTAGATAAATGGCCACCTGGAAGGCCTTAGTAAAATGTTCTCCATCATCCACTGAAAAATGGCACAGGCTGATGGTAGAGCTGAAAATGTGTTGCTGGAAAAGCGCAGCAGGTCAGGCAGCATCCAAGGAGCAGGAGAATCGACGTTTTGGGCATGAACCCTTCTTCAGGAATGAGGAAAATGTGCCCAGCAGGCTAAGATAAAAGGTAGGGAGGAGGGACTTGGGGGAGGGGCGTTGGAAATGCGATAGGTGGAAGGAGGTTAAGGTGAGGGTGATAGGCCAGAGTGGGAGTGGGGGCGGAGACGTCAGAAAGAAGATTGCAGGTTAGGAAGGTGGTGCTGAGTTCGAGGGTTGGGACTGAGACAAGGTGGGGGGAGGGGAAATGAGGAAACTGGAGAAATCTGAGTTCATCCCCAACTGGCAGTCTTGTATATTGGTACAAATCCTTATGGGTATGAATTGTAGCATACTTCTGGGAATGCTCATCTAACTGCAATTCCAGGTATGCATGGCTCATGTCCAGCTTCATGAAGGGCAGCCCCCTGCCAGCTTTGTGCATAAATCCTCTATGTGGGGATCAAAAAGCAGGTTACTATTTCTAATATCCCCACCAAGATGAACCAACCCATCAGGCTTCACAATTGGTATGACCAGTGCTGCCCATTCTGCAAACTGGACAGGTTTGATGATTCCTTTGCTTTCCATCCTCCTGATTTCTGCCTCTACTGTTGCCCATAAGGCAAATGGCACTGGGCGGGCTTTGCAAGATCATGGAATTGCTTCCTGGTCAGTATGCAAGGTGGCCTTGACTCCTTTGACAGTCCATAGACCTTCCTGAAAATCTTCTAGGTATTTAATTAGAACTTCACTCAGGCAGCCATTTTCTAATCAAAAAAATGTTGAGCCAATCTAGGTGAATCTTTCTCAACTAATATCACCTCATCAAGCTTCAGCCTGAGTCTTTTACGACAATAAGTGGTAACTGTACCAGCTGCTTCTCATAAGAGACCGGAACTGAAGTTGCACCTTTAATCAGTAAAGCTTCCATGGTATAGATTCTCAGTCTAGCCAAGTTCTTGAACAAATTTAAGGGTGAATTTTGTTGAAGACTGGTTCTGCATTCACTGATACAGCCACACCAGCATTGACCTCCACCAGAACCAGGTGACCAATTGACAAGATTTTCATTTTGATTGGTTCTGATTAGGATGTTGCTAAACAATTTAACTATTACAAAAAAGATGTAGATAGACTTTCCAGGGCATGTACTCTCCTGAATACTGCCCTATGAGTTTTTTTACTTAATTTTGGTCCTTTGAGATTCTTTTGCTGTCTTGAGTCCGCATACTGGCAGCAATAAGAATGGCTTGCTGGCCAGATCCTGAAGAAAATTTTAACTGAATTTTGCTGAAGCTTCACTTTGTTTTGGGGTCTGCTATGGGATTGCCTAGAGCTCCTCTGTTCAGGATATGTCCTGAGTGAGGCTGTGCAATTGCCTTCACTCAACTGGAGTTCCCCAAACTCAGTCGGCCAGGTGAGGGTGTCCGCTTCTATCGGAATACCTAGCAAATTGATGCAGAAAGATTCACCTGGATTGGCTCAACAAATTTTTGATTAGAAAATGGCTGCCTGAGTGGCGTACTATTTAAATACCTAGACATTTTTCAGGAAGCTCTATAGATTATCAAAGGAGCCAAGACCACCTTGCATGTTGACCAGGAAGCATTTCCACAAATCTGCAGGGTCCCCAACTCGTACTCCATTTGCTACATTTTCCAATAGTAAAGCCAGCTGTAGTGCCTGTTTGAAGATGAATTGGGATTCAGCTAACGTGTGCTTTTGCATCGTTACATCATTAATCCATCATACCAAACGATCTCTCAGAATCCCATTAAGGGATAAACCAAAGTCATATGCCTCAGCCAGTTACCTTAACCTAGTCAAAAATATCAATAAGATTCCCCAACTCCTTGAATTGCCAAGTAAAACCAGTAACATTTCAGAATTAGAGGAGGCTTGGGGTGATGAAACTCCTCAACTAAACCCATCGACTCTTGAAAGGTTTTAGCATTTGGTGCCTCAGGGAAAGTTACATTCTATAACCGAAAAAGCTGCAGATTGACAAACCATCAGGAGAATTACTCCTTGCATTTCATCTGCCCCAGTGTCATTTTCCTGGAAAAATAATGCATTCTTTTCACATACTGGGCGCAGTCTTCCATGGCAGGATTGAATGAGTCATGCTTCCCAAATAATGGCATGATGCCAGAAATGCTTATCCCAACGCAAAGGTGACTATTGCGAGTGACTTTCTTGAGGAATGTGCTCTTCTCTTATATTACCACTGAAATAACTCAATAGAAACCAATATCCTGTCACCACATCACCCTTTATTTAGACATCCTTGACACTGATCCAGGTCCCAGAGCCAGCTGACAGAGTGAACAGGATGTCTGACGCACCTGCTTTTATCTGTCAGCCAGGGCTCCCTGGTGACACCAGATTAACAGCCCCAATCAGAGGACTCCTATTCTATGAGGTCCATCTGGTTGATCTTGTTACAATCACTACAAGAAGGGCTCATGCCCGAAACGCGATTCTCTTGCTCCTTGGATGCTGCCTGACCTGCTGCGCTTTTCCCACAATCACTACAAGCCCTACTATTCCTGGAATCATACAATTAAAAATAAAATATTGCTGCCAAATAATTGTTCATTGAGAATTATTGGCTCTATAATGTCCAGGTTTACTGTCTCTGTTCTAGGAACAAATGTAAATTTGTATACCATTCACAATGTGGTTCTGTAAATATAATTTTTAGAATGGCAAGAATCTCTTTGAACAATTTCCTTTCTTTAGTCCACAGGCAAAGTTTGGAACAAAAAGAACTGGTCTTTACAACATTATAACAAAAAAAAACCCTTTGCTTGACATTGCAGAGTAATTAACCATGTGTTTCCTGGAAAAAGAAGCATTATTCTATCTCGATCAACATTTGCTGGGTCAGGAAGTTACTCAGGACACTGGCTGGGAGATAATGCAGCAAACTGGAATGACATCAAGTGGGCAATTCCTGGGATGCTTGAGTTTAATCTTTTTGGTTTTCCATATGTAAGTTAATTTAAGCATATGTCAGCCAAATTGACAGTATAAGATCATAAGACCATATGACATAGGAGTGGAAGTAAGGCCATTCGGCCCATCAAGTCCACTCCGCCATTCAATCATGGCTGATGCGCATTTCAGCTCCACTTACCAGCGTTCTCCCCGTAGCCCTTAATTCCTCGAGACAACAAGAATCTATCAATCTCGGCCTTGAAGACATTTAGCGTCCCGGCTTCCACTGCACTCCGTGGCAATGAATTCCACAGGCCCACCACTCTCTGGCTGAAGAAATGCCTCCGCATTTCTGTTCTGAAATGACCCCCTCTAATTCTAAGGCTGTGTCCACGGGTCCTAGTCTCCTCGTTTAACTGAAACAATTTCCTAGCATCCACCTTTTCCAAGCCATGTATTATTTTGTACGTCTCTATTAAGTCTCCCCTTAATCTTCTAAACTCCAACGAATACAATCCCAGTATCCTCAGCCGTTCCTCATATGTTAGACCTGTCATTCCAGGGATCATCCGTGTGAATCTCCGCTGGACACGTTCCAGTGCCAGTATGTCCTTCCTGAGGTGTGGGGACCAAAACTGGACACAGTACTCCAAATGGGGCCTAACCAGAGCTTTATAAAGTCTTAGTAGTACATCTCTGCTTTTATATTCCAACCCTCTTGAGATAAGAGACAACATTGCATTCGCTTTCTTAATCACGGACTCAACCTGCATGTTTACCTTTAGAGAACCCTGGACTAGCACTCCCAGATCCCTTTCAGTAAAATCCAGAAAAGCGACATTCAAATGGTTATATGTTTTGATGACAAATCCTTTCCATGCAGTATTTGGCACATTATCAAGATCACAAAATGTCAGTCATAATATGGATTGCATATGGACAGATTAACTGCTTATAGAAACTGAACAGTCTCAACCTATTGAAGAACTGAAAGAGTCACAATTGTTCTTCCTTTCAACAGATAGGAGCAGATATTTGTGGTTTCTTTGATGATTCACCTGAAGAACTATGTAGGAGATGGATGCAGGTTGGAGCATTTTATCCATTTTGTAGGAACCACAATGCTGAGAACTACAAAGTGAGTTGAGAATGAATATTTATTGGCAATAGTAGAAAATGCAACTTATGAAAATGTATACTGACTCAAAAGTAGTGTGACATAAGATTAGACTTAATTCATAATGAGAATAAAAACAATCTTCATTTTCATACAAATCTTGCCTTTTAGCCTCAAGATCCTGCCTATTATGGTGAAGACTCCCTTTTAGTGAACAGTTCCAGGCATTACTTGAATATTCGATATACATTGCTTCCTTACCTCTATACACTCTTTCACAAGGCCAATGTTTATGGAGCCACTGTAGTTCGACCACTGCTTCATGAGTAAGTTTTATAAAGAATCAAGGAGTGATGTTAATTATTAAAACCATTTGAACATATTATCAAACCATTCTCGGTAAATTAATTCCCCAGAGTGATTTGAAAGTATGTTCAATGAAATTTAGTACACCTGTGGTATTCTTTCTGCGTAAACAGTTTTGAGCTCAAATGAACAATTTCTGTATAAATTAATTTAAGCAACAAGAAAATGGAAAATGAAACCCAAGTAATTATAATAAATGTTAAAATGGCCAAACCTGCTGCTCACATTTGATTCATGAGTTTTTCTTTATTTTCACATCCAGGTTATATGCCAAGCATATTGATCAGAACCATGACATCTTAGATGATGCCCACACAGTATATTACCTCAAGTTATTATTACAAATTTTCCAGCAAGCAACTTAAGATGGAATTGTCAGAGATCTAGAGAAAAGTTGCCTGTCTCAGTTGATAGATGAAAAGCATGGCACAGTATTCAGATTTCACAACACAGGAAAAAGACAATGGAATATTTTGTGTGATTCAGAGGAAAGTTCATTCATAGGATTATTATGTATAGATCTTTGCAATTTGTTATTATATTGTGCTTTCTACATGTCTAGCAAATATCTCAATATATCCCAAATAGATGGATACATCTTTTTTCTTGCATGATAAGTAGGAATCACAATAAGCCTGAGCAGAATCCTTTCAGTTACCAGTGAACAGTTCATGTGATGAAATTGGGTGTATCCTAAGACACGATAGAAATATGGAGCATGTATGTGGCTTGTCCAGTGGCTACTTCTGCTTGAGCTTGGTCTTGGTCTCCTGGCCTTGATTGTCAAATGCCTTATAGTATTTTTCTCTGTTAACTATGCAGTAAAGTACAAATCATAATAACTGTTCCAGAGGTTTCTGACACTAGATGTACAAAACTTTATCAGGAAATGCTTTTCATCTATCAACTGAGACTGTTAGGTCTGAAGGTTAATAAGTCCCCGGGGACTGATGGTCTACATCTCAGGGTAGTGAAGGAGGTGGCTCGAGAAATGGTGGATGCATTGGTGATTATTTTCCAGAGTTCGATAGATTCGGGATCAGTTCCTGCGAATTGGAAAGTGGCTAATGTTGTACCACTTTTTAAGAAAGGTGGGAGAGAGAAAGCAGGAAATTATAGATCAGTTAGTCTGACCTCAGTGGTGGGAAAGATGCTGGAGTCTATTATAAAGGATGAAATTACGACACATCTGGGTAGTAGTAACAGGATAGGTCGGAGTCAGCATGGATTTATGAAGGGGAAATCATACTTGACTAATCTTCTGGAATTTTTTGAGGATGTAACTCTGAAGATGGATGAGGGTGATACAGCAGATGTAGTGTACCTGGACTTTCAGAAAGCTTTTGATAAAGTCCCACTTAGGAGGTTAGTGAGCAAAATTAGGGTGCATGGTATTGGTGGCAAAGTACTAACTTGGATTGAAAGTTGGTTGGATGACAGGAAACAAAGAGTAGTGATAAATGGCTCCATTTTGGAATGGCAGGCAGTGACCAGTGAGGTACCGCAGGGATCAGTACTGGGACCGCAGGTTTTTACAATATATGTTAATGATATAGAAGATGGTATTAGTAATAACATTAGCAAATTTGCTGATGATACAAAGCTGGGTGGTAGGGTGAAATGTGATGAGGATGTTAGGAGATTACAAGGTGACCTGGACAAGTTAGGTGACTGGTCAGATACATGGCAGATGCAGTTTAATGTGGATAAATGTATGGTTATCCACTTTGGTGGCAAGGACAGGAAGACAGATTACTACCTAAATGGAATCAATTTAGGTAAAGGGGCAGTACAGAGAGATCTGTGTGTTCTTGTACACCAGTCAATGAAGGTAAGCATGCAGGTGCAGCAGGTAGGGAAGAAGGCAAATAGCATGCTGGCCTTCATAACAAGAGGGATTGAGTATAGAAGCAAAGAGGTTCTTCTGCAGCTGTACAGGGCCCTGGTGAGACCACACCTGGAGTACTGTGTGCAGTTCTGGTCTCCAAATTTGAAGAAAGACATTCTGGCTATTGAGGGAGTGCAGCGTAGGTTCACGAGGTCAATTCCTGGAATGGCGGGATTACCTTACACTGAAAGACTGAAGCAACTGGGCTTGTACACCCTTGAGTTTAGAAGACTGAGAGGGGATCTGATTGAGACATATAAGATTATTAAAGGATTGGACACTCTGGAGGCAGGAAACATGTGTCCGCTGATGGGTGAGTGCCGAACCAGAGGACACAGCTGAAAAATATGTGGTAGACCATTTAGGACAGAGATGAGGAGAAACATCTTCACCCAGAGAGTGGTGGCTGTGTGGAATGCTATGCCCCAGAGGGCAATGGAGGCCCAGTCTCCGGAGTCATTTAAGAAAGAGTTGGATAGAGCTCTCAAGGATAGTGGAATCAAGGGTTATGGAGTTAAGGCAGGAACAGGATACTGATTAAGGATGATCAGCCATGATCATATTGAATGGTGGTGCAGGCTTAAAGGGCAGAATGGCCTACTCCTGCACCTATTGTCTATTGTCTATTGTCTGTTATCTATTGAAATATAGAAACAGCTTGATTGTGCTTTCCTCATTCCGTATGTAATGTGGCATTAATTGTTCACTGTTTCACTGATGATAAAGTAGCAAGTTTCATTTTACAACACTTTCAACCACAACATAAAGATTTTCGAGTGCAATGATGTTTAAACATGAAAATTGTTTTATCTTTTACAAGGTTTCCTACAGACAGTGCAACATGGACTATTGACCGTCAGTTCCTATGGGGACCTGCTCTTCTTATCACACCTGTGCTGGACCCTGTATGTTAATTAACATGTTTGTTTAAAAATTATTTAAATTATGAACAAACTAATAACAACTGACACTCTAATATTGTAGAATAGGAATGACTTTTTTTTCAAATACTGGAACATATGCAAATTTCTTATAGAGCAGTTTATGGTTTACACTGTTACTAATAACTGGATAGTTTCACTGAATTTAATATGATTTGATTGGTATGCTTTTTCCTATAATTTTAACTGCTCAGTCGAGGCTGTCCACATAAGTAACTCCAGGATAGATGGGTCTTGACCACTCTCGGGCTTTGTACCTTCGTGGTCAGGTAACTTATCAGGGTAACTACTTGACGTCCTGGGGAAAGTGAGAAACTCAGGTTAGGGATGGACTTCATTAAAAGGCATCATTGAGGGAATGAAAGGAGAAAATTCAAGGTAAAAAGATTAGACCAAATACAGCAAAGGAGGGAATGGGAGCTTGAGATTCAAGGTGCAAATTATAAAGTCACTATCGTTCTAAATACTACCCGAGAACAATGTATGACCAAAAATGGCACTGCAATTCATGAAGTTCTTTACTATGTTACAACCTAATTAGGAAAAGTGCTGATTAAGACATTACAATGTGTAGGTACCGAATTAAATCACTAAGACAACCAATTTGTCTGACTGACCATTATTTAGTATAAAAGCAATTCACAACAAGTTTCACCATTAACAGTAAAATAACCCTATTATAAACATACCTATTATTTGACAAATGGCAGAGAAAATAAAGGATTATAAAACTACTATGATCTGATTAAAGCTATACACACTGAAAAACCCCAAATTCACACAAACGCATTCATGAATATACAAGAAACAAACATTTTGACCCTGGCACAATGGACAGAAAAATATTAAATTTTGAATATTAGGGAAATTAAAATTTTGAATATTAGCAGTATAGCTAACATTGGGTGAATTAAATTGTCTCTCATAGCTCTTTTCATTTTACAATAATAATGCATTGCGTGTGAAGCGATGGCCATTCTTCACTTCAGTAGTTGATCTGGTGCTTAGGTCTTTTTTTAATATTTGAATTCTTTGTTTTCAATTTCTTTGTCTTTTCACTCATAGCAAAAGTAGGGAGAGAAAGAGATGCTTTCTGTTTGCTAATTCTGGAGGTCTATGGCCGCTCTCCAAGTACAGATCTGGTACAAACTGCAGCTGGACCAATCCAAGCACTGTCATCAGGCAGTCTTTCCTTTACTCAAAGATTCCTGGTGATACTCTGACCCAGCACTATATCGATCTCACTGCTTAAATAGAAACATTGTCTTGCGCGGCTAAGGATGCGCACCACTTGATTTTACCAAGTTGAAAAACTTTTGTTTTATTTCATCTGTATAGTAGTCTAACATCCATTCCAGTTTATAACCCAAAAAGGAAATATATGTGGTCTCTAACAAATGTTAAGGCATGCTTTTTTGTGGGAGGGGACTTTCGTGGTGCTCTATTGCCAAACTTTCACTCTCCCTGTGTACCACGAATACTTTAGTTATAATAAATACATTTGTAACATTTGACACACCTCAGAGCTCCTTTTTGCAGCATAATATATGAACATGTGCATTAGGATCAGGAGTATGCCAGAACTAGGGGGCAATATTTTTAAATTAGGGGTCACTCTTTTAGAATAGAGAAATATTTTGTCTCAGAGGGTTGTATGACTTTGCAACTTTCTGCCTCAGAAGGTGGTAGAGGCAGCTTCATTGCATATTTTTAAAGTGTAGTTCATAGATTCTTGTTAGGCAAGGAACTCAAAGGTTATTAAGAATATATGTGGGAATGTGAAATTTAAAATACAAATAGATCAGCCATGATCAACCTAAATGGTGGAGCATACTTGAAGAAATGAATGGCCTATGTCTGTTTCTAATTCAAATATTTATATGATGCAGGACCACAGTTCAGTTTCTAGTTTGCAGCATCTGAAGTGCTGTGGAGCTGGGCTTTAAATTTGGTGCTAGCAGTGTGAGCATTGCAAACTCCTGGCTGCAGTGAGTATTTCCACCTGTCTCACCAATGCAATTGCAAGAGATGGGTAATGATATAAACAAACTGAAGAGCAAAGAACTACATGAGAGAAGTGGACATCAGCCACAGGAGGCCAGATGTAACAAATCTCACTTGAGAGAACCCTTTGTCAAAAGTGGGAAAATTCAGCCCTTGATGTCACACAGATATCAACACTATTCCTCTCCATTTTTTTTGTCAATTAGTCTAAAATCTTACCTGAAAAATTGCACCTCTGATTTTGCAGTGCTCCCTCAGTACTACATTAGTGTTCCAGCTACATATGGTTAGTTCTCCAGAGTGGTGCCTGAACCCAAACTTTGTGTCCCAGAGGTAAAGATTATGAGTTATGGCTGAAAATAGTCTAGTAATACACCATCCCAGAAACCAAGGAATGTCTGTCAGTCTGAAATGAAAATGAAGCCTTCCCTATTTCATTTCTCAAATGTAAGCTAAATACCTTTCTTAAAAATTCATAGCAATGTTACTCACATATTTCCTTTCTTTTCAGAATACAGAAATTGTCCATGCCTATGTGCCTGATGCAGTTTGGTATGAGTATGAAACAGTAAATATCACTTTAATTCAATTTTGAGTTCATAAATTATTTTTCCACAATTGAACACTCCTGCAGTGCAATGGCACTGACAATGAACACCACCCAATAAATCATGGTTCAAATGCATCAGATTTTCCAAATATTAAATTAATGGATAGAAAATTATACACTACAGACCCACAATTTGTTGGCTACAGTTCCCTGCTAGGATGACACACATAGAAATCAGTGCTATCATTTCTGAGAACTAAAGATTTTCCTTAACCATTTAGTACATCAAAAGACTTATTACAGATTAAGTGTACTTGGAGCCAGAAATCAGATATTCAATTACGAAGATAATAGCAAGAAAACACAAAAGATGGTCGTCGTTGTCTCCAAAATTAATTCTGCTGCCTCCATACCTTGACGGGAATGTGGAGGTGTTATCAAATTGGTTAAGACAAAAAATAGGAAGACTGTATTTTCCAGCCAACTTTTTCTTTCATCCAGCATGCAACTATCTTATAACCATAAGGAATGCCAAATTAACAGCTTGACTGACAGCTTCTCCCATTGCCCAATAGGTTACTAATTTCACCTTGATATCAGGGTAGAATTCATTTTTAATGGTTGCTGATTACCATATGATGAATTGAATGGCCCAGATATTCCAATGGCCAGATAGTAATTGAAACTGCACAGACAGAGGCTGAACCACATGGAATCCCACACACAGCAGTCTCTGCAAGAATTACCTGATAAACTGAAGATTATGATGGGAAACTCCCTTGCATGTGGAACTCAGCAAAATCTCCCTTAAGGTTAAATAATTTGGAGTGATTACCTTTTGTTAATAAATAGGTATCCAGGAAAGATTAGACTGTTAAAATCTAATCCATCTCCTGGATAAATGTTAAGCTAACCCTACAACTTAACACTCCACCACAACTACACTTCCCCTGACTCCTTACACCTCCCCGGTCTCCAACAAGCCCACCATCTACCAAATGCCCGAAATCTAAATTCATTCCACCCCTGCCTCACCCAGAGCTTAGCATCATTCTGCACTGGCCAACCGTAACCCTACTCCTCCCTCCCAACCCCCTTCCAGCACTGGCAGAATCCTCCTGCCTCACCCCTTGTTCTTTGGCACAGATAGCCCACCTCACTCACTGCCAGCCATACTTCTTGCCACCTATCCCATCAACCCACCCATCCACTGGCCGGTCTTCAGTACCAACCACCGCTCTCCGCCACACTTCTCATCTGCTGGCCATAGCATCCCTGCTCAGCACAAGGAAAATCCCTCGCCAGCTCTGACACCCCTCCAACAAGCTATTTCTACGACCTACATCCAAGGTAAAACATCATCTCCATAAGTCTTTCTGCCAAATTTTACAGTATTTATATTAGATGCCAAGTTAAAGACATAAATTGATGCATAAATTATATTTAATATCCATCAGTGTCACACTCGCATCTTGTAGTGCTGTCATCCTAATTAATAGCAAAAGTGCATTATGTATATATGATAAGAAAGTCTTCATTATTAAATTAGGGTTCTGCCATATCGGCTCATAAGCAGTTTATGGATATGCGTTTACCAGGCGATAAACTGGGGCTTCATGTCAGAGGTGGATTTATCTTCCCAACACAGCAACCAGCAAACACTACCTTTTATAGGCAAGTATAGCCATATTCATATTTAACTTTTCTGAAGTTTAACACATTTATGCTAAACTGTCATAGGTAATGTCATAGTGTCACTGAATTGCATCCAATAAATATTCTGTTCTTCCACATAGTCGGAAGAATCCATTGGGTCTCCTCGTTGCCCTTGATGAACAAGAGAAGGCTAGTGGAGAATTATTTTGGGATGATGGAGAATCCAAAGGTATTGTATTCATTACTATGGCTGTCCAAAGCTGCTTTAAATACTGGATATGCACTAAACAACATTTTAGATATTGATCAGAGAAATCATTTTCCTCAAAATATATATTCGCTATTAAAGGTGCAGATTGTTGCCAATCATATCTCGTAGATTAGTTTCTGTTCAAGATAATTGTCCAAACTACATAGTCTGAGTTGAGAAATAAACTATCATACAAAAAGAAGAATTAAATCTGGTTAGCACATGGCTGTTAAGCTAATTCAACATTTGTAATCAAGCAATCATGTTACCTGATGTTCTTAATTCTCAGTCCTAAATATTTTCAAATATGTTGCCTAATATATAAATAACTCTGTTACTGGTGATTCTGATGCAGTGTTGCTGAATAATAAATTTCACTGGTTTTGTCTTTCAGATACTTACGAAAAGGGGGTCTACACTGCCTATCAATTTACAGTTGCAGAGGTTAGCTTTTTCCACATTGGTTCAATTATAATTTGTCTTTGTTATGGTATTACAAAATGTATTGCTCAATATGTATTGAAACACATTTCTCAATTGTTGGTTGAGATGCTTTACAGAAGTAACTATCTATCCTTTTAAATTTCATAAATACTACCCTTTGTCAAAACAAACTGTTTTCAGATCTGTTTCTAAAGGTTTGGTATGTGTTCATTTTCCAATCTACAGAAATTCTAAAACGTGATAGCATATCAAAGCATATACTCAAACATCATTCGTCATCAATTCAGTAGAATTCTTCGAGGATGTGTTAATTCAAATCAGTTCCTTATTAAAGTTGTGGAAAAATAATTTAAATAGGACTTTCAGCATTTGAAATGTCACAGTAATTTTCAGGTTCAATCTTGGCATGTCTCATTTTATTCGGGATTGTTTCATGCTATGTTACATGTCCATCAGACAGTTATGAGCCAAGTATGGCACCAAGGAGCACTTCAAACTTAAATTCAGTGAGATAAACAAACAGAAAACTGTCCTTGGCTGAAACCAAACCTCAAACATCAGGCAATGCTGTTGTTATCAGAGAGTGGCCAGCACAGTCCCAGAACATCATTCCATGACTTCCTCAGGAAATGATGGTCAGACCATTCTTTTCTTTATCTTCTTCAATTCATTTCTTCTATTGTAAGGGACTGTTTCCATGTTGAGAATATATTAGCTAATGAAGAAGTGGAAAGTAATCAAGGATGAAAGCTACAGGAATCAACAGAAGTTTGCATGAATTGTAATAGAGAATTTGAAGTATTCTGAGACAAAAACTTGTGGTCAAAATAGACATGTACTGTAAGAGTGCACCAAAAGACTTTACTGCATCAATGTATTACATGTAAAATAATCCAGCATTTGACCTGGTTCCAACTAATGAAGCAGGAAAATAATTTACCTCAAGATAGGAGAACAGTTTGGTAATAGTAACAATGAGTTCAGAAGGTTCACATAGAAATAGATAAAGAAAAATAAATGTTAACTAAATATAGTGCAATATAAAAGTGTTGGACTGAAAATTATCTTATTGCCATGAGGTGTAAAGGATGAAGCCCAGATTTAATCTGGGGTTAACCTGAAGCCTTTGGTAGTTGAGTGTGACATGGTTCCAATTTTACATTGTATGTTGATGATGTGACCAACTCAACTATAAGTATTAGTCAGTATGATGCAGAAGAGCAGGTGTGAGGGAATTGTTGGATGTGGGTCTGAAAGGCTTAATACTTGATTGAGTGCAATAAATACTATCCAATCTAATGATATAGTGGGGACTTGGTCAGAATACAGAAGGAGACCATCACCTCTATGTCCTGCTTCTCAGCAAAGTCTATGTCCAACTGTGGCAATTTTTTGATGTGTGCATTTTGTTCTAGCATCTCTTCCCACACGTAAGAAGTATTTTGCCATCTCCTTCTAGGTACAGTATTCCGCCCTTTTTTTGTGGGAAGGATGCTCAAAAGAGTTCAATAACTTGCTCACGTCTGTCAGCTGCATCTCCTGCTTTCATAGCACGGTGTCCATCCTTTCAAACCACATCTGACATTTATTCTTTCCCTATCACCTTTGCAAAAATTAAAACCTGAATGAACTATTTTACTATCTTTAAAAAGGCTCTAACATTTTTTATTCTCATACATAACATCACTTAACTTTAAATGGTGGCATACCTATATATTGGTAACAGCTGCAACCTCTCGATCCTGAAAGGTTTAGATTTAGATTGAGATTACTTACAGTGTGGAAACAGGCCTTTCGGCCCAACAAGTCCACACCGACCCTCCGAAGAGCAACCCACCCAGACTCATTCCCCTACATTTACCCCTTCACCTAACACTACGGGCAATTTAGCCTGGCCAATTCACCTAACCTGCACATTTTTGGACTGTGGGAAGAAACCGAAGCACCCAGAAGAAACCCACGCAGACACGGGGAGAATGTGCAAACTCCACACAGACAGTTGCCTGAGACGGGAATTGAACCCAGGTCTCTGGCAATGTGAGGCAGCAGGACTAACCACTGTGCCACTCTAAAAGTACAGATTAGATTACATACAATGTGGAAACAGGCCCTTCAGCCCAACAAGTCCACACCGATCCTCTGAAGAGTAACTCACCCAGTCCCATTTCCCACTGACTAATGCACCTAACACTATGGGCAATTTAGCACAGCCAATTCACCTGGCCTGCAAATCTTTGGACTGTGGGAGGAAGCCCATGCAGTCACGGGGAGAATGTGCAAACTCCACACAGACAATCACCCAAGGCTGGAATCAAACCTGGGACCCTGGTGCTGTGAGGTCGCAGTGCTAATCACTGAGCCACCACACCACCCCGAAATTCCCCTCATTAAATTTCCCAAATAAGGCTCAAGATAAACAGGTACCCAGCTTCAACAATAGATGTAATTTTGGCCTTATCAGATGCACCAAGGCCAGGTCTTCACTGTGATATTGTTTTATTTGGAACTTCACCATTGTCATGTCACCTTGGATGTTAAAAGAATCAGTTCAAGCTACACCAAAAAAAAGTGTCAACCTTTATTGTAAGACTCAAAGTAAGTGACTGTCCTTCATTGGTCCTTTTAATAATGCTATCTAATTTCTAATCTCACAGTATGTGGAGGGTTCATTTGTTTTTCCATTGGTATTTATTGGATTATTTGGCAGGAAAGAATAGAGAAAAAGTTTGGATAGCAAATCAGATTACTATATTTATCTGTGTTTCTGAAAGCAGCATTTTGCATTGAATATGATCCAATCTCTTCATAGCTAATGGAGCTTTGTCAATTCTAAACAGCCTTTTAGCAACATATGAAGCACTAACTAGCAACAAATATCTATGTCACTGAAATGTGAATGTATCCTTCAGATGTTGGGATTTTTTTGTTTTACCTACCTGATTTTGGATTAAATTAACCTGCTCTAATTTGTACTTCTGCCATGGTTCTAGCACTCTTTTTTTTATTTCATAAACTTACTGTGTAATTGGTTAAAGAAACAGTTATGGAAATGTGTTGCTGGAAAAGCGCAGCAGGTCAGGCAGCATCTAGGGAACAGGAGAATCGACGTTTCGGGCATTAGCCCTTCTTCAGGAAACAGTTTTTAAAGAAACAGTTAGAATTGCATAATTAACTTGTGAGTCCTCAGCTAGAGTCCATGACCAGCATGTTACAGGACAGATATGATTGCACTAGAGGTTACAAGAGAGATTTATGTAGATGTTGTCAGATCTATGAGGATAAATTGGGTAGGTTAAGATTATTTTCTTTGCATTGAAGGAAGCGAAAATGAGATTTATTTGTATTGGACATAATGTTGAGGGCCGAGACAGAGATGATAGGAAGGATTGGGTTCCCCTAATAGAGAGGTCAATAACCAAGAGGCATACATTTAAAAGTGGAATTGGACTTGCTGGTCAGAAATGTGGAGCAGCAGAAAAGCAGGAATGGAACAGCAATCAGATAGTGACTGCCACTTTGTAGCAAATTTGACCATTATCAGAATCGATGCTAAGGGTGGAAGCACTCCTCCCATTTATAAAGAAAACTTGGTTCTGCACTTGAAGTGTCATAACTTAGAAGGCTAGAGATCACAAACAGTAAAGTGACACAAGGCTGTATGTAATAAAAAGAAAATTGTTGGAAGCATCCAACAGGTTTTGACAGTATTTGCAGTGAGAAATGTAATTAGAGTTTCAGGTCTGTGACATTTCCTCAGAACTGGAAAGGGTTAGAAATGTAATAAGTGTTGAGGAAGGGATAGATGGGATAATGACAAAAAGATGTTCCGAGACCGTATTAAATTCTGGAGAGATTTTGAGTTATTTTTCCAGGTCTAAATCAATTGGAGAGAGAAGGCGAAAAGTACCAAAAAAAAACAAATATGTGCTGAAAACAGGTTTGCTGTTGACTGGATAAGAAAAGTACAAACAAGGGAAAAGAAACAAAATGGAGCAGAGACCATGGTCTCAAATTGATTAACTCAGTATGATTCCAGAAATGATGGTTATATGAATAGGGGCTGGATCAGTTAGGACTCTATTCACTACAGTTTAGAAGAATTGGGGGGGGGAGGGGGGGATTCACATAGAAACCTATAAACGTTTAATCAGGTTATACGTGGCAAACACAGAAAGGATGTTCCGATGTCTGGGAAGTCCAGACCAGGGATCACAGTCTAAGGACGTGAGATAGGCTATTGGAATGACATAATGAGAAATCTCCTAACTCCAGTTGGTGAGCTCGTGAAATTCTCTGTTCCGGAAAGCAGTTGTGGCCAAACTATTGAATGTGTTCAAGAAGGAATTAGATATAAGTTCTTCAGATGAAATGAATCAAAGGGAATGGGGCGAAAATGGAAACGGGAAACTGAGTTGGATGATGAGATCATGATCACATGGACTGAATGGCCCCTTGCTCCTGTTTTCTATATGGGTTGGCTCAGTGGGCGGCACTGCTGCCTTACAGTGCCAGGGACCTGGGTTCAATTCCAACCTCGGGTGACTGTCTGTGTGGAGTTTGCATGTTCTCCCCATATCTGCATGGGTTTCCTCTGAGTGCTTCAGTTTCCTCCCACAGTCCAAAGATGTGTAGGCCAGGTGAATTGGCCATGCTAAATTGCCCATGGTGTATGAGTCAGGGGTAAACGTAGGGGAAAAGGTTGGTGTGGACTTGTTAGGCCAAAGGGCCTGTTTCCACACTGTAGGGAATCTAATCATATTGCTATGTTTATATATCCATATCTGGTCTCTACTTAAGCTTCACTGCTCCAAGGAAAACAATTGAATGCATTCAATTTTTTCTTGTTGCTCATACCTTCCTACCCAGGCAGCATACCGGTGATTCTCCTTTGCATCCTCTCCAAAGCAGTCATGTTCTTCCTATAATGTGGTGACAAGAATTGCAATCAGTATTAGAGTTATGGCCTGAGCACTTGCTTTAAATGTGTTGGCCTTCATTGATTTTTTTCAGCAATCAAGTTCATTTCTTTGCGCAAACAATGTACATGCAAAAGCTAAATATAACAAAATATGGACCAATATTTGCATGATTAGTTTCAACACTTCCAGAGAAATGAAACATGGAATTGGTTTAATATAGCTTTATTCTCTTTTAGAATGTTTTAGATATTAAAGTACAACAACGGGGATACATTGACCCAAACAACCTTATATTTGAAGAAATAAAATTCCTTGGCATGAATAGTGTTCCAACATCCGTCATTGTGAAACATGGTCAGGATGTCAAAACTTTATTGCCAGAAAATATCATTTATCATCATGCCACTAAGGTAATGGAAATATTCTAATAATCTCAATAATTTCTGCTAAAACCTGTTTTTTCTCAACTATCCCATTCTGTGCTTCTTCATCAGAACAGTTGAATTTTGTTTTGTCATTATCATTTAGATGTGAAAAGATATATTAATTATTCTCTTTGCAGCAGAAGTAATTCATTCCAGGGTTAACTTTGTTCTCAGATTTTAAATCTAATATATGCGGAGTGAGAATTAAGTAAGATTATATTGTTTTGTGGGGCAAGGTTGATAACACTAAAATGATTTTAAAGATTATGATCTATATACGTAACACCTGTTAGTTGCAAAGCAAATTCTCCTGGACTTCATTGCTGTTCATGTTGGACTATGATAAAGAAGACAAAGACACATATCTGCCTAGATGTTGTGTTTGAACATTTAGGATTTTCCTGTAAAATAGAGCTCTTTGTCTTTCTCCAATCATACTCCACTTTGACACATGAACCTGGAATGTCCACTCAGTGTAATCTATCACGATGTTCTTTGATCTGGTAATGAAATAATATTTTTATCAGTTAAATGGATTAGTACACTAGGTGTTCCACTGTGGCCAGGATTCTTGCGAAAAAAGCAGTAGGCTAGAATTTCTGACTATGTGTGCGCTCCAGAGGCAGATTTGTTCAAACTTTGGTGGCAAGTGCTCAAATATATTTTTGGGGCAACTGGAAATCACTAGTATTCAACAAGTGAAAAACATTTTTGTGGTCATTGGTACCATA
Organism: Chiloscyllium plagiosum; assembly: GCF_037043375.1. NCBI lineage: Eukaryota > Metazoa > Chordata > Chondrichthyes > Orectolobiformes > Hemiscylliidae > Chiloscyllium > Chiloscyllium plagiosum. Next base: position 57,426,153 of record NW_028270151.1, read on the forward strand.
GAAAGGAGAAAATAATTGAAACACTACAAATAATTTTAAGTTCACATGATTAACTGTATTATTTTGGAAAATAGACTTCTCATACACAAGAGAAGCATGAGGTACTGAATGAAGGTCATTATTTAAACCATTGTTTAGAATAATGATTAAAAAGGATCATATCCATTTAATTGACCTGTCCAATAAAAGTGTTTTTCTCTAAATAGGTTGCTTATTTTACTGGTCTTCAGCTAGAACTAGGAGAATCATATTCAATAGAATGGAATTCTTCTTCAATAATAAGGATTGACTGTCATCCTGAAGAACATGCAAATGAAGCTGCTTGTCGAAAGCGGGGTTGTATATGGGCAGTAAGTAATCGATGGACGGAAAATTATTTTAAGACAAAAAGTTATTTTGTTGGATACATTGATATGCATCTCAGTGTGTACACATACATAAATTATCTTAATATGCAGATTTGTACTTTGCAATATCAGTTTGTGAGGCGTTTGGGGAATGATTTTGATCATCAGTTGCATTTCAGGTTGCTCAAAAATGGCATGCAATTATTTTTTATCATCAGCTGGATGAACACTTCCACACAAACTTCATGTAAGTGCACAACTAGATGCAGAGTTGAGTCTGCAGCTACATGAGACCATTATCACCCCAGGCTTTGCAGACTCATGGCAGTCAGGATAATTTATGATCTTCAATATCAAATAATAAATACTGATAAATGTTTTCTTAAGGGAACATTTAGAATTCCATTATCAGTGGCAAACATGGTCCCAATTTTAAGTAGCTGCCATGAGAGATGCAGGAAAATCCAAGAGTATGCAAGAAACCCTAAAGGCATCATGTATATGTCAAGGTCTAATCAACCTTCTACTGTATTACCATATTATTATTGGATTTTCTGACCAATTAGCTTGAGCAAACCTGATAATAAAGCAAATGTGTTCACTTCAATGCTGGTATTTAAAGGTCAGACATGAAATTTGATGGATTTTGAAGTTAAAAATAGCAAAGAAGAAATTAGTAGTATGGGCTCCGCACATTCGTAGGCTGCACCTATTTTAGAGAGTTATAATGTTAGTCACCAGCCAATAGAAAATGTTGTACATACGTTTATTATTTTCTTGGTCCACTTGCTTGCTGATTAAAATCCTTCTGAGGTTTTCCACATTCTGTTTGGATTTTCTGCCAGATCTGAATGCACAACTACTGTCATCAGCCAAAAATTAGCAACGGCTGCACCTGAAACATTTTCTAGAGTCAGCTATTTTGAATATTGTTTAATTGACTGTCATTGGAAATCAGACGTCGACAAATGAGCATACAGGGCAGCAAAATTCAAAATTAGAGGTATAACTTAAATGTGTCATTGGTGGATAAGGGAGTTAAATGGAGTAAGGTCTTTCAGAAGAGGGGAAAATGTATTTTGCTTGCTGCTGTGAAAAGAATGATTTGTGAGATCCTTCACATATGCCCAGACACTCTCTGCCACTGCACTATGCCTTCAAATGGCTATGCTGGTGAAGATACTGCCAGACATCTTCTACTGGCATGTGCCTTGACAAAGAAGGTCTGGAGAGAGATGCAATGGTTTTTGTTGAGTATCGTCCCAAACAGCTCTGTCACACAGGACTTTGTGTTCTACAGTCTGTTCCCCAGAATGCACACTGAGAAAAATATCAGTTGTTCCTGGAGGACCATCAGCTTGGTGGAAGATGCTCTTTGGTGTGCCCAAGATAGGTTGGTCTTCCAATGACCTCGATTAAGTGTTGCCGACCGGCACATTCCATGGTCCAGGACTAACTAAAGCTTGGGGTAGCCCTGCCAAGGCACAGAGGGTAAAGACCATCTTTCTGCAAAAGTATAATGGGATCTGTCAGTTATCAGACCCTCATGGTGCCTCAAATGTTTGTAAATATTGTCCTGCATAAGTAAGAAATGCCTTGGGTTTTTTGCAACTGCAGGAAATGTCACATTCCAATGTTTGTTACTTTTCATGTGCAAAGAGTGTAGCGAAGTGCTTCAGCAACTATATATGTGCACAAAGATTGCTCATGAATAAAATATATTTTTGCAATTTAAAAATGTTAGATATATTGTACAACAATATAACTGGGCACCATTGAATGTAATATAGTACAGAATAGTTGGAAAAATAATCTTCCAACAGAAATATTCCTTCACTCAGGGATAGACAAACTATTGGAATATCAACAAACTCCCAAGTACAAATTAGTCACTGAATGAAGTGAAATGAAAACAAAATGGAATAAACCAGACTATTTACTTGTACCAGAAGCTTAAAAAATTTGAAACAAGCTGTGAAATTAAATCCCAATAATTCCAAAAATCATTGTTTTACAGATTCAAAAGCACCACTGCACCTCATCCAAGGTCACCCTTTTTCAGCATTCATCCAGAAAAATCTTTTTCTTATGGCTAGATGGGTCTCTAGAAAATCTGATAGCTTCTTCCTAAAGCAATCATTCACCTGAACTTAAATATTCACACCTTCACATAACCTCTTCTTGATTTTGTTTTAACACTTTCAGTGTGAAACTATCAGTAACCTTTACTTTAAGGTAATCTCTCATTAACAAATTAAATTATCTTCCCATTTTCTCAGAAGCAACTTTACACATGAAAGATATGCAAAACTGCCATGATCTGAAAATAAAACTAAAAAAGATCTCTCTCTCACTAAACTATGAGTGTTTTCCCTAAGCAAAAAAAAGTCAGAAATTTCTAACTGAAATATTGAGGCACATTTGCTTAGTTGCGAAATCCTCAACCCTCCTCAGAAAAATGAAAACCCAATAGTTCTGAAATCTAGCCTCTTCAAACTGTGTTTTTGAAAATCACCATGGCTACAAGAACACTCAAGTTAATTATTAAATCCCTCAGACACAAAGAAAAACCCATATGTCATTATATCATGATCCAAATTTAACATAAAATTATATTAAATATATATGTGTATACCCCAAATCATATAATCCATATCATAATAAGATGAAATTTAAAACTCAGAGGCTACCAAAATAGGATAGAATGAAGCTGTGGAGAGATTTGAAGGTAAAGACAGCAATTTTAAAGTTGACGCATTGTTGAATCTGGAGTGAATCATTGAAGGGATTATTTAGAACAGACATTAATACCAGATTAAAACTGTTACTTTTAGCATTGTTAAAGTCAATGAAGGATGGTAGATGGGAAATTCAACAGAAGGTAATTAGGATAATTGAAGCAAGTGATAATAAAAACTGTGAATAAGCATATCAGCAGAAATGTTGTGAAGGTAGAAATGAGCGATCATTCTGAAGGACAGGGAATGAGGATTGCAACTTATTTTGGAACTAACATATGTTCCAAGGTTTGGGATTGTCTTTTTAATTGTAACTGAATCATTGGCACAGTGGATGAGGTTATTGGTAAGGAAGTGGATTTTATTACAAAATTTATCTTGATCTTATAGCTCATCACATGAAGGAAGTTGTGTCTCATGCACATTAGAGTGGCACCAACCACCTATAACTTTAGAGTAGAGCTAGGTATCATTTGTATGACTGTGCAAGTTGCCCCCATTGTCAAACCAGCTATTCAAGGAATTACAAAGCATATTTTATGCCATTTTATATTCCATGTTTGACCAAAATTTGATGCAGCATCACATTTAATCTGCATACATTGCATGTGTGAGAAGATGTGATGTGGAGGTGCCAGTGTTGGACTGGGGTGGGTAACATCAGAATGCAGATGACACCAGGTTATAGCTGTTTTGGAACAGCTTGTCATGGAGCCCACAAGGGAGCAGGCTATTCTGGACCTAGTGCTATATAATGAACCAGACTTTATAAAAAATCTTAAAGTAAGGGAACACTTAGGAAGCAGCAATCATAATATGGTAGAGTTCAGTCTGCAGTTTGAAAGAGAGAAGGCAAAATCGGATGTAATGGTGTTACTGTTAAATAAAGGTAATTATGAGGGCATGAGAGAGGAACTGACGAAAATAGACTGGAAGCAGAGCCTAGCAGGGAAGACAGTAGAGCAAAAATGGCAGGAGTTTGTGGGTAAAATTGAGGACACAGTACAGAGGTTCATCCCCAAGAAGAGAAAGATTATCTGGGGAGGGATTAGGCAGCCATGGCTGACAAAGGAAGTCAGGAAATCTATCAAAGAAAAAGAGAGAGCCTATAAAGTGGCCAAGAGCACTGGGGAATCAGAAGATTGGGAAGGCTACAAAAACAAACAGAGGATAACAAAGAGAGAAATAAGGAAGGAGAGGATCAAATATGAAGGTAGGCTAGCCAGTAATATTAGAAATGATAGTGAAAGTTTCTTTCAATACATAAGAAACAAACGACAGGCAAGAGTAGACATTGGGCCACTTCAAACTGATGCTGGAAGCCTAGTGATGGGAGATAAGGAAATAGCAGGAGAACTTAATAAGTACTTTGCGTCAGTCTTCACAGTGGAAGACATGAGTAATATCCCAACAATTAAAGGGAGTCAGGGGGCTGAGTTGAGTATGGTTGCCATTACAAAAGAGAAAGTGCTAGAAAAGCTAAAAGGTCTTAAAATTGATAAATCTCCTGGCCCTGATGGGTTACATCCTAGAGTTCTGAGGGAGGTGGCTGAGGAAATAGCGGAGACGTTGGTTGAGATCTTTCAAAAGTCACTGGAGTCAGGGAAAGTCCCGGATGATTGGAAGATCGCTGTTGTAACCCCCTTGTTCAAGAAAGGATCAAGGCAAAAGATGGAAAATTATAGGCCTATTAACCTAACCTCGGTTGTTGGTAAAATTCTAGAATCCATCATTAAGGATGAGGTTTCTAAATTCTTGGAAGAGCAGGGTCGGATTAGAACAAGTCAACATGGATTTAGTAAGGGGAGGTCGTGCCTGACAAACCTTTTGGAGTTCTTTGAAGAGGTGACAAGTAGATTAGACTGGGGAAACCCAGTGGATGTGGTCTACCTAGACTTCCAAAAGGCCTTTGATAAGGTGCCACATGGGAGGCTGCTGAGCAAGGTGAGGGCCCATGGTGTTCGAGGTGAGCTACTGGTATGGATTGAGGATTGGCTGTCTGACAGAAGGCAGAGAGTTGGGATAAAAGGTTCTTTTTCAGAATGGCAGCCGGTGACAAGCGGTGTCCCACAGGGTTCAGTGTTGGGGCCGCAGCTGTTCACATTATATATTAATGATCTGGATGAAGGGACTGGGGGCATTCTAGTGAAGTTTGCCGATGATACAAAGTTAGGTGGACAGGCAGGTAGTACTGAGGAAGTGGGGAGGCTGCAGAAGGATCTAGACAGTTTGGAGGAGTGGTCCAGGAAATGGCTGATGGAATTCAATGTAAGCAAATGCGAGGTCTTGCACTTTGGAAAAAAGAATAGAAGCATGGATTACTTTCTAAACAGTGAGAAAATTCGTAAAGCCAAAGTACAGAGGGATCTGGGAGTGCTAGTTGAGGATTCTCTAAAGGTAAACATGCAGGTTGAGACCGTGATTAAGAAAGCGAATGCAATGTTGTCAATTATTTCAAGAGGGTTGGAATATAGAAGCACTGTTGTGCTCCTGAGACTTTATAAAGCTCTGGTTAGGCCCCATTTGGAGTACTGTGTCCAGTTTTGGTCCCCACACCTCAGGAAGGACATACTGGCACTGGAGCGTGTCCAGCGGAGATTCGCACGGATGATCCCTGGAATGGTAGGTCTAACATATGAGGAACGGCTGAGGATCCTGGGATTGTATTCATTGGAATTTAGAAGATTAAGGGGAGATCTAATAGAAACTTACAAGATAATACATGGCTTGCAGAGGGTGGACACTAGAAAATTGTTTCCGTTAGGCGAGGAGACTAGGACCTGTGGACACAGCCTTAGAATTAGAGGGGGTAAATTCAGAACAGAAATGCAGAGACATTTCTTCAGCCAGAGAGTGGTGGGCCTGTGGAATTCATTGCCACAGAGTGCAGTGGAGGCTGGGACGCTAAATGTCACAAGGAATTAAGGACTACGGGGAGAATGCGGGTAAGTGGAGTTGAAATGCCTATCAGCCATGATTGAATGGCGGAGTGGACTCGATGGGCCGGATGGCTTTACTTCCCCTCCTATGTCTTATGGTCTTCTGGTCTTATAGTTCGACAGGTTTATTTGAAATCACAAGCTTGTGAGGCATTGCCCCTTCATCAGGTGGAGTGGGAGAGAAGCACACAGGCACAGTATTTATAGGCAGAGAGATCAATGGGCAGAGAGATTAAAAGATCTGCTGTGCTCTTCCAGCACCACTAATCCAGAGCAAAAGATCATACAAGTGGCGTGAGTGAAGTGTGGAATAATAAATCTCTGCAGGTGATCACTGTGTCAGACAGTGTGAGTAAAGTGTCAACAGCTGAATAACGAGTGAAGGGATGACCTATAATCTGATTAAGTGAGGCAGAGAGATAATTACAAAAAAGTAAAAAAGAAGGTGATGCAGGAGGCAAACCAAATACTCAATTGTGATCTTGGATTAATTTGTACTACATGTAACCCCACCACACTGTTCTGTGTCTGTAATTTCTTTTACTGTTCTGTTTCGACACTAGCACCTTGGTAAATTGCTATGATCTCTCTACCTTAATTAATTTGTACATTTTTGGATTACGTATTAATTTGGTTAGACCCTCACAGTGCAACTCCCATTCCTATCATGTTATTTCAGTCATTTGGTTTGTCTCCAGCATCACCTTATTTTTAATGTTTTATAATTATTGTTCTGCCTCATTTAATCGGATTATAGATCATCCCTTTGCTTGTTATTCAGCTGTTGACACTTTACTCACACCATCTGACACTTTAATCACCTGCCGAGATCTATTATTTGGCTTGTTGACATCCTACTCAGACCATTTATATGATCTTTTGATCTCTCTGCCCATTGATCTCTCTGCCTATAAACTCTGTGCCTGTGTGCTTTTCTCCCACTCCACCTGATGAAGGGACAACACCCAGAAAGCTTGTGATTTCAAATAAATCTGTTGGACTATAATCTGGTGTCATCTGACTTCTGACCATGTGAGAAGAAATATTTACAATTGAGATGTAGCTGGAGTATGCCCATTACATGTCATAATGAGCAGAAGATGTTGATCCCACATTTTCATCCATCAAGCTGACTCTAACCCTGTCCTCCCTGGCCATTTACCCAACCAATTTCTAATTGCATTTCTCATTTAGAAAATGGCAAGTGACGACAGGGAAGACAGCTCCTCAGCAATGTACCTGCCTCACTGTCAAGTAACCCTCCAGAGTCTCTGTCTATTTTTACCACCATTTACCCCCCATCTCCCTACTGTGTATGCCTACCACATTAAACTTCATCTCTAATTGACCTCTCTTCTCCTCAAACCTAACATTACACATTAACCTTACCAACCCTTATCCTCTACAAACCCCCTGTGGAGGCCATGGACATGGTCACCACCAATAATCTGCCTTCTGTCGTGTACCTTGCCCTCTGATGCTGATCTTCATACCCTTGAGCTACCCCATAACTGTCCTTGCTCCCACCTCCACAAATGCTATTACATCTCCTGACCTTCCAGTCTTGATTCCCCACTTAGTTTGACAGTGTTCTCAACACTGCCCATACAAGCCTCCCCTTGCAGCTTCTTTAATGATTGACATTACTCCACCAAACCCCACCCCTGCCTCTCCAACCACAGACTGTATTTGGCCCAGACCTTAGACCAACATCACTCAGCAGCTCCTTGACATGTCTGACTAGATACCTGGCCACTATTTCACAGCTCCACAACTGATGATACATGACACCACTGATTGCTGCTGTTGGTACTGTAGAAGGAATTGTTGCTTACTCCCTTGGCTGCATTCAGACAGATCCCCGCATCCCTTGACAGTGAGTGTCTCAATCTGATGGCTGACAATGGTCAAGTCCCTGGACTATATCTCTCCTGTGTCCCTAACCTAATAGAACCAAAATAGTTCCTCAAAATGGCAGAAATGAGAGTTTTTGGCTCTCTCTGAAGCACTAACATGCTAACTGGCTTAGCATAGCATGGCACGGCAAGGTAAGGCATGAATGGTGTGAGTATACAGCTGGGCACAACGTGAACTATTGTTCATGGACAAGCAGATAAGCCTTGAGATGCAGCCTAGTCCATCGTTGAGTTGGGTGCCTGTCCCTGCAGCAAGGTATCCTTGTGGCAATCTTCTCAATGCTAGCTGCTGGTATGTTCTTCAATGCAAGTCTGTGTCTTAAAAGCAGCATGACAAAATATTGGAGAGGTTCCATGATGGTTGTGATGCATTGGCAGATGCTGGATGCCAATGGTTGTACATGAATGGTGTGTGTGACTGCTGCCCATGTCAATGCTTGAGATGTTGCTGGCAGTATCCAACCTGGAGGTAATTTGGAGCAAGCAATGAACAACTATCCCACCAGGTGAAGAGATGCCATGATGATTGTGATACATTGGCAGATGCTGGATGCCAATGGTTGTACATAAACTGTGTATGTGCCTGCTGCCCATGTCTCATGCCTTGAGATGTTGCTGCCAGGATCTAACCTGGAGGTAATTTCGAGCAAGGTTCTTGCTCTGGTTTCCAGACATCTCGTTTGGTTCATGAGTTTGACAAGAATTGAGTCTGGATATTAATGAGGTATGTTGTGACATTAACAAGGCATTTAACAAAGCTAATTCCTGTTCACTGGCATCTTGCCACTGCCTAGTGAGATTCGTGGTACATTGTCTCTCAAAAGCATATGTGAAGCAAAATGATCTTGAGATCAGTGGATTTGTCACCTGATACTACCACACATTCTACAATAGCCCATATTGCTCAAGCTCCTCAAGGATTTGCCCATAATGTTTAACGTTATGAAAATAATAAATTAAGCATTGCTTTTTAGTGAGGGAACAAATTATCAATGATCTAAATTGAAGCAGCGGTACAAAAAGGTCAATAACTCTGTTAGATGAATCTGAGATATTGAGATATTACTTCACATCTGTTGACAAATATTTAAATGCATTAGTTTAAACAAACTTGTATTTTCTCCTCATTTATTTGATATGAAACCTGGGTTTCTCTCTTTGCAGAGCAGTCCCGAAGTTTCTGAACCATACTGCTTTTATGAGAAAGACTACGGTTACCTCCTGAACAAAGACAAGGGAATTACAGTAACAGAACGTGGAATGACAGCTGAAATTATGAGAAATAAAGCATATCCAGAACGTTACCAAGGCATTACCCCAACTGTGCAAATTCTGCAAGTTGATGTCACATACCTGAATGACCATATGTTGAATTTTAAGGTAGGATTTCAATGAAAGAATGAAAGTCAAGAAAGCTGGGAAGTTTACAATTAAATAGAAGACATGTTAAATTTATAGTCTGCTCCTGGTAATTCAATGTTGTTCTTTGAGTAAATAACATTTGTGCCTCAAAATCTTTCACATGCAATAATCTAAATGGAAAGTAGAAATATGGGCTGTCAGCAGGAAGGCCTTCCCCACCCAGAGACTTCAGACAACAATTCTCTTATCTTAGGCTAAACTAGGAAAAAACATAATCAAATATAAAAACAGGAACATCTCCCTGTCATGAAGATCTGTCACTTGCAGCATCAAACGAGGTTAAACACGGCATTGGCAGTGACTACAAAGATTACCACGGCCCTGAACCTCTTCAAACTAGAGCAGTTGGCATGCCAAACATCTCTCAGTACAGCATCTTTTGTAGCATAATGTGGTGAGTAATAGGAAAAGGAAGTTAATAATGTTCCTGTGACCAGACAGAAGGAAGAGGAATGTGCAAATGGAATTTTCAGTACAATAAACTTTCCTATGGTGCAGGGTGCCATTGACTACAAAGATATATTTTGCAGGTATTAGAACATTAAAATTCTGAAAAACATTTCAGCCTCAGCCGCCAACCTGAACAAATTGCATCCAATTATACCTGAGTCAAGGCTCGTCCACTCCGACAGCTTTTCTCTTCTTTATTTCTCTTTCCTTGTTTTCTTTTCTTCTCCTTTCTTTTACTTATCTCTTGTCCTGAGCTCAGACAGCATCAATGGCAGCTAGAAATCCCAGCGTGCACCTCGTGATTTAGCTTACATTTCTGGGGTGTGCACAGGACCTGGCATTAAAATTGGCAGCTGCTACACTGGTGGCGGTTACATTGGTGAGGAATGTCCAGCAGCGAAAAGTGGCACCTGAGGGTCAGTGACTTTGTCATTGGTTGAGTCTGGCATCGGTGAAGCAGTGGTGGATGGGCATCACAGTGTCATCAATAAAGTGGGCCCAGTGGTGGGATATGCATCCGGACAAGGGCAGGTCCAGTGAGGTGGTGGCAAAAGAGAATTGGCCCAGCGGTGAAACATGTTGCCTGAAGAATGATGACTTCAATGTTGATAGGGTCCAGAGTAGATGGCAGCAGGGCGGTGGAGGAGGGACAGTGGTACAGGTGTTGTAGTGATGCGCTGGCTCAGGACTGGTGGACTGTCTTTAAGCACCATCTTCCTACTTTTCATTTTTTCTTAAACTATTCAAAATGGTGCTGGATTGTGGTAACAGTGGAAAAGATTTGCACTGTATTTTACTGTTTTTCTCATTGTAAAATACACTGTGAAATCATCCTTTTTTTCATGTCAATTCCATGTCCACGGTGGTCAGAAACTTTGTGCTGTGCAATGAATACCTTGTCACATCTCTTAAACCTGTCTACCATCTATAAGGCTCAAATCATGTATGCTAGACTACACACCAAAGGTGATTTGATGTAATCACACTGCTCATAGCTCCTGTGAATGCCTTGACAGACTTGACCACATGTGCAGTACTACTGTCTTGAACTCAATTTCTGTATTTCCCATCATTGCTCCTGAGCTACATACATACAATGCACTATTCCAATTTACCAAACCAGTTTTCATATAACCTCTCTTTCCTTTGAATCCTACTACTGAGGAGGATATGAGCATTGATGTAATGGAAACATTATGACCTCCTTGTTCTCCATCAAGTCATGTACCACAATGATTGGGATATTAATCATTGCTCCTTTATCTTCAGTGAACCAATATCCCAAATCTTCATTTTAACACCATCCAGTGTGTGCCATCATCATGAGGATTCCAGTGGTTTGCAGGGAAGATCCAACATCTCTTTCACTGGCCAAAGAAGTGTAGTTTTGTTCATGCTGACTATAGTCTGAGAACAAGTGTAAAAACTAAGCCAAGATTGACACATTATCCCACAAACAGGAAATGAAATAAATTTTAATTTGAGAACAGGACACTGAATTGGATAATCAGTCATGATGATATTGAATGGAGAAACAGGCTTAAACAGCCAAATTGCCTACTGTGCTTCTGTTTTCTATTTTTCTACGTTTTTATGTTTTAATATTGCTTGTTGAGGGAATAAGGATGGCCTACACTGTTAGATAAAATTATTGTCCTCCTCATAAGAGTACAATAACAGTAAGATAGCAATGTAGGACTTCTTTTATTCCTGAGCACCAGAATATGTCACAAGTAAGGTTGCTACGATAATACTTGTTAACTGCTAGAATTTAAGGATATTAATGACAAAACTTAATTTTTCTCCAGATTTTTGACCCAAAGGCGAAACGATTTGAGGTTCCAATCCAGCTAAACATTCCCAAAAGGACACAACATGATAATTCTACAAGACTTTATGAGGTTCAAGTTGTCGATTTTCCATTTGGAATCCTGGTCAAAAGGAAGAGTACGGGTGCAGTGATGTGAGTAACGGGTTTTCGGATCATATTTTATTTCTGATTTTACAACCAGTACTGATAATAACTTTCAAATTCTCGTACACAAAGAGAGATAAATAGTAATGAGATACAAGTAATCGATGCAACAAAGAACATAGTGGAACCTGATTATAGCAGATGATCCTTCTAATAAAATAAGTCCTAGCTAACAAAGCAATGAACTAAATCCGCAACAGCTGACTCTAGCTTTTCAGAACTGATTGATTTTTTTTTTAAATTGAGCTACTGGATTCAATATGATTGAATACTGCTTACAAAGAAGCAATGCTTTCAGTGATACTTTTAATGTAAACTTTTGCAAGTTTATATAACCATCAAAGGTTTTCAGCTCAGCCATAAAATTGTCTCTCTTTTTGCTACAACTGAGTAATTTGTTATTATTTTTCTTGAGAATTTGTCTTTGAGCAAATTGTGAATGTTTTAAAAATTATTATGAATCTCTTTGAAAGCTTAATGCCTAGTTAATTATCTTGCTACATCACAAAACAGTCTAAAATAACCAAAAAACATCAATTAGCCACACACAAAACTGACTTACCCTAAAATCAGGCCTCAAAAACTCTTAAAATAACAGCTTGGTTACAGAAATGGTTACAGAAATACTTAGGTTAATTATTAGCTATAGGCATGTAGAAAATTCATTGATTATTATCTCAGAAAGATGGTAGCTAGAGAAAGTGTAATGCCCACTCAAGGAGAAAGGAGGGAATTTATCCTGGGAGCCAGAGGAAGTGGGTGAGGTTCTCAGTGAGTACTTTGCATTGGTTTTATCAAAGATAACAACATGGATGATGGTAAGTTTAGGGTGGGGTATATTGATATTCTGGGGCATGTTGGTGTTAAGGTTCTTGAAAAACTTGAAGGTAGATAATCTTATCAGGGCCTGATGTGATCTGTCCCAGGATACTGATGGAGGCAAGGGAAGAGATCCAGGATACTATGGGCCAGTGAGTCTTACACCAGTTGATAGGGAAATTATTGGTGAAGATTCTTACAGATAGGGTTAATTTGTATTTAGAAAAAAGTCATATTATTAAGGGATGGCCAGCGTGGCTTTGAGCATGAGGGGTCTTATGTCATAAATTTGACGGAGTTTTTTGAGGAAGTGATGAAGATAATTGATGAGTAGATGTTGTCAACATTGACTTTACTAAAGCATTTGACAAAGTCCCCAAGATAGGCTGGTCCAGTGGATTAGATCACATGGGCTCCATGGTAAGTTGGTAAATTGGAACAAAATTTGCTGGGTCATAGAAGACAGAAGGTAGTTATGGAGTGATGTTTTTCAGATTGGAGGTTTGTGACCAGTAGTGCAAGGATCAGTGATGGGACATCTGTTGTTTGTAATATAAATCAGTGATTTGGATGAAAATGATAGGTGGTCTGATTAGTAGGATTGCAGAAGACACATAAATTGGTGGAGTTGTGGATAGTGTTTTGTGTGTTAAATGATACACCAGGATATAGATCTGTTAGAAAGTTGGATGGAGAAATGGCAGATGAAGTTTAATGTGGACAAGTGTGAGATGATGCATTTTGGGAGATCAAATGCAAAAAGAAAGTATATAGTAAATGGCAGGATCCTTAGGTGCTCTGATATACAGAGGGATCTTGGGATACAATTCCATAGCTGCCTGAGAGTGGAAACACTGGTGGATATGGTGGTTTAGAAGGCATCCAGCATAAAAGTTGGTAATTCATGTTGCAGCTGAAGAAATGTTAGTTAGGATGCATTTGGAGTGTTGTGTATAGTTCTGGTCACCACACTGTAGAAAGGAAGTGGAGGCTATGGAGAGGGTATAAAACAAGTCTATCAGGATGTTGGCTGGATTGGAGTATATTAGCTGTAAGGAGAGCTTGGACAAACTTGGATTGTTTTCACTAGAGTGTCAAAGTCTGAGGGGCAACCTAATAGAAGTATATAAAATTATGAGGCCTGGATAGGGTGGATAGTCAGAGTCATTTTCCCAAGGTGGAAATGTCAAATACTACGGGTCATTTAAGGTGAGAAGCTGAAAATTTAAACGAGATGTGCAAGGTCTTTTACTTACAGGGTGGTAGGTACCTGGAAGCAAGGGGAGGTTGTAGAAGCAGTTGTGATAGCAAAATTTTAGAGATACTTAGACAGACATATGAACAGGCAGGGAATAGAAGGATATGGACCATGTGCAAGCAGATGGGATTGGTTTAGAATGGCATCATGGTCAGCACAGACACCGTGGGCTGAAGAGCCTGTTATTATGCCATAGTGTTCTATGTTTGTCATAGGTTTGTCATCTCCAGATTTGATTACTCCAAGTTTCTTCTGGCTGGTCCTTCCCTCCAGATTCCATATAAAAAAGTATTCAAAACTCTACTGCCAATGCTATCCCAAGTCCCACTCACAGATCATGCCTGGGTCCAATGTTTTGCAGATTCCTGATGAAGGGCTTTTGCCCAAAATGTCAATTTTCCTACTCCTTGGATGCTGCCTGACCTGCTGTGCTTTTCCAGCACCACTATAATCCAGACCCAATCTTTTGCATGCCTAGCCCAATACCTCAACTCCAAAATTATTTTTATCATATTTAAATATTTTCATGATCTCTCCCAATCTCATTTTCCCTTACCACTCTAACTGTTTGTTCCTCTGAGTTAAACCTATGTCCATATCTACTCTTTGCACCCTTCCATTGGTTGCTGAATATAATCTCTGGAATTAGATTCTTCTTAGATTGATCCACCTTTAAGACCCTCTTTAAAACATTTTCTTTTAGCCAAGGCTTTAGCTACTCTTTTAATATTTCTGTCTTTAGCTCATGTTGAGACTTATCTGCTTACTCTTCTCTGAAGAAAGATTAGATATGGTTTTCCCTGTGAAACTCAGTATGCAAATACTAGAGGTTGTGGCTTGTAATTGTTATATAATTTTGTACTTTATATATATATTCAAAAATGTTTTCTGTGCTATTCCAATATTCTTTATAAACCTTGGCAAGAAGTTTCAAATGTATTCATTAATGTCTGATTAGATGTCCACAATTATTAATAGATACTGGTAATTAAGGCATGCAGACATAACATTCTCTTTGTGCCAGAATCAAGAATCTTGCCCACGATCAGTGCAAATTAGAAAATTGTACAGCACAGCTTTAAGTTTTGACAAACAATAATTGAGAGGAAGTAATATACTACTGACATGGACCCAGAATAGTGACCCATAATTGTCTAATGTCATATATTTGAAATGACTAACTGTTCCCTTCTACATTAGACATACTACAACAAACTCCTACTATGTTAGCATCTAATTGCATGATTTCATCACATTAAATTGCTTTGATTATGCAAACTGTTAATTTCACTGTCCCAACTTATATATTAATATTGTCTTTGGTGTGAATGCTTAAGAATTTGCACTTCATAATAGCAGTCTAAACTAGATTAGAACACTGTTAGACTTTAACTTTGTCATGAGTTAATTTAATTCCAAAACGCTAAGAATTCCATTCTTCCTTACTTTTGCAGTTGGAATTCCCAATTGCCTGGTTTAACATTTACTGACCAATTTATACAAATTTCAACACACCTCCCTTCAAAGTATATTTATGGCTTTGGAGAAACCGAACATCGAAGTTTCAAACATGATCTGAACTGGAATACTTGGGGAATGTTTGCCAAAGATCAGCCACCTGGTGTAAGTTTGAAACTTATTTCCTTAGCTGTGGCTTATTGTGTTTTATTACTAGCATCAAGTGCTGTGAAAAATTGAATTACCCCAGCTACACATCAATGCTGGGATTCAATGTTGTAAGTTAAAGTGATTACAATTGCTCAAAGTTTTACAGTGAAGAACAACAGAGCCCATTCACACATAAATCACAGAGCCTTGATTTACTGTAACCCTTTATCTCACCTTTTCAGGACTGTTGTCTTCAAAATTGCAAAGCAAATGACTGAATGCTCCTGTTTGATGGTAGAATGCAGGTTAATACAAAAACAACAACCTCCATTCTATTCAAAAAATATTTATGCCAGAGCAATGATCTCTACCCTGATTTCTGCATCCTAGACTAGAATGCTGAGCATTGTTGATTTAAAGTAAACTGATATTTATTTGCATTTTCACAAATACAGTTAGATTGCACAAGGGTCGAAATTATTTTTATCTAATGATTCAAATGAAATTCTATCTTCTTTTATTGTAGTCCAAATAACTTAAGTAAATTTGATGCAGGCCATTTAGGTTGTTGTTAAAGGTGCTTGACTTGTCTATTTTAAGTAAGATAATATTTCCACTAAAACAGTTGACAAAGAAATATCAAACCAGTGAATTAATGTTTCATTGGTTTATGTTGCCAATGATAATACATAAAAAAATTTCAATTGGTAACACCTGACAAAGACAATAGTGGGATAACAAATATAACTGTAGGTAAAATTGCTGGCTCAATTCCCCTCTTCCTCCATCATGAGTGTAATGGCAAATGTGAAGCAGAATTACAAATTTATTTTTTGTGTTTAATTTTCAATCTATTACTTTGTAATTTACTTTTCATAGTTATTTTTCAGTTGTCTTTGTTAGCTTTTACGAGCTGTATTTTTGTACTTAGGCAGGGCAGATTTTTTTTCCCCTCGGACACAATGACAATTCAAAGATGATTGTGAGGTTGTTAATGGAATGTGACACTTTAGCACCTTAGACTGTATACCTAAGCAACAGTATTGATGCTACACTCTTTTCAGAATATATTGAAGGTGACTATTTTGAGGATATTTTAAAATGGAATAGATGACAATTAGAATTGGTAGAGTGGAGAAGGGATAAAAATTAATGTTATCCATCCTGGAAAATTGAAGACAATGAGCAATGTGGGTTCAAAAGAATGCAGAAATGTTTAAGAAAATGAAAGGCTTTAACAATAGAGAAGATAAATGAAGTTTGTGTCAAAAGTGTGATTTTAGATAGTACTAGAGACAGCAGTGACTGAGTTGATGAATGTACAGCAACAAAAATGTTACATCTAATCTCAGATCAGAAACTCATTGACATTAGGAAAGATCAATTTAACACCCACCCTCACAAACTCATGGAAGCATAATAAATTATTCTGGGTTTGGTTATTGGAAATGTTCTTCTGAGAATGTAGAGTCATTTCTAGTTTTAAGTGGCAGCAATCTAAATTCTACTCAGGTCACAGAAAGACAGTGAGCGATGAGTTATGATGATCAGTGTGTGCAGAGAGAATGTGATTCATCTGTAGATCTCAGATGGCATTATCCACAAATAGAATCTCATGCTTGTTGCACTTTGGTTCTGTGCACTGGACAACTATAATATTCTGTCTTCATTAAAACAAAACTTTCACTGAATTGAATTTTTTGCCCAGTGAACAAAGGGTAAATAACTTATTAACATAAATATAATTTGATGACTAGATTTTATTTCAGAATAAGAATATCAGTGTCCTCAATAGTAAAGCAGTTGCTATGTAAAGGACATTTACATATTGAAAGAAACTTCATCTGTAATACTTTGATGGATGCTGTTGATTGTCTCTGACAGGAAGAAACACTCAATTTACACAGGATAGAATTTTACATCTTTTCCACTTGCATAGTAGATTATTAATGAGACAAATGGATCAAATCAGGAATGTTGGCAATCTGCAATAAACATAAAATGTTTGGAATGCATAGCAGCTATTCAATATCTGAAAAGGAACATGAGTTAATGTTTGGAATCATTTTATTAAAATTATCTGAAGGATTCGAAGAAAAAGAGAAAAGGTTCTTGTTTGTTTCATTTTTGGATGCACAGAAGATGCAGTGACGTATTATGCATCATAATGATGAATCAAGTGGAACCCAGGAATGGATTGCTATGATGTTGCAATGGCCCTCGAGCACATCATGAGTCAGGAGTTAAGAGATCAAAAGGAATAACAGAGGCCATAGGATTGGGAGTTTGGAGGCCAATGATTGGTTCAAACATCAGAATGAGGAGGGATTTGGGAGTTAGGAATGCAGATCAGTATTTGGGCTTTCAGGATCTGGGTTGGGAGAAGACAGAGTCAGGTTAAACAAGGGTTTAAAGAAGGGTTGACAATGAGAGCAGTCATGTATTTATTCTTCACTTGTGAAGGTTTCATTCCTACTCCTTCCAGTATTTATTTAGGTAAATACATTTCAAAAGTTTATTACCTGTCCTTCATAGAGAAATTTGCAAAGAGAAAGACTTTTAAACACAAGTTCTTCAGGAAGTGGTCAGTACACAACGTCCTTAAGACCCTGTGGATAAAGGAAAGGGTGGATCCTGTCATGTGGTTCCTTTAAGCAGACTGTCAAAATCATTTGATAGATTGCCTCATCACCAGAGTTTTCCACCAAGCACCAAGACATTACTTGGCTGGTGGTGAGAACAGCACTACCTGTGAAATCCTTTATGTATGCCTGATCAGTCTGTGCCACCACACACTGCTCTGGAAGTGGTTATGGAAGGTGTTGAGATTGTTACACATCTTCTTCTGGAATATGCCTTTGCAAAGGAAGTCTGGAGGAAGATGCAATGTTTTTGTCAAGGTTTCTCCCAAGCAGATCCATGATGCGTATCTCTCTGCTCTACGGTCTGTTGCCTGGATTGTACACTGAGACAAACATCACCTCTGCCTGGAGGACCATCAACTCGGTGAAAGATGCTCTTTGGTCTGCCCGAAACTTGTTGGTCTTTCAGAACAATCAGTTTTACCTCGATCGAATGTTGCAGACGGCACATTCCAAGGGTTCAGAATTACATGCTGAGGGATGTCAAGCTTGGGGCAGCTGCTCCTAAGGCACTGTGGGGAAAGACCACTGTCTGAGGTCTTCCTACTGAAGGCAAAGGGGTTTATCCAGTTATCAGAACCTCCCAGTACTTCAAATGCACGTAAATATTAATATTGTAAGTGTAAGTGAGTCAAAATCCAATGTTTTGTTTATTTACTTGAAATGCAACTGCACAGAACCGAACTGCTTTTGTGATAATGTATATATACAAAGATATTTTTCATGAATAAAGTATATTTTTGAAATAAAAAAAAGCTTGTGTGTTAAGGTTCAGGCCTGGGCTTTGAGCACATATTTTATCCCCTCAATAATATGGCAGGTGGCATACCTCCAGCAAAACATGTTTACAATATTGCATGTGACAACCTTATTAATGCTCTTAGTGTTGAAACAACATGCTTGGTATGATTGAAGTTATAAGTCATTGACTTTAGTTTACCAAAAGTTTATGTTTAGGTTTTCAATGTTCTGACTGATGCCATTGTAGATTTTGTTTTGTCCAATTTTCACTTTATATATGTTCACAGTATAAAATGAATGGTTATGGGAGCCAACCTTTTTATATGGGTCTTGAAGAAAATTTCAAAGCCCATGGTGTATTATTGTTGAACAGTAATGCAATGGGTAAGTTAAGATGTTCTTTTTTATGCATTGACTTTTCAGAATGTCATGTTAATCATTTTTAAATACTTTTGTTGGTATTAACATTGAAAATATAACAAAAGTCTAGTCTACCTTCACTGTAACCTTCTTGAACTGTCTGCAGCCATTGAAATGGTTGACCACAGCATCATCCTCCAGTGCATCCCCCCAACTGTCTAGTTTTATTCTTATCTATCTAATCTCAGCCAGAAAATCACTTATTTAATGGCTTATCCTCTTGCTAAGCACAATTCTTTCTTGTAACCCACAGAGATCCATTCTTGGCCTTCCCTTAGTTCTTATCTGCCCTTTGGTTACACCATCCAAAAGCACAGCAATGTTTTTCACATACATGCTGAAGCCAGACCCCTCTATCTCCCCAGCACCTCTCTTCACTCCTCTACAGCTGTGAAGTTATCATCTAGAGCTAGATGATCAGAAATTTCATCCAATTAAATATTGGGAAGACAGAAGCCATTGTTTTCTGTTCTAAACTCTATTGCCAAACTATTAACTTCATCCATTTGTTGATACAAATCTGCAGTTAAGCTTGTTTGTTTGCAACCTGGAGTCACACTTGAACTAGACATGACCTTCTTACCTCATATTTGTGCTGTCAATAACACCATCTATTTATCAGATTAACCATTGCTGAAACCTGTGATTGTATTAAAGGTAAGTAACTCTCATTCCTGCACTTGTTACCTCTTAACTGTTCCAGATTGTTTTTGGCTGATCTTCCACATTCTGTCCTCTGTAACCTTCACACAGTCCAAACCTCTACCCATAACCCTCTCTTTTTCTGTAATCTTCTCTAGCTCTACAATGCTTCAAGACCTCTGGATTCTCTAATTATGCCCTGTTGTACCTTCCAGTTGTAATTGATCCATCTTTAATGTCTACCTCCATTTGCCGATGTGCCGAGCCTGAAATAGCTTGTATGCACTCCTCTGCCTCTTTCCAGAGTTGTCCACCATTAAGACAATCTCCAAAACATACCTAATTGACTAAGCTGTTGGTCATTTAATTTAATATTTCTTCAGTGGTACAATATCATACTTTGTTTCATAATGCTCCTATAAATTAACGGTGCTATATAAATTTGTTATTGGTCAGAATATCAATTAACCTCTGAGTTTACATCCACATTATAAATGATAAATGAAAACACATATGGACATTTTATGTTACTAAAGAATCCCAATATTCAAAGAATTAAGTACATTTTATTTAGTTTTGTGTCTGACATAAGTAATAAAGATAATCTTTTACAATCGATACCAAAACAAACAATATAAGTATCAAAGATTACACTAACCTACTGGTATAAAGATCAAAGAATTCTTCAATGAGATAATAACAGATGATATGAAAGGAAAATATTAAAATCTTCAATTAATCTTAATTTATCTTAAATGACATTGAAAGTCATTGAAAGTAAAATAAAACAAGAGGAAATAAAAGCAAAATACTGCAGATGTTGGAAATCTGAAATGAAAACAGAAAACATTGAAGAAACTCAGCATCTGTGGAGAGAATGAATTTAATAGCTTCTCACTGAACTTCTCCAGTCATTCCTAATTACCTTTTAAAACTGAGATGCTAAATTATTCTCAATCTGTGGTATATAAATATTTTAGCACTTTCATCTACTTTAATAAGTTTGTATTTAAAATGAGGTAATGGCATTAAACAGTGAAATCAAGAATGTGACACAAATCTATTAACCCATGCATATTTAAATCAAATAATAATTGAAACTTGAACTTTTATTTTCCACCAATATTTACTGTCTCCAAGCCAAATAAATTCACTAAATTTAAATTTAGAACTCTGTAATTGAATCTTGCCCTTTTGTTTATGATGACCACAGTAGCAATATATGGCCATTAGTGATCATGCTATCCATGGAACTGCTATTAGTATTCTAGCCTGAGTCAGAAAGTAGTACCACTTTAGGACCTGAACATGAAAATCAAGATTAATACTTCAGTACAGCTTGAAGGAAGTGCTGTACTTTTGGAGTTGCTGATTGCAGATAAGACATTAAGCTGAGACAATGTCTGTCTTCTCAAATGGATGCAGAAGAATCCAAGGCACCATTTAGAAGATTAGAGAAGTCATCATCAGAGGTCTTTCTAATATTTACCCATCAATCAACATCACATAAATAGATTATCTGCATATTAGTATTGCATTTTTAACTGTGAAATCTTACTGTGTGAAATTTGCTGACACATCTCATATTATAACAGTAGGTCCACTTCAAAAGTACTTCTTTGGCTATAAAACGCTTTGGGACATCCAAAGGTTATGAAAATTTGATATATGAATGCAAATCTTTCTTTCTATGTGTTACAAGTCATATTATTACGAAACTATTAGCATTGTATCCTTGTACAACTGCTATTTTGGTCTATATCACCATGAGTTTCAAAAATATGCTAAAGTACTCAGAATAAAGCAAATTTGCTGTTGTGAATATTAATATAATGAGTCAATATCCTACACACAGGAAATGGTTCTTGCATATATTTTCAGTGAGAACTTAATGACAACACCTCATAAACTAAGAAATTGAATTTAACAGTTACTGCTCATTTAATGTTTTTTTATGATATTTCTGACTTCCAGATGTAACACTTCAACCACATCCTTCTCTGACATATCGCACTACTGGAGGAATCCTGGATTTTTATTTGGTTCTTGGTACAAATCCAGAAAATGTTGTTGAACAATACACAGCAGTATGTATCTTTGCCTTAATAGTCTGGTTTGAATTCATTTTAGTATTGCTATTGTACAAATTATTAATGTGCACATTTAAATATATTTACTGGGTAATATAAATGTAGAAAGGCAGTTTAATGATGATTGAAGATTAATTCACAAGGCAGGTTTTACATTTCTCATCTACAATAAATTTTGCAAAAGAACAAATTCCAATAAGCATTAACACACCTCATCTTCCTACAGACACGGGACTTAAAGATTTCAGCAGAATGCTGAAGAAGTACTAGCAATAAGAATACAATCTTCCACATTTCTGAGTGGGCAAAAAATGCCAGCGTGGTCAACAAATATATCAGATAAAACTTTTAAAATAAGAATATAAAACTTTTTTTTGCATTTGTGGGGGAAAGGGTGTTATGGTGGCTATTGTTCTATTGAACATCAGAAAGTCACTTTACCTTTAAGGGATCCAAATTGCATCACAACATCGCTCTCGTGATCTCTATCTTAGTTTCCATACGGATTGCAAACAGACAATCAAGTTAGCAGTCTGTTGGGCAAAGAATCAAAGGATTAGTTAGGCAATCAACTATGTGTGTGATGCATACACTGAATCCCTTTGCATGTGCCTTCTGTTGGACAAGCCTGATCTAAAAGATCACCCAAGCATAATCCCAGTATTCTGCATTTGAACGTCCCAATTGCAGCACTAGACCAACCTGTATATTCCTGATGAAGGGCTTATGCCTGAAACATTGATTCTCCTATTCCTTGGATGTTGTCTGACTGGATGTGCTTTTTCAGCACCACACTCTTGACTCTGATCTTCAGCATCTGCAGTCCTCACTATCTCCAACCTTATATCCTCCTAATTGTAGCCTAACAGTGTAAATGTGAAAAAAAAATTGATTCAATTGTAGTAATCTATGCATGGTGAGTGGATGAATTTCAATTTCAGTGCCATGAACGAATGTCTATTATCTCATTTCTATAGTTATTGACAGGGTGATATGTAGTAGGTACTGTTAACACTGTCGGAGATCAAAATTGTGTGTTGAGGGTGAACCAGAAGAAATATTTCCATATCTAGTTTCAACATACAATTCACACTTGACTACTCATCAGTAAAGCCCCATACAGCCCAGCCACTGTACAAAATAAAATGCACCAATAGCTCTGCACAATAGCTATGAAATCATTAAGCATCTTACAGGATTGATATGACTTCAGCAGGAAGTTTTAATGCTAAAATGCCTAACCATTCATCAGTCCTTCTGAATCCTGGACTTTAAACTAAATAGGCACTTTTAATCACATTTTGAAACCAAGAACAAGTTGTGAAAAAAACTTCTTTCCAGCTTGGAAAACAAATTTTAAAAATGTTTTACCTGTACTTTTTAGCTTATTGGCCGCCCAGTCATGCCTCCCTATTGGTCACTGGGATTTCAGTTATGTCGATATGGATACAAGAATACCACTGAAATTGAGGATCTCTACACTGGCATGAAGAATGCAAAAATACCATATGTACGTTACTTATATATTAAGTGCATGTATTATATCAATCTATCTAATAATCTGTCAAGAATATGAATTGTTTAAATATACCGAAAGAGTAAATGATGCATAAAAGGATTTTGAAGATAATATAAACCAAGTTATGCCAATAGAAATTAGTCTCAGGTGCATGCTAATGCAAAACCAGCAGCAGATCTACCAGACTTTTTGCATAGCCAATTGATGTAATATCTCCTAAAATAGGTGACAGGTCATTGGACTCATCCACCGCCAAACCACAACAACCCGACGGTCGGAGGAGGAGCGTCTTATCTTCCGACTGGGAACCCTCCAACCGCAGGGGATGAACTTGGACTTCACCAGTTTCTTCATCCCCCCTCCCCCCACCTTGTCTCAGCCGGATCCCTCCAGCCCGGCACCGCCTTCCTGACCTGCAGTCTTCTTCTTGACCTCTCCGCCTCCATCCTACTCCGACCTATCACCCTCACCTTGACCTCTTTCCACCTATCACATTTCCAACTCCCCTCCTCCAAGTCCCTCCTCCCTACCTTTTATCTTCTCCTGCTGAACACTCTCTGCTCATTCCTGAAGAAGGGCCTGTGCCCGAAACGTCGAATGTCCTGTTCCCTGGATGCTGCCTGACCTGCTGTGCTGTTCCAGCAATAAAGTTTCAACTTTGATCTCCAGCATCTACAGACCTCACTTTCTCCTCGACCACATATTGATCCTTAGTAGTGTGAATATAGCAAAGTGCTAAGAACTGCACTAGTTGTATAATTTTATATCTCTTTTGTCCCTCATTAGATTAAAAATTAACCTGTTTTGGAGAAAGGCTCTACATGTACTGCAAAATGTGCTTGCATTGTATTTCTGTGTCATTAGGCTCAATATGACATAGAGTTGTGGCTGTCAATGTAAATCAGGTCTCCAAACGAGGTATTATACAATTTGCTTGAGACTGATAGCTGGGATTGTTTCAAGGGGCCTAAATAATGCTTATTCTAACTAGTCTGGGTTGCTATGAAATATTTTTTTTAAAGGATGTACAATATGTTGATATCGATTACATGGAGCGGCAGTTGGACTTTACTCTTGATGTCGATGATTTCCAGAATTTGCCAGACTTCTTTAATAAAATAAGAAGTGAAGGAATGAGAACTATTATCATCTTGGTAAGTTTTGTGTGCATTTCTTTTTAAAATGACTTGAATAAAATTAATAATGTAATTTGGAGCTATAGATTTTGATATTTGTGGTTGTGCATTTTTTAATTATGCAGGATCCAGCAATTTCAGGAAATGAAACTAGACGTTATGAAGCCTTTACCACTGGAATAGATAACAATGTCTTCATTAAATGGAAAAATAGTCTTGATATTGTATGGGGGAAGGTAATCCATTTTTTAAAAATATTTGAGAGCCATTTGAAATTTAGCAATATTACAAGGTCGCTTTAGTTACCGTTGTAATTAAGACAGTTTTGCTAGTAATTTCATCCCATAAATTCAATTATTTGTATATTGTAACAGCTGCAAAATACATAAAGCAATCTTAATCTTTGAACTTATTGAATACCAATTGCAGGTATGGCCAGATATTCCAAATATAACAGTAAATACTTCAAAAGACTGGGACTATCAAGTGGAGGTAAGCCTGATTTATAAAACAAATTGTATATCTAATGATAATCTGTCAACATAATCACTCTTGAACCTGAAATATATTAATTTAATACTTATCTGAAACCATATGCTTTGACATTAATGTTTGTGCTCATAAAGAAAACCTGAAAAGATTAAAAAGAAATTCAAAGGAAGGGTCACCAGACCGGAGACATTAACTCTGATTTATCTTCACAGATGCGGCCAGACCTGCTGAGCTTTTCCAGCAACTTCTATTTTTATTTCAGAAAAGATTAAGCTTGAGTCATGAACACAGTTAATAATTAACAAGCAAAGAAAGCAGAGAAACTTGATTAGCCTGATTGAGAAAATTAGAAAGAAAGCCACAATAAGGTCCAGAATTCATTTTTAATTAGCATATATAAAGAATTTATCTTGTTTTTGTTAAATCGGTGTTTTGTGTTCTTACAGCATTATCGAGCTTATGCTGCTTTCCCAGACTTCTTCCGCAATGAAACAGTAAACTGGTGGCATACAGCAATAAAAGATTATTATGAGAGAACTTTGGAGTTTGATGGACTTTGGATTGTGAGTTTTTGCTGTTCATTTTCTGTCTCATTAAAAAGCAATTCCAAATCTCAATTTGCAGCAAAAGCATTTTACCTTGCATTGTTTTTTTAGGACATGAATGAACCTGCCAGCTTTGTTCATGGATCTGTTCATGGGTGTCATGATAACAAACTGAACTATCCACCTTATATGCCAGGTTAGGATATTTTCACTCAATGGATTTATCAAATGTGTTTTTCAAAGAGAATGCAAAAGATTTATTTGAGTTTAGAGATTGATAATCTATGTTAACTTGTCATTTAGACTGGAATCAGCTTGTCAGTGGTCAATGCAACTTTCTGTATACTGAATTGCCCTGTCAAACTTCAATATTGCTGAATATTTTTTCTAAGATACATCATTGTCGTGAACCATAATTTATTAAGTATTAAGGAATTTGCTTTATCAATATTATTTTGAAGAATTAATACAATTTCAGTTTATCCTCTGGATAGATCATCAGTTGATCAAATCAATGTTAACAAAATGGTAACATCTCTGAAATGGAGTCAATATGTGTGAACTGCAGCTACTACTTTTAATGAATTCTTCCCTTGGTAACCAGGTTGTCTCCACGTTAATGAGCAGTTTCCTGCCTGAGGTGGTAGACTTCTTGAATACACAAATAGGAGATTTCAGTGTTTTGTTGGTTGGCATTTGAATTTATAAATGTCACAAATCTGGAAGCAACCCCTTTCTCAGTTCATCTGATCACCAAACCTTATTTTGTCCAACTTGAAGGTATACAGCAGTATTTTCCCCTTGCCTGGAGGTGGGAGAAAATTAGCAAGTAAGGGCCATCATTATTGAGTTGATACTGGCAAGATACTATTTACCTCATAGATTTACTTCTGGACAAGATTGACTAAGGACATTTGTGACATGTCTCCTGTTATGGCACTTAAATGCAAAATTAACCATATGTCATATTCTCATTTTTAAGCTCTTGAATCAAAGCAGAGATACAATTCTTATTTTCAGGCACATTACTTTTCCACATAAGAAAGAAGGATTAATGTTTTTCATCGTTTTGTTTTCATTTTCAAATTTTAAAAACTTGTGAATTTAGAAGTTACAGGTAATATGTTTCAGAGGCTGAAAATTATTTTACAAGAATTCCAAGCAATGAAGTATGTGGCTAATCATTTTACCTATTTCATTCTGTTACTGCCTTTTTTTTACCATATGTCATATTCTCATTTTTAAGCTCTTGAATCAAAGCATTTGGGACTGAGTCACAAAACCCTCTGTATGGAAAGTGAACAGTTTCTACCTGATGGAACTGCAGTAAGACATTATGATGTGCATAACCTGTATGGATGGTCACAAACAAAGCCAACACTTGAGTATGTTGTAGTCGATTACTTTGAACAATCTTGTGGTTTGAAAATTATATTTGATTAAAATTTAATTGATAAAATTGTAGATGGGCTGATTTTAAAGTTTGAAAATAGAATTAGAAAAATATGTCACAGTGTCTG
Organism: Chiloscyllium plagiosum; assembly: GCF_037043375.1. Lineage (NCBI taxonomy): Eukaryota > Metazoa > Chordata > Chondrichthyes > Orectolobiformes > Hemiscylliidae > Chiloscyllium > Chiloscyllium plagiosum. The sequence goes on from NW_028270151.1 coordinate 57,453,372, forward strand.
ATTTATGTAGAGAATATCAAAGAAATACTTTGATTGCAAAACTAATGAAATTATGTACACAGAATAACACTTGTCGGAACAATTTTTACAGGCCACAAATTTCCTCAAATTTTTGACACTGTACTTTCATAACAGCACAAGTTGTATTGTGGAATCATTATGTAGATGGAGATACTACAATATGTCTAATAAGTTATAATAAGTTATAGTAAGTTATAGCACTTAAGCAAGGTAAAGCTTAAAGAAATTCAGGCCAATTGTCCCTATGCTGCATTCATTCTACTCTTCAAAATTGAACTTTAATGGTTTAAGTGAACAGCAGACAAAAGAAAATCAATAGGGCCTTAATGATATAAATAGTGTCTGATCTTGTAACAGGAAAGGCAGATCTATGACATATTTTAGTGAAGTAGTTGTCCTCAGAGCACTCACTTTATACCGTAACTCTTTCTGGTGAGAAATGTTGCTGTGAAAGCATGTAAATCGAGAACTTGGAAAAAGGGAATTTCACATTCGTCAAAGTGAAGATAACCAATGCAGCATTAAATATTTCTCGACTTGTTGACCTGCAAGTGAATGTCAACCCCAATGTCAGCTTCTTTTATGTAACGATCAATCTTATTATATCCAGATCAGATTGTCAACTTCTTCCAAATTAAAGGCAGCTTGGAGTTCTCAAGTTTACAGTGCAACCTTCTTAATCACAAGATCTTTACAGAGGGAGAAAGCTTCATGACCTGCTCAATTGGGAGATGGACCTGGAGAAGTTGATAAAATCAAAAATTAATATATCTACATCCCAAAATACTTAAGAAAGTGACATTGGAAATAATGGATGGATTGGTGGTCATTTTTCGAGATTCTAGAGATTCTGGAACAGTTCCTATGGATTGGAGGGTAGCTAACGTTAACCCCTCTGTTTAAGAAGGAGGCAGAGAGAAAACATAGTCGGATGAGCCTGACATCAGCAGTGGGAAAATACCAAATTACAGAACCAAAGAATTAAAAACAGAGCACTTGGAAAACAGAGTCAAAATCAGACAGAGTCAGTTTGGAAATACAGGAAGGAAATCATGACTGACAAATCTATTGAATGTCTTTGAGGATGTTATTTGTAAAGTTGATTGGGAGAGCCAATCATTGTGGTTTATTTGGATTTTCAGAATGCCCTCAAGGTCCCACATTAGAGTTTAGCATGTAAAGTTAAAACACATAGGATTGGGGAAGAGTCCTGACATGGATAAAAACTGGTTGGCAGACAGGAAATAAAGAGCAGTAACCAAAAAAATATATTTTTGTGATAGGCAGGCAGTGTTTAGTGGGATACTGCAAGGATCAGTACGTGGATAAGTATTTTGCATTTCCTTATTGTAACAATGAGGCTGTGGCTTTGGGGATGGTTTTGTCCTTTTTATTGAAGGGAGGTCTTACGACAGAGGACTTGAACTGGCTAGTGAAGATCTATAAAGTAAACATGTCAGGAGGCCTGGGGTCCTTTTTAAAAGTTGGAACAATAGAAGCAGCCTGGATAGGTGTGGCCAGATGTTATAGACCAGGATTTCGAGGTTTTTTCAGTTTTTAGGTTTAGCCTTAAGCAGTTGCTGTTGGAATCTCAGCAGAGCAGAAGCTGTTGGAGCTTTGAAGAAGTAGAAGCTATATTTTTCCTCTGTTGGGGTTACAGCTAGAAGCTGGTGTTTCTTGCTGCTACTGGCTTACCTGTGAGACAAATCTATTTTTCTGAATTTGCCTTTTTGCCAAGTGGTGTGTTTATGGGATGTTGCTATATTGGAACAATTGTTTAGTAATAGTTACTATACCTATTTTTTGGTTAAATTTTTTAATAAAGTTATTCCCAGTTCTTTTTTATTATATTTTACCTTTAGTGTTTAAATAAATTGTGTTTGCTTAACATAGAGTAGTTTGATCAGTCGCATTATATCTGGAAGACGGCACTTCACATTTGCCTTTAAAATAAGAAAATGTTAGAGTCTAGGCTACCTTGTTTTGAGGGGGTCAGGTCTGGTCCATAACACTGTGTGCAACATAAGAAATTGACACTGATCATGCGTAAGAAACTCGATACCTATGACTGATTCTGGTAGTCATTATTAACAAAAATAACCTTTTAAGTCAATTTCTACATATAAAATGAATACTTGCTCTGTAAACGTGATACATTGCAGTAACATCTTACTTCCCATAATGCCAGTGTTATCTTAGTTTTGCATCTTGCAGCTCACCAGGTGATTTTTCAGTGGAATTCCGTTTACATCAATTGTGCTTCCCAAGTTGCCTGAAATTTCGCGATCATGTACTGAAAGCATAATAAAGACAAAAATAGATGTATAGTTGGTAAAATAACTCCAATGACTAATCTAACTCCAGCTGAACACTGAACCTTGTGCCCATCCAATACTCTGACACACTGATATGTTCTTAACAAAAGATAAGTGCAGGCAGGTGGGATTAGTTTAGTTTGGAATTAAGGGCAGCATGTTTCTCCTCTACATTGGGAAGGCAGGCTGCTAAATTGTGGATCATTTCAGAGAACATCTCTGGGGCACCTGCACCAACCAACCCCACCACATCATGGCTGAACAATTTAACTCTCCATCCCACTCCAACAAGGATATGCAGGTCCTGGGCCTCCTCCATAGCCAAACCCTAACCGTCCAATGCCTGAAGGAAAAGCACCTTATCTTCTGCCTTGAGACGCTGCAACCACATGGGCTCAATGTGGATTTCACCAGTTTCTTCATTGCCCCTCCTCCCACCATATTTCAGTCCCAAGCCTCCAACTTGGCACCACCCTCTTGACCTATCCATCTTCCTTCTCATCAATCTGCTCCACCCTCCTCTCGAACCTATCACCTTTTCCCCCACCCTCATTTACCTACCACATTCCCAGTTGCCTTCCCCGCCCGCTCCCCCCCCCACCATTTATCTCTCAGACCCCCCGGCCCACAAACCTCATTCCTGACGAAGGCCTTATGCCTGAAACATTGATTCTCCTGCTCCTCAGATGCTGCCTGACCTGCTGTGCTTCTCCAGCATCACTCTCTCAACTCTGATTTCCAGCATCTGCAATCCTCACTTTCTTCATTAGGGGGAGCATGGACTGGTTAGACTGAGCCATCTGTTTCCATGCTGCATGAATCTACGATTCCATAAAACAAATCTCAAACACAATAAACAGACCACAGGACAAAGAAATGTAATTGTTCATATCACATTCTGAGCAAAGTAAAACATTTTAAATCAAGTTTGTGGAAAACTCTAGTTCTCAATTGATTCACTATATTAATGGTATAAACCTTACTATTATCATTCCAAATAATTATTCATTTTTATAGCTCATTACAGAATATAACTGGAGAGCGAGGGATTGTGGTGACACGTTCAACTTTCCCATCTAGTGGCCAATGGGCGGGACATTGGCTTGGAGACAACACAGCTGCCTGGAACCAGATGCATAAATCAATTATTGGTATCGAGTATAATAGTCTTATGTCCTTAATGCAACTATATTTAATACTCTTCTGTCATTTTATTGTCTGTCTTCCCATGTCTATCTTCATCAACTCACCTTGCAGGCAGTGACTCATACAATCATACTTCTACATATGAAATCATAGCAAGGACAGCAGTAGAATGACATTCCCCTTTGTAATAATTCTGCCGAGTCTGGTGTCTCATCACTAAGTCACCCTTTAGTTACATGTGGAAAGTCCTTAACACTGATCCAGCTTCCTCAGAGCCAGCTCTCCAAGACAGCAGAACTTCTAACACTCCTGTTTAGATATGTCAGCCAGGGCTCCTTGATTGGACCAGATTAACAACTCCAATCAGGGAACTTGTATTCTGACCTCATTACAATGACTACACTCTTAACTTTCACAATTGCCTTTGGATTCTCCCAGCAACCTGATCCCAGGCTTTTCCATTTTATCATTTACATGCTGAAATTTGGTAACAACTCTGGCCATACTTATCTCCTTCCTTCTTCTTCGACAGTTCCTCGGGATTTCAGTTAACTTGGTTGCAATTCAGGTTGCTGGGTTCTGAGATTGTTGAGAAGTCTAATGTGCAAAAGTAGATTATTTCACATGCAATACAGATTATGCTTGAAAATTAAGCAGATGAGTTGTCTGGAGGTGGGAATCTCCCGTCAGATTGCTTGGCTAACAAACAACCGTGAATAAGTTGCAAAATTGATACCTGATCTTTGATTCCATCCATCTCACAGTCAAACACAAAATACTGCTCCAAGATGCCCATATATATTTCACAGTTTGTACACATTGCCAGATATTCACTTCTGTAAGTCATATTATCCAAACATATTGGATAACACTCACTGAACGACTTCACTCTCGTTGAATCAGGCAGCCCTTTATTGGTGGTGGTACCTCCAAACGGGTAGGGATGGGGGCATAGGCATGGCTGCATGTCCTCAATCCCATGAAGGAGACAATGCAGTAAATCTTTGATGTGACTGAGGAAGTGGTACTGGTGGGTTAAGGATATAAAAGGTGACAACATATCCCAGCCAGGACACATGCCCATATTCCATTTCGCCCACATCTGACCATCAGCAATTATTCAATGAGTTTTGTTTGTGTAATCATGTATCTTTGGCATTCTTCCCCCTTGTTCCCCCTCCCCATCCAATTTCATCTCCCCAAGCACTATTCGACTGGAATGATATTTTTCAATGAGACATGCTAAAGTGATGACTGGAAGCAAATTTTCAGTGCAGAGTCCCTGCTGTAATAAACAATGCCTTCCCCACGTCCAGCATCTCTCACTGCAGATTTCACCACAGTAAGCAACTCTGCACAACATTCACTTTTACAAACTTAAAAAAAAGCAGTAATACACCACAATTTGATGATTCAATTCTACATGAATACATGAATACAAGACCTATGTGATTCATACTGCTATAATGCTGTGCTTTGAGAGTAGAAAAGATGATAAGCCATTTTAGGAACAGAAGCAGGGACTTTCTTTTCATGTTTCTGAACATCAGAGAGTGTTTCAATCTGAAAGAGAAAGAGAAATATAGGCAGTAGTTTATTAATTGCTACTCAGATTGTAGGTGAGAGTGCAAGCTCAGATTGAAGAGATCACATTCATGAGGAAAAGTTTCTCTCAGTTTAGCTCTGGAGAGAGATTTCTAGAGTAATCTTTACCATGCAAGTCAGATTAGATGTTAACTGGTTCAAAATGGAAAAAAGAAACAAGCCATTCTTTGGAATAACTTTTGGACTGATTCTGAAGAGTGAAGTGTTCATTTAAGTGACAGAATAAAGTATAATTGTAAGGAAGGATGTTTGTTTGCTTTAAGTTATTGAGGGAAACATTTGTTTAGTTTAGATTATAAATTGTCTATTAAATAATGTTTAGTCAAGTTGCTTTTAGTTTATTACAATAAAAGTCTTAAGGCTTGAAAACTTATCATGTGGCTTTTGCAGCCTGTTTCTGGAAGTTTGGATATATTTTTAAAAGTTGAAAGTTATTTGCCTCTATAGGGAATAAACAATGCACAATACAATAATTTTCTTTTTTGTGTCCTAGGAATGATGGAGTTCAGTCTATTTGGGATTTCTTATGTAAGTCCATTTGTGAAGCTTTTTTACAGAATACATTGCAATCTGTTTTTCATTATAATAAACAGAAATTCAGCATTTTCTCATGGAATAATATATATTTCACTAAATCTCAGACTGGAGCAGACATCTGTGGCTTTTTTAAGAATGCTACATATGAAATGTGTCTTCGATGGATGCAACTTGGAGCATTCTACCCCTATTCTCGGAACCACAATGGATTGGGCTCCTCTGTAAGTCAGTTTTGAGTTACTATGAGAAAAACAATTCTAAGTGCAAAGTAGAAAAAAAATTTATATATTCATACAATTATATTTATATAGTAAGGATACTTCTGGTATCAAAACTTAATCCTGGAGTCATGTTGCATATTTTCTTATCCACGGATGTTCCACACATTTTCCAAGGATTGGCAATTGCATGTCTTTCCCAGCATGGTGGTTTCTATAGGAGATCTGTGGCGTGTATGAACAAGGCCAAGAACCAGCAAGGATCTTAAACTGGTCAGAATCCCCTCTCTGAGCCTGCAGAGTCTGATCAATGAAGTGTAAATTGGGAAATATAAATTACATTTAAATGGAGGACAGAAAGTAAAGTGAAAGAATAAAACTCTCTATCACAAGTATTCCTCTGAAAGATTTAGATTGTACATGTTTAAAATTAATTACTTAATTAATCTGTGGTCAAATTTTCTTTGTCATATTAGTAAATGCTCATAGCTTCACGATGAGGATTAGTATACAGCATGAACTTTAACCTTCAAATTTACCTGAGGTCAATACAAGTGTGTGAAGATTACAAGTGTAAAATGTTAAAAATCACACAACAGGTTTATTTGGAAGTACTAGCTTTTGAAGTGCTGCTTCTTCATCTGGTGGTTGTAGAGCAAAATCATAAGACACAGAATTTATAGCAACAGGATCGCAGTGTCATGGAATGTAATATTAAACAAATTTAGCTTAAGTCTTTGATCTTTTAGAATGATCATATTAGTTTTGGTTCCTTCATAAGTAAATCCCAGAACTCTTTTAAAGTTGCATTCTCAAGATAGCTTTAACAATAGGTGCCATCTCAGCTCAGAAAGTGCATTGAAGGTGTGAAGTTAAAGTCTGACTGTGTCCCAATGTTAAGTCAGACTGATTCTATTTCTAAAGTGGGATTTATAGAATCTTATGTGGATTTATGCAGTTTTTGAGCAAAATAAAATGTAATACTGCAGGTACAAATTCACCTCACAAACTTATATATATGCACATGTAGGGGAGACTGAGTGAGTGTGTGTATGTGAGGGTGTGAGTGTCTGTGAGAGAGTATGTGTATGTGTGTGAGTGTAATGGGGCATAAGTCTGTGAGAGCATGTGTGTGTGGGGGAGTATGTGTGAGTGTATGAGAAGAGGTTGTGTATGAGAGAGCATCTGCATGTGTTTATGCATCTGTAGGAATGTGTGTGTGTGTGTGTGTGTGAGAGAGAGAGAGAGTGTATAGTGCCATGGGGTCACCTGTAGTGTGACATGAACCCAAGGTCCTTGTTGAGGCCATCCCCATGGGTACCAGACTTGGGTATTGGCCTCTGCTTGGCCACTTTGCGTTGCTGCCTGACCCGAAATCTGTCTTGGAGGATGGTCACCGAAGGTCCGAGGCTGAATGTCCCAGACTGCTGAAGTGTTTCCGGACTGGGAGGGAGCACTCCTGGTTGTGCAGTGTCCATTCATCCGTTGCCTCTGTTCGGTTTCGTCAATGTACCATGCCTCAAGGCATCCTTGCCTGCAGTGTATGGGATAGGCAGTGTTGGCCAAGTCACATGACTACCTGCCACGTACAGTGTCAACATGGATACCACCATTATAAGTGGGGACACCACCCACCATTATATGAGAATTATGTCTGCAGGAAATATCTTTGGTTGCAAATCCTATCATATCACAGGGATCGGTTGGAGCGACAGTTAGAGGCAATGAGGACTTTACAAGAGCAAAGGGGTGTGATGGATGGCAGTTATAGGAAGGGAGAAAAGCCGCATATACAATCAGATAGATGAGTTAACTCCAGAAAAGGTAAAAGAGGTAGGCAGGTAGTGCAGTTTTCTGTGGCTATCCCCATTTCCAACAAGTATGCTGTTTTGGAAAATGTAGGGATGATGGACTCTCAGGTGAATGTAGCATGAACAGCCAAGTTCTGAACACTGTTCGAGACAGGCTCTAATGTAATAAGGGGTACAATAGACAATAGACAATAGGTGCAGGAGTAGGCCATTCAGCCCTTCGAGCCTGCACCGCCATTCAACATGATCATGGCTGATCATTCCTAATCAGTATCCTGTTCCTGCCTTATCTCCATAACCCTTGATTCCACTATCTTTGAGAGCTCTATCCAACTCTTTCTTAAATGAATCCAGAGACTGGGCCTCCACTGCCCTCTGGGGCAGAGCATTCCACACAACCACCATCTCTGGGTGAAGAAGTTTCTCCTCATCTCTGTCCTAAATGGTCTACTCTGTATTTTTAAGCTATGTCCTCTGGTTCGGCACTCACCCATCAGCGGAAACATGTTTCCTGCTGCCAGAGTGTCCAATCCTTTCATAATCTTATATGTCTCAATCAGATCCCCTCTCAGTCTTCTAAACACAAGGGTATACAAGCCCAGTCGCTTCAGTCTTTCAGTGTAAGGTAATCCCGCCATTCCAGGAATTGACCTCGTGAACCTACGCTGCACTCCCTCAATAGCCAGAATGTCTTTCCTCAAATTTGGAGACCAGAACTGCACGCAGTACTCCAGGTGTGGTCTCACCAGGGCCCTGTACAGCTGCAGAAGCACCTCTTTGCTTCTATACTCAATTCCTCTTGTTATGAAGGCCAGCATGCTATTAGCCTTTTTCACTACCTGCTGTTCCTGCATGCTTGCCTTCATTGACTGGTGTACAAGAACACCCAGATCTCTCTGTACTGCCCCTTTACCTAAATTGATTCCATTGAGGTAGTAATCTGTCTTCCTGTTCTTGCCACCAAAGTGGATAACCATACATTTATCCACATTAAACTGCATCTGCCATGCATCTGACCACTCATCTAACTTGTCCAGGTCACCCTGTAATCTCCTAACATCCTCATCACATTTCACCCTGCCTCCCAGCTTTGTATCATCAGCAAATTTGCTAATGTTATTGCTGATACCATCTTCTATATCATTAACATATATTGTAAAAAGCTGCGGTCCCAGCACGGATCCTTGCGGTACTCCACAGGTCACTGCCTGCCATTCCAAAATGGAGCCGTTTATCAGTACCCTTTGTTTCCTATCAGCCAACCAATTTTCAATCCAATCTAGTACTTTGCCCCCAATACCATGCGCCCTAATTTTACTCACTAACCTCCTGTGTGGGACTTTATCAAAAGCTTTCTGAAAGTCCAGGTACACTACATCTACTGGATCTCCCTCGTCCAACTTCAGAGTTACATCCTCAAAAAATTCAAGAAGATTAGTCAAGCATGATTTCCCCTTCATAAATCCATGCTGACTCTGTTCTATCCTGTTACTACTATCCAGATGTGCCGTAATTTCATCCTTTATGATAGACTCCAGCATCTTTCCCACCATTGAGGTCAGACTGCTTTCTCTCTCCCACCTTTCTTAAAAAGTGGTATAACATTAGCCACCCTCCAATCCTCAGGAACCGACCCCAAATCTATTGAACTCTGGAAAATAATCACCAACGCATCCACGATTTCCCGAGCCACCTCCTTCAGTACCATGGGATGCAGACCATCAGGCCCTGGAGACTTATCAACCTTCAGACCTAACAGTCTCTCCAACACCAAATCCTGGCAAATATAAATTCCCTTAAATTCAGTCCTTCAGCCACTGTTACCTCAGGGAGATTGCTTGTGTCTTCCCCAGTGAACACAGATCTGAAGTACCCATTTAATTCCTCTGCCATTTCTTTGTTCCCCGTAATATATTCCCCTGTTTCTGTCTTCAAAGGCCCAATTTTAGTCCTAACCATTTTTTTGCCTTGCACATACTTAAAAAAGCTCTTACTATCCTCCTTTATATTATTGGCCAATTTACCTTCGTACCTCATCTTTCCTCTGCGTATTTCCTTCTTAGTAATCCTCTGTTGCTCTTTAAAAGCTTCCCAGTCCTCAGTTTTCCCACTTATCTTTGCTATGTTATACTTTTTCTCTTTTAACTTTATATGTTTCTTAACTTCCCTCGTCAGCCACAGCCGCCCATGCCTCCTCCTGGGATCTTTCTTCCTTTTAGGAATGAACTGATCCTGTAACTTCTGCATTATACACAGAAATATCCGCCATTGTTCCTCCACGGTCATCCCTGCTAAGGTATTGCACCATTGAACTTTGGCCAGCTCCTCCCTCATTGCTCCATAATTCCCTTTATTCAACAGAAGTACTGTCACTTCCGACTGTACCTCTCCCTCTCAAATTGCAGATTGAAGCTTAATGTATTATGGTCACTACTTCCCAATGGCTCCTTCACTCCCGCACCAATCAACCAAACCGCCCTGTAGCCCAACATTTCAACTCCCCCTCCCACTCTGCCGAGGATATGGAGGTGCTGGGCCTCCTCCACTGCCGCTCCCTCACCTCCAGACGCATGGAGGAAGAACGCCTCATCTTCCGCCTCGGAACACTTCAACCCAGGGCATCAATGTGGACTTCAACAGCTTCCTCATTTCCCCTTCCCCCACCTCATCCTAGTTTCAAACCTCCAGCTCAACACTGTCCCCTTGTCTTGTCCAACTTGCCCAGCTCCTTTTCCACCTATCCACTCCACCCTCTCCTCCCTGACTTATCACCTTCATCTCCTCCCCCACTGACCTATTGTACTCTATGCTACTCTCTCCCCACCCCCACCCTCCTCTAGCTTATCTCTCCACGCTTCAGGCTCTCTGCATTTATTCCTGATGAAGGGCTTTTGCCCGAAACGTCGATTTTGCTGAAGCTCCTCGGATGCTGCCTGAACTGCTGTGCTCTTCCAGCATCATTGATCCAGAAATTAATTAAAATGTTGTCAAAGGAAAATGGACTTTGTTAAGGAACAATGATAAGTTATTTTTGAATATGTTACATCCAAACCTTTGATGAAGAGCAGCTATTGGTGGAGTGTAGCCGTTGCTGAAACACATGGCCAAATAGAATGTGATGTTTAATTGAGTATATCAACTGGTGCAGAGACGTGATTGATTATGTGTGGCAATGGGCAATTTGCAGCAATGTTTGGATTGCAGAATGATGATTGGTGATGTCAACTGACCTGTTGAATGCAATGTTTGATGAAGTATGCTACTGATGGACTGCAATGGTGTGTCAACTGAAGGACTTGGTGGAGGGATGAACAGTGAAAAATGCCATAAAATAGAGTGGAATGTGGTGATCCAAGGTCAACAGAAATTTGGTGATTGGTAGAATGCAGTAAATGCTGAAATGTGCTGTCAAGTGGAGAATGTCTGCTTACGGATTGTGGGGTATTGCTGGAGTATACCAACTACTGTGGTGTGTTGGTTTGTAGGGTGTGGTGTGCTGAATATTTTATGGGCCTGGACCAGCTTTTCTATGCCAAATAATTTCAGTACTTATGCTGCTGGGTATCATCAGATGTTATGTTTGTAGAACTTACCAGATTAGGTAGAAAGGAAGTTAACCAAAATGTTGCCTGGGATGGAGAAATTGAGCTACAAGGAGAGACCAGATAGGCTTGGATTGTTTTCTTTAGAGGAAAGCAGACTGAGGAGGGACATGATTAAGGTGTATAAAATTGAGGAGTATGGACAGGATGAATAGAAAGCAGTAGTTTTCAATCACAAGGAACATAGTTTTATGGTAAGGGACAGGAGATTCAGAGGGGATTTGAGAAACAAAAACTATTTCATTCAGAGGGTTGTGGGATTCTGGAATGTACTGCCTGGGAAGGTAGTGGAGGCTGGAAACCTTACAACCTTTAAAAGTTTTTTTGGAAGAGCACTTGAATTATCATAACTTTCAAGGATATGGGACAAGTGCAGGAAATTGGGATTAGTGCACCTCTAGTGGTAATTATTTTCAGTGTAGACTCAATGAATCAAAGGACCTTTTCTGTGCTGTGTGACTATGAACATACAGTAAATCCTCCAACAAATTCCAATCTAATTTGCACATTAAAGCTCCTCAAGTGATGTACAAAGAATCTCTTTTCAAAATTGGCCTGATTCCTTTGATGGGATATGTTACCACATCTTAATATCTCTGCATACTTACTTGAAACATTTTTATCCCACTGAGCTCCTGAAATGAATGAAGGTCACTATTTACATACTTAGTTGAACAATCAATTTAGAAATTGTGTAAAATCTGATTACAAGTTATTAAATGAATTGTTAATTAGTCATATAATGTAAATAACACACACACAGTACTAGTGAAAGCTAATGTGGCTTCATATTAAAGATAATAATATTGCATAAAGAATGCAATGCATCACATTTTCCCAAATCAGAAAAATGGGAGGGTTAACTCAGACCAATTAAATTCCAGGATTTCTGAAATCCATGGCAACCAGAGACAGAAAGCACAACTAATTTGTGGAACAAAAACATCAAGAAGCAAGACAGAGATTTGTTTACCTGCCTCTCACTTTGCCTTGTCAGTAAAATAACATATTTTGATGAATGAATGCTCCATTAATTACATTATCTAAGCCTTGGAAAGAATACATGGATAAGCATGCACAGGCTTACATCTGAAGTTCTGATTCACATTCTGTTTGATTGATAGAATTCTCATAATATACTTGGAATCTGACGTCAGCATTCGGCTAATTTTGCAGACATTCAGATGTTTGTAAAACAGCCTAAATCATACAGTTTAAATCCTGTCATACAAAAATACTGGTTAGTAGCCCTTTTCAAAAATAGAACAGCGACTGAACAAAAAGCTATTTGTACTATGCAAGTGCTAGGCGGTGACAATCTTTGGGGAGGAAAAAATGAGGACTGCAGATGCTGGAGATCAGAATCGATAGTGTGGTGCTGGAATGCACAGCAGGTCAGGCAGCATCCGAAGAGCAGAGGAGTCAACATTTCGGGCAAGAGCCCTTCATCAGGAAAGAGGCTTTTGGCTGGGGGGCTGAGAGATAAATGAGAGGGGGCAGGGCTGGGGATGAAGGTACTGGGGGTGCAATAGGTAGATGGAAGTGGGGATAATGGTGATAGGTCGGAGAGGAGAGTGGAGCGGTTAGGTGGGAAGGCAGATGGACAGGTAAGACTGGTCATGAGGACGGTGCCAAGTTGGATGGTTGGATCTGGGATAAGGTGGAGGAAGGGGAAATGAGGATACTGGTGAAATCCACATTGATCCCGTATGGTTGGAGGTTGCAAAGGCAGAAGATGAGGCATTCTTCCTCCAGGCATCGAGTGGTTGGGGTGTGATGATGGAGGAGGCCCAGGACCTGCATATCTTTGGTGGAATGGGAGGGGTGTTCAGCCGTTGGTTGGTTGGTGTGGGTGCCCTGAAAATGTTCTCTGAAGCGCTCTGTGTGGAGGTGTCCTGTATCCCCTATGTAGAGGAAACTGCATCGGGAAAAACATTTACAGTAACTGACGTGTGAAAGTGCAGGTAAACCTCTGATGGATGTGGAAGGCTCCTTTGGGACCTTGGATGGAGGTGAGGGGGGGGGGAGGCCTGGGCACAGGTTTTGCAATTCCTGCAGTGGCAGGGGAAGTTGCTGAGAGGGGAGGGTGTGTTGGTGGGGGGCATGGACCTGACAAGAGAGTTGCAGAAGGAATGGTCTTTACAGAAGGCAAATAGGGGTGGGGAGGGAAATATGTCTCTGGTGATGGGGTCCATTTGTAGGTGGAGGAAATGGCGGAGGATGATGCGATGTAGACAGAGATTGGTGGGTTGGAGCGGTTCTGTCCTTGTTGTGGTTGGAGGGGCGGGGTGCGAGGGCAGAGGTGCGGGAGGTGGATGAGATGCACTGGAGAGCATCATTGACCACGTGGGAGGGGAAATTGCGGTCTTTGAAGGAGGAGGCCATCTGGTGTGTTATGTAGTGGAACTGGTCCTCCTGGGAGCAGGTGCGGTGGAGGTAGAGGATTTGGCAATAAGAATAATAGTCCTCGACTAAGAAAGGAATTAACCATTACCCATTGACATTCAAAGTCTTTTGCATTGCTGAAACACCCCAACTGCAAACATCCTGGTGTTTACCATTGACTAGAAATTGAATTGGATGAATTGTATAAACAGTGTGGCTACAAGAGTATGTTCAGGCTCGGAATTCTGTAGGTAATTCACATCCTATCTCTCTAATGTCTGTCCATCAACTGCAAGGCGCAAATCAGGGGTCTGATGGAATACTTTTCATTTCCCTGGGTGAATGCACTCCAAGAGGTTCAATATCAACCAGGACAAAGCAACTTGCTTGCTTGGCACCATGTCTACCACCTTCAGCAGTTACTCTCTTCACCACTAGCACTCAGCAGCAGCAGTGTGCACCTTCTCCATAGTATACCAAAGTTACTCAAACATATTCCAATAGCACCATCTAAATCCATAACCATAAGGTCAACAGATGCAAAGGAACATCACCACTTGCAAGCTCTCTACAGGCCACTCACCACCCTGACTTGAAATATATCACATTTCCTTCATGTAACTCAGTCAAAATCCTGGAGTTCCCGCCCTAATGACACTCTGGGTATTCCTAAACCTAAGGAGTGCAGTTATTCAAGAAGGCAGCTTATACAACCTTGTCAAAAACAATTAAAAATGGATAATAAATGCTGGCCTACCCAGTAGGGCTAAAACACCATGAAAGATCTTCAAAAGTACAAAAGAAAGTTAAGATGATGATTTGGATTCTGCCTGAATCAAGGAAATGGAAATGGAAACTAACGGCCTATGGAAATACAGATAAATATTGCTGGGATGGCTCACAGACATATCCCAGCCTCTGGAAGATTTCAATGGAAGCAGTTCAGCTCCCAGCTCCATAGCGGTGGCCAACCAAACAGAGCTATTAATTTGCCATTTAGGAGCCAGTTAGCAATGATGCCAGTACTTTTCTGCCTTCAGAGAAGCATTCCACTGTGTTCAGAGGCTGCCTGTTTTGTAATTGAGGTTCAATTGAGATGCCTTCAAATGGCAGGCTCGAGGGCCATTGAAGCCAGAGGATCCATATCTCAAAGGTAGGGTTATCGAGATGAAAGGCCATTTCCATCACTACTCATTCAACAAGGTTGCCTCTCAATACTCATGGCTCTTCCAGCTTTAGGCCTCTTTATCTGCTTACTTGACCTACTTCAGTCGTATCAGTGCTATTCAATGGGGCTGTTAGCCTCAGGAATCGCCTGACATCATTAATTGGTTGGTAACACAAAGTCAGCTAACAAGGGGACTAATCCCACTGAAGATTGCTCAGTTGGGTGCATTGACAACATAGGCAGGCTTGAAACCTCTACACCAGCCTAACATTAGGATCTTGACATGCACTAGAAAATCCAATCTGACATGTTTTCTGAAGCAGAGTAGACATATTGAGGCCATGACCAATATCCTCCTGAAGACCTCTCCTTTTTAGGAGATGAGTTAGTTGACCTCAGCAGGATTTAGGAAACAATTGCAATGTTCACATCTATGTACTTTCCTACAGCACTAGGTGTGAACAGTAATGTGCTCAACTCTGGTTTTTCACCTCCCACAACTCCCATGTTGGATACACAGCTGAAGGAATGACCTTGAGGTGCAATGCTGGGGAGTGGTGGCTGCAACAGCAAGGGTTAACATTTCCAGACAAGTTGGGAATCTGGGAAGAATAAGTAAAGTTAAACTGCTAAAAAAAGTTGCTCTGTCAGAGATGTCATCTGTAGGATGAAACGTTAAGCAAAACCTTATTTTCCCTAACATAAAAGATCAAATGACAATATTTATAGAAGAGCAAGGAGGATTCTCTTTGTGCCCTGTGGTGTGTAAACTGGCTGTCATTCTTGCTCACAAAACAGTGACTGCATTTCAAACATATCTCATCAACTGAGAACTGTTTTATGCTGTCCTGTGAAAGTAAGATTTGCTACATAAATATAATTTCTTTATTTCTGATAAATAGGATATTTATAGCTGAATACACCCCAGCAAGGGCATATTATGAGTTGATTTTCCGTAGAACTTGCCTTGTTAGACTTTGAAGAGCGACTGAGATAGATATGACAGATTTTCTGTCATTTTCCTGACATTTTGCATGATTCTTCCATTGAAGATATAACAAATAAGCAAGAGAATACCCATGGAAATTCGTCCCTGCACTTTTCATATCTTGTAAAAAGCCCTCCGCTTCTTTCTTTCCCACCGTACCGACCAGTACCCTTCCACTGACACCCTCCTTCGACTGACTGAACTGGTCCTCACCCTGAACAACTTCTCTTTCCAATCCTCCCACTTCCTCCAAACGAAAGGAGTAACCATGGGCACCCGCATGGGCCCCAGCTATGCCTGCCTCTTCGTAGGATATGTGGAACAATCCATCTTCCGCAACTACACTGGCCCCACCCCCCACCTTTTCCTCCGCTACATCGATGACTGTATCGGCGCCGCCTCGTGCTCCCACGAGGAAGTTGAACAGTTCATCCACTTCACCAACACCTTCCACCCTGACCTCAAATTCACCTGGACAGTCTCAGATTCCTCCCTCCCCTTCCTCGACCTTTCTATTTCTATCTCAGGCGACCGAATCAACACGGACATCTACTACAAACCGACCGACTCCCACAGCTACCTGGACTACACCTCCTCCCATCCTGCCCCCTGTAAAAACGCCATCCCATTCTCCCAATTCCTTCGACTCCGCCGCATCTGCTCCCAGGAGGACCAGTTCCAAAAACGCACAACCCAGATGGCCTCCTTCTTCAAGGACCGCAATTTCCCCCCCGACGTGGTCGACGATGCCCTCCACTGCATCTCTTCCACTTCCCAATCCTCCACCCTTGAACCCCACCCCTCCAACCGCCACCAGGACAGAACCCCACTGGTCCTCACCTACCACCCCACCAATCTCCATGTACAGCGCATCATCCGCCGTCATTTCCGCTACCTCCAAACGGACCCCACCACCAAGGACTCTCTCGTCAGATCCACACCCCCCACCAACCCAACCTCCACTCCCGGCACCTTCCCCTGCAACCGCAGGAGATGCAAGACCTGCGCCCACACCTCCCCCCTCACCTCCCTCCAAGGCCCCAAAGGAAACTTCCATATCCGCCACAGATTCACCTGCACCTCCACACATATCATCTATTGCATCCTCTGCACCCGATGTGGCCTCCTCTATATTGGGGAGACAGGCCGGCTACTTGCGGAGCGTTTCAGAGAACACCTCTGGGACACCCGGACCAACCAACCCAACCACCCTGTAGCTCAACATTTCAATTCCCCCTCCCACTCCACCAAGGATATGCAGGTCTTTGGACTCCTCCATCATCAGACCACAACAAAACGACGGTTGGAAGAAGAACGCCTCATCTTCCGGCTAGGAACCCTCCAACCACAAGGGATGAACTCTGATTTCACCAGTTTCCTCATTTCCCCTCCCCCCACCCTGTCTCAGTCAAATCCATCAAATTCAGCACCGCCTTCCTAACCTGAGATCTTCTTCCAGACCTCTCCGCCCCCACCCCAGTCCGACCTATCACCCTCACCTTGACCTCTTTCCACCTATCACATTTCCGACGCCCCTCCCCCAAGTCCCTCCTCCCTACCTTTTATCTTAGCCTGCTGGACAAACTTTCCCCATTCCTGAAGAAGGGCTTATGCCCGAAACGTCGATTCTCCTGTTCCCTGGATGCTGCCTGACCTGCTGCGCTTTTCCAGCAACACATTTCCAGCTGTAATTTTTATATGTCCATTACGTTCCTTGTCTGTACAACCAAAGGTCACAAAAGACAATTATGCAAATTGCTTTTTTCCTCACATAATTGGAAAAGTAAACAGGACGTACTGCAAGAGTGTTTCAAGTTTCTTCCAGGATATATTTAAGTGAACAGCAAATGAATGTAGTTTTGATTAAATTATACACCTGATTAATTATCATATTCTTATTTTTCAGAGACAGGATCCAGTGGCCTGGAATGAGACATTCCAAAACATCACAAGGAATGTTCTTCAAATACGTTACAAATTGTTGCCATTTCTCTACACATTGATGTATGAAGCTCACGTTCAAGGCAGTACAGTAATTAGACCATTACTTCATGAGTAAGCACACTAACCTAATCCAATGTACACTGATTAAGCATTGCTTAGTATTTCAATCCACTCATGATGTTGTCTTGCTTGATCTTGTTTTGCTTATGAAGGTTTTTTGAAGACAAAAATACGTGGGATATTGATCGTCAGTTCCTCTGGGGTGGGGCACTGATGATTAGTCCTGTGTTGGATCAGGTAGGGATTCATATTTATTTTATTACTCACATACCTATTAGGTATAATTGATCATAAATATAAGTAACATTTTTTTAACCATACTCTTGATTTTAGGGGGAAACTTCTGTGCATGCATATATCCCGGACTCTCTCTGGTATGACTGGTTTACGGTAAGTTATTTCAAATTGTCCTCAAACTTCATAACATGAAGTGTAAAAAAATATCGTTAAGAAAAAAATCAAAAGACCAACAGAGAAATAATTCTACCTCATCTTAATCTGAAATGGGAGACTCCTTAATTTCATCTTAGAATCTTATATTTCAGTAAGGTCTTCATTCTTCTGAACTCCAATGAATTGACTAAATGGTCAACCTTTCCTGATAAGACTATCACTTCATTCCAGGAAACAGCCCAGTAAACTTTTTCTAAACAACCTCCAATGCAAGTATATCTCTTCTTGAGAAAGGAGACTGAAACATTACACAGTAGCCTCAAGGATGTCCCTCCTTTTATAGTCCACCTCCATGCTTTTTCTTAACGTCACAACATTTATTTGATACATCCAAATAATTCCTATCAATTAAAACATTGCTAAATCATATTGAGATTCTTTCCCAATTAATAATTTTGCTTAAAGTGCAGTTCAAGTGGACAAGAGCAATTTGGCATATCCTTCCAGGTTAAGAGTTATTTATAGCTTGTGTCTTACAGTCAGCAGCAACACTGGGCATTCATTGCTGCCTATGCGAAAATGTACAATCCAATCTTTTCTGTAGGCTGCAGTGAGGAATTGCTGTCTGGCTGTAGCAGGAATTTAACAATAGATCGAATGTTAATGCACATCAGTAAAACTTTAGATTGCAAGAGAAGTAATGTCCTATTTGGATATTATGAGCTGAAGACATGTCCCCTGTGTTCTGTGTTCACCTTACTGACAGGAATTGTTTCTTAATTCTTTGTATTTCTATATTTAATGTATTTAATGTAGTTTTAGTTACAGATTCACCACCACCATTGCTTCCCCATCCAAATCAAAGACCCACAGCATCTCCATTCAGTTTCCTCAGTTCCTCCAATGTCAGAAACAATAATTGATGAAGAAGAAAATTAAGTTGAACTGAGGAGCTGAAATGGAGAGGAGGTGTGTGTTAGAGGAGGGAGTAATACTGAGGTAGGTAATTGGAGTTGAGGAACAAGGCAGACTTGAAAAATACGAGGCTTTTTTTAATTAAAGAATGTTTATTTCACCTGCACAAATAGAAAGAGAGGAAAGGAAATTTACATCTTCCTTTAAATTTCTATCAGCAGTACTTTCAACCCTTGTGTTACTAGTTCCATTGAGTTTAAGGACTGAAATATCTACTTTAGAATTACATTACCTCATTACACTGATCTATGAATGGGATACTTGAGAATCATGTAAATCATATGATGTAACTGATAAATCTGATCAGTAAGATAGAAAGGACATAAGCCCAGAATGAGCATTTGAAGACTGAACTCTTTGTGACTGTAGAGAACTGTATTTGGTAGCCAACTATGTCCAGATGCAAATAAAAATGTGTTAGAATATATAAGAGTTGAAGAGCCTTTGTGATAAGGAACAAGAAGTGTCAAAGTTAGTAATGTGCAGCCATCCACAGTCTGAGATACTCCAGAGCAGTATTAGCTTAAAGCATGATATAAAACAGATCAGAGGGGATGTTTTAATGTCAGCACAAATGTTGTCACAATGGCCCAATACATAGGTGGACACTATTATGGATAAATTAATTAAAATGTTCCCAAAGTAGAGAATCTCAACTACTGGTAACATTCTCATCCATCAATGTAAATAATTCAGTTAACCTGGTTTATATTTTACCCTCAATCAACAGCATCACAAATTAGACTAACAAGTTGCTACTATTTAATGAAAACACCTGACTAAAATGGCTATCACATTCACTTGCAGAGGAAAAAGCTTAAATCATCTTCAAAACTTCTTCTGAAATTTCTCAGTTTTTCCTGGTGAAAAGAAAGATGGGAAAATATGACGAGAATGAAGAAAATCAAATTCTCAACATTATGAGATTTTTTTTCCTGACTTTCACTTCAAGCTGTAAATGGCAAATTCAGAATCTCACAATCGAGTGATGACTGACTAGGTTCTATGAACTTGCATCTTAATAAAGGTCCACCTTACTCATACATATATAAGTTGCTTCCACTGCAAAGCTATATGGCACTAATTCCCAACAGGCAGACCAGAGCAAGTACCTGGCAGCTCCAACTCACCAAGTTTTTGTCCCAATCATCATCCAACTACTACTTCACAACAATATCCCTGCTTGTTCCATGGCTTCCGTTGTCTGTGGCCCTAAATCAATCAACATGTTGGCACCAACATACCAGCAACCTAAGCACATCACCATGTCTACTCTGAGACTAATAACACTTTAGCCATTCAATTTGTTAATTTGGATCTCAAGGACACCTGTGATCATTCTGCCAGAACGCTTCACATGCAGCGACGCAGACTCATCTCATGCATCTTCCAAGGATGCATCTTACGGCTTATAGCCTTTTTCCTTAGTGCTCCATTCACTTCACCACTTTATTGGAGACTGCCAGCCTTTCTATACTTCTTATGGTTTTCTTAGTGCACACTCACTTACTTCAGCAATGATTCATAATCTGCCAGTTGCTGTGGCTCACATTGCCACCTTAGTGCTCAAGTTCTTCAGTGCTCAACTATAGGCAGCCAGTCTCTGTCGCTTGCATTGCTATTTAGCACAGTGAGACGAAAAAAGCTTGTGACAGTGGGAAGCACTGAACAGTCAAAATGTCATTTACAGAAAGGTGGAGGACATGACAATGGGCAGCACCATGCTATGTCTGTAGGATATACCAGTAGGTTACACAACAAACACACTGCATATGCTTCAAGTAAATGTCCATGTGTGAATGTCAAAGGGAAACAATACTTAGTCAGGTCAATATGGACTAGTTAGTCACAGAATACTGCCACAGTCAATTAAGGAGCTTGTAACAATCCTGTTTGTAATATTCAGGCATGTAGGTCAAAGTGAGTCTGGGATCATTATCCTTGCAAATCAAGCACTGGGCTATGATCAGTCCAGGAGATCAAGTGCAACCAGCCTGGGGATTACAGGCAGGTCAGTCAGGATGCTATGGAGTTATGCATCCAGTGGGTGAGCTGTGATCAGCAAGGACTGTCCTAATAAGTCAACTTGGTGAGGTAAGCCATGATCAGTCCTCAGTGTTTAGTCAAGAATGATCAGAGAGCAGTCCATGTAATCCCAGATAAAGCAGGCAACTCAAATCTGGAGAAAGGCTGTGTTATACTGCATTGCCAAAGGATTGGTGACTGAGATAGGTGCAATTGTACTTAATAGGGTGCAATTTTATTAGTGAATAGGAATGGACTGGGGACTCTAAAATGGGGCAGGAGTATTCAAATAAATCATGGCTACTTTGACCATTATGTTAATAGAGTGTAGGGCAAATAAGGGTATGGGAATTTCCAAAGTCACAGACTATGGGGTAAAGTATGCTCATAATGCAGCTGATCAAAAAAATGGAACAAGAGGCTGGAAGGGCACAAGGCCTCGGGGGCAGGCAATGGTGTAATGGTATTGTTGCTGGATGAGTAACCTCAGTAATGTTCTGGGGTCTTGGGTTCAAATCTAACCACAGCTTATGATAGGATTTGGTTTTATTTTTAAAAGTCTTGTGATGATTTTTAAAACACCTGGGTCATAACGTTTGTTCGGAAAGTAAATCTGCCATCTTTACCTGAGCGGACCTACAGACCCACAACAATGCAGCTGAACAAGCCATTCAGTTCTCAGTTGCATCAAACTATTAAAAATTATAAGAACAGTAATGAAACCAAATGAACATATAAAACCTATCTCATCACTGGAAATGTTGGCAGCTTCAGTTCAGTTCTTAAGTTCTCCTTACCAATGTTAGGGGGGCGGGGGGGGGGGGGGCATTTGTGCCAAAATTAGGAGATCTATCACTCAAACTAGCCAAGGAACAGTCCAACAGTCATACTCTCAAAATTGTGCTTTATAAACAATACCCCAGACAACGCCAACAAGATCCTGTCCTGTCCAATGAGCAGGACAACCTTAACAACACTGGAGACACAGAGATATGCAGGAATATGGGAGTGCCCCGGGAGTCCTGAACATTGACTCTGGAACCCATGAAGTATCATGGCATTGGCTCACACCTGAAGAATAGCACCTGCTGATTAATATGTACCCCTCACACACACATACACACTAACTTGGTCAAGTAATGACTTGGAGGTGCCGGTGTTGGACTGGGGTGGACAAAGTTAAAAATCTCACAACACCAGGTTATAGTCCAACAGGTTTATTTGGAAGCACTAGCTTTCGGAGTGCCACGCTGAAAGCTAGTGCTTCCAAACAAACCAGTTGGACCATAACCTGGTGTTGTGTGATTTTTAACTTGGTCAAGTAAGCATTGCTCCATTTTGAACAGCACTTGGAGTAAGCACAGAAGGTGGCAATCATGCAAAATGTACTGTAAGGGACTTCAACTTTCATCACCAAACACCATTACTGGTGAGCTCATCATATCCTAATGGACATAGCTTTTAGTGTAAGATAAAAACTTTGGTTGTTCAACATAGAGTTGAATAAAGTAAGATAGCTCAGAGTCCCTTACAGGGAGAGAACAATGACCTCCTTAAGAATCCTCTACATATATACAACTTCATATTCTTGTAAACTACATTACCCACAGAGCATTTAATATCCTTTCCATAGTCTAGTAAAACTGTGTACATGTTTCATGTGTGGCTTAGACATTGAATGCTTTCATCCATTTTGTTGCTTTAATTACTTTCACTTTCAGGGAAATTACATGTCTGAATCCTTGGTTCTCTCTGTTTTTCACAAAACCAGTATGTTTACTTTAAATTTATGTTCCTACTCTCTCAAATGCTGCTGTCTTGCATTAAATGATATCTGCCTCCTTTATTTTATGGACAGGTTTATGCTTAGGTCTCTTGCTTGTCAGAAACAAGACTTTGTTCAAAATCATTTTATTTGATTCCTTTATTCTGTGCTGGATCCAATCCTCAGGTTGAAAGCAACGTGTGCTAATCTGTGCACCATCTAGTCCCCAAATGCAATCTAATTAAAAGAACATAGATCTCTGCAAAACCTTCATATCTTGGTCATCAGTATTACACTGTCATTCACAGCTTGTGAGATCAAGATATTGAAATGAGTTAACAGCCAGGAAAGTGGGATGACAGCAAATTAGTGGCTAATATTACTAAGAGCCAATGTGCCATAAAATCACATACGGAGTAAAACAGGCTACCAATTTCTAATCAGCCTATTTTACACTGCAAGTGTTGAGCAGTTTAACTTCCCCCTGACCTCCCAATGCCTTTTAGGTTGCTATCTGTTTATAATTTTTGATTGACATTTTGCTGCTAGTTACGTAGTGAAGTTAGTAACATTAACATGAATCTGTTTAATTTTACAATACAATTACAAATCACTCAACTGGAAAGATATTTGTGAATAATGTAAGAACTCAAAAAGATCTGATTTGCACCCTTGTGACTTGATTTTTTTTCAACAAATCAACAGGAAGAACGAATAATAATGGTAATCAGTATAATTCTAATTGGCAACTTGAACAGAGAAATAGCACTCTTTAATAGCAATGCTTATTTCATACAGGCCAAAAGCATCCCTCAAAGACGTAAGTGGATTGATATGCCGGCACCATTCGATCACATTAATCTTCATATCAGAGGAGGTTATGTTATTCCCTGGCAAGAGCCAGGAAATACTACATATTACAGGTAAATGCACATTTTAAAGTATATTCCAATTAACAAAAAGTGGTAACCCAATGGAAAACTGTCTTCCATGGAGATCATTTTCCCAACTTTACATTCTTGGCAGAGGTGGTCCAGCAATAGAAAGTGCATTTTGGGAATCAACAAA
Source organism: Chiloscyllium plagiosum (assembly GCF_037043375.1). NCBI lineage: Eukaryota > Metazoa > Chordata > Chondrichthyes > Orectolobiformes > Hemiscylliidae > Chiloscyllium > Chiloscyllium plagiosum. Next base: position 57,477,398 of record NW_028270151.1, read on the forward strand.
ATTTTCAACCTGTAATTGCAACGAACAAGAATTGACAATAATGAACACAATCTTGTAACATTATCTTACATAGTATATTTAAATTTCAGAAATGCTTGACAGATGCAGGAGGATTGAAGTAGAAATCAAGTCAGTTGAAAAAAATGCAGGGGGATACTGTTTGTTTGCAAATGAGTGCATTCAGGCTCTGAGATTTTAAAGCCAGGAAAGGGTAGGACAGAAAGGAATAAGTGTAGGAACATGTATAGTGAAGTATCCATTTGTGTAGAGTTCTTACTGTGTTTTGATGCTTCATCCCACATTTTCAATTCTATACTAAATACATGAATACATAGTAGGAAGCTGATTTATACATCAGTTATGAACTTAAAGGATATGCGATGGAAATTTTCTTTATAAATTAGTTTTAAGACCATAAACCATGAGACGTAGGAGTGGAAGTAAGGCCATTCTTCCCATCGAGTCCACTCCGCCATTCAATCATGGCTGATGGGCATTTCAACTCCACTTACCTGTACTTTCCCTGTGGCCCTTAATTCCTTGAATTTTAACGAAATAAATTTTATTTTATAGCCGAAGGAACTCCCTGGGACTTATAGTTGCTTTGGATGATAAACAGGTCGCTCGTGGTCAACTTTTCTGGGATGATGGTCAGAGCATTGGTAGGCATTTTCACTGCGGTTCTTTGTTTTGCCTAGCTGTAAAATATATAATGGTAGGCAATGCTGTTAAGGAGTCATATAATCTGTGTGGGAATGTAATTCTGTTTAATCCCTTTCGGGACAATAATGAATGTATTTTCGTATAATTTATTTTCTTTGATCCTGAAGACTGAATTCTTTTGGAGTTCTGTTCTATACACACAAACACCTTACTGATGGCCTGTTTCAATTGCATGACTGGACAGCACCCACAGTGCTTAGTGGTTAGCACTGCTGCTTCATAGTGTCAGGGACCTGGGTTTGATTCCACCCTCAGGAGCTTGTGTGGAGTTTGTACATTCTCCCTATGTCTGCATGGTTGCTTTTTTCTGGGACTCTGGTTTCCTTCACAGTCAAAAAACATGCAAGTTATGTGGAATGGCAATGCTAAATTGCCCATAGTGTCCAGGCATGTACAGACTAGATGGTTTAACCATGGGAAATGCAGGGTCTGGATGGAATGTTCTTCAGAGAGTTGATGTGAGCTCAATGGGCCAAAAGGCCGCCTTCCACACTGTAGTAGTTCTATGATCCTCTATGACATTTATTGCTTAACCCCACACCAAACTAACATCAATACATGTTTAACAGGAGAGATCACTGGGTTAGTAGTCAAGTGAAGGAGACGCAGTACCTAATCTTCAATTCCTTCTCTTGGCCACAGATGATAATTTGAAGAATCTACAGCCCTGTGTTTGATGTCCAATGTGCTGCTTTCCCTGTTGATTAGATTACTTACAGTGTGGAAAAAGGCCCTTCGGCCCAACAAGTCCACACCGACTCTCCGAAGAGTAACCCACCCCTCTACATTTACTCCTTCACCTTACACTACGGGCAATTTAGCATGGCCAATTCACCTACCCTGCACATTTTTGGACTGTGGGAGGAAACCGGAGCACCCGGAGGAAACCCACGCAGACACGGGGAGAATGTGCAAACTCCACACAGACAGTTGCCTGAGGCGGGAATTGAACCCAGGAATCTGTCGCTGCGAGGCAGCAGTGCTAACTACTATGCTACCGTGCCGCCCAGGTTGTCTACTTGATTCCATAACTGTGTCATAAACTTCAGAACCAAGCTGTCGTGTTTCACTGTATCAGCATAAATACTACACTATGCAGAAACCATTGAACATTACAGGCCATATCTTACGTCCTAAAAACCACTGGGTGGAGTCATCTTGGAAATTATGAACCAAAACATCTGGAAATGGAACTGTAGTCGCCTCGAGACAGCTCACTTTCAGGTTTAACAGAGTTTGGATGAAGGCTAGGCAAACAGTCATTCATAAGGAATGGAATAGTTACTTAAACTATCACAATTAGGCTCCATGACATAATTTTGAAAGTCACACAACTTTTACCATAGGTGGCTGGGCGTCCAACCACAGGAGAACTTACAGATTCAAGGAGGACAGTTGGGATGGATCCCTGAAATAAGTGCTTTCATGGCACTGCTAATAGGTCAAAAGGACATTGGTACGCCCTCCAGACTTAGTAAGCCACATTGTTCTCCATGAACCGTTAGCTTGCTGCACCTGCACGACTATTGGCAGACTCCTCCCAAGGGACCCTTTGACCTTAACTCCCTCCACCACAGCACCCCCACCACCATCTCCCAAAAGCACACCCAAAACATCCAGAGGGAAGTGATAGTAATTCTTCGAAATGGATGGACTGGCCAAATTGACCTAGATTTTAAAGTATACAGAAGTCTCACTCACCTGTTTCACTATTTTATTTTCCTTCTGGCTGTCCTCGGAGTCCCTACAAATCAAGAATTTGATCCCTTTATAAGCTAGAACCACTCCCCAACCCCTCCTCCACCCTACCCAACTGTGATCCAGAACAACTCTTGAGTCGGCTCCAAGATCTGTTTCAGAAAGAATGCCTGATACGTTAGGGAATCACCTGTTAAAATCATCTGTGGGCATCAGAATGATGAGAATGCATTCAGTGGGAGGTTTTACATTTGTTCATTGTCATCGTGTCGTTTGACCTCATTGATATGTACATAGTCAACATTTAGCAGCAATGTATTGCATTCTGCAACTATTTTAAAACTGCATTAGAATTTCAGTTAAATTTCAATCTTGCAAGATGCATCTGTGCTTCAAGTTACACCTTCACTGGTGGAGAGCATCATAACTCATTCATAGCTGTCATGCTTGTGAGTAATGGATCCTTCATGCTTGTAAGAGAAGGGCAGTAGCTCAACATCATTGTTTGGATATAATACACAGAATACCAGAGATATATTATTGATGTTGTTTCAGTCACGCCGAAGATCTTTATAACTTATGGGAATCTTTCAAACTCATAATGAAAATAAGTGGTGCATGGTTACCAGTGCCAATAGCCATACATTTGAAAAGTCTGAAGCTCCATTGAGGTTGTATTTATTGACACTTTCTTTCAATTCTACCTTGCAGACACATTTGAAAAAAAGGAATATTTCCTGGCTAAATTCACCGCTGATGAGGTATGTGCCATTCTCAGCCTTTCAAAACTCCTAAAGTTATTTCAATGGACTGAAATAGCATTTAAATGTAAATGACACAAGGTTTTTTATTTTGAAAACTTGCCATCCTCGCCAAAAACCCCATCTACTGGAGTTGTATAATGATAGTCAGGGCTTGTGCTTTGAATGGTTTGCCATTTGGTAATTTTATTTAAAATTGGTTTAAAAATTATTGCTCCTTTTCCCCTAGAGTTACTGTGGGTAGTTATGTTTCTCTTGATACACTATATGATGACATTGCATAGCCACAGCTGATCATGAACTTGTGATAGCACTGCCCCTAGCACTGCCCCACACTTCCAGTGTGAAAGCGAGATGGAAACCTGGAAGACAAAGACAAGTAATGAGAAAAACCTTTGCTTCACAGTGTTTTCATGTGTTGACATTCAGGACCCAGTGAAACTCCATGATGTTTCTTTTTATTCATGGGATGAGGTGTCACGGGCTAAGCCAGCATTTATTGCCCATCCCTAATCATCCAGAGGGTAGTCAAGAGCCAAAACAGTGCTGTGGGTCTGGTGTTACATGTAGACTAGACTGGGTAAGGATGGCAGTTTCCTTCCCTAGAGGACATTAGAGAACCAGGTGCATTTTTCCCAATAATCAAATCATGGTCATTATTAAACTCTTATTTATTGAACATCAAATTCCACCATCTGGTGTTGCTGGATTCGAATCCAGGTTCCCAGAGTCTCTGGATTAACAGTCCAGCAATAAGACCATTAGGCTATTGCCTCATCACAAAGTATCAAGCATTGTATATCTGTTCACAAATACTCCATCAACATTCACCGATTTTATCAGCAAGTCATGCAATTGGCCAGTCAACTGCTCAGAGCCTTGCACAAACTCCTAACCTGCTAGACCAAGGTAATCACGCAGTTCCCTCCCCATTTCAGGCTGAAGCTATTCTTCTAGCACTAGGATTTTCTCTTTATTACCAAGGAAGGTAGTATTACTGACAAAGTGTCCAAGATACGTTCTTTGGTCTGAAAAAATCAGCACTTCTCTGGTTTAATTTTCAAGTTAAACTGCAAAAAAACAAATCGAATGTAGTGTCTAGTCTTTGAAGGATCTCCTCAAATGTTGAGTCAAAGAGGAGTACTTTGTTCAGATATACAAGGAGGGACTGAAGGTTGGACAAAACTTCATTCATCACATGCATGAACATGGCAAGAACATTTCAGACCCCAATTATCATCCTTGATATTCATAAAGTCTCCCTGTGTCTGTTTGGAATACTGTCTTTTCAAAGTCTTGTTCAGTGATTGGCTATAACATAGGCTAAATCAAGGCTGCAGAAATACATTGCATATTTAAGAATTTGTAATGCTTCTTCAATCCTCGGGTTGAGGAAAAGCATCCTTATGAAAACTTGCATTGAATGTCCAGATTCTCTGTTTTCCACGTTCTTCCTCACAAAATATCAGGGGGAGGTGAATGGACTTACTCTCAGATGACAGTCTCTAAAGACTTTTGTAGGTAGTCCAGATCTTCCTTCCACGAATGTGGATGGTCATCTTGTCTCACAGCCTCTTGTAGCATACTGGATGACAACACCCAATGTCATCTTAACTTATCATCATCTCTACTGAAACATGTTCTGTACTTGGAGTGAGTAGAAACAAGCTGTCTCTTCTGGGTCATCTCCAATTCACTAAAGTTAACCTTGCAATTAAGGTTAAAGATGTTTCCCTAAGTTGATTCATAGTCAATAACATTAGCAGCTTTAAACACAGTGACTGTTCTTAATTAGAATTAAATATCTTTGTCACTGAAGTTGGCCCCCTCCCAATTTCATCCATAGTGATGAAGGAACCTCCCTGAATTGCACCAAATTGGAGGCTCTGCCACATATGGCACATGATAGTCTAGCAAAGCCCGATACCAGCCAGTTGCAGTTGGCTGGCATGAGCCTCCAAGAACAGTGAATGGGTAGGCTGGTACAAGGTCAGCCTGATTTCCTGCAGCTTAAACAGTTTGGGGTCCCAGAGAGATGAATATACTTTGAGCGTGCAGAGCAAATTCAAAGATTCCTTTCACGATGCAGTTTCCAAGGATGCTCAGACATCTCTTAACATATTCAACCTCAACACCATGGGTATTCTCAACTTCATTACTCCTTATGGAATGTCAATCAGGTCAAGAGCTACCAGAAAACCTCGGTCATGTTAAGCATGATTGAGAACTAAGTGGGACAGTTTGATGTTGCTGTGAGAGGGCATAGTTTATTTCTGCAACATAGAGACGGGGTGAGAGAAGTGACTTCAATCATCTTTCACCTGTCAGTGAGATGCTTCTGGAAAAACTGATGAGTAGTGGCAACACTTCCAATCCTCTGTCAGTTAGACACAACATTTCATCATAGAGCAAGTCTCTATATTTCTACATAAGTCTGAGCCTGTTGCTGAAGGATCTCCCCACCACCGAACTTGGCTCTCTGTAGAAAGTTCAATTGATTTAACATTTGGTGAAAAGGAAACGTCATTGCAATGGATGAGGGGTTTGTATCTGTTAACAGTAGAGGTCTTCATTGTTAAAGGCAAGTTTATTTGAAGTGCCCATCTCTGCTATGACCGTGATACCTCTTTGGAGCATTGGATCAGCTGCAAGGTTTATCATGAAGCTATGATAGCAAGGATTGAACATGTACTGACTGTGCAGAAATCAGCTCTGTCTGCCTCTCCAAACCTGAGATTTATATCCCTGTCCATGTCAATTGTCACCTCCCTGATAGTAGTTTCTTTCCGGAACATAGAAGTCCAATCTTTCTCCATGGTCCAGATAATGCATTCTGTATGGCAAAGACAATTGGCGTTAGTCACTATTATTTCTCAGTGCGGTACAGAGATTACATTTCCTCACTGTTTCCATTAGGCAGTACAGAGATTACATTTCCTCACTGTTTCCATTAGGCAGTACAGAGATTACATTTCCTCACTGTTTCCATTAGGCAGTACAGAGATTACATTTCTTCACTGTTTCCATTAGGCCGTACAACAGTATTTTGTCCATGGTCAATTTGAAGGAGGGTTCCAGGAGCATGATGCAGTTGAACCATTTCACCAGCACTAGGGATACAGAGACTAGGCCCTTCCCTTTGGCTTGCTTGTACTCGTGGAACACCTGTGATTGCTATCAGACTACAGCTGTCCCCAAAACCCTTTGACAAGTAGCTCAAGAATCTGCTGTGAGCTTCTCTGAATATTTGTACCTCTTCCAAGAATTTCCTGATGGGCTTTCATACACTGATGTCCCATCATAAGTTTGCCTGCTCAATCACTGTATCACTGGGTATTTCCAGTCTTCTCTGGGCTTCCTATTCTTTGGCAGGTAAATGCAACAAGGGATACCACTTTCCTCCTCCATAATCTTGAGGGAATGCATAGCAGGAGCCTCTGCCTAGGATGAGCCCAAATGTCTATTTTCCTCTACCAATGTCTGAGCCTCCAATGATACTGGAGTAGCTTCAGCTTTCCTCATGGACATTACCAATGTCAACCCCTTCACAATCCACTCCATCTGAGCTTGGCATCTTTCAACCTCTTCCATCATGTCTTGATGCCTGTCTTGTTGAATTCTGCTAACAATGTCAAAAGTTTAACATGAGATTTCGCACAGAATCCCTACAGTGTGTAAACAGGCCCTTTGGCCCAACAAGTCCACACCAATCCTCTGAAGAGTATCCTACCAAAAGGACTGAATGATGTACATATGTGTTTTCTTTGCATGTCTTAACTCAAGGCCATTGATTTACAGTGCACAATTTTGACTCAAGATGTTTCATCTATTTATCCCATGCTCACTTGTTTATATGAGCCTTGGTCTTAGCAATAATTCAGATTTAGGATTTTTTTTTCAAACTCAACACAAATTTTTGTTAAGATTAGGACTTCAATTGTTGCATTAATTTGGTGACTCGCTTCAGACATATATAGTGATAATAAACACGTAATTATTATGCAATTTTCTGTTTCTGTTCAGCAGTCGGCAATAAACATTGAAAAGTGTTGCAACATTGTAACCATACTTTTCTAACCTGAACTCTACAATTACAAGACTTTGCACAATGAATTGAATTACTCAAATGTCATAATTGTCATTTATGTGCAGAAATCAGTTCCATCAGTTAAGGGGAGGTAGGTATAGGACAGATGTTAGGGGTAGATTCTTTACTCAGCGAGTCGTGAGTTCATGGAATGCCCTGCCAGTAGCAGTGGTGGACTCTCCCTCTTTATGGGCATTTAAACGGGCATTGGATAGGCATATGGAGGATAATGGGCTAGTGTAGGTTAGGTGGGCTTGGATCGGCGCAACATCGAGGGCCAAAGGGCCTGTATTGCGCTGTATTTTTCTATGTTCTATATGTTTTGGTTTTCTATTTGTGCTCTCCTTAGCTTTTTATTGCATTACAGCCATACCATCTAATTCAGCATGACATTCATTTTCTGAATATATCTTATTGCTATATCGTGCGAATCTTAACTGATTAAACTTCACTAATGTTTCTGACTTAAGTTAAATAAGACTAGCAGTCTTGCAATATAATTTGCTTTATAACATCTGATATTCTCTACATTTTATTTGTTAAATTGCAGAACAGGGTGCAAACTGAAATTGTTCACGACAATCCAAAGAGTACAGCAAGTGAAGTGAAATTGGGACATCTCCAAGTCTGGGGACTGAGAAACTTTCACTCTACAAATGTCACTGTAACTTATGAGAACAATAATCACACAATCAACAATGTTGAGTACAAACCTGAATCACAGGTAAGAAAACATCACTGCTGCAAGGATGCACAGGTTCACATTGCAAATACAATTTCTTATATTTGATTGGCTGTGGTAAAATGAGGAATGAGCTTTCCTTATTTGCATAGACATATATAAGTATGCTTGGATATTAAATGCACGGCAAGAGTGTTGCCTGACCCCCAGATTTATCAATGGACAATATTAACCGTAGTGTTCCTTTAGATGAGAGTTATTTAGTTATCAGTACAATTGAGACTGATGCTGGAAAAGCACAGCAGGTCAGGCAGCATTCAAGGAGCAGGAGAATCAACATTTTGGGCAAAAGCATTAGTTATCAGTTTAGTCTGTTCTGCTATAATGCATATTTCTTCAATGCAATTTGGCTTTAACGTGATTGAAGTTTTTAGACTGTTATTTTTCGAATGCAAAGTTTCCTTACATGTATTGGCATGTTTAAATGGTGCAGCTATTGTGCACTTTTCATATAATGCACTAATGGAACTATCGTGTTATATCAGAACCGACTATACACTTCTTAAACATTAAAAATACAGAGTTTTTAATTCATGTTTTACAAGATAATGTTCCTGAACGAGTTCAGATTGATGTCGGATAAAACACCACCTGCTGCCACAATCTTTAGTTAGAGAATCAGAAAGTCCCAATGGAGACAAATATGCTAACTCTGGCTTTCATAGTAATGATTACTGTATGCATAACTAGTTAATGTTAATAGTAACAATTGCCATCTTGTAATAACTTAGGCCATGTTATGTAAAAGAAGCACCATTTCTTGACAAGATTCATTCATGGTTTATTTTGCAAACAATGATAATTAGACAGCTCCTCACCTGTTCCAGAAGTGTGTAATCGCTTCACTGAGCAGATTAGAAAATATCTAGAAAGAAAGATTAGCGGCATTGAATTACACCACCACATGCCACCAGTGACTGGTACCCAAAGCCCAGTATGACATGTTGAGCAGTGGTGGGCACCATTCCTAAATGTAGCAATAATAGAGAACTATCTACTTGATCCAGGATAAATAAGATTCTGAAACCATGCAATCATGTTAGCACTTCAGGAAGACACTGATAGACACTGATAATATAGCAAGAATTAACCACAAACGTGACCACTACAACAGAAAGAACGCAGCACTCCAGATGAATGCCTTCACCTCAGAAAAATCAGTGTTGGTTAGGAGAAGAATAAAGATAGTTGCACTGTGAAGAAACAGATGCTAAATTCTACGTTTTCTTTTGGCTGATGTCAATTGTAATGAGTTTTTGGTGGGATTCTCCCCACGAGGTCGGGGAAGATTTCTCAGTGTACATTAACAAATGACCCTCACTAATTACCCACCCCATCCCGATGATGGCTTTCATGTCTAATTCCAGTCCCATTTTACCACATACCATTCCCAGAATGCACACCACCCTCTGGATATCGATAGGAGGACCAGCATCCGTTGTGATGGTGCTATATTTAAAAGAGCGCAGTGCACCCAAACAAGCACTGTCAGTCAGGAACTAGCCTGCATGATTGCTGACATTTGCTCTGGACGTAGCAGACAAGGAGAAATGCCAGTTCGAGCAGGGGTCTAGAGGTGATGTTGGATGGGGTGGGATGGTGCTGGCACAGGATATCCTCCTCTCCCAGAATCAGCAGTGGACTCCACAATACTAGACTATGCCGACTTGGTTTAAGGTTCCACCCAGGTCTGTGCAGTCTCTGCTATCTAGAGGACTGCCCAGCATTAAACAATCAGAGAGGCTCAGAGGAGAGAGTGTGCTAAAAAACACTGGGATGCAGTCTGAGTGTATGTCTTCGAGCACACAATGTCCTTGCTGCAGAATTATAATGATAGCTGCCGGTGCAGCCTAAGGTGAAACACTGAAGTGCAGAAGCGCAAGTGGATTGGAGACTTGCCATGAGAGTTATTAGAGGCTGGCACATGTCAATGCTAATATCTATGAATGTGAGGTTTGTGTGGCCAGTGTTCATGCAACATGCCATGAGAAGTTGGTGCCTGGTGTCCAACATGGAAGTAATTCAGAACCAGCAGCAAGCTTAAATCATGGGGTACCTGTTCTGATTTCCAAGATTCTCGACATCCAACTTGTTCAGCACATTTGGTAAGACAGGAAGCTGAATATTAATTAGGCAATTTGCAGTGTCAATAAGGTATTTAACCAGCTAGGCATAAAATTTGCAGCATGTTGCTCTTGACATTAAGCTAGACATTAAGACTTCTTGTCTGATTCTACCACAAATTTCACCATACCCCACAACTCCTCCATGATTCTACCTAAAGTCCTTAGAGAAGAAGGCTCTGTGGATGTAACTGGGAGCTCTGGTGTACGCATAGGGATCCTTGTTTGCAGAACTGGGAAAACTTTCTAATAGAGATACAAAAACAAGCTTGTGCAGGGAAGAAATAAAAGGGAGTACTGAAAAGGAGCATCAGTGCAATCGATGGTGGGCTCCAAGGAGCCTGGCAATGGTAGATCAAGTAAGGTCCAGAAAATTAATTTATGCTGAGGTTGCAGTATCAGAAAACTTGCAAAATTTGTTTAAGGAGTCAAAAATGCAAATGTAAAAGATTTGAAGAATGAGACTGACAGAAGAAAGTAGGAAATTCAGAAGATCAGAGCACTTATAATTTTAAGACATAATATTAGCAGGAAGATTAATTAAAGTTGCAACCATACAAGTTTTTTTTTATAAAGTACAAGATGATGTGCATTATATTTTATATGCTGAAAGGCCGGAAAATATCCATATTGTCCATGAAGATGTGTGAAACTTTCATCTTGGCTACAGAAGGTGGGAAAACCTGAATAACGCCTTAATAAAGTCTAAAGTTCTTCATATAGAGTCATAGAGGTACACAGCAAGGAAACAGGCCCTTCAGCCCAACTCATCCGTGCTGACCAGGACTCCTTAACTGAATTAGTCCCATATTCCTCTCAACATTTCCTATCTCTATATATGTCCAAATATCTTTTAAATGTTGTAACTGTACCTGATGCTGCCACTTCCTCTGGCAGATCGTTCCTAATACGCACAACCCTCTGTGTTGCCCCTCAGGGCCCTTTTAAAGCTTTCCCTCTCATCTTAAAGCTATGACCTCTAGTTTTGGACTTTCTAAGACTTTGACCTTATCTGTGCCACTCGTGAATTTATAAACCCCTACAAGATCACCCCTCAGCCTCCTACACTCAGGGAAAAAAAAGTCTTCTCTTCATCTCTTTCTTTAAATCTTTTACTTTTACCTTTTTGTTTCCTTAAATAAACTTGGTGAGTCTTCTACTAGAGTATTGACTATGAAAACAGCTTAAAGTTTGAAAGAAGTAATGTGATATAGTTTTGCTAATTAACTGAATTTTAAACTTTATTGGAAGAATTTCATTGAGTATTGCAGTAATACAGAATTTAAAAGCTTGCAGATAAAAGAAGTGTTCCTACATTATTATAATACTGAGTTAAAAAATTTGAAGAAGCTTTTAACATCATTGATTTAATGCAAGAATCCAAGTTTGAAGTCAGCAAATTATAAACAGCATTGAGATGCTACAGATTTAAAACAGCTTGAAGGGGTATGAATAAATAAATAGATTGAGATGAAATGGATGGAGAAATGATACTTCCAAAAAAAAAATCAATGCCAGAGTTGGACCAAGCAGAACACGGGATTGCAAATCTTGGAGAAGGCAATTCTTAAGGTACAAAATTAATTCAAAGTTGAACTTTAAAGCTGAAACTAAATAAGGTAGTATTATACTCAGTAGGTCCTATTTCAAATGATGTTATGAAGCACCAAATTTTAAAGAAGGTGCTGATGCTTTTGGAAAAAAAATGATGAAAAGCCTTTGGTAATTCCTTCAAACTGTGAATAAATAAAATTCTTGAATGTGCAAGATTTAAAAGCAGAGTTCATCATCGGGAGAATCCATCAATGATTTCATTACTGACCACATTAGTTTAGTGGAAAACTGGAACTATGGAGATTGAAATGAGAACTCACAACAACCAGAACTGGTGTTAGAATTATTCAGAAGTCCTTGATATTTTTTTTAAATGTTCAAGGAAAATTTAATTTTCTAGATATCTGTCTAATTTAACTTTAGTTGGAAGCATGAACCAGACACTAAAAAGAAAGAATAACCTTACCACAGGAGAGCAACAGGATCTATTCACTTAAAAATGTACAAACACATTAACAGAACATATGACAAGCCAATCAGCTGATCGCAAGAGTGTTATGGAACAACAAAGTCTCACTGGCACAGGCAATGCCCAGTAATGATTAAATGTGCTACATTTGTACAACTGCAAGTCACTTCCAGAAGACATGCAAAATTAGTACTCCATTCCAGAGCTGTGTAAAGCTCATGCACATGAAAAGGCTCTTGTCATGGAACTTACCATTTCAAAAAAAACCTCATATTTGATGATGTGGCTACATTAAAAATATATACCAGAGGCAAGAATGGGAAATTAATGATCTTGCCGAACTGATTTGCACAGAGTTTATATCTGTCAATAGACATCTTCATTTTAATCTTGATAGAGGAATGGGTGACAACAATTTTTAGATTAGATTAGATTAGATTACTTACAGTGTGGAAACAGGCCCTTCGGCCCAACAAGTCCACACCGCCCCGCCGAAGCGCAACCCACCCATACCCCTACATTTACCCCTTACCTAACACTACGGGCAATTTAGCATGGCCAATTCACCTGACCTGCACATCTTTGGACTGTGGGAGGAAACCGGAGCACCCGGAGGAAATCCACGCAGACACGGGGAGAACGTGCAAACTCCACACAGTCAGTCGCCTGAGCCGGGTATTGAACCCGGGTCTCAGGCGCTGTGAGGCAGCAGTGCTAACCACTGTGCCACCGTGCTGCCCACTACCACCGTGCCGCCCACTGCCACCGTGCCACCCACGGTGTTGGATCCATCTTGTTGGATTAAAGTATGCTACAAGTAACACTGCAACACAAAAGTATATGAGAGTTGAAAATGTGTTTCACAACCAACATTTCACACTTTTTGAGACTGAATGTATTTCAGAGTTTCAGCACCTTTGAAGTGGCAGAAGGAGACCAATTAGTTCTGAGAAAGCAACTCATTCAGAAATGAACTCAAAGAGTAGCTGCAGAAGATTTAATTGAGCTTTCTAGCCTCATGGCAAAACCCCAAAAGAAGAAAGTATCTATTGAGATAATTTATGTTGGTACATGAGGATTGTGTCATACCATCAAGATGAAAAAAAACTTACAGATTTTACAAACCTGGAAATGTTTTCCATTCTGACCATTTCACTGAAAATCATAATCAATCCATTGACTCTCAAAGCAGAATTTTCAATGTCAGTAACAGAGATTCTGCTACCTCCACAGCTAAACTTCAGTATTGGGTCTGAGGATGTGAAAATATCTGGTTCATCAGAAAAGCATGCACAGAATTGCATAAAGATATTCAACCAAATCAACAAGTTGATGTTGACAGCTTATATATTCCAGTTCCAATGTATTGGCAGATTTAGAGTAAGGCAAAAGTGAGGACTACAATTGCTGGAGATCAGAGTCAGGAAGGTGGTGCTGCAAAAGCACAGCAGGTCAGGCAGCATCCGAGAAGCAGGAGAATTGAAGTTGCAGGCAAACGCCCTTCATCAGGAATGAGGCTGGAAGCCTTGGGGGTGGAGAGATAAATGGGAGGGAGGTGGGGGCTGGAGGAAGATAGCTGAGAATGGGTTTGCTTGAACAAAATGGGGAATGGCTGCATTAGAAGCCAATCCAACTTCCATCAATTCAGGATACCATCAAAAGAAAAGAAATTGCCTGATCTCAATATCAAGGGTGTTAAAAAAAACCTGTTCAGATTAAAACGCAATCGTCTAGTCCAAAAATCCAGGTTATATCAAGGAAGAAAATACATTGATTCCAGTTTTGCTCGGGCTCCTTGATGCCACACGTGGTCGAACATAACCTTGATGTCAAAGGCTGTCACTCTCAACTCACTACCTCTTCCATTAAGATTCTCTCATAGCTTATTCTCTATCACTGATAGTTAACAGGCCCATAGACTCAACATAGAGCCATAGAGTTGTATAGCACAGAAACAGACCCTTTGGTCCAACTTGAGTTCACACCAAGCTGTTTGGCAAAAGCGTAAAATAGGCGCCTGAATTTGTGATGTCTTTGTTGGATTTATCATTGCATTCTATCTTGAATTTTTCCATATTTCATGCCATTCAAATTCCTATAAATTTCAGCCCTATGTTTCTAATCTTGATCTTCTGATTGATGGGAATATAGATCTGAGTCTGTAAATCATGGTGATGAGTGAACTTGACAGTGACTTTCCAATTTGAAGGTTATTAATGTTACTGTTGGGAAAATTAGAAATAGCATACATTGTTTATGCTAACCTCTTGTGCTCATATTTTCCAGTTCTTGTTCCCATTTCTACACTTCTAATATAGTCCCATAAATTTAAACCCACTATCTTATCATTATCGTATAGCTTAACAATGAGATAAAGCTTGCATAAACATGCACAATTCATACAAATTCATACAATATTTCTTAGATTTTCTTCAGCCTCCTTACAAATAACTCTGAAATATATTGCTGAGCCTGTGGCATTGACAATTTCAACTGAATCTTTCAAAAGGGGATTAGACTGTTATCTAAAAAGGAAGGTATGCAGCATTACAGGGGAGAAGGCAGGAGAATGGAACTTAAATGAAGCACACATTAAGAGAACCAGCAAAGATCCAATGAATTGAATGGTCTATTTGCGTGCTTTAACAATGCTGTGTTTCAGTGAACTCCATAGTATCACTACGATAACATCAACAATTATATCTTTAAACAAAAAGATACTCAAAATCCCAGACAGAATAGAGAGGACATTAGTCATAATTCCTTGCAATAATTTATTTTTAGCAGTTGTTATGATAGTGAAACTTCTTTTGTTAATGGTTATCCTCCAGATTTGTATTACAATCTTTAATATCAGAAAGACAAACATCTGTGTTATGTCTATCTCTTGATATCCCTTTTTCTGTGTGGAAGCTCACTCTGCAATGGAAAGTGAGTCTGGGCAGTTCTAAAAATCAATAGAAAGGACACTGGTTATTTCTTTTTATTTGTTCACTGGATGTGATTCTCATTGGCTAAACTAGTATTTATTGCCCATCCTTTATTGTCCTTGAGAAGGTAGCAGTGATCTGCCATCTGGAATTGCTGTCGTCCATGAAGGGTCAGTACGCCCACAGTACTGTTAGGAAGGCAATTTGAAGATTGTGACTCAGCAACAGTGAAGGAATGGTGATATACTTCTAAGTTTGGGTTGATTGTAGCTTGGAGGGGAAGTCCAGGTGATGCTGTTTCCATGTATTTGCTGCCCTTGTCCTTCTACATCCTAGAGATTGTATGTTTGGAACATGCTATCAAATGAAGCTTTGGTGAATTTCATCAATGCACCCCATAACTGCTGCTACTATGTATTGGTGATAGTGGGACTCAATGACTCAATGTTGGATGTGATATATGGGGGACCATTCAAACAAGATACTTTTCCCTGGATGGATTCCAGCTTCTTGAGTGCTTTTATAGATGAACTCATCCAGGTAAGTTGGGGTTATGCAGCACATTCTTGACAGGTGGTCTGTAGATAGTAAACAGGCTTTGGAGAGTCAGGAGGTGAGTAATTTACTTCAGAGGTCCTAGCCTCTCACCTGCTCTTTTAGACATACTATTTATATGGATAGTCCAGTTTAGGTTTCTGGTCAATGGCAGCTCCAAAAATTTGGATAATGGGGATTCAATAATGGAAGATAGTGAGGACTAGAGATACTGGAGATTCAGTTGATAAAATGTGGTGCTGGAAAAGGCACAGCAGCAGGTCAGGCAGCATCTGAGGAACAAGAGAATCAGCATTTCGGGTGTAACCTTTTATCAGGGTATATCCATTATTTAGTAATGGCAATACCGTCAAACAGCAAGGAACAATAGTTAGATTCTCTCTAGTTGGAGCTCGTCATCGCCTGGCTTTTTTGTGTGGCTCAAATATATTTGCAATGTATAAGACCTGGGAGATGCCAGGTCTTACTGCATGTCGACCCAAAGTGCTTCACTATATGAAGGAGGGTGCATTGGGTTGAACATTGTGCAGTCATCAGCAATTATTCTTATTTCTGAGCTTATGATAATAGGAGGACCATTGTTATAACCACATTAACAAAGAAAAGTCATCACTCTGAGGAACTTCTGCATTCCCAGGGTTGAGATGATTGACTCTCCAAAAACCATAACTATTTTCCTTTTGTTCTAATGATGAGACCAATTAGCACAAAAGGTGTTTTCCCTCAATTCCCATTTACTCCAGTTTCCTAGGGCACTCAAGTGCCATATTTGGTCAGGAGCTGCTTTCTTTGATATGATGGTAAATCACTCTCTCCTTACCTGTGGGTTGCAGATACTTTCTCTGTTTTTTGACTAAATTTACAATGAGATCAAGAATTGAGTGGTTTTGGTGATACCAAAACTGAGCATCAATTGTTAAGTTTTTTCTTTGCAAGTATTGCTTGAGTACTTTATAGATCGGGAGTGGCGTGGGTGCTGGGGCCATATTAGTCAGTTTATATTTATTTTGCTTTTTGCACAATCATTACAGTTGTCTTTTAATTCTAATTATGAAATCATTTGCATTTGTGAATCAATGAATCATGTCCTTGATGTGACACCATGAAGTTTATTGAATACATAGAAACATGTGTCGGTCATTCAGCCCATCGTGCCTGCTTCACTTTTTGAGATGATCATGGCTGATCTTCCATTCAGTACCCTCTTCCCACTTTCTCCCAACTCCCTTTCATTCCTTTAGCCCTAAAAAATATATTTAATGCCTTGAAAATATGCAAGATTTTGACATCAACCGCTTTCAGCGGCAGAAAATTCCACAGGCTCACCGTTCTCTGGATGAAGAAATTTCTCCCATCTCAATCCTAAACCGACTATCCTATGTACATAAACAGTGATCCCTGGAACTGGAAGAAAGCAAACATTCTCAGTGCATTCCAAATTGCTGTCTTGCACTGTTTAACCATCCGTTTCAAGATTTAAATCACAGTAACACAGGCCAACTAAAAGATAAAAATAAGAGTTCACTTTCCCTTTTAGGATTATAGAAAGGAAATGCAAAAATTACCTGTTAATTGGACGTTCCAGATAAAATGAAGTCATCTCATGTATCAGATTATCCCCATTAAGCAAACCTCATTAGTATTGATTTAAATGCATTCAAAATCAATTATTCTGGGAATATTCCCAATTTATATGAATGTGCCTATTCTTGTTCCTATTAACTGACATTAAGTGCAATATAAGAATATAATGTTTCTGGATCAATTTGACACAAAAATTGACTCTGAAACAGAAGACAGCAGAAGGAATGAAGTCAAGAAAATGCAGCAATCAAGAATTTGCATAACCTGATAGAATCCAGAAACGGTGTAAATTAACGCCTCAACAACATTAATATAAATATTCATTTATAATGCCTTATTTGTCTTACAACTACAAATACAGTATGTAATTATACAGACACAAATGCTAAGACAAGCAATAATTTGCTAGGATTAGGAAATGGTAGAATTAAATGATTGCTAGAAGGCCTGTCCATCACTTGGTAAACCAGGAGTAACCCTGCCATGGCATTTTTTCTGGAGACCACTGTGTTGACATCTCAGTTGAGTATTTACCTTCCAATCAGGTTTCCTCACTCCTCTGAGGAGAATATCCCCCAGAAATCCCACAGAAAAGGCAGCATAATGAGGCTCAGTGGTGAGCACTGCTGCCTCACAGCCAGGGACCCAGGTTATATTCCAACCTCAGGCGAATGTCTGTGTGGAGTTGGCACATTTTCCCCATGTCCACGTGGGTTTCCTCTGGGTGCTCTGGTTTCCTCTCACAGTCCAAAGATATGCAGGTTAGGTGAATTGGCCATGCTAAAATACCCATAGTGTTCAGGGATGTGTAGGTTAGGTGCATTATTCAGGGGTAAATGTAGAGTAATAGGGTAGGAGAATGGGTCTGGGTGGGATACTCTTCGGAGGGCTGGTGTGGACTTGTTGTGCCTAATGGTCTGTTTCTACACTGTGGGAATTCTATGATCTAAGTCTGAATGTGGAGAGATATCTCAAAGCTGCTCATTCTGTCAGCTCCACCCTGAGTGGTGCCCAATGCCAATACTGCAGCATGGCCAGAATTGTGAAGAAAGCTTCAGGAATAAAGAAAAAGGGTGCATTCAGGGAGGGTGGAGGAGGTTTAATGTAATGATTATAGGGGTTATTATAGCTCTCTTGTGACATGTGCTTTCCAAGTACAAATGACCCTTTCCACTGAGATATAAACAAGACTCCATTATGAAGCTCCCACCAGCTATTGGGTGAATACCAGTGGCAATGAGAAGAGATCTTTTAATGTCCCCTTACTGGCCTCAGTTGGCCTCTGGATGAGGAGGATGGATATTTTCTAATCAACCTATTCAGAGATGTTATCATCTGAAGCTGATGGGATATGAACCCAGCTTCTCTTATTTAGAAGGAGGAGCAAGACCAATGCACCACAAGAGCCTGTTCTGGATAGGAGGGTATCCTTGGGCCTTTCCATCACGAAATAGATAGGGGGAAGGCAGGTTGCAGGATAGCATACCTCCAACACCAAGCCCCCTCGACCATATGGCTCTGTCACTACCAATCTGATTCAGACGGGATGGGGGCATTAATGCTCACCCAAAATAAATCAACCTCAGTAGACAAGCATGGTGAGCAGATTTATTTGTGATAAATCCATTAGTTGATAACCATTGAACCTGACATATTTGAAGGATTTTGAAAATGATGTACACCATCAGATTTGAGACAATTATAATTTAATTTGCACTTCTTTAAGATCACCTAAGATGCATGCAACTAAAACTAAGTGGAATGTAAAGAATCATTTTGGCACAGCATGGTTGCCTTGCCAGGAGTGTGTTGCAGAATCCAGAAGACCAAGCTGAAATGTAATTAGTCCTTGACATTTAAGGCTTTCCGACACTGGACTTTCGATATGCTCCAAATTTCCAGGATCAGGTGCATTCACAGATCAAGTAGCCAACCATACCTCTTGTGAGTCAGCATAGATAACCTTCATGGTTGGGAAGAAACTAAATATTCAGCCTTGCCACAGTTTTAAAGAGTCAGGTATGCCAACAAAAAAAATTAAAAACAGAATTCAAATTATTGACTTTGCAATTTGCTCTCCTAAATTAGGGTTCGCTCTTCCCACAGCAACAGAATCCCTGTAAGCCAAAATACTTGGTTCTTGCAGACAGACAATATACCAGGGACGCCTGGGGATGTGACTAGTAGAAAGACACCATCATGATGCCAATTTCTCCTATCACAGACAGAATTCCTGTGTTTTATCACAATCAGTGTGTTTTACTTGCCCTTAGAGTTCTTGTTGTCTTTATCTGTGACTTTCACAGAATGTTAACATTCAAACCCAGAATTGTACACATGAGTGTGTTCAGAGGCACTAGTCCACTGCAGTAGAGTAGAACTTGGCTTTTTATCCCATGTGTATCTTGGTATATCCCCAGGGTTACACTGCAAGAGGTGTCTTTCTGCCAAGAGGGGAGATGAAGTCTGCCTCCTCATTATCTTTTTTTGTTAAGTCTTTCCTTGTTTGACTTATCATGTGTGGTACTGGATGGGCTTCACACAGGATTTGGCCAGACAGTCCAAATATAAATCATCAGTTTTTCTGTAACAATCTTCCTTTTACAAACAATACAGTTTGGAAATAAAAGTAAACAAAAATAACCATCAATCCTTTGGAGTTTAGCTTTATCATCATAATACTTTTCCACAGGAAGAATGAAATGAAATCCATTCTCATTTTATTACAAAGGAGTAAAATAAAAGAAAAATCAACAGACACACTCTAGCGCACATTCTTTCTTCTAGTCTTGCCGGTTAGATTTTCAGTTCTAACCAGGTCTCTTTTAGGATCAGGATATGGTGTCTACATTAATCTAAGATGAGTGGTAGAGCAAAATTTGCAGAGGACTGTGAAACTTTGCAGAGGGACATAGATAGTTGAAGTGAATGGGCAAAGGTCTGGCAGATGGAATACAAATATTAATAAATGTGAAGTCTCCCATTTTGGTAGGAATAACAGTAAAACGAATTATTATTTGAATGGTAAAAAGTTGCAGCATGCTGCTGTGCAGAAGGACCTGGGTGTCCTTGTGCATGAATCAGAGAAGGTTGGTCTGTAAGTGCACCAGGTAATTAAGAAGGCAAATGGAATCTTGTCCTTCATTGCTAAAGGGATTGAGTTTAAAAGCAGGGAAGTTATGTTGCAGCTGTATAAGGGGCTGGTGATGCCATACCTGGAGTACTGAGTGCAGTTTTGGTCTCCTTACTTGAGAAAGCATATACTGGCACTAGAGGGGGTACAGAGGAGGTTCAGTAAATTGATTCCAGAGTTGAGGGGGTTGGCTTATGAGGAGAGACTGAGTAGACCGGGATTATATTCATTGGAATTTAGAAGAATGAGGGTAGATCTTATAATTACATATAAAATTATGAAGCAAATAGATAAGAGGTAGAGGGGATGTTTCACTGGTGGGTGAAACTAGAACAAGAGGGCATAGCCTCAAAGTTAGGGGGAGCAGATTTAGGACTGAATTGAGAAGGAACCTTTTCACTCAGAGGGTTGGGAATCTGTGGAATTCCTTGCATTTCTAATCTCCCACAAGAATATACTGGATCATGACACACCTCTTTTGATGATGACAACAGCTACTTACCTACCACATGTGAAACTCACTGCTGTGAAGAGCATATTTTATTTATTTCCATAATTATTGGGCTGTGGTTGAAGAAAGAAAGATGCCGCTTTAAACCAAGTAGACTGTGTGCGAGGAGATGGCTGCAGTTTGAAAATCATATTTACTGGAACACACTGTGAGTTGTACACAATGTTGCTTTTTCTCCTGGAACAATGAGAGTAAAAGCAGACATCATGGAGCATGCATTTTGTACTAGGGGGAGTAATTAATTGACAACAATGTTTGGATGGCTCCTGATCAGCGAACAATGACTTGTGTGGGACCAGTTTGGCAAAGAAGCATCCAGGCTGCAAACCAAAACCATCAAAAAAGTCTTTGACTTTCTCTCTTTCCTGGGTGCAGGACCAGAACGACTCCAGGAATAGCTACTTGTCTTCCACTCTCCTTGCTTTGTGGATCCCCTGTGGTGATTGAGCAATAAAATGCCTTTAAAACAGTGAAAGGACTAATTTCCAACCTGGGAATGGAAAGCTCTTGTGTGCAACAACCTTGTGTCAGCAGCAACAAAACTGAAAGTACAGGAAAAAAAACAGAATAAAATCAATTCATCAAATCCTATGCCCACACTGATACGATCAAACTGTGTTTCCCAGGTTTTTTTTTCCATTTCTAACCCTAGTAACTACATTATTTCTATCTTTATACGTCTGCTACTTATGAAGGGAGGTATTTACAAGGATAGAGTTGAAGTTATAAAGAGTTAGAAATTCACGTTTCCCTTTTTGCAGTTACTGGAAATCAGTTTGTTTGTTTGAAGCAGTTATTTCCTTCTGAAAAACAAAAACCTGATGAGCAGCTTATTTTCATCCAAGTTCGTCAGTCAGTTAAATTGAGTACTTTGGATAATTATACAAAATATTTTTGTAAATTATGTTTATTAAATATATTTATATAAATATTACTAAACATTTATGACAGTTCCAGAAAAAGTGGAGCTTGATTTTCAGCTCTTTATCATAGTGAGTTGTGAAACTGTCTAAAAGTCAATTGTTGAAGTATTTAAAAGAAAAATAGATATTGGGAAGTAAGATATTGGTGAACATTAAAAATGAAGGAATTATGAACAAGTCAATGCCACAAATAATTAAATTGATGGAACATAGTCTATGAAGCTAATCACTGTGTCTGTTATTCTTTTCGGAAGTTCTCACTACCATTTTAATGAAGGTAGTCTACTTTATACAAAAACATGTTAGCTCAAAAGATGACTCAGCCATTCTGTTTTCTGTTTTTGCTTTATTTCATGATCTATTGTCAAGTGTTTAATGAAAGTCATTTTAAAAATTACCTGATTATTCCTTAAATATTAGCAATGCCCTTACAAGAACATCTTACTTATTTAATTTTCTCATTCACTTGCAGGAACTCTATGTTCAAATGACAGATAAAAATTTCCAGATAGACAAGCCATTGGAAATTTTTTGGAATACACCATGAGTATTAGTTCTATGTATCTGATGTGTAAAGTTTTTAAATGAGTTTTGTTATCCCATTGTTGATTAATGAAGATTTCAGAGGAACTTACTGAAGAAAAGTCCTACATTTAATAAAAGTGGGTTACTGCGAATGCTAGAAATCTGAATTAAAACCAGAAGGTGCAAGAGAAAATCTACAAATCTGGCAACATCCATGGACAGATAAACAGAGTCCACATTTTGAGTCTGACGTATCTTCAGAAATCATTGGACTCAAAACATTTACTCTGTTTCTCTCTCCACAAATGCTGCTAGACCTGTTGTTTTCCTACAACACTTCTTGGAAAATATAACAATTGGATATAAATTTAACTTAAATACTTGGAATTATGAATCAGAAGAAATGCTGTTTGAAATCTTTCATTATACTTTATTTGGGAAATAAAGTATTCTTTATTACTACCCTATCATCCTATTTGCATTTTTTTTTCGTATTGCCTTGAAATGATGATATTATGATGCAAACTATTGCTTGTTTAAATGCAGCAGTTACAATGCCGCAGTGAATCTATCAGCATTGTTGTAAATAATTTAGCAATGTTAAGTAGGTAAATGCCACGTGCTTTTTTGCTGGTGAATTGAATATGAGAACAAGGTGTGATTTGAAAATTATACATATGCTTGGTTCAGCCACAGTTGAAGTATTTGCAATCTGGCTATCCATTACAGTTGTTGAATCTGACTTAAAGTTTTAATACTTTCACTTCAGAAAGAGATTCTTAAGCAAGTATAATCAAGCCAAAACTGCAATGATCAGAGGGGATGATCTAATTTTCTCCATGACACATAGCTTTTATCCTTTTTTACTTCAAATCTTTCCTTCTGTATTTTCACTATTAACTTTTCATTTATGTAGCTTAATCAATGGTTGTGTAATAAACTAACCTATTATTTCGCTCCAATCGTAAAACTATGGTGCTGCTTAGTTTTGAATTGAAATACTCAAACCAAAAGGGAATTACATATGAACTGAAACAAATTCTTTGCCCATGGACTAATCTGGGGACCTATCTGCTGGGTGGTCACAATACACTGATTTGGCATTTGTTTTAGATCTGTGGAAATACAGAAGGGCTGACCCATGAATCATTCAACTAACTCCTTCTGGGGCATAATATAATGAATTTACAGGTTAGATTCTTGGGCATGAAGTTCTTGCAGGGGTTTCCGGCTTATCTGCTACATCTCCCTTTGATAGAAGGGAGAGAGGAATAATAATAAAAATAGTCTGTTTGCAAATATACAGTCCATTACTTTGTTGTTACCTTCATAAGGTTAGCAAATTTTCACAAGAACTTGAATGCCTTGAGGACTTTCTTAAGTGATGTCTCACAGTCCCATTCCATCACTACTGACAGTGCATTCACCTGAAAAGTAATTTTCACCTATTTGCCTCCTTGAATCAGTTTCCAATCTCCCTGCAGCTGCTTTCTGCACTTTTTAACTGTACTATTTATGCATGCTTCCAGCCACATGACAAAATAATTCTGAAATTTTAGTGAGGGGTTCACTTAGCAATGTCATCCACAGAATGTAAGATAAATCTCTTTAATTTCACTAGTAATTTTTGCAAATCAACAGGTAAATTTAGTCACTATTGTTTCTCCACATGCAACTGATAAGTAGCCTTTTTCTTTCTATTTTTCCTTTTCCTTATGGCTTTCCTGATTTTATTTCACAAATAGTCATATTGTTTGTTTATTCATGTTCAAATTAGATAATATGAATGACTAAGGATTAGAAATGAATGGTTGCCATTAATTGGCATAAGTATAGCTCCATTCTGCATAAGTGTTTTATAATTAAAAACAAATTTTCTTAATGTGTTACATCTTCTTGCTAGACTATTTTTGCTAAAGACCTTTTGAAAATGTATATGTTAAATAGGATGAATGGAAGTTGCTTTAAGTCAGTATTTTTGATCTCAATCTCATGTACTGTATATGGAAAGAAATGTACCAAGAAATACAATTAAAAACTATACATCTTCCACATAGTAATTTGTTTTTAACCTTTTTAAAAAATATATATAATTAATTCATGGTTACAGTAGATAATTCTAGCAGTTTCAAAGTAATTTTGTGTTGGCTTAGGGACTTGGAGGAAGCAAGATAGTGTGAAAGTAAAATCATTAAATTGACACATTGCAGTCGTCCCATCTGAGGTCTGAGGGCTAGCATTTCCAAGCAGGAAATCCAACAGGAAACAGGCATGTGCCCAATCACTTGATACTAATCAATGTCCTGTTACTTAAGATAGAACATTAATGCTATTTACAAACTAAAATGTTTGAAGAACAGCCAAAGCAGTGGGTTATTAGCAGCCTCAGATAACCAAAGCAAATTTCAGGAACTTACAGAGCTATTGAAATTCTTGCACCTTCATTAAAAAAAACCTTCTGTTTCTCCTACTCTAGAAATTGGTTTGTCTCTTCTCAATAAGTGTCTTCTACCAATTGGCTCTGTAGGTGGGTTACTAGGTTCTGATCTTATCCCACTTGCCAATCAGCAAGCTGCTTCCCAGAATTCATTTTTTTACAGGCAGATTGTCTCATAGTCGTATATAATTTGAGCAATGTTTAAAAAAGGACATTTTGGAGAAATTTTTTGTCTTGTCTCATCAGAACAATTTGCAGGAATACCAATTTTAAAATAAAAGAAACAGTTTAAGTTGAGAGAAGAGTGCTGATTGTTTAGTGACTGGACCCTGAATATTAGATGCATTGCCATTGAGAATGCACCAGTTAATGATATTAGACAAGTAACATATCAATTGAATATATGCATGGGCAGCCTTTAAGGCCATCCATTTTGGTCCTGAAAAATGCTCAATCCTATTGTAGGTTATCTCTAGTTTAAGCAATATTTGGAGCTTGCTGTTTCAGGTTGCTATAGCAACACGAGTGGTGTTTGCCACTAATAAGAGAGCTAAAATGATATTTTGCCCATCACACAAATAAGTAATGTGGTATTCAAATTCCAGTGTCAGTGTGATGACATGTATGAAGGCTGTATGTCCTAAAGACTGATCCAATTATATCAAACAGTGTAGTCCTTCCATTGTTTGCAACAAGCAAGGTACTGACTATATCCAACCAGCCTATACAAAGGTTTCAATAAAGTGTACAACATTAGATGTGATTCTGTAATTGGACAACATTTACCGGATAATTCAAAGTGTGTAAAGAATTACACTGACATTCAATTTAGGATTGTCAGTCAGGCTCAAAGTGTGGCATAAGTGTATG
The DNA here is from genome assembly GCF_037043375.1 of Chiloscyllium plagiosum. Taxonomy (NCBI): domain Eukaryota; kingdom Metazoa; phylum Chordata; class Chondrichthyes; order Orectolobiformes; family Hemiscylliidae; genus Chiloscyllium; species Chiloscyllium plagiosum. Next base: position 57,503,023 of record NW_028270151.1, read on the forward strand.
AAATGAAAGCTACATCAATTAATACACAGGACCGTGTGCTTTCCAGACAGAAAGAACGTGTATACACCCCCACCTTTTTTAACTCAACAGACAGTCATTCATTGATTCATTACTCAGGGCACTGCCTTCAATAATCAGAGTCAACCTGTCAGGTTTAAAATTTAAACAAAGCCTTATACATAATTGTCAACCATTAACTAGTGCAATATTCTCCCTGGCAAAGCTTTGACAAATCAGAGTCCACTTGCTAACCAAACAGCATACTCCTCTCATATTGTATAAATATTGTTTTCCCATTAAATAGGTGTTCTTGTGAAGTATCCTGAAGATTGCAAGATGAAAAGCTTTAACAAAATATGACTTTTATCAGCAATACACAGTCAGATCGTTGATTCAGTTTGATTGAAAAACCTGATCAGTAAAATGCTTTAGGCTATGGTAAGGATATTGACATCACTTTGTTCATTCCTCACAAAAGAGGGTAACATTTATGCCCTCAGCATCACAACTAATAAATTTGCAGGTGGGTAGGACACATAAAATAAAATGAGCAGCTAGCCAACCATCTCCCCATCCCCATGACCTGTTCCCTCATTAATTGGCCAGTTTTATTTTGCCTCCACTGCAATAACTTGCACATGGCTGGAAGATGTGGGCTGAAGGAGACCAGCCCATTACTTTTATAACTCTGGCAAGAATGCAACGAAGAAAGGGGATCATCCTTCTAAGAGTGTACACTGTATTGATCGGGGATGTTCCCAAGAACATTCTTGGCCCTGCCCCTCGCATGCAAAAAGCTCCTTATCTCCCTCCCTCACTCACTATCCCCTCCTCCACAATCACCATCTCTCTATGATCCCCAACTGCTCTTGGCTGAAACATAGTTCATCTATCACACATCCAGAGTCCCCTCTAAGTTTCTTTCTGAGTATACAGGCCTCTGAGCCCTGTACATGTCAACAACTTTCACAGCCAGAATTCAATCCCATGATCGCCCTGCCCACATGACTGGCCATTCTATTAGCTTATCTATATGTCTTCTTAAAGTTCAATGCACTCCTACTCACAGTTAGCAATACTTCCAAGTTTTGTATCACCTGTAAATTTTGTATTTGAGCCTTATATATTCTACAATAGGTACTAAAATCTGTCTAGAAAAGTAGTGGCCATGATATTGATACTTCATAACACCCATATAAAACTTACTCACTCCAAAAAAAAACTCTCCTTTTTTACTCTGTTCCTTTTTCTCAGCCAACTCTGTATTGATGCTGTCACTTGTCCTTTTATTAAACATGTACTTCAACTTTGCTGGCAATCCCATGTATAGCATTTTTATGAAACATATTGAACATTGAACATAGAACATAGATCAGTACAGCACAGTACAAGCCCTCCAGCCCTTGATGTTGTGTCGACCTTCTATCCCACTCTAAGGTCAAACTAAACTACATACCCTTCTATTTACTATCATCCATGTGCATATCTAACAGTTGCTTAAAGGTTCCTAATGTGCCCGACTCTACTACCATGGCTGTAAGTACATTCCAAACACCCACCACACTCTGTGTAAAGAACCAACCTCTGACATCTCCCCTAAACATTTCTCCAAACACCTTAAATTTATGTCCACTTGTGAAAGCCATTTCTGCCCTGGGAAAATGTCTCTGACTTATCACTCTACCTGTGCCTCTCATCATCTTGTACACCTCTATCAAATCACCTCTCCCCCTTCTTCAATCCAATGAGAAAAGCCCTGGCTCCCTCAATCTTTCTTCATAAGACATGCCCTCCGGTCCAAGCAACATCCTGGTAAATCTCCTCTGCACCCTCCTTAAAGCTTCAACATCCTTCCTATAATGGGGCAACCAGAAATGAACGCAATATTCCAAGTGTGGTCTAACCAGGGCCCTGTAGATCTGTAGCATAACCTTACCACTCTTAAACTCAATCCCCATGCTAATGAAAGCCAATGCACCATGTGTCTTCTTAAAAACCCTATCAACTCGGGTGACAACTTTGAGGGATCTATGGATATGGACCCAAAGGCTGTTCCTCCACACTGCCAGGAATCCTGCCTTTAACTCTGTATTCTGCATTCAAATGTGACCTTCCAAAATGAATCACTTCACACTTTTCCAAGTTGAACTCCATCTGTCACTTATCAGCCGAGTTCTGCAATCTGTCAATGTCCCTACAACTGCCCTCCACACTATCCACCACTCCATCAACTTTCATGTCATGAGCAAACTTACTAACCCACCCTTCCATTTCCTTGTTCAAGTCATCTATAAAAATCACAAAGAGCAGAGGTCCCAGAACAGATCCCTGTGGAACTCCACTGATCACCAAGCTCCAGATTGAATACTTTCCATATACTACCACCCTCTGTCTTCTATGTGCCAGCCAATTCTGCATGCAGACAGCCAAATTTCCCTGTATCCCATGCCTCCTTACTTTCTGAATGAGCCTACCATGGGGAACCTTATCAAAAGCCTTGCTAAAATCCATGTATACCACATCCTCTGCTCTACTTATGTGGTTTTGTCACATGCTGAAAGAATTCAATAAGGCCTTTGAGGCATGACATGTCCCTCACAAAACCATGCTGACTATCTCTAATCAAACTATAGTTTTTCAAGTAATCAAAAATCCTGTCTCTCAAAATCCTCTCCAATAATTTGTCCACCACAGACGTAAGACTGACTGATCTGTAAATACCAGGATTATCCCTATTCCCTTTCATGAATAGGGGAATAACATTTGCCATCCTCCAATCATCTGGCACTACTCCAGTGGACAGCGAGGATGCAATAATTGTCACCAAAGTCTTCGCAATCTCTTCCCTCGTTTCCTATCCTTGGTTATATCCCGCCTAGCCTAGGGGACTTAGCTATCCTTAGGTTTTTCAAAACTTTCAGCACATCCTCCTTCAAAACATCAACCTGTTCGAGTGTATCAGCCTGTTTTACACTGTCCCCATAAACAACAAGGTCTCTCTCAGTAGTGAATACTGAAGCAAAGTATTCATTAAAAATCTCCCCTATCTCCTCTGATTCCAGGCACATGTTCCCTCTACTATCTCTGATTGGCCCTACCCTCATTCTGGTCATCCTCTTGTTCCTCACATAAGTGTAGAATGTCTTAGGGTTTTCCTTAATCATACCTGTTAAAACATTTTCATGCCCCCTTCTAGTTCTCTTCATTCTTCATTCTTCAGTTCCTTCGGTTTCTTCCTGGCTACCTTGTAACCCTCTAGAGCCCTGTCTGATCCTTGCATCCTCACCCTTAAGTAAGCTTCCTTCTTCCTCTTGACTAGAAGTTCGACATCCCTTGTCACCCAAGGTTCCGTCATCTTTACCATCCCTTCCTTGTCTCAGTGGGACAAACCTATCCAGCATTATCAGCAAGTGCTTCATAAACAACCTCCACATTTCTGTCCTGTACTTCCCTGAGAACATCTGTTCCCAATTTAGGCGCCCCAGTTCCTGCCTATTAGTATTGTAACTTCCCCCTTCCCCAAATAAATACTTTCCCATACCATCTGCTCCTGTCCCTCTCCATGAGCATAATAAAATCAGGGAGTTCTGATCACCATCAACAAAATGCTCTCCCACTGAGAGGTCTGACACCTGGCCTGGTTCGTTGCCAAGCACCAAATCCAATATGGCCTCCCTTGTAGTCGGCTTACCTAAATATGGAGTCAATTATCCTTCCTGGACATAATTGACAAAAACTGCTCCATCCCAACTATTTGAAATAAGGAGGTTCCAATCAATATTAGGGAAGTTAAAATCACCCATGATAACAACAGTGTTACTTCTGCACGTTTCCAAAATCTGCCTCCCAATCTGTTCCTCTGTGTCTCTGTTGCTATTGGGAGGGGGGGTACCTGTGGAGAATTCCAATAAAGTGACTGCCCTTTCCTGTTTCTGACTTCTACCAATACTGACTCTGAAATCAAACCCTCTTCTACGACCTCACTTTCTGTAGCTGTGATACTATCCCTGTCTGATTAGCAAAACCACTCCCCAACTTCTTTTACCTCCCCTCCATTCTTTTGGAACATCCAACAACCATTCCTGCCCCTGTGATATCCACGACTCCGTAATGGCCACAACATCATAGTTCCAAGTACTGATCCATGCACTAAGTTTGTCACCCTTATTCCTGACACTTCTTGCATTAAAATAGATACACTTCAACCCATCACACTGACTGCAAATTTCCCCTATCAATTGTCTATCCATCCTCACTGACTCTCTGCATTTTGCATCTGGCTGTACACTAACTACTCCATCCTCTGATCCGTAGCTCTGGTTCCTACTCCTCTACGTTTGGGGTTTCTTTCAGTTTAGTTGCAATAGCTCCTCTTCTTAGGGGACTAGTTATTTCACAGGAGCGGCCACCACTTGAACCTGACATTGTTGTGTCTATAGAGCTATTGAACAATCTGATTTACCAGCAGATCACTAAGCAGGCCTTTTCAGATGAAGGTAGAAATTTCATTATTAGCCAATTACTATTGCATGAGTGTAAAGGGCCAGCTAGTATCAGCAGGGATGTATTCCTCATTCAAATGTTCAGGTTGTAGGTTGGGAAAATTAAGTACACATACCTTTGATTGATCCTTAGCCACTTCCATTATTAATCAAAACCTTATGATACTATTCTCACAATTGAACAGAACTTTGGTGCCCTGATCCCAAACATGTATTTCATCGAAATGGTTAAGTCTGTCCTCCAGGAACAATGAGGAACATTGGCTGTGCCACTCAGCTGGTATCAACAGGTGGAACAAATGCACAGCATACTCTGTCCATACACACTTCAAAATTGAAAAAGGCAATTATATTTCATCCATTGGAGAATTACTAGGTTGGCCAGAACTTCTGTGATCAGGACTTCATCAGACTACACTTCTTTTCAGATACCTACTCCTGCAAGCTGACAGCATAGTTTCTCTTTTCTCTGTAAACACATCCACAGACCTAACTAATGGCACACAGCACTGAGGACAGTCAATAGACACTTAGAATCAAACATTGAACACAACAACCTACCTACTGACCTGTCTGAAAATTACACCAAGCAGGCCTTGCGTGACCATGGGATGAGCTGCCACTCAATTTTCAATTATTGGTTTCTTGTTTATCAGATAATAAATGGGTCGTTGGCAGTTGAAAATCATCCTTATTCTGTCATTTCTTGTTTAAACATTGGTCTGAGGAGGAATACACAGTAGCCATCCTATTTAATATATAATTAAAACCTGTAAGCCATTTATGAGGAGGAGATGTAAAGTTACGCAGTGGTTGACTGTTGTGGTACTCACTAGTAACCAGTGGATGTGAGTTGTTAGGTACAAGTTATTTGCTCAGAAAACTAAATTCATTGCAATTGTGGCTGGTTGTCAGCAGTTCCAATTTAGTGATGCACATACAAATTCCATTCCAATTTTTTTTCTTATCCTACGTTGTCGTATAATTGGCACTGAGAAAATTAACTGAATTGCAGGATCTCTGGGATATTTTGAGAGATTTTGAAAAGTACAACAAATCTTATTTGATTGCAAAAGCTTGATTTGTCAATACAGTGGATCAGTAAAAATCCTAAATATCAGCACATCAATGACAAGCTTGACTTTTGCTTACATCTATTGATCTTTTCCTATCTAATACTATCTGTCAATAACATTGCAAGTCATTATTCTGCAGTCAAAGCAGCCTCACAGGCAAATAAACTGCTGGACTACTGACCAAGGCATTCTGCATTGATGTCAAAGTGTTAAGTGTTCTACATTAATCTGAGGAAAGTTTGATCACATTAACAGCTCAAGCAAGCATTTTCACATTAACTTGATAAACATGGCACAATTTGGACTCCAGAAAAAAAATTGATTTATTGTCTGTCTGACAAATTCAGAAATTCAATGAATCAGAGACCACAAACAAGGATCGAGGTGAAATTGACAAGTTTTTTTAATTAAACAAAGCGGTATCACTGAAGAGAAAGTGACCAGACTGACACAGAACAGATTCTCTGCACAAATGGCCAAGATTCTCTTCCCTGAACGGAAGGTGCGGGCAGGTTTTATCAGGGTACAACACTAAGGTGATAATTGTAAAGCAGTTACAGTACAATGGTGAAAATTGTAAAACAATTAAAACAAGAATAAACTGAATGGAAATTAATCAAGCGTCTAGCAGCAGCAACTCATTTGTAATTGACACAGGAGATTCCAGCCATGTCCGCGAGTGGGTAAGAATGTCTTCTAGAGGATTCTTCATGGTATTTCCCGCTCGTGCGAATATGTGTAAATGTTCCTTCTCCTGTCATCCAGGTCTGTCCACTGTGTTCCTCCTTCAAGCGAAGTCTTCCAGCATCTCTCAGCCTGCCTGTTTATTAATGCGATATTGGTTTCAATGGGGAATTAGGGTATTGGAACTGTGGTGCTAACTGGGGCTGGGAGTTTACTGTGAAGGTTGTTCGGGAAGTGTATTCTCTGGTCTGGGAGTAGCTTGGTCATGTCTGATTTCTTTATTAGCCTGTTTGGCCAAGACTGGGGCATTGTGGGTGTGTTCTTGATCTCTGTGTTTCGCAGATCTGCTTCTGTGTTTCTTATGTGGCCATGCTGTGGTTGGGTAGGATAGCAGATCTTTCTTCCTGTATTTTTAAGGGAGGGATGAAAAGGGGGCAATGTAGCCAGGTCCGGGCTGGCGGGGTTGGGGGGGGGGGGGGGGGGGTGGTGTGGTGGTGTGGTTTGTTGGAGAGGGAGTGGCTGATGTCTGAATCTGACAGAGCAGAGGCTGTGTCAGGGATGGGGATGTAACTCCAGTGAACATGTATGAGCTGGGTGGTGAGGGGGCAGGGGGTAACAATGCTGTGTGCACCCTGGAGCAGCACATACGGAGGGCCATGTCAAGAACTATGATACCAACAAGAATGGCAGTAAGGGATATCAGACCCTGCAGCTGGGCTGTGCCCCATGAGCTGAACCAGGAGGTTACCCAGCTCCACAAGTCCCACTGGGACTCCCGTCCATTTAGGGCAGCAGCAATCTGTCGGGTGTGGTGCACCAGGTCCGTTATATGTTTGCTGGGGTCAGGGATAGAGGTACAGCAGTCCGCGCCAATGACAGCGCAAGTGCCCCCTTTACCGGGCAGCAAGTAGTCCAGGGCCATTCTATTTTGTAGGGTGACAGCGTGATTGGCATTCAGCTGGGCAAGCGCTTCAGCCATGGCATTTGCTATCTCCTCTAATGTGGTGGCCAACTGATGTGCCTCTATGTCGAGGCGCAGGGAAGTGTAAGTGGGCACAAATAGGGAGAGTACCTCATCTAGGGCAGTGAGGGCGCGTTTTCTGTGGGTAGTAAGCTTCTGGAAAGGAGAGGACTGGGAAACAGCTCCCAGTCCATGACAATGGCAGCCAGGGGTATGCCTTGTGGCTGCAGACAAAGTAAATGTCATTCTATGTTCTTAGGTGATAGGTTTGGATTCCTGTGCAGATGGTAGTGAAAGTGGAATTGTGGACAGACTTGTTAAGGACATGTAAATTGAGGATGCTGCCCCCTGCTAGGGACCGATGCGCTGCAGGGGTCAGGAGCAGGGAATTGGTGCACCAGCTCCAGCCAACCTCCCATCCGGACGGCTGGCTTCTCGTCAGGCAGATGGATCCTATGGGCGGTCCATGTCCGGTGGTGTCAGTGATGGTCAAGGCTGAGGGTTCGTGTGAGAGGTTCTAGGCTAGGTAGAACCATCCTGTGAATTTGTCTAGGCAGTACCCTGTGGATTTCCAGCGGTCTGGGCTATTATCTATGTGAATGGCCAGTTCTGGTTGGTAGGATGAGTGTTGTGACATCAGGGGACCTGTCCGGTTCCAGTCACCAGTCTGCCATCTCTGCGATGTTCAAAGGGACCATGACTATGGGAGTGCCCCTTGGGAATGGGCAGGGATTAGATTAGATTCCCTACAGTGTGCAAACAGGCCCTTCAGCCCAACAAGTCCACACCAACCCTCCGAAGAGAAACCCACCCAGACCCATTCCCCTACATTCATGCCTGACTAATGCACCTAACACTACGGGCAATTTAGCATGGCCAATTCACCTAACCTGCACATCTTTGGACTGTGGGAGGAAACCAGAGCACCCAGAGGAAACCCATGCAGACACGGGGAGAATGTGCAAACTCCACCCAGACAGTTGCCCAAGGTGGGAATTGAATCCAGGTCCGCACAAACCCAGCAGCTGGTCTGGTTCACCCTCTGGGCAAACCCGCAGGTCATGTTAAGGAACGTGTTCACTCACAGCTCACAGCTGATTAAGTGCTGCATTCTGTGATCCGTGGCGATGTACAGGTCAGACCGAGGGTGATGATCCTGATAGCTGCGGCCAGCAGTTGGATCTCTCTGCGGTGTCCGGAGCTGTATCCTGTCCTGATTGGTCGTCCTTGTGCAGAGGTGGAGCCCTCTTACACCGGGTCGCATACGGTCATTCCGGTCTCCTTTGGAGCTTGACAGCTGTCCTGGTCATGAGCAAGACCTGGTATGGTCCTTTCCATCAAGGGGAGAGCAAATCCTTCAGCAGTGATTGTGTCATTACATAGTCCCCAGGTTTAAATGGGTGAAGTGGTTCCTGCTGTGGTGTGGGCAGCGCAGCTTTTACCAAATCATGGTTTAAAGTGACCTTTCTACTAAGGGCTTGAACATAATCTAAGAAAGCCTCCTGTGTTAGGAGCAGTGCTGTGTCAGTGGCTAGTTTTGGGGGTCTGGTGGTTGTGGGCGTGGGTCATCCCATTAGCACCTCAAAGGTGTAAGTCCCGTCATCCGGTTTATCTGTCCTCTTATTGTGTCAGTGATTTTGGTGAGGGTGCCATTCATTCTCTCCACCATCCTTGATGACTGGGGCTGGAAGGGGTGTTGTGTCTCCAGGGTATCCCTTGGGCTTCACTGACCGCAGTAATGAGCTTTGCAGTGAAATGGGTCCCCCGGTCTGTTTCTATGTTCCCTGGGACCCCAAATCTTAGAATAACATCCCACAGGAGACACTTCACCACTGTCAAGGCATCGCCTTTTTGGTTGGGAATGTGCCTACCCATTTCGAAACATGGCTACAATAACTAGGATGTATTTGTATCCCAGTTTCTGAGGCATGTGGGCAAAATCAATCTGGAGGTGGGTAAAGAGCCCCTTCGGTACTGGTAAGTGGTCACATTTGGCCCCAGGCTTCCTTGCATTGTTTTGTAAACAGGTGAGGCACTGTGACAGTAGCCAATTGTGGAGTGGCATTGGCCTTTTGAAGGGGTCTGGGATGTCCTGCAGCATGGTCCGGACTTCTGCATGAGTCCAGGGCTTGTCCATTGGAGTGGAGCCGATCGAGATTCGAGGGAATTGATGCTCTGTGTCCTTTTGGTTTTGGGTAGCAATGGCAGCTCCACTGTGGGTAATTATGATGATTTTGGTGGTACCTGGTAGCGGTGTTACATTAGGCAGTGTAGCTCCTGTGTCCCGCTGTGAGCCCTCCCGCGGCTGCGTGGCGACTAATGCAGCCACTTCATCTAGCTGCAGGTCTGATTCCGGACATGATAGGAGCAGCTTGGGGTCATGCGGGCCATAGAGCAGTGGGGCCGTGACTGGGGGTCATGGGGGGTCCATTTTAGGGGGGGTTCTGGCAGCCATCTTTCACTTTAGGGACCTGAAGTTTGCCCAGACACTGCAGCATGTAGGCAGTGTCCCGGGAAGGGTCCCCATTCCCTCCCGCATTGGCCGTGGTCCAATAGTCAATCTTTTCAAATTTAAAAGACCCCCGATATGGCCAATATCAGGTGTACAGGTCTCCAGTGAAGGGGATGATGCAATGGCTGTCTCGTATTTCTTTGTGCACTGTGTTTGCAGGGGACCCAGGTGTTACAAGAGGATCTCCTACCTTTGTCTTGAAAGTAACATATTTACTGTACCTCCCATTGTAGGTTTGACCTGCTAGGGCAGAGCTAGCCGCCAGGTCCAAGTTGGGCACAATTTGAAAAGTCAGGTTCGCTTTCCCCGTTGATAGAAAAGGCCTGCCGACTAACGCCAAACTGTCGGAGAAATTCAGCCCAATGAATCAGAGACCACAAACGAGGATCGTGGTGAAATTGACAAGCGGTTTATTAAATATCACGGAAGAGAAAGTGACCAGGCTGACACGGAACAGATTCTGTGCACAGACGGCCAAGATTCTCTTCCCTGAACGGAAGGTGCAGGCTTTATCGGGGTACAACACAAAGGTGATAATTGTAAAGCAGTTACAGTACAATGGTGAAAATTGTAAAACGATTAAAACAAGAATAAACTGAATGAAAATTAATCAAGCGTACATCAGCAGCAATTCATTTGTAATTGACACAGGAGATTCCAGCCATCTCCGTGAGTGGGTGAGAATGTCTTCTCTAATGTGCTTCATTGTATTTCCTGAGCACGCGAATATGTGTAAATGTCCCTTCTCCTGGCATCCAGGTCTGTCCATTGTGTTCATCCTGCGAGCAAAGTTTTCCAAGGCCTCTCTGTCTGCCTTTTTGTTTATGCGGTATTGCGTTCAATGGGAAATGAGCCTGCCCTTAAGTCATTGGGACCGCAGTGCTAATTGGGCTGGGAGCTTACTGTGAAGGCTGTTTGGAAAGTGTATTCTCTGGTCTGGGAATAGCGTGGCCATGTCTGATTTCAATGTTAGCCTGTTTGGGCAAGACTGGGGCATTATGGGTGGTTGTGTGTGTTGGCAGGCTTGATCTGTGTATTTCGCAGACCTGACTCTGTTTTTTATGTGGCCATTCTGTGGGTGGACAGGGTAGCAGGTTTTTCTCGCACATCATCCCTTCTCAAAGGGAACTTTTCAAACATTTTAAAGAGAATGAAAACAGTTCTGCAGGTACTATCAGCAGTTTACACAAGATTCTGCCCCAGCCCTCTTTTTAGGCTGTTCCATGAGATTGGTGATAACTTGTTTCCAGATCAGTGGTGCTGGTAACCTCGATAACTTGTTTCCACTCTACTTCAGTGGACACTCAGATAGTTAATAAGTCTAATGCACAATCTGCTACATTTAAAGCAGGTGGTGCTTGAGATATGTAGTAAATAGGGTGTCTCGAGTATTGTGTGTGGTCCCTAAAATACCTTGAGACCACTGCTGACTCTTGATGTATTTAGTGCCCTCTCATATGAGTCTTCTCCAGTTCATTTAGTGACATGTCAGAGACTCCCATGAGTGCCAGGTATTATTCACTTCTTCAGGGAAGCCTTGACAACACCTCTCAAATGTCTGTCTCGGAGTCCACTGGAGCTTTTTTTTATTATTTGGGCCTTTATTCTGGCAAGTTGGCTTGGGAGAGGACATTGCTTTTCGAGGCCAATCTTTCTTACGATTTGGACAATTTTGTAGAAAGCTTGCCTTGTGGACTTTTATGGCTGTTTCTCTCCTGTTTAAGGTTATCTTCAGTGACTGGTTGGTGTTTTCTGTTTTTGAAGAAGGGCCTGTGCCCGAAACGTCGAATTTCCTGTTCCCTGGATGCTGCCTGACCTGCTGTGCTGTTCCAGCAATAAAGTTTCAACTTTGATCTCCAGCATCTGCAGACCTCACTTTCTCCTCGTTTTCTGTTTTTCTCTCCTATTTCAATACAATAACACAGTAAAGAACAAGCAGAGAAATATTGGACATACTGGTTAAGTTACACAGCAACAGCCAACCTTCAACGCATGCTCAATTGGAAAAAGAGAATTCCAAGATGAATTAAGAGGCAGAAGAATAGTGCCATGAATCAAAAAAGGGTTAGAAGTTAAAATAAAGTGTGCAGAATAAACATCAGTATAGAATTTAGACCAAAAGATCTGTTTCTGTGCTATAAAATCTACACGATTCTGTGTCTCGTCAATCAGATTTGTAGATCTAGCTGTAACAAAAATACTTTAAAACAAAAAATCCTCATTGCTGATTTGCCACCTCCTGTAACAGAACACTTTGGAAAGGTTCTAAATATAGTGCCTGGTATATATACATTCTTTTAGATTGATAGTGGCACTTGTGTGCTCCCTGATCAAACTTCCCTTACAGTCTCTAACTTCTTTAATTTTTAGATTAGATTAGATTAGATTACATTACAGTGTGGAAACAGGCCCTTCAGCCCTACAAGTCCACACCGACCCGCCCAAGCGCAACCCACCCATACCCCTACATTTACCCCTTTAACCTAACACTACGGGCAATTTAGCATGGCCAATTCACCTGACCTGCACATCTTTGGATTGTGGGAGGAAACCAGAGCACCCGGAGGAAACCCACGCAGACACGGGGAGAACGTGCAAACTCCACACAGTCAGTCGCCTGAGTCGGGAATTGAACCCGGGTCTCTGGCGCTGTGAGGCAGCAGTGCTAACCACTGTGCCACCGTGCCGCCCCAAATTTTATAGATCACGTAAAGTTGGATTTTCAACAGCAAGCCTTTTACAATGTTCTGATCTGACATTGTACCATAGTTTGAAGTAGAATTCCAAAAGTAATGTAAACTGGAAGGGAAGCTTCTTGAATATGAGAGCAAATGTTTTTATTCAAATGTTTGAAAGATGATTGGACCAAAAATAAGGCCAAAAAAGTTCACAAATCTTTTCATGGCATGTTGGTAAGGCAAACACTTTTTATTCATTTTTAATTGTCCTTGAAAAGATCGCGATGAACTGTTTTCTTGAATGGCTGCAGTACAAATGATGTGGGGTACCTTTAGTACTGTTAGAAAGAGAGTTCCTGGATTCCAACCCAGTAATTGTGAAGAAACACTAATACAGTTACAAGTAAGGATATTGTGTGAGTTGGAAAGGAACTCCAAGGTTGTTAGTATTCCCAAGCATCTGCTGACCTTGTCATTCTAGCTGCTCGAGGTTGCAAGTTTGGAAGGTGCTGTCAAAGGAAGCTCAGTGAGTTGAAATTGGAGTTAAGCAATATCTTTTTCTTTAGACAAATACTTCACTTTGATGGACACGTACTTGAAAACCGTGTCAGTTAAACAGTGACATGCATTTTGAAGGCATGTTTCAATGTCAAGTTCACAGAACTTTGGATCCATGACAACTTCCTTTCCTAACTCTAACACTTATAGAAAGCAAAAAGGAATTTAAGAAAGCACACTTCTTGATCAAGAAACTGATGCTTACTTGCCAAACCAGGTACTGCGAACTCTACAAATATACTTCCATGTAAGGCAATTAAAACAGGACAGGGTTAACTGAGTTCATGAGATAAGCTCCACCCCTTATGTTGTAAAGGACTACTCCAGGGAAAGCTAAGCAATATTCCAGTCAATTCTAAGTAAGTGTTAAGTCTATTTAGCTATTAGTAATGTGTACTTACCCTTAGGCCAGCCAGCTGTCTCACAAAGACAAACACATAATTTAGCTGTAATGTAATTAACTATTAATTACCAAATAATATATCTATTCTGTTAAACAAGATAGAGACTATCTTCTGACAAAGACTTCAGCTGGGCATCCTTCATCACGTGGTATCAGTAACTTAGACGAATACCAATAAGAAGGGTTGGTGACAGCTAATCTACGCAAGATGGCCATAAGCACCATGCTAAAAGTGATGCAGATTTACATCATCATTGCTGGCTTATGTTGTCTCTTAACAAAAGATATTGGGTCCATTATAGAAGGTTCCTGGAGGTTATGTTCTCCACGGTGTGGTTTATTAGTATTGGTTGACTGTTGCTACTGAGTCTGTTCTCAGATCATATGTCAAACCATGGTCATTGCATCTACTTTGATGGTTATAGAAGGATCTCAAAACACTAACTAATGAAGATGTGACCTTGTCAATAGGTAAGGGGATCAAGAAGATAGCATTGGAATCTTGATGCTTGAAATTGTCCTCCAGATTAGAGGTTCTTGCAGCTTATACAGAGCAGGGATGCAACTTGGATGAGAGAACTAGCCATGGACCATGGGATCAGAAGCTATTCAAACTGGAGAATCAGCCACGACCCCTCTGTGAGATCCAGAGAGATTATTGTTCACTTCTATGATGCTCACCTTATTATGTCTGCACTTTGTCTCCACAGCACTGTTTTCGCACTACCTTGTGCTCAACAATGACAGAAGTACTTACATTTGCTGGAACCTTCCAGGTTTCTCACCACTACTGCCATATTTAAATCCCCGCTGTGTGATAGAGGAAAATTGGCAGCTCCCTTTATTGACAGGGATCTCTGAGGCCCTGGTGGGATGGAGTGGTGGACATCAGAGCCATGTCTTTCTTCAGGACTGCCAGATGCTGCCAGTCTGCTCTGAGATTGCCACCCTAGTCAGTATAGTGTCCACAGTTCAGAGGAATGCTGTGCAACATCACAACAAGGTTAATGGCCTGCTGTACTTCACAAGGGTAAGTGGCACTGTCCTCTGTATACTATCTCACACTCACCTCCAACCCTGATAATTCACCCAGCTCCCACTGAGACTCATAGTATATCACTCTCAAGATAGCATACATCTTCCTCAATAGCTTTCACCCACCCCATTCCCTCATATAACCAAACTTTCCTATCCTCTGCACTTGCTAATCACTCACTAGGGCCACCTCAACACTTTTTCTCCATCTACACTAAAACTAATACATATACCAGCCCCATCTATCTCATTTAATCCCTCCCCGAGCTCATTTCAGTAGAAAACAGCCCACAGTAAAGAGAGGCCAAGGTGAGTGTGGAGTGCCTGACATTAGTCTGCCCAAATCCTATGAGAAGAGACCCCCTGTGGGAGAAGATGGTGACTGGTCTTATAGTAATAGTGAAACTACCATATCTTGGCAACCCAGGTAAAATTCACATTCAAGTGCTGTGCTGCGTTCCAATTACTACAATTGTGAATGTATTCTTAACATGCTCAAACCTCTCCACCTATTTCACAACTCATTCCCTCTGTTCTCTTTTGCCTCCGCCATGAAGACAGCTGCCCGTCCGGGCATCATGCTCTCCTCCACCTTTAAGGAAGAGGAAGGTACAGATCCTTTAAAGGATGCACTCGCAAGACTGTCTCCACCACCCTCCACCAGGTCAGATATTCACATTTTAATCAGCACATTGGGTCAATCCGATTCAGCAGCATGTTCTGGTTAGCACAGAACTGGCATGTCTCCACAACTGGCAGCAAGGAACAGCTCAGCTCCCAGTTCCCCGAGGACTGCTAGAAACTGGGCACCTGTTCACCCCAGGCAGAAGAGCCCCAGTTCCATGCTCCCTGCCATTAATATCTCAAGTAGAATGCACAACTGACACAGGAGCAGTGGGTATATCAGCAACGCTCAGAAAACTGGTGCGAAGTTTGAGGTGTCTGCCAACACTACCTGCACCCTGCTGACTTCAGCATGCATTCATCTAGCTGTCTTCATAGCTCAGCACCACGGCGAGATGACATGGGGTGAGGAAAGTGCCCTTTCCTCCCAAGACAATAGGGCTGCACTAGCACACACCCAATTGCAAGAGGAATCACATGCAGGCACCACAGAAAACTCCACTCACACCACTCCAGAGATGCCAGATTCTTCCACCTCCAGTCTGCCTGCCACCCTGACCCTGAGAAAGTTGCAGCTGAGACCTCTGAGTCTGCATATGGCCTGAACACACTCTGCAAGCCTGGGTCCTCCTGCCACAAATGCTTCAGGGGTCATTACCTTCAAGCCAACAGGCTCCGCACCCTTCAGCCTAGCTTTGGCCACAGTAGGAGAAAGTGAGGACTGCAGATGCTGGAGTACCAGAGTTGAAAAATGTGGTGCTGGAAAAACACAGCAGGCCAGGCAGCATCTGAGGAGCAGGAGAATCGGTGTTTCGGGCATAAGCCCTTCTTCATTCCTCAAGAAGGGCTTATGCCCGAAACGTTGATTCTTCTGCTCCTCAGATGCTGCCTGGCCTGCTGTGTTTTCCCAGCACCACATTTTTCAACTTTGGCCACAGTAGTGCACAGTCGGAAAGAAATGAGAAAGAAATGTTTCTGAAGTGTAACAATGCTGCTCCTCTAACAAGGTTATGCTTTCCTTGGTTTTTCTTTAGAGACGTCATAAAAACAGCAATTCTGAAAAGTCTAGGTTTGAAGGGTTCTAAGGTTAGTTTGATTATAGCTAGCAGATACTGCCTCAGGAAAAAAGGCTTTCAATAAAAAAAAACTTGTACAATGAAACAGTGGCCAGTTCTTCTAACTCAGCTTTTCCTTGGCTTAGTTTGGTTTGGCTTTTAGCAATCTGGCTGTTCACTGAAAGCAGTCAGTCAGTTTGAGGCTGCTAGTCCAAGAAATAGCTACATGGAAGATGGTGTTCCATGCTGAATCCCTCTACCATCTTGCTGTCTCCTGTAAGACCTTGTGTTTGATTTTACCTTTTTTTTGCCAAGTGGGTGTTTATGGGGATTGTTGCAGAAATTTGGAACAGTATCATGAAGTTGGGATAGTCTGTTGGGTTTTCAGATAGGTTAACATATTCTGAATTTCTGTTCGCTTTTGTTTGTGTTTCATTTGATAATATTATAAATAAATTCTGTTTTGTTTAAAACTAAGTTGTTGAGCCAGCCACATCACTCCTGGAATATCCACCTTACACCTGCTTAAAACAACTAGTAAAGTTAGGGTCTGGGCTACTTTCTTGAAATGTTTTGAGGGGGTCTGGCCTGGTCCATAACAGAGGGCACGTAAATGGCATAGATGGCACTTTGTTGTATATAGATCATAGTTGTAAAGATACTTGAACTTTAAATAATCATCTTTGTGATTGACTATCATTTTAGCTGCAGGTACAAGAAAAAAGCAATAGAGGCTACTCTTCCTTAGCACAATACTGTTAAAAGCCTGTCTAAAAGACAGCCACTCTTTCCTTGATACTGATTGTAACACATCTTGTTATTGTTTGATGTGTGAGCCTTAAAACAGCTGTTAACATTAACTATTACTAAACAACAGGAAAAGCAAAGGAATAAAAATGCAAAATCTGCTTCTGGGTCTAAACAGGGATTTTTTTAATCATTTGAACAGTAAATTTTACAGAATGAATGATCACCTCGTGTAACTCACGTCTATAGGAAGTGATTATCAATTAAGCCCCTACTTTGCCTTCTCTGCACATGTGGAGTAGGCAAAGCAGTGATGTGATGCCCCTGATGAGCTGGAAGGGAGGTAGTAGTTTTCTGAGGAAGAAGATGAGAGAAATGAATGGATGTAATTTCACCTGCACTGTGATACATCAGTGCAATGCCCTTGATTCTTAGCAGTTATCCTTGTAAAACATTCGACCCTTGAACTGAAGGAGGAATCTGAGAGCTGTCAAACATTTTTATTAAGTATCTGACCCAGATATAAATGAGACACAATGATCTGGATACCATTCCATTTAGTCCACTTGTTATTATCCACAGATAATTGTGTAAGTTTTAAGTTAGTCTGGATAAGGGTAAGAGAAGTCCTCGGATGAAAGTACTAAACTGGGGGAAGGCTGACTACTACAATGTTAGTTGAAAAGTGTGGTACTGGCAAAGCACAGCAGGCTAGGCAGCATCCAAGGAGCAGGAGAATCAACATTACAGGCATAAGCCCTTCTTCAGGAATGAGGCTGGTGTGCTAAGCGGGCTGAGATACAAGGTGGGGGGGGGGGGGGGCGGAATTTGGGGGAGGGGTGCTGGGAATACGATAGGTGGAAGGAGGTGAGGGTGAGGATGGTAGGCCAGAGAGGGGGTGGGGGCAGAGAGGTCGAGAAGAAGATTGCAGGTCAAGAGGGCGGTGCCAAATCCGGGGTTTGGGACTGAGATAAGGTGGGGGGAGGGGAAATGAGGAAGTTGGAGAAATCTACATTCGTCCCATGTGGTTGGAGGGTTCCTAGGCAGAAGGTGAGGTGCTCTTCCTCCAGGCGTTGTGTGGCCAGGGTCTGGCGATGGAAGAGGTCAAGGACCTGCATGTCCTTGGTGGAGTGGGAGAGGGAGTTAAAGTGTTCAGCCACGGGGCGGTTGGGTTGGTTGGTGCTGTGTCCCAGAGGTATTCCCTGAAACGTTCCGCAAGTAGGCGGCCTGTCTCCCAAATGTAGAGGAGACCACATCGGGTGCAACGGATACAGTAAATGATGTGTGTGGAGGTGCAGGTGAATTTGCGACGGATATGGAAGGATCCATTGGGGCCTTGGAGGGAGGTGAGGTGGGGGGGGAGGTGTGGGCGCAAGTTTTGCACTTCTTGTGGTTGCAGGGGAAGGTGCCAGGAGTGGAGGTTGGGTTGGTGGGGGGTGTGGACCTGACGAGGGAGTCGCAGAGGGAGTGGTCTCTACGGAACGCTGATAGGGGTGGGGAGGCAAATATATCTCTGGTGGTGGGGTCTGTTTGGAAGTGGCGGAAATGGCGGAGGATGATCCGATGTTTCCGGAGGTTGGTGGGGTGGAAGGTGAGGACCAGTGGGGTTCTGTCCTGGTGGCGATTGGAGGGACGGGGTTCAAGGGCGAGGTGTGGGAAGTGGAGGAGATGCGGTGGAGAGCATCGTCGATCACGTCGGGGGGGAAATTGCGGTCTTTGAAGAAGGAGGCCATTTGGGCTGTTTAGTAGTGGAATTGGTCCTCATGGGAGCAGATGCGGCGGAGGTGAAGGAATCGGGAATATGGGATGGCGTTTTTACAGGAGGCAGGGTGGGAGGAGGTGTAATCTAGGTAGCTGTGGAAGTCGGTAGGTTTGTAGTAAATGTCTGTGTTACCACAATGTTAGGCAGGAACTGGGGAATCGACGTTTCGGGCATAAGCCCTTCTTCAGGCTTACGCCCGAAACATCGACTCTCCTGTTCCTTGGATGCTGCCTGACCTGCTGCGCTTTTCCAGCAACACATTTTCCGCTCTGATCTCCAGCATCTGCAGCCCTCACTTTCTCTCAAGGAACTGGGGAATGTAGAGTGGGGGCAGCTATTTGGGGGTAAATCCACATCTGGCATATGGGAATCATTTAAAGGCCTGCTGATTAGAGTTCAGGATCAGCATGCTCTTTTAAAAATGAAGAATAAGGTGGCAAGATTTGGGAACCTTAGATGACAAGAGAAATTCAGAGCTCAGCCAAAAAGAAAAAGGAGACATATGTAAGGTTTAGGAAACTGAAGACAGACAGAGCCCTCGAAGAAGACAAATGTAGTAGGAAAGAACTCAAAAAAGGAATGAGGAGGACTAAAAAGGGCCATGAAATGCCTTTTGCAAATAGGATTAAGGAAAATCCCAAGGTGTTTTATACATATACCAGGAGAAAGAGGGTAGCTGGGGAAAGGGTATGTTTCTCAAGGACAAAGGAGGGAATTTATATGTGGAGCTGGAGGAAGTGGATGACGTCCTTAATGAATACTTTATATCAGTATTCACAGAGGAGAAGGACATAGAGGATTGTGAGTCTCAGGAGAGGTATGTTGATATGCTAGGGCATGTCAATATAAAAATGGAGGAAGTGTTGGGTTTTTTGAAAAGCATTCCAGAATGCTGAGGGAGGCAGGTGAAGAAATTACTGGGGTTTTGTACAAATTTTTTGTATCCTTTTTAGTCACAGGAAAGGTCCCGAAGGACTTGAGAATAATCAACATTGTTCCTTTGTTTAAGAAGAGCAATACAGATAATTAAGAATTTACAGGCTAGTAAGCCTTATGTCTGTGATAGGGAAATAATTTGAGAAGATTATTTGGGACAGGATTTATATACATTTGGAAAAATGTGGACTTATTAGTGATAAGCAGCATGACTTTGTCTGGGGAGGTCATGTCTTATAAACTTGATTGACTTTTTGAGAAAATGATAAAGATAATTTATGAGGATAGGGTGATAGAAATTGACTTTGTCTTGTTCAATCACAGAGTGAGGGTGTCACTGGCTATGCAGCATTGATTATTCAGCCCGAATTGTCCAGAGGGCAATTAGGAGTCAACCACATTGATATGGGTCTGGAGTCACAAGTAGGCCAGACCAGGTAAGGATGGCAGTTTCCTTCCCTAAAGGGGATTAGTAAACCAGATGGATTGTTCCAACAATCAGTAATGGATTCATGATCATCATCAGATTGTCCATTCCAAATATCCTTTATTTAATTCAAATTCCATCATCTGCTTTGGTGTGATTCAGACCCGAGTTCCCAGAATTTTACCTGGGTCTCTAGATAAACAGTTCTAGTGATAATACCACCAGGCCATTTCCTGTCCACTGGATTTTAGCAAGGCCTTGGACAAGGTCCCTTCATGGCAGTCTGATAGAAAACAGCGAAGTCACATGGGATCCATGGTGAGGTGGTAAGATGGATACAGAACTAGTTTAGTCATAGAAGACAGAGAATAATAGTGGAAGAGTGTTTTTCTGATTGGAAATCCGTGTCAATGGTATTCTTCAGGGATCTGTGTTGGGCCCTTGTTGTTGGTAATATATACAAATAACTTCGAGGAGAATGTAGGTGGCCTGATCAGTAAGTTTGCAGCTGATACAAAGATTAGGGAGCTGTGGTTAGTGAGGAGGGTAGAGTAGAATATAGATAGGCCAGGATCTTGGGCAGGGAAATGGTAGATGGAGTTTACTCTGGTCAAATGTGAGGTTATATATTTTGGGAGATCTAATGCAGAAGGCAATGGCAGAACCCTTCGTAACATCAACATACAGAGAGATCCAGGTGTAAAAGTCCATATTTCTCTGAAAATGGTAACACAAGTGGATAAGCCGGTCAAGAAGGATATGGTGTGCAAGCCTTCATCATTTAGGGGTGCATCGAGTATAAAATTTGGCAAGTTATGTTTCATTTATATTGAGCTTTAGTTCGGCCAAATTTGGAATATCGTGTGCAGTTTTGTTCGCCACACTATCAGAGGGATATGTGTAATAGTGGAAGAGTGTTTTTCTGATTGGAAATCCAAGGGATATGGAGAAGGTATTGAAACAGTTTACAGGCTGCTGCCTGATATGGAGGGTACTAGCTATAAGGAGAGAATAGAAAAACTTGCTTTGTTTTCAGTTGAAGATTGAAGGATGAGGGCCAAACTGATAGAAGTTTACAAAATTCTGAGAGGCTTGTATAGAATGCACAGTTGGAGTCTTTCACCAAGATAACTTACAAGGGAACGGGATAATTTTAAAGAAGGTTTGAGAAGCAAGTTTCTTTTTAACACAGAATGCGGTAAGTACCTGGAATGCACTGCCGGAGGAGTTAGTGGAGGCAGGTAGGGTAGCAACGTTTAAGAGGTACCTTAACGGAAATGTAAATAGGTGGAAAATAGAGGGACATGGACCAAGTATTGGCAAAAGGTTTCTTTTTGTTCAGAAAAGCATCATGTATTGCAGTCTTGAAGCCAAAGAGCCTGTTCCTGTGCTGTATTGTTCTTTATAATGTGGTAACCTATAGTGCATATTCACTGTAACACTTGGAGTCATGGAGCCATAGAGATGTACAGCATTGAAACAGACCCTTCGGTCCAACTCTTCCGTGCCGACCAGATATCCCAACCCAATCTAGTCCCATCTGCCAGCACCCGGCCCATATCCCTCCAAACCCTTTCTATTCATATACCCATTCAGATGACTTTTAAATGTTGCAGTTGTACCAGCCTCCACCACTTCCTCTGGCAGCCCATTACACACACGTACCACCCTCCATGCCCCTCATGATTTTATAAATCTCTCAAAGGTCACCCCTTAGCCTCTGCTGCTCCAGGAAAACAGCCCCAGCCTATTCAACCTCTCCCTATATACTCAATACTCTGACCAATAAAGGAAAGTATATCAAATGCCTTCTTCGCTATCCTATCTACCTGCAACTCTACTTTCAAGGAGCTATGAACCTGTACTCCAAGGTCTCTTTGTTCAGCAACACTCTTTCGGACCTTAACATTAAGTGTATAAGTCCTGCTAAGATTTGTTTTCCCAAAATACAGCACCTTGCATTTATCTGAATTAAACTCCATCTGCTACTCCTCAGTCCATTAGTCCATCTGATCAAGATCCTGTTGTAACCTGAGGTAACCCTCTTCGCTGTCCACTACACCTCCAATTTTGGTGTCATCTGCACACTTACGAACTGTAGCTCTCACGGTCAAATCCAAATCATTATGTAAATGATGAAAAGTAGTGGACCCAGCACCGATCCTTGTGGCACTCCACTGGTAACAGGCCTTCAGTCTGAAAAAACCCTCCACCACCACCCACTGTCTTCTAACTTTGAGCCAGTTCTGTATTCAAATGGATTTTTCTTCCTGTCATGAGATCTAATCTTGCTAATCAGTCTCCCAATGGGAACCTTGTCGAACGCCTAACTGAAGTCCATATAGATCACGTCCACTGCTCTGCCCTCATCAATCCTCTTTGTTACTTCTTCAAAAAACTCAAATCAAGTTTGTGAGGTATGATTTTCCATGCACAAAGCCATGTTGACTATCCCTAATCAGTCCTTGCCTTTCCAAATACATGTACATCCTTTTCCTCAGGATTCCCTCCAACAACTTGCCCACCAGCGACGTCAGGCTCACTGGTCTATAGTTCCCTGGCTTGTCCTTACCACCATTCTTAAACAGTGGCACTATGTTTGCCAACCTGCAGTCTTCCGGCGCCTCACCCATGACTATTGTTGATACAAATATCTCAGCAATCACTTACCCAGCTTCTCACAGAGGTCTAGTCAGACCTGTTCAGACCCTGCGTATTTATCCACTTTAATGCATTTCAAGACATCCAGCACTTCCTCCTCAGTAATATGGACATTTTTCAAGATGTCACCATCTATTTCCCTACATTCTATATCTTTCATGTCCTTTTCCACAGTAAATACTGATGCACAATACTTGTTTAGTATCTCCCCCATCTCCTGCAGCTACACACAAAGGCCACCTTGCTAATTTTTGAGGGGCCTTATTCTCTCCCTTGTTACCCTTTTATCCTTAATGCATTTGTTGAAGAATCTCTCTCATCCTGTACGCAAAAAGTAGAATGAAGCTCTCGCCTTGTTTGGATTTCACATGTCTGCAGTAAAACAATAATCCTATATGTATGGAAGCTGGTGTTGGAAAGTGAAGACAAAAGGAAACCTGTTGTGTTCAGAAATGCTCAGCAGGTCTGGCAGCATCTGTGAAGAGAGATCAGAATTAACATTTTGGGTCCAGTGACCCTTCCTCAGATGTGCTGAGCTTTTCCAGCAACTTCTGTTTTGGTTCTGATTTACAGTATCTGCAGTTCTTTCAGTTTTTAAACCAGTCGTGATTGATATGTAGCTTATGTTCAATTTACCTAAATCTCAAATCAGGTTTATTTCACAATTGATAAATTGCAATTGATAATTGTAAGTTTTGCCCACGTTCTGCTGCGTGGGCTCCTCATTGCTGCTCCCCTTTAGGCCATTTGAACCACACTGTGATTCTGGGAGAAAGAGAAAAGGTCAAGAGGGGAAGTGCAGGAAATGGGCTGGACAAGGCTAATGGCCCTGTCAACCAACGGCGACCACCATTTGTTCTATGACACGTTTAATACTTAATCGCCTTGAACCCTCTAACCTTTCTATTTCACTTACCCTTTCTTGACCACCTCTCTTTTTCAACAGTATAGATTAGATTAGATTAGATTAGATTAAATTCCCTACAGTGTGGAAACAGGCCCATCGGCCCAACAAGTCCACACCAACCGTCCGAAGAGCAACCCACCCAGACGTATTCACCTACATTTACCCCTAACATTATGGGCAATTTAGTTTGGCCAATTCACCTTACCTGCACATCTTTGGACTGTGGGAGGAAACTGGAGTACCCAGAAGAAATTCATGCAGACACGGGGAGAATGTGCAAATAAACCTCCAACTCTTCAATCCAAAGCAGAGAGTGATATCGGACTAGCAATATTAATTTGGTTTCTCTCTCCACAGAAGTTGCCAGCCTCGTTGAGTTTCTCGAGCATTTTTTGTATTTATTTCAGATCCTCAGCATTCACAATATTTTGCTTTTGTAAAACCATGAACACTAATTATAATATAATGAATTTAAAGATTCAAAGTAAGTTTGGAACTGAAAATGCAATTTAATTTAGTTTCATCGTTGCAATGTATTGCCACTTAAGTGCCCTCATATGGTCTAGCAAGTCACTCTGCTTAAGGACAATGAGGGATGGATAACAGATACCAGCCCAGCCAGTAACATGAATGAATTAAAAGAACACGGCTGTCAGCTTCATTGTGTATGTTGTTAACAGTGATAATAATTACACCATTGATAATAAATTAATATTCTTGGAAAGGAATAAAGGAATCAATAAAATGATCACTGGCTATCACTTCCTGTCGTGCAATGAAAATGAAAGAAAAAGTAGAAAAGCAAAATGTCAGGATTGAGGAAAACAGAAGAGTAGGCTTATTCTCATTATCACCTCGAAGGCATAATTGGAAAGGAAGCTGGAGGAAAACAAGGCTACTTATGAAGTTGACTGAGAAAAAAAAATCCCTTCACTGATTCAGAACTGGGAACATTCCAATTAAAAGGAAACCAATAAACGTGTCCTCACTTTCAAATACTGCGAGACTTATGAGTAAAGTATGTACCAAGAGAGGAGAAGTTTGTTATTTTGCCTGAAATGGCTTCCTGGCATTTTCTACTGACATCAGTAATTTTCCACATCAATATTCCCTCATAAGAAGTTTGTTCCAAAGCAAGTATTTGCAAATGGAATTCATTGATGATTGCGTCTTTCAAAGTAAGGAGACGCTGTTGATCGGAAATCTTTTTGTTGTTGAGCACCAGATTTCATCTCAAATGTTCAGTCTAATAGTTGTAGCATATCTTCTGGTCAAGGTGACCTATCTGCTCTACCCAACTGCAGCAGTGATTCGTATATAAAGTATTTTCTTTATATCTCTTTCCTTGCAAACATAATATGTTGCCTGGCTTTGTGTCTGCTCTCAAAGGCAAGATGGAAACACTGTGAGCCTGTCTGATCTGAATAAGGTAAAAGAGAGATGTTGTCAGCATCCAAGTAGGTGCAAAGTGAGTGAGCATTAGGAAAGCAGAGCAAGCTATGAACCCGCAGATGGATCCTATTCTGATGCATGAGACTGGCATGCGTCCCTGCATGTTAAACAGACTGAGAGTAGCATTTGAATTCAGGGTATTAGGGAGCTCTGAAGTGCAGTATTAAGATGGTGAACTGTATTAAAAATGAGTCAGAGTTGTGCCATGATGATGTGATGAGACTGATCCTTTGCTGTTGTAACCTCCAAGGCTAAAGGAAGCAAGCAGATACTGCTTAAAGAGTGAATCCTGAAATGTTGCAGGAAGCTTATCACACTGAATGTTTGGAGAAGATACCGTAACTGTAGAAGATAGCTGTAACTGCTAAGTATTTGCTCTGACTTTCATGTTGGGAATTGGTACTGTCTAATTTTTTCTCCAGTACCAGGAAATATCACAACCTGTATATAAACAAGATGAGATTAGGTAATAAAGAGATATTAGAACATGCAAATCGCTCCCTTATTACATACTAGTGGGTTTCTCATCTAAATGTTGAAAACTTTTTGCAGAAAATATTTTTTTTCCTGTGTTGAGAATCTAATTTTTCCAATCTCAAATTATCTTTGCGACAGTCCCACTTTTAGTCCCACTTCATTTCATTCACAGTCTAGTAAAATTCAGTGTTAAATATCAAAGACTTTTGTGATGGATCATGGGGAGCAGGTGAATTACCTGTCTAGAATTGAAATTTCCAAGGCAATTAGCAATGACTCCCATGAGACCCTCACACTCATCTTGCATTTGATATCAGGTCTCCAATGATCTAGAGACGAGCAGATCTGGGTCTGTGGTGTATCCAGGGGTGAGATCAACACTAGCTAATTATTCAATATTGGGAAAACAAAACAAGATTCAAAATGTTGATTATTTGTGTAAAACTGATATAGTTAGCAATATTCAACTTTCTCAAGGTAATTGCTAGTTATGTGATTCTTTAATGTTATGATGTTACAAGATTGTGTATGATAAGTAAGAAGATTTTTGTAGCAGAGTCACTGAAGGGCATGTCTACACTGCAATAAAGGAGTGTGCGTTTTGTATTTGAAGCCCCATATAATCTAGCAAGTCACTCTGCTTAAGGACAATGAGGGATGGATAACTGCCCAGCCCAGCCCAGCCCAGCCAGTAACATGAATGAATTAAAAGAACAAGGCTGTCAGCTTCATTGTGTATGTTGTTAACAGTGATAACCTGCCTCTATTCCTGACGAAGGGCTTTTGCCCGAAACATGGATTTTCCTGCTCCTCGGATGCTGCCTGACCTGCTGTGCTTTTCCAGCACCACTCTAATCTAGGTTCAGGTATTCAAGTCTACCCATTATGTCCCTACATTTGACCAGGAAGAGGTGAATACTTTTTTTAAAAGTCTCTTTTACAAATCTTAGCACAATAGTTAAAGTGGTCAGTCCATTGTTTCACTCTCCTGTTACATTTCAGACTGAAAAGGGAAATCCATGAGGTTTATTCTTTCTTACTTGAGGAGAGTGTCACTGATAATGAGCCAGAAAAAGGGGCTATTCAAGGTGCGTTTGAGTTTGTATTAGTGGATTATAGACATAAATGCCATACCATCAATAAACAGTCTGACCTTGAATATGAATTACTTCTGTAGCTTGTTTCTGAAAAAGCTTTTGACCAGTCATTTGGGCACTTAAAGTTGCAGCCAACAATGAGTAGTTTGGTAAGGTAATCTTCATTCAGCAAATACAAAAACTCTACTCTCCTTCCAATTCAAACTCACGTTGAAGAACAGAGCAGTGTTGGCTCAGACTGACAATGATTCTGGCTGATGCACAGACCCACAAACTTAAGAAAGGAAGAACCTGTCACAAGCATTGGGAGTTATGGGGAAGGTAAATATCCCAGAGAAAGGCTGGGATGAAAGAAATGCCAGACTGAGAAGACAGAACTGTCCCCAGCCACTAGAAGGAAGGGTACCAGATGGGAGATAAATTGAAATCCTGCATAAGTGTGGGGAACCAGGCCATGTATAGAAGCATTACTGAGAACAACAAATGCTGGAGATCACAGTGAATCAGACAGCATCCGTGGAGAGAGATCAAGTTGACATTTTGGGCCTAGATGACTCTTCATTAGAGTTGAAGTAAAGTGTGGAGGGGCCAGCATTTATGTTATAGTTGGGGGGTGGGGGGTGGGGGGTCAGGTGCGTGAGAGTGGTGTGGCATAAAGTGCTGGTGGAGAAAAGACGTTGATAGTTCAAATTAGGTGATCGGAGTGTGAGAATGGCAGAACAGTTGTATGTCTAACTGCCAACCTTGAAAGAACAGACAGTCTCACTAGGATGGGGAGAGTGGAGAGAAGACATGATGATAGAGAATGTAATAAGTAAAGCTAAAAGGAAGGGAAGAACTGGGAGTAAGTTTACAATCTGAAGGTGTTGAACTCAATATTCAGTCTAGATAACTATAAAGTGCCTAGTCTGAAGACGAGATGTTGTTCCTCCAGTTTGCGCTGTGACTCACTGAAACACTGCAACATGTCAAGGACAGACATGTGGGTAAGTGAACAAGATGCTGCATTAAATTGACCAGCTATGAGAAGGTCAGGGTCATGCTTGTACAGAGACTGGAGATGTTCCACAAAGCGGTCTCCCAATCTGTGTTCGATTTCTCCAATGTAGAGTAGGCCACATGAAGTGCAGTGAATGCGATACACAAGATTGGAGGAGGTACAGGTGAAATGCTGCTCTGTGAAAGACTGTTTACATCCTTGGATGGTGAGCAGAGATGAGGTGAAGGGGTGAGTGATCCACTACAAAGCCACTGACTCCCATAGCTACCTTCACTCCAGCTCTTCACATCCCACGTTCTGCAAGGATTCCATCCCCTTCTTCCAGTTCCTTTGCCTACTTCACATCTGTTTAGATGTTACCACCTTCCAAAACAGTGCTGTTGACATGGCTTGCTTCTTCCATGACCATGGTTTCCTTCCCACTGTAGTTGACAGGGCCCTCAAACACATCTGACCTATTACCTGTGTTTCTGCCCTTGCCCCCTCCCATCACTCACAACATCATGGTCAGGTCCCCCTTGTCCTCACTTTTCATCCCACCAGCCTCTTCAGTCAAAGGATTATTCTCCATCATTTCAGACATCTCCAGCAGAACACCGCCACTAAACACATCTTCATCTCACTCCTCCTGTCTGCATTTCACAGGGATCGTTCCCTCTGGAACACCCTAGTCCATTCCACAACCACCAACATCACCCCCCACTTTTCCACAGTACTTTCCCAATGTAACCGCAGAAGGTGCCACACCTGCCCCTTCACCTCCTCTCTGCTCACCATCCAACTTCCTAAACAGTCTTTCCAAGTGAAGCAGCATTTCACCTGTACCTCCTTCAGTCTTGTGCATTGCACTTACCACACCCAATGTGGCCTACTCTACATTGAAGAAACCAAACGCAGATTGGGTGATCACTTGCAGAATACCTCTGGTCTGTGCACAAGCATGACCCTGATCTTCCCATAGCTGAACATTTTAACACAGTATCCTGCTCACATACCTACTTGTCTGTCCTCAGCATGCTGCAGTGCTCCAATGAATCAGTGCAACCTGAAGGAACAACATAGCTGGTGAATACCTGGTGAATATCTGAGGCCTTTTCCCAGGAGTGCTCATCAGACAAAGGAGCAGCAATTTGAAAGCTTGTGATTATAAATAAACTTGTCCAACTATAACTTGGTATTGTGTGACTTCTGACTTGGAAGAGCTGAAATCAAACTGGATAAATAAAAAAGGGTCTAGACAGATCTAGATAGAGTTAAAAGATTTGGAGCTGGGCCAATAAAAACAGACTAAGAAAGGACCAGTGAAGTTGACAAAGGGCAATCTGCCATAGCCAGAGGTCTGATTAACAGACATCTTCACAGTAAAGTTACAAGAGGACCAGACCAAGAGAAAATGAAAGTGAAGTCTCATGTAATAGCAGAGCTACAGGGTCCAATATCTGATGCTGAACCATGACAGGAGTGTTTTAGGAAAAATATTGGGGAAAACCCATTCCCAAAACAAATGATGAAGAGAAGGGAACACAACTGATGCAGAAAACACTGCTAGAGGCCATCGGGATGTACCAGTTAACTAAACACCAAGTTACCGGCTGGAAGGTTGAAAGACCAACACAAAGTTTCAGACCTCAACCAGTCAAGTTGTATTGATGTAAATAAAAACAGAGAGACCTGCGGATGCTGCAAATCAGAGGCAAAAATAGAAATTGCTGGAAAAGCTCAGTAGGTCTGGCAGCATCTTTGAAGAGGAATCAGGATTACCGTCTCTGGTCTGGTGACCCATCCAAATTGGTAGCTTGGAAAATGCTGATTTATATGCATAGGATAGAGTGTGGGGAGGGGGTAAGGAGTAAATGGTAGGTGGGTATAGAGGCCAAAGATGTAAAGTTAAATAATGCAGGTCCAGACACATTAGCGGAAGCAAAACTCAGATTATAACCCACCAACTGTCTGGAAGTTAAATTTGTAAAAATGTTTGTATCTAGTGCATAGGTTACAGAACTGGATGTCTGGACAGCAAAGAGTTAAAACTTAGGCATGTGACACACAGGTACTGCAGTGAGTAAAACTGACTGTTAAATGCAAAAGCAGCTTTTGAACCTAATTTAGGGCAAAGAGAGTGGATGTGGAATGTATGTGTTGTCACCCCAGTTCTTGTAATTAAGGGCAAAAGCTAAGCAGATGAGACTCCATTTTCATTTTTGCAAATTAAAGACTCTACAGACTGGAAGCGTTTACTTTCCTTTCTTTACCAGATATTCCTCCCTTCCCATCGTCTTTGTAAGCTGTGTTTTATGCATGTGTTTTTTGTTTCGGGAATAAAACGCTACTCTTTTTCACTCAAGAAAATCTAGGGGTTGGCTCGCTCTCATATTAATCTCATTGGCTAAAAGTCTAATTTAATGTGATAGTTACATGTTTAAGGAGAAAATGAAAAAGGTATTTGTTGTGACTGACTGAGGTGTAGGAGTATAAAAACATGCCAGGCATGACTCCTGTCCTCAGCTGGTTGTAACAAGCTTCTTAACATTTATCTTTGTTATTTCATTTAGGACAGTATGTTCAGTTCAATTGTTATTAAAATCCAGTAAATGTTTAAAAGCCAAGCACAAATAACTCTTGATGTGATGTATATGTCAGCATAAAAACAATTAGCAAATGTTTTTGGAAACCAGGGGGTGATTTTAACAGAGATGAGTGGGTGGAATTGAGTGTGTTTGGGGAAGTTAACTAGGCACAACTGCTGAGCACATCAGGAAGGCAATTTGCTGACTTTTACTCTTCACTCAAGATGGGGTAGGGGCGAAGAGGGGGGCTTCATCTCAGGATAAGTGTTTGCATTTTAATTACAGATCTTTCAAGCAGCAGCAATGATTATCAAATTGTCACTGTGGTTGGGAATTTCCACAATCTGGTACTACTGCATATTTTCTTCGCAGGGCTTTTCGCCCCAGCCTCCACAGAAGGGTGGCTAAGTAGGTGAGGTGAGGAGGTGGGTAAAGAGGTATTTGGGTTTTCAGTTAATCACATGAGACAACTTCCCCATTAATTCACTCCAAAATGCAGAAGCCACTCTGTGAGAGGAATATGTAAGTCCGCTTGACGTCAGGGCGTGATAGCCCCTTTAATATCATACACCCCAGCCCCCAGGGCCACTCATCAAATGACCGTACTCTGCCCAGAACTGGAGTACTGGATAATAGCAAGATCAAACTTTAAACTTAAAGCTTTTCTAATTGGCTACTATAGACTTAGTGTCCATTTTATGACACTTCAGAATGAATTAATTTGATAAGCATCAGGAAATAAGAGGCTAGCATAAGAACAACTTGTATTTTGTTTCCATTAGGATAAATTTGGTCAAAACATTTGTGTTGCTGACAGTGTTAACCAGGTTACTATTATTTATTCTTGAAGTATTAGCAATAAGGTGACCCATGGGAATTAAAATGATAATTTATCAAAATCCAATTATTTCTTCGAACATTCATGTTGTTTATCTGATATCAATAATACCACCCACGTCCCACCATTTCACCCACAAAGTAACTGAAGCAAATCCTCCCATTGTCAAGTTTCAGTGTTTCGCACAATACATTCCCCATCAGATTCTGCTGTAACAATCGTTTCAGCACATAAAACAACATCACTGAATAACTAGGCTGCATTAATGCATGTACAAATTGTGACTTTCTTTAATAAATGGATGCAACATAATTTCATTTCTCCTTCAGCAGAAGAGTACCACTACATATGGCTCATTAGATTTGAAGTACACATATTGATTGAGTGTCATGTGTATCTTGTTAGAAAATACAGTGAAAATTGTTGTATAGTGTCGCCATTCTCTGGTGCCATCTTAAAACACAGAAAAGTAAACCAAAACAGAGAACATAAAGGCAAAAAAATGAAGAAAATATCCAACTTTATGATCGTTCTTGTTAAGTG
Source organism: Chiloscyllium plagiosum (assembly GCF_037043375.1). NCBI lineage: Eukaryota > Metazoa > Chordata > Chondrichthyes > Orectolobiformes > Hemiscylliidae > Chiloscyllium > Chiloscyllium plagiosum. Next base: position 57,534,525 of record NW_028270151.1, read on the forward strand.
CTCCATCATGGGCCATGGTCCTGTTGGCCAGGCACGAGTTTCCTTTGCTTCACCACTATCACTAGAAGGAAAGGCCCCACTCGTCAGCACCAACTCACCTCCACTGACATCCTCACCAAGACAAGTCATCACTGGACCTTGTTATATCTTGCCATCCCAAAATGACAATTTCTGCCACTCAATGTTTCTGATTAGCTAATGAATTATTTCTCCATGATAAACTTGTTAGTCTCCAAGCCTCTTATTTAGATTAGTAATCAATTGATGCAGCACCTTGTCAAATGCTTTCAGGAAGACTAAGTACATCATATTCCCAACTTCCCTCATATCCATGTCATTCCTCAAGGAGGTCTCATAAATTAGCAAATCATGATTTCCAGTTCACGAAGCAGTATTGACTCTGCCTGATTACTTTTGAGATTTTCAAAGTGCCCTGCTATAACATCTGTAATAGCAATTCCAAGTTTTACCCCTGGACACATGTTAAGCAATGATATATTAGATGATTATTTAGGTGCTTATCGAAAGTTAAAAGTTAAAACTTATTTTATTAAAGACAGCTGAATTTTCGAGCCTTCGCTGTGAACTCCAAAGTTTCCATCAGAAAGAGCACTCCTGGGGGGTTACCAGAACATATAAGGAGACCACTTACATCTCATTCTAAATTCTGTATCTATCTCAATATTGGCCAGCTAGCATTTCCCACCAAGGGCGCTGTGTCTGGCTCTGTGATCTACACATTCTTGTCTTAATTTGTGTTTATTCTACCAAACAGAAGTGCCATTAAACTAATTTAACATTTAACAATCTGTTTCAGCTTGTAGAAGTTCTTCAATTAATTGCTGATGTACTTTTTAGTACACACAGCACACCACTGCCTTGTCCCTTGAACCACAGTTGTGCATAAGTCTGTTATTGATTAAAATTGTATTCTTTATGAAAGAATTGTTTACATGAATACTTTGTAATGTAATTTAAATTTGAAATGGCTTAATGTAAAATAAGGTATCCTTGTTAGTGACTTACAGCACGCTGACAATGAATGGATGTGTGAAGAAGCAAAGCTTTTGGAATCTTCCATGATGTTATGTGATATTCTTCATAACAGCCAAGTAAATGGAAAAATGAATAGCATATAGGATTTACACTGGGACAGAGTTTGCTGCTAATGGTGAAAATTGTTTATCATTGAGCATTAACTTAACCTTGCTGAGAAATCTACTTATCTCTTCGGTGAGATTTTCACTTTGTTCACTATGCAGTGATACATTCTTTACTGGCTATTCACAAGTGGAGCTGGACTTCATGTTATTAGGTTGTTAAGTCACTTTAAAGGATTTTCACAATCAGCCAAACAGTCATCAAAAATAATAAAATAAAATTATTTGAATATTTTTACATTGATTAAATTATAGTTTGGGATTCCCATGGGATGAAGGGAGGCATAAAAATATTTAGTAAAAATAGTTTTTTAAAAAAATTAGTAGGCTTTGTTTAGAAATGCTTTCACAGGATCTCACACTGACTTGGGGCTGAGTTTCATATTTCTGCATAAGGATCAGTTGTATTGAGTCTTTTGGAAGGGTTTTGCTGAGAGGCTTAATGTGTTTCTCACTATTTCTTAATAAGTTCTCATTAACTACTTATCCCACCCCCATGGCACCCCTTTGCCTGATTCTAACCCCATTTTACCACGTGTCATTCCCGCAGCAACTCATCTCTCAGGGATATGTCAGAATGTTGATGGGCATGTCTGGCAATGGAACCATATTTAAAAGATGACTACACAGCTGGTACAAGCACCATAGGTCTGGATTTTCCCTCAACAGTAACTGGCACTTGCTGTGGTCATGGTAGTCAAGAGAACTTTCAGGTCATGCTTTGCAGGCAGAGACTATAAGATCCTGACTGATGGGGTAGTGCACAGGCCAGATGTTCCCTTCCCTCAGCACCAGCAGGCAATGATATGATACCAGACCATGCCAACCTGGTCAGTGGTTGCCAAGCTGTCTGGAGTATGCCTAGCATTGCAAGAAGAAGGTCAATAATCTTATCCACTCCACCTGCATAAGTATCACCATATTGTCTCTGAACTAATATGGCTGTATGCTGAATGGTCCTCAGACCTGATAGAATGCATCTCAGGATATTAAAGGAAGTAGCTGCAGATATAACAAATAACTTCCAAGAATCCTTATATTCTGGAAAAGTGTTGGATGATCAGAAAACTGCCGGATAATTGGAAAGCGGCCATTGTAAAGGAAGGTGAGACAAAAGATGAGTAACTATTGGTCAGTTAGCTTAGGATCGGTTCTTGGGAAAATGTAAGATATCTTATTAAGGATATAATTGCACAGCATTTAAAACTGTATTCTATAACCAATAAAGTCAGCACAGTTTAATGAAGGGGCAATTATGCCTGACATACTTGTGAGAATTCTTCAGAGAAATAACAAGTAAGATAATTAAATGGGAAGCAGTGGACATAATGTATTTGAATTTGCAGTAAGCATTTGATATGTTGCCACAAGTTAGGCTGCTTAATAAGGTATGAGCCTGTGGTGTTAGGTGTAGTACTAGCATGAATAAGGATTGGCTAACTGATAGAAGACAGAGATTGGGTTAAGGGAGGCATTTTCCGAATGGTAACCTGGAACTGTGAAGGGCTATGGGGATCAGTGCTAAGGCCACAGTTACTTACCTGGTTGAAGGAAGTGAATGAACTATCACCAAGTTTGTGTGGATGATAAAAAAGTATGTGGTGAAAAACATGGTGAGGTTCATTCAAAGAGTATGAAGAGAGATATCAGCAGTTTGAGTAAGTGGATAAATTTTCCAAGTAGAATGTAATGTGGGAAATTATAAGATTTGCAATTCAGAGGAAGAATTGAGAAGCTGAATGCTATTTAATTGGAGGAAGACTGCAAAAGGCTGTGGCACCATGGGATTTGAAAGTCCTTTGCATTAATCACACAAAAAAATGCAAATTTAATAAGTAATAGAGAAAGAAAATCTAATGGTAGCCTTTATTTCAAAGGGAGTTGTGTATAAAAAGGTAAGTCTTATGAAATAATGTGTAGAGTTCTGATCCCTTGGCTGAGGCAAGATATATTGGCACTGGAGGTAATCCAGAGACAATTCACTAAATTGATTCAGGGGCTAGGGGATTTTCTAATGAGATGAGGTTAAGTAGTTGATCGGCAGTCATTTGGAGTTTAGAAAAATAAGAGACAACTGTATTGAAACATAGAAAATTCTTAGGGTGCTTAGTGGGTTATATGTGGTAAGTTTGTCATGCCTTGTGAAAGTGTTTAGGACTAGAGGACATAATCTCTGAGCATGAGTTCACCCAGTCAGAACAGATATGTGGAAGAGTTTCTTACTCTCTCAAAGGATAGTGAATCTATGGAATTCTTTACCACAGAGAGCTGTTGAGGCTGGGCCATTAAGTATATTCAATGCTGAAATAGACAAAATTGTAATCAGTAAGAAATGTCATAGGGAAAAGGCAGAAGAGTCAAGTTGACAAAAATCAGATTAGCTATGATTTCATTGAATGTCAGAGCAGACACAATGGTCTAAGTGGTCTAATTCTCCTCCTATATCATAGCTGGTCTTATGAAACCTCATACTCACTCTGTCTCTTCTGCTCAAATTACCTCCCACCAAGGCTCATGCTCCACCGATCTCTCTATGGCAAGCAACATCTTTCTTCACAATCACACAAACCAACGTAACCCACAGCACCATGATGTGGACTGCCGATGAACTTGTTCAAGTCACCTCTCCACCTCCAGCGAAAATAACAGCTTTCATCTTGTTTCATACCTGCCTCTTGCTCATTACAAGAGGAAAAGAAGCCCACAACAGAGCAGAAAGAATCAGGGGCTGCCTAACACTTTGCTCCTCTCCACTAATGTGGAGATCATCCAAAATTGGACTGACCCAAGCAACTGACTGACTGTATCTAAGCTTCTGGACCTGAATCAGAAGCTGCTCTTGAATTACTGCATTGGGAACCCTTGAGCAAAGGCTATTCTCATTGACTTAACTGAGGACTGCTGACAATTGTGACAAGCTTCCAGGCTTTATATCTGCACTAACCGACACACAATCCAGCAGTACTGTGAACCTGGTATCATTTGCCACCTGGGCGATATATGAAAGATGCAACAAATTGCTCCTGACATCAAAATAGGGCTCAGGAGCCATGCCATTCAGGACCTTACAGGATTCTGCCCAAGATAATATTTTGTGCTAGTTTTGTTGTTCACTGAATGCTATTAATCCCATCACCATTCATAGACATGCTGCTGTTGATTATACGAAATGTGACTTTTAAATAGTGTCTAATGGCAGTGTGAGAAAAGAAAATTTGAAATTCTCATTGATTTCAGTGGCTGGTGAATTTTGGGGACAACAATAGAACAGCCTGTGTTATAGGCCTGAATGACAGTCTGTAATTTAAGGATTTCCAGGCTAATCTGTGTATGGCTGACATCCTGAAGTGGCAGCTACTTTCATGCAGACAATAATGGTGTAAGTTGACAGTTTGTCAAACTACAACCACTCTTGAAAATATAACTGGAAAAATTGAAAAAAAAAGCTTAGATGGAAGAGCTGTAGTCCTGGGTGACTTGACAACGTGATAAAATTGTTTTAGGGAAAAATAAATTCCAAATCTTTTGAAATTATACTTTACCCTTAAAAGTCAGCATTGTTACCCAGCCCTATTTTTCCTTGAATTGAGTGTCTAGCTCATACAAATTACAGGGTAGTTAAGAACTGACCACATTGCTATGGATCTGGAGTTACACATAGGTTAGACCAAGTATGAACAGCAGATTTCCTGCCTGAACAGACATTAGTATGCTAGAAGGATTTTAATGACAATTAATGGTGGTTTAATTAGTTACCTTTACTCAGATTAATTTCAGATATACAGATTGAATTGAAAGCCCATCCGTTACCATGATAATTCCAAGCCTGTAGAACATTAGTAAAGTCTTTCTGATTATTAGTCCAGTGACGACACTACTATGGCACTGCCGTCACTTAAGTTAAGAATATATTCCCAAATCAGTCACCCATATAGTGTTGCAGTGGCAATTTTGCTAATGGGGATGGTGACAATTTTTGTAGAACTTTTAATGGGGAAGGTGATGGCAGTGGTGACCATATTGGTAGGCATTAGCAATAGTTGTAACAATGATGTTGGCCAACAATGGTGATGACAGTGAGAACAATGTTGAGGCTGGGTACTTTGTGTTTAGCCACAAAGCATTAATGAAATAAATAGTTCATTAAAATTGAGGGCTCATATGCCATATAACATTTCTGCATCATGGAATTAAATGACATTAAATGAATAGGAGAAGTAGTAACGAAAAAGTAGTTGCTTTCATATTTCACAATGTAAGCATATGTCTCAAATCAAGTAGCTTTAGTTAATCTACTCCCTGCATTTGTTACACACATCTGTTTTCCACTCATCCATGAAAAAGGTTTTGAATCATTTAATGCAATGCCAGGGCATCACCAAGCCAATTTTGTTCTCTTAAATTCAACGTGCCTAGAGCACGCTATAATTGCACAATACTTTACTCTTCAGCTCAGAATTAATGGTACATCTAATTAAATCACTGAGTTTAATTTAAAACAACACAGGTATCTGGCTCAATTAATCAAATATCCAAAGTTTTTTTGGATTTTCTTTTCAGTCACTGGGGGAAATATACTTCAGCATATATCTTAAATCGTACAGAACAGTTGTTCTGCTTCCTGAATCCCCTCTGGAAATCCAGTACACCACTGCAAGAGTGAGTCAGAACTTCAGATTAATTAACGCATGAGCAGAATAGCTACAACAAGCTTCAAGTTATTGCATAATGTGTTATGTTCTTCATTCAAAGTTCATTGAATGCAATTTCCTGGAGTACATTTATATTGCATCCTTAGTGTATCAAGCAACTTTCAAATCTTGAATAAGCCCCTGGTGTGGATTCATACAGAAATTCCAGGGAGGAACAGTGGCACTCTTGCACTTGGTAGCAACTGGGTTTTGACTTCTGTTGGTATACAGATACAGATAAAAAAAAGGTACATGGACCTGTCAGAACTCCTGGCATTTTCCATTCCCATCTCGGGTTTCTCAAATCCAACTTTGTAAATAACACCATTTTCTGGACCTCATTAACTTATGTATGTATCACTAACCCGGCCGGCATTGTTATCCATCGAGATCTGCCTTTATGAATGTGCCGGTGACTTGCCTACTTGAATCATTGCATTCCATATAGTGAAGATATTCTCTCAGTGCTGTTATTGCGGAGCTCAAAGTGGATAGCTATTTACCAGGTAGAGTTAAAGATTATCAAGGCCAGAGGGTATGGGGATTTAAGGTCGCAATCAGGTCAGTCATGACCTTATTGAATAGAGGAGCAAGTTTGAGGGGCTAAACAGCTTACTCTTGTTCCTTGTTCATCTGTTCATCAGATTCGTAGAGCTGCATTCATAGAGTCATAGAGTGGGACAGTTGTACAGCACAGAAACAGACAATTCCATCCAACCCATCCATGCCAACCAGATATCCCAAAATAATCTAGTCCCATTTGCCAGCACTTGGCCCATATCCCTCTAAACCCTTACTATTCATATACCCAACCAGATGCCTTTTAAAAGTTGCAATTGTACCAGCCTCCAACACTTCTCTGGCAGCTCATTCCATACATGCACCACCCTCTGCGTGAAAAAGTTGCCCCTTAAGTCCCTTTTATATCTTTCCCCTCTCAACCTAAACTTATGCCCTCTAGTTGTGGACTCCCCCACCCAAAGGAAAAGACTTTGTCTATTTATCCAATCCATGCTCCCCATGATTTTACAAACTTCTATGAGGTCAGCCCTCAGCCTCCGACACTCCAGGGAAAACAGCTCCAGCTTACTCAGCCTCTCCCAATAGCTCAAGTCCTCCAACCCTGGCAACACACTTATAAACCTTTTCTGAACCCATGTAAGTTTCACAACATCCTTTTGATATGAAGACCAGAATTGCACACAATTTTCCAAAAAAAAGGCCAAACCAACGTCCTGTACAGTCTCAATGTGACGTCCCAACTCTGATACTCAATGCTCTGACCAATAAAGGAAAACTTACCAAAAGCCTTCTTCACTATCCTATCTACCTGCAACTCTACTTTCAAGGGGCTATGCATCTGCACTCCAAGGTCTCTTTGTTCAGCAACACTTCCTAGGATCTCACCATTAAGTATATAAGTCCTGCTAAGATTTGCTTTCTCAAAATGCAGCACCTCGCATTTGTCTAAATTAAACTTTATCTGCCACTCCTCAGCCCACTGGCCCATCTGATCAAGATTCCGTTGTAATCTGAGGTAACCTTCTTCGCTGTCCATTACACCTCCAATTATGATGTCATCTGCAAACTTATTAACTATACCTCCTATGTTCATATCCTAATCATTTATATAAATGACGAAAAGTAGTGGATCCAGCACTGATTCTTGTGGCACTCCAATGATCATAGGCCTCCAGTCTGAAAAACAACCCTCCACCACCACCTCTGACTTCTGTCTTTGAGCCAGTTCTGTATCCAAATGGTTAGTTCTCCCTGTATTCCATGAGGTTTAATTTTGCCAACTAGTCTCCCATAGGGAACCTTGTCGAATGCCTTATTGAAGTCCATATACATCATGTCTACCACTCTGCCCTCATCAATCCTCTTCGTTACTTTTTCAAGAAACTCAATTAAGTTTGTGAGATATGATTTCCCATGCACAAACATGCCATCTATCCTTAATCAGTGGAAAGGCAAGGACTTTCCAAATACATGTACATCCTGTCCCTCAGGATTCCCTCCAACAACTTGCCCACCACCGATGTCAGGCTCACTGGTCTATAGTTCCCTGGCTTATCTTTACCATCTTTCTTAAATAATGGTACTATGTTAGCCAACCTCCAGTCTTCTGGCTCCTCACCTGTAACTATCAATGATACAAATATCGCAGCACGGGGCCCAGTAATCACTGCCTTTATACTCTTCAAACATTCGATCTATCCTGTCCATACCTGACATATGTTTCCTTCTTTTTAGCCTAACCCTTAATTTCTCTCATCATCCAGCATTCCCTATACCTACCAGCCTTCCCTTTCACCCTGACAGGAATATACTGACTCTGGACACTTGTTATCTCATGTCTGAAGGCTTCCTTTTTTCAGCTGTCACTTTACCTGTGAAAATCTGCACCCAATCACCTTTCGAAAGTTCATGCCTAATACCATCAAAGGTAGCCTTCCTCCAATTTAGAACTTCAACTTTTAGATTTGGTCTATCCTTTTCCCATCACTATTTTAAAACTAATAGAATTATGGTCACTGGCCCCAAAGTTCTCCCCCACTGACACGTCAGTCACCTGCCCTGCCTTATTTCCCAAGAGTAGGTCATGTTTTGCACCTTCTCTAGTAGGTACCACCACATACTGAATCAGAAAGTTTTCTTATACACACTAAACAAATTCCTCTCCATCTGATCTCTTCACACTATGGCAGTCCCAGTCTATGTTTGGAAAGTTAAAAACCCCTAGCATAACCACCCTATTATTCTTACTAATAATTGAGATCTCCTCACTAATTTGTTTCTCAATTTCTCTCTGACTTTTAGGGGGTCTATAATACAATCCCAATAAAGTGATCATCCCTTTCTTATTTCTCAGTTCCACCCAAATAACTTTCCTGGATGTATTTCCAGGAATATCATCCCTCAGTACAGCTGTAATGCTATCCCTTATCAAAAACATCACTCCCCCTCTTCTCTTGCCTCCCTTCCTATAGCATTTGTATCCTGGAACATTAAGCTGCCAGTCCTGTCCATCCCTGAGCCATTTTTCATTAATTGCTATGATATCCCAGTCCCATGTTCCTAACCATGCCCTGAGTTCATCTGTCTTCCCTGTTCGGCCTCTTGCATTGAAATAAATGCAGTTTAATTTATCAGTCCTACGTTGTTCTCTGCTTTGTCCCTGCCTGCCCTGACTGTTTGGCTCGATTCTTTTCTCAAATTGATCTCTCTCGTCACTACCTTCCTGGGACTCCCCCCCCCCACCTTATTAGTTTAAATTCTCCTGAGCAGCTCTTGCAAATCTCCCTGCCAGTATATAGTCCCCTTCCAATTCAGGTGCAATCCATTCTTCTTGTACGGTTCACTTATACCCCAGAAGAGATTCCAATGATCTAAAAATGTGAATCATTCTCTCATATACCAGCTCTTCAGTCATGCATTTATCTGCTCTATCCTCCTATTCCTACCCTGACTAGCTCACAGCACCGGGAGTAATCTAGATATTACTACCCTTGAGGACATCCTTTTTAAATTCCTGCCTAACTCTCTGTAATCACCGTTCGGAATTTCAACCTTTTCCCTTCCTATGTCATTGGTTCCAATGTGAACAATGACCTCCTGCTGGCCCCTCTTCCCTTTGAGAACGTTCTGCACCCTCTCTGAGAGATCCTTAATCCTGGCACCAGGAAGGCAACATAACATTCTGATTTTTCACTGCTGGCTGCAGAAATATCTGTCTGTGCCCCTGACTAGAGAGTCCCCTAACACAATTGATCGCTTGGAACATGATGTACCCCTTATTACCCTAGAGCCAGTCTTGATACCAGAAACTTGGCTGTTCTTGCTACATTCCGCTGAAAGTCCATCACCCCTCACATTTTCCATTCCAAACTTGTTTGAAATGGGGAGAGCCACAGAAGACTCCTGCAGTACCTGTTTACCTCTCCTATCTTTCTTGGAGTTAACCCATCTACCTGACAGTGTCTGCGGCTTTTCTCCCTTCCTGTAACTGCCTTCCATCATACACCCAGCTCTTGTTAAATTCCTCATTGCTTCGAACTGTCACTCCAACTGCTCCATTCAATCTGACAGGATTCACAATCAATGACATTTATTGCAGATATAATCCTCAGTAACCCTTAAACTCTCCCGAAACTCCCATATCTGACAAGAAGAGCATACCATTCTACTAAAGACCATTTTGTTCCTTCCAATCTACAGACCCAGAAAATAGCTCTACATTCCACTGCACATTGCTCCAGGCTAACTTAATACTTGTGGCTTATATTTTTAAAATTTAATCAAGAGACAGATCCCAATAAAAACATTTAATCAAGAAGGAACCCACTTTACTCACTATTAAAGATTTACAGCAAGGCTCTACTTAAAGCTATTCACTTATCTCTTTCTGTGCTGTGACCGGTCCCAAACAGGTTCCTCCAAGATCAATTGTGAATTTCGCTGTTTGTTAAATTTTCCTCGACACACTCCGATGTCCAGCGATACATGAATTCAAACAGCAAAGGCAGTAACTGCACAGATTCACTGCTGTATCAGTTAACAGTGTGAGTTTCTTTCTCTGTCTCCCTTACAGACCATGTGCTCGCTGCCTTTGACTGTTTCTCTTCCTTTTAAAAGTACGGTTGTTTTGACTTTTTTTTGAAGTTCCAAAACAATTGCAACAGCATATAAAACAGTAATTGCTGCTCTTGGAATTCAAGGAAATCACCTCTAACACCTAAATTACCTCAAAAAAGGAGCAGTTTGTTACAGCCAGAAATATTTCCCAGTACGAATTTCGAAATCTACTTTTCACATTATTTTAAATATAACATTGGCTCAGTGGTAGAACTATAACCTGTTAGAGAGAAAGTCATAGGTTCTAGGGAGTGGGATACTTCCAGGAGTGGGATAAGGCTAAGCTGTCAAAGATACCAACTCAAACAAACATACAAAGTCCCATGACACTTGAAGTAGAGCAAGGGAATTCTCCTGATCTTCCTCAACTAAAATAATTAACAGCTGAGTTGATTAGTTATTTTCTTGCTACTTGTGGGACATTGCTGTGCACATTGCTGCAATTTTCCACTCCTTCACACACAATAGCAGTTCAAAGGTCATTCATTAGCTCAGGATGAATAAAGGACTGCTGACTTTAAGAAAGACGTTATACGAGTGAAAGTTATTTATTTCTTATTTCAAAAAGCATAAAAACATCAGCACCTTTGTTATAGGTACAAAGCCTCCTTAGATTTAGCCTATAAATTAAGTTAGGATGATCATCAGCATCACCTGTAAGAAATCTTCACATAAAGTATTTGTCAAGGCAATATTGATTATGGTCTTGCTGCATTGAAGTAAACACTTTTTCCTGTCAGAATATAACGTGCTTACAATCAAAAATCAATTTGAATGTTACAAATATTTTGTCCAATTATGTTAAGTTGAAAAAGGGCCATTTTCTTGCACATAGTCATAAGTACTGATTGTTGAATTAATGCATTTCAAGTTTGAAATGCACTTTGTTTTAAAATTGACAGAATAGAGGTGAATTTGATCTTCCTAGTGAAATGACAACCAAGGAACCTCTGAATCTCAGAATCATCGACTTATTGTGGTGCAAAAGGAAGCCATTTAGGTCATCATCTCTACAATGGCTCTGTGAACATTTAAACCAAGTGTCCTTTCCCACAATTCCTGCACATTATTTCTGTTCAAACAATGCTGTCTTGAATACCTTGTGACCTCTGGGGAACTCCACAATATACATTCTGGTAGACCATATGATAGAAAATACCCATTAACCATTACACTCTTATTTCTTTTCCACGAGATAATTTTGTATCCTTGATGCTGCTGTCACTTTTAATCCATAATCTATAGCGTTCCTCATGAATATGTTGTGTTGTCTGTATTGACTGCCTTTTGCAAGTCCATGTACATGAAGTAAATCGCCTTTTTCTCATCAACTCTATTTATTCACCCTTCAAGTAACGCTATCAAATTAGTTAGACACGATTTTCAATTAAGAAATTCATGTTGACTTACAAATCAATCTATGCTTTTCCATCTATTAATTTTATCCTGAATGATTGTTTGTAGGCTTTTCCCACAATCAATGTTCAACCAACTAGTCTGTAATTGCTGAATCAATCTTTACAAACTTTTTTGAAAAACATTTGCAATTCTCCAATCTTTCAGCACCACCACAAATTCAGGGGTTTTTGAAAGATAATTCCATTCTCTCTTCCTTCAACATACTGGGATACATCTGTTGACCTGGTACTTTGACAGCTTATTCAATAGGAAAAAGTGAGGACTGCAGCTGCTGGAGATCAGAGCTGAAAAATGTGTTGCTGGAAAAGCGCAGCAGGTCAGGCAGCATCCAAGGAGCAGGAGAATCGACATTTCGGGCATAAGCCCTTCTTCCTGAAGAAGGGCTTATGCCCAAAACGTCGATTCTCCTGCTCCTTGGATGCTGGCTGACCTGCTGCACTTTTCCAGCAACACATTTTTCAGCTTATTCAATAGCCCCTCCTCACCAATGTTAAAACCTGGTGACAGAGTTTCCTTCTCTGTCACCATGACAGAATCTGTTCTTGTAGGTAAAGGCAGATTCAAAGTTTTCATTTAACACCTCATTCATACCTGTTGCTGTGAAATGTAAAACCCATTTACTGACTCCTAGTCAGCTCAACTCCTCCTTTTAACACTGTTGAATATTTTTATGCTAATAGAAGATTTTGGGATTTTCATTTATGTAGCTGCCAGTCTTTACTTCGTTATCTCACTTTCGTTCTTGTATTTTCACCTCCTTCTGCATTCAGCTTGTTCTCAGTTATATTCACGACTGAACACATGTATTCAGCACACATTTTCTTCTTTAGCTGTATCTGCTTTATCTTTGTCATCCAAGAACCTATGGATTTGTTTGTCCTGATTTCCTCTTTTGAGGGAATATATCATGAGTCTGGCCAAACCATTTCCTCTTTGAAGGTCACCTATTCTTCAGATACTGCTCTTCCCATTAATCTTTAGGCATAGTGTATGTCGTATAGCTCCATTCTTGCTCCACTGAAATGGTCTTTATCTGTTCATTGTCATTGTCCATCACCATTCTAAACCTTACGATACAATGATCACTGTCCCTGGAACGTTCTCTCACTTCCACTTGATTTACTTGTCCTGTCTCATTCCCAAGAAGGCCTAGCAGTGCCTCACTTCTTGTTGCATTGCACAAATAGTGCTGCAAGAAATGCTACTTTTTATGTTTATGCAAAGCCAATTGTATTTGTAATCCACAGATTCTAATTTAGGATTTGTTTTTATTTGTTCAAAGGATGAGACTTGTCAGCTAGATCAGCATTTATTGCCTATCCCTAACTGCCCTGAAAAACACAATGGTGAGCTGCCTCTTGAATAGCTCCAGTCCTTGGGGTATGGGGCATCAACAAAGTTGTAAGAAAGAGATTTCCAGGATTTTGACAAAATGGCAGGAAAAGAGCTGTGATGTAGTTCCATATCAGGACAATGTGTGGCTTGGAGGGGAACCTACAGGGTTCCCTGATGCTGTAATTGGGTAAATGTTCCTTTGATGTCAAGGTCAGTCACTCACAACTTATCTCTGGAGCTCAAATCTTATCCATGTTTGAACAGGGCTGAACTGAGGTCAGGAGCAAAGTGACATTGGAGGAAACCAAACTGAGCATCAGTGAGCAGGTTATTCCTTTACAAATGTCACTTAATAGAACTGCTGTTGAGCCCTTCCATCATATTGTTAATGACCAAGGGTAGATTGACAAGGCAATATCAGCCAGGGAGAATTTGTCCTGCTTTTTGTGCCTAGAATATATCTTGGCAAACTTGCACATTATAAAATAGATGCCACCGTTGAGGCTGTACTGGGACAATTTGGTGAGTTGGAGTAGTTAGTTCTGGAGCACAAGTCTTCACTACTTTTGCCAGAATGTTGTCAGAATGCAAAGCAGTATCCAGAATCTTCAGCTATTTCTTGATATGACACGATGTGAATTCAATTCATTGAAATCTGGCATCTGAGATATGGGATACCTCAGAAGGAGACTGAGATGGATCATCTCAGATGGTCAAGCTTATTGATAGGGTCATGAACAGATACATCTAGGACAGATACATTGGTGAAAATAAGGTCAAGAAGATACTTCCTACTTGTTAGCTCCCTCACCACCTGCCACAGACCCAGTCTAACAGCTATCATCTTTGGAACTTGACCAGGCTGGTCAGTAGTGGTGCTACTAAGCCAGTCATGGCGATAAATGTTGAAGTCCCCCACTCAGAGTCTTTCCTACCATTCTCAGTACGTCCTCTAAGTGCTGCTGAACAAAGAGGATCCCTGATTAATCAACTGAGCGAGGGTAAAGCAGCCTATTTGATTGGTAGCACATCCACAATGATTCACTCCCTTCAGCACCAATGGTCAGTGGTAACAGTATGCCCCATCAGCAAAATGCATTGCAGTAATACACCAAGAGCCCCTCGAGACAGTATCTTCCAAACCCATAACCACTTCCCTTGAAGACTAAGGCAGCATGTACATGGGAACACCACTCCTACAAGCCCCTCTCCAATCCACTCACCATTCTGACTTGTAATTATATCACCATTCTTTCACTGTCACTGGATCAACATCCTTGAACTCCCTCGCTAACAACACAGTGTTGCACCTATGCCACGTGGACTGCAGTGATTCAAGAAGATAGCTCACAGCAACTTTCTTAAGGCCACCCAACAAAATCCAGAACCCTTGAATGAATAAGTACCACAATACAAATATATCAATTCACTAAAGCATTTCCAAAACTCTCCGATAATGGAAGTACGTCAAAAGTACTTCACCTTAAAGCTGAATGTCTGCCATTTTTAAATAACTGTGAATGATTAACATAGCTGTGCAATGGACTCGCATGGTCCAAGTGATAAGGAGAGTAGTGGTCAATGGAGATTTGGGGAGAATGGGTCTGAGCCATAGTTCAGAACCAGAGCTGGACTGGAGACTAAAGGGAGTGTCAGGCACCAATCGGAACTAGCGATCGCAGTCACATGCCCATTTAATGGGTTTAATTTAAATACTGATTGCTGCCTGTAAAACAAGGTGCCAGCTGTAGAAACTTCTCCTTCCCCCCTGTGTTTCCAATCGTGAACCTTAGGGACTGGCTGCATATTTTGCTCCTGTCACTGACCCTACACACAGCTTGAAATCAGACATCCCATCCCTGCTGTGGTCTGGTTTGCCTGCCAGCAGTGAACTTGACACCTGATTGAATGGTTACTTAGTAGGGATGTTGCCAGATCTTCTGAGTTTTCCCAGCAATTTCTGTTCTTGATTCAGTAAGGGTGGTCAGTTGAATTAAAAGCTGCAGAAGAACAGTCATGTGCAGCATGGTTTCCTGAGGCATGAAATTTTCGATCTGTAGGCAAGTGTCTGCCATTTTGGAACTTGTTTTCATTTCCTTGCATTTTACTTTCAGATATTTGTGCTGAAATACAGTATGAGGAATCTTCCATCCCAGATAAAAAAAAACAATACACAAAACAAGTCGGGCAAATATGTGTAAGTCACAAGTTTTACTGTTTGTTCAATTTTTAGTGGAGAATAGAGAGATGTTAGTTATCAATGATCCATACATAGTCACTGATAGTCACTGGTTAGATTCATTCCTCCTATTGACCAACCAATTCGTACCCTCCACCTGTCTTCACCTATCCCCAGTTCACTACCCTGTCCCTGCCTCCCCCTTTATCTGGAACTTGCCCCCACACCCACCTCCAGGCCTGAAGAAGGGTTACACCCAAAACATTGACTTCTCCACCTCCTGAAGCTGCCTGGCTTGCAGTGTTCATCCAGCCTCCTGCCTATCACTGATAGTGACTGGGCAGATTAATTTTACTTCCTTGCATTTTCTGACTGACATTTGTACAGGAATAGAGTGAGGGCATCTAGAGAAGCTAATTTGGAATTAATTTTATTCAATTGAGAGTGCTCTTTTGAGACTGTAATTTTATTAGAGCATCTTCCTTTGTGTTTTGCTGGACAAATTCAGTGGAATTACACACAATTCTTGTTTTCTCTCTATACGTCCTTCACCTCCCAACATACAGAGAGTCTCGGCATCAAAGACCTGACAAAATAGATAAAGAAAAAACCTGCGTCTCCAATATAAACACAAGATCTCAAAAGTCATATGTAAACTATAAGTAGCATTTCCTGAAGATGAATTGATGTGTAAATTTTCTGAAGTGTTTATTTGTATGAATTTTGTGTGCATTCATGTATCACTTCATTTTTACACTTTTGTTTGTTCATGTATTTATTTGTTCATCTCATTGTTTTTTAACCCTAAGCATCTTCTTGAATCCTCTATAGATTTTCATAGTTTTCTATACAGAGTCACACGGCCCGGAAACATACCCTTAGGTCTAACCAATCCGTGCCAAACAAAATCCCAAACTAAACTCGTCCCACTGCCTGCTCCTGGTCCATATCCCTCCAAACCTTTCCTATTCATGTTCTTAACCAAATGTCTCTTAAACATTGTAATTGTGCTAATATCCACCACTTCCTCCGATAGTTCATTTCACACTTGAATGCTAATTACACCCTCTGTGTATAAACTTTGCCTCTCATGTCTTTCTTAAACTCTCTCTCCTCTCACCATTAAAATATGCCCCCTTGTCTTGAGATCCCCATCATAGGGAAAGGACAACTACTATTAACTCTACCTATACCTCTCATTATTTTACAAACTTCTATCAGGTCACTCTCAACCTCCTATGCTCCAGTGAAAACGGTCCCAGCCTATCCAGCCTAACTGGATAGGGTGGCACAGTGGCTCAGCAGTTAGCACTGCTGCCTCACAGCACCAGGATCCTGGGTTCAATTCCAGCCTTGGCTGACTGTCTGTGTGGAGTTTGCACATTCTCCCCATGTCAGCGTGGGTTTCCTCCTGCAGACCGGATGAATTGGCCATGCTAAATTGCCTAAAGTGTTAGGTGCATTTGTCAGAGGGAAATGGGTCTGGGTGGGTTACTCTTCGGAGGGTCGGTGTGGACTGGTTGGATCGAAGGGCCTGTTTCCACACTGTAGGGAATCGAATCTAATCTAACTCAAACTTTCCATACCCAGTAACATCCTGATAAATCTCTTCATAACTCTCTCCAGCTTAATAATATCATTCGTATTATACCCCAGAACTGGACAAAATATTCCAGAAGATGCCTCACTGATGTCCTGTACAACTTCAACATGACTTCCTAACTCCTATCCTCAAAGGACTGACGAATGAAGGCAAGAGGGCAAATGCCTTTTAAACCACCCTTTCTATATGTGATGCAAACTTCAAAGAATTATCTATCCGCACCCCTTGATCCCTCTGTTCTACAACACTATCCAAGGTCTGACCAATAATTGTACAAGCCCTACCCTGATTTGTTGAACCAAAATGCAATATCTCACATTTATCCAGACTGAACTCCATTTGCCATTTTTCAGCCCATTGACCCAAATGATCAGAGTCCTATTGTAATCTTAAAAAATCTTCTTTACCATCTATTATACTATCAGTTTTGGTGCGGCCTTCAAACTTACTAACCATGCCTTCGATATTCTCATCCAAATCATTTATATAAACGACAAGCAAAAGAGTACCCAGAACTAATCCCTGTGGAACACCACTTGAGACATGCCTCCAGTCCAGAAAGCAACCCTCCACCACCACTACTCTTTCTTCTGTCATTAAGCCAATCATGTATCAAATTTGCAAGCTCACTCTAAATCCCATGTGACTTAACTTTACTAATCAGTCTACCATGCAGAACCTTGTTGAAGACTTTACTAAAATCTATATAAACAATGTCTACTGCTCTGTCACCATCAATCGTTTTGGTAATTTCCTCAAAAAACTCGATCAAGTTTGTGAGACACGATTTTCCTCACAAAAAACCATACTGATTCTCTCTAATCAGTTTTTGCTTCTCTAAATGTTCATATATGCTATCTTTTAGATTTAAATTTTATTGTCACATGTACTCAAGTGCTGGAGTACAGTGAAAAACGTATAATGTCGCCACATGTGGCGCCATCTTATATTCCAAGGTACTAGGTACAAAAAAAGCTTAGGTCCAAAATAGTAAGAGAACAAGAGTTAAAAAGCTACACAACACTTCATAGAAAAATAAAGCAATAAATAATAGATTACATTAAAGTCTTTTGTAGTGTAAGCTTGGAAGGTCGGCATGGACGGGTTGAACTGAAGGGTCTGTTTCCATACTGTACATCTCTATGACTCTATGACTCTAAAATGAAGGAGTGAGTTAAGAGTTCAACAGTCTTATATCACTCTACAGTTTATTCTCAATGCCGTTGCCACAGAAACCATTGCTGCTGCTGAAATAGCTACCTCTCTGATCTCCCCAGTCCCTTGGAAATATGTCTGGGCAGGATCCACTCACTCGCTGAGCCGAGACACCGCCATGAGCCGCCAAAAGACCAGCTGACAAACCACCGAGAAACCAGGGCAGGATCTGCCATGCCGCTGAGAGTCCAGGCCAGGACCCACCATGTCAACAAGAGACCAGGCCGGGACCTGCCACATCACCGAGAGACCAGGCTGGGATCTGCCACATCACTGAGAGGCCAGGCTGGACCCACCACATCACCAACAGATCAGGCTGGGATCTGCCACATCACTGAGAGGCCAGGCTGGACCCACCACATCACCGACAGACCAGGCCAGGACCCACCATGTTGCCAAGAAACTAGGCCGGGACCCACCACTTCACCAGGAGATGAGGTGGAACTCTCCATGTCACCAGGAGACCAGGGTGGGACTTGCCACGTAACCGAGAGACCAGGCCGGGACCTACCACATCGCCAGGCGACCAGGTGGGATTCGCCATGTCACCGAGAGACCAGGCTGGGATCTGCCACATCACTGAGAGGCCAGGACGGGACCCACCACATTTTCAGGAGATCAGGCCAGGACCCACCACATCACCGAGAGACCAAGTGGGACCTGGCTATCACCGAGAGACCAGGCCGGGACCCGCCACATTGCTGAGAGACAAGTCCTGGACCCACCATGTGGCTGAGAGACAAGGCTGGGACCCACCAAGTCATTGAGAGACAAGGCCGGGACCCACCATATTGCTAAGAGACAAGGCTGGGACCAACCATGTCATTGAGAGACAAGGCTGGAACCCACCATGTCGCTGAGAGACAAGGCCAGGACCCAGCATGTCACTGAGAGACAAGGCCGGGACCCACCATGTTGTTGAGAGACAAGGCTGGGACCCACCATGTCGTTGAGAGACAAGGCCGGAACCAACAATTTCATTGAGAGACCAGGCCAGGACCCGCCACATTGCTGAGAGACAAGTCCTGGACCCACCATGTCGCTGAGAGACAAGGCTGGGACCCACCAAGTCATTGAGAGACAAGACCGGGACCCACCATTTCGCTGAGAGACAAGGCCGGAACCCACCATGTCATTGAGAGACAAGGCTGGGACCCACCGTGTCGCTGAGAGACAAGGCCAGGACACACCATGTTGTTGAGAGACAAGGTCGGGACCCATCATGTTGTTGAGAGACAAGGCCAGGACCCACCATGTCACTGAGAGACAAGGCCGGGACCCACCATGTTGTTGAGAGACAAGGTCGGGATCCACCATGTCGCTGAGAGACAAGGCCGGGACCAACAATTTCATTGAGAGACCAGGCTGGGACCCTCCAAATCACTGGGAGACAGGGCCTGAGACCCACCGAGAGACTAAAGGGAGGAATTGAAAAAGAAAAGAGAGGGAAGCAGAAAGAGTGGAGGAGCTCCAGTTGGAGAGCCACCTTTTATAATCACCTCCAACAAATTACCCACAACCAAAGTCAGACTCACAGGTCTATAATTCCCCGGTTTCTTCTTACAAACTTTCTTAAATGAAGGAGCGGAATTAGCCAGCCTGTAGCCAGCTGTAGTTATAGATAATGCAAATATTTCTGCAAGCAGCCTTGTAAGCTCCTCTCATATTTCCCACAATGTTCTGGATATCAAATCCTGAAGATTTATCCACCTTTATACTGTTTAAGTCCTCCTGAACTTCCGCTTCCATAACGTCAACTGTTTTGAAAACACCAGCATTTAATTCTTTGCATTCTCTCGATGCCATTTCTTTCTCTATAATAAATCTGATGCAAAATATTAATTTCCTACCTCTCCCATATCCTGGGATCCAACACAATGCTGACCTCTTTAATCTTTAAGGGACCCTATTAGCCCCTCTTACTCTTAATGTATTTGTAGAATCTTTTTGGATTATCATTAACCTTATCTGCCAATGCTATCTCATGTCCCTCTTTACCTTGCTGATTTCTTTCTTAAGAATGCCTCTATACTCTTCATATTGATTCAGAGATGAATTGAACGAAGTTGTTTTTTTACCTAAAATAAGATTCTCTTTTATTCATGACTAAAACCTTAATATCTTTATTTATCCATTGTTCCTTAATTCCACCAGCCTTACCCTTCATTCTAACAGAAAGGTAATGCCTCTGACCTCTCGTCATCACACTCTTTAAAGCCTCCCACTTGTCAGATGTCCTTTTAACTGCATTGGTCTATTCCATTCAACTTTTGAAAGTTCTTGTCTTGATTCGTGCAGGCTTAATTCATTGAGGGCATGTTCTTCCCTTTTCATGAGTTAATATTATCGATGTCATATAATGCTTAAAATCATATTGGGGAAACAATAAAATTAAAACAATAAGGGGCTTCGACTCAATACCTTGAGCACCTCTATCTGCATAATCAAAGTCAGCTGTCTAGTAACCAGTGTTAGTCAATTCCAACTAGTAAGGAGCAGGCAACAATTAGTGACAACTATGTCCAAACATTAATAGTGAAAAATGTGTTGCTGGAAAAGCGCAGCAGGTCAGGCAGCATCCAAGGAGCGGGAGAATCGATGTTTCAGGCATAAGCCCTTCTTATGTCCGAAACGTCGATTCTCCTGCTCCTTGGATGCTGCCTGACCTGCTGCGCTTTTCCAGCAACACATTTTTCAGCTCTGATTTCCAGCATCTGCAGTCCTCACTTTCTCCAAACATTAATGGTGAATTGCAATGCTATCAGTTCAAGTTGCCCCATCCAGGAAGAAATGTACTGTTCACAAAACAGAATTAACTGTTCCCAAATGATCCTACATGTTGGTTAGCCACCGTATCATTAGATTTGATTATATTCTCTCTTTTCCTTCTGGGAGAAGTTCTGCACATAGGAAGGAGGAACAGGGCACTCCACAATACATTCTACATGCCAAAGACTTCAGGAAACATTTCTCATATTTGCACCTCACCAAGCTGTAAACCTGTGGTTGCTGAGAGTCACCAGGGAGGTGTTAACAACTGTACAATCTCTTTCAATAGGTCCTGCAGCCTCACCATGTGGGTGAGGTGGGAGAAGGGTTGCATTGTCAATGCTTATCAAGGTGAGCTGCAAACACCTGTACAGCCAGATCCTATCAGCTGGGAATTGATGACATTGTGAAAATATCCAAATATATATTACATTGCTATACCTGAAAGGTGATGGCATTGCTTTATGTTGGTAAAGGCTTTAGGTGGAGAGAAACAGAATAAACGAACAAGTGATTTTGTCATGTTTAAGGATGGCCCAGTGGTGCAAGGAGCCATTGATTGTATCTAAATAGCTCTGTCGGCCCAAAGTTGTAATGGGAAGATAAACTGGAAATGTTGCATACTATTAATGTGCCATCATGTTGGTGACTGCCAGCTTTCCTCGCAGCAACCCTGATATCTTTACTCTGAGGCAATTTGATGATCCCATAATCTCTGGGGCATCATGTAAGAGTGAAAGAACCCATGACTTGGAGCTAAGGGCAATACTTCTACACACAGTAACACGGTGGCTCAGTGATTGCACCACTGCCTCACTGCATGAAACTGGGTTCGATACCAACTCTGGGTGGCTCTCTGTATGGAGTTTGCATGTTCTCCCTGTGTATGCGTAGATTTCTGCCAGGTCCTTTGGTTTCCTCCCACAGTCCAAATATGTGCCGTTTGGGTGGATTAGCCATGTTAAATTGTCTGTAGTTTCCAGCGATGTTCAGGTTAGGTGGATTAACCATGGGGGAAAGGGTGGAAGTGGAGGTGAGTGAATGCTCTTTGGAGAGTCATTGCAGACTCAATGGGCTGAGTGGCCTCCTTCAGCACCGTAACGATTCTATGATTCTACATGCTGTTGCTCTCCTCTGCCATCATTTGCTCATAAGACATTGGACACTTTGTAAACAATAGGGCCTCAAGAAACACCATAGAGCCTGATATCAGTGTTTTTAACCTATAATTGGATTGTCTAGATTACTGGAGGATTCCTATTATACTTCCATTAAGCATCTTGTTACACATCAAGAGTAAGACAATAAAGAAGAGAAGGGGAAGCAGGGCAACACAATGTCACCTTGGATCGCTTAGCTCGCAATGTCCTGTTCCAATAAAAGCTGTTTAAAAAATATCTTGCTAAGCCATTTGTAGCCAGCAACACATCCAATTATGCAAACAAAAACAGACTATTACTTTTCTGTGTAGTCTGTCATAACGATATAAATAGTCAATTGATCTTTGAAATTCATCAGCTGATTTAATATCTGGGACATTTCTGGACTGAAACTGTTTCTAATAAAAGTGATCAAACACTGACTTAAAATGGGTACAGGGATCACCTGACTTGAATAGATTGACCAAATTTCATGAAACCAATATGAATTGGATCGAAGACAGTTTAAGCTGAAATGAACATTTTCTCCAAGGACAACAAAATTCATTAGTCAGACCCATGGGAACTGTGAAAAAACTCCTCATCTCCTATTTTAACTTACATCATTATGAGAAACTTCAGATGTTGCAGATGAAACATCAATTGTAATTACAGAGTGTGGTGTTGCCAGTGAAATGTTGTGTACAGGCACTTCAAACTGGTTATAACTCATAAAAAACATTTACCCAGGCGTCCTTACCTTATGAGTTAAGTAAAGGATGATTGGTTAAGCTTAGTTCGATACCCATAAGCTGAAGAAACAACTCTTACAAAGCAATTGAAGTTAACTTCTCCCCAGACTAGGCTGACTGCCTGAAAAACACATCTCATACCCGTTCTGTCAACTTGATTGGGCTATAGAATTCAATTCACTGAACTCCGTCGACAGGATTATTTTTACTACGGAGGTGGGTCTTGCACGGAATCTTCAGTGGAATGGCCACCAGATATCCCTTCTTATCCAACGGCCCTCTTTCTGAGCCCTTCTAGAATGTTCTCTGATGTCAGTGGTGGGAAGATTTTTGGAGGAGATTCTGAGACACAGGATTTATGATTATTTGGAAGACTATGGTTTGATTAGAGATAGTCAGCATGGCTTCGTGAGGGCAGGTCATGCCTCGCAAACCTTATTGAATTCTTTGAGGATGTGACAAAACACATTGTTGAAGGTAAAACAGTGAATGTGGTTTATATGGATTTTAGCAAGGTGTTTGATAAAGTTCTCCTAGGTAGGGTCATTGAGAAAGTAAGGAGGCATGGGATACAGGGAAATTTGGCTGCCTACAAACAAAATTGGCTGACCCATAGAAGATAGAGGGTTGTAGTAGATGGATAGTATTCAGCCTGGAGCTCGGTGGCCAGTGTTGTTCTGCAGGTATCTGTTCTGGGATCTCTGCTCTTTGTGATTTTTATAAGACAAAGTGGATGAGTAAGTGGAAGGGTGGATTAGTAAATTTGCCGATGACAGAAGGATGGTGGAATTGTGGATAGTGTGGAGGACTGATCCAGGTTGCAACGGGACATTGACAGGATGCAGAGCTGGGCTGATAAGTGGCAGTTGGAGTTCAATCTGGAAAAGAGTGAAGTGATTAATTTTGGAAGGTCGAATTTGAATGCAGATTATAGGGTTGAAGGCAGGATTCTTGGCAATATGAAGGTACAAAGGGATCTTGGGATCTATGTCTATTGATCCCTTAAAGTTGTTACCGAAGTTGATAGGGCTGTTAAGAAAGTGTATGGTGTGTTGACTTGCATTAGCAGGGGGATTGAGTTTAAGAGCTGTGAGATTCTATTATACCTCTATAAAGCCCTGGTTAGACCACACTTGAATATTGTGTTCAGTTCTGGTCACCTCATTATAGGAAGGATGTGGAAACTTTAGAGAGAGTACAGAGGACATTTACCAGGATGCTGCCTGGACTGGAGGGCATGTCTTATAGAAAAAGGTTGAGGGAGCTAGGGATTTTCCTACTGGAACAAAGAAGGATGAAAGGTGACTTAATAGAGGTGTACAAGATGATGAGAAGCACAGATAGAGTGGGTAACCAGAGACTGTTTCCCATCGTGAAAATGGCTATCACAAGGGGCATAATTTTAAGGTGATTGGAGGAAGGTGTAGGGGAGATGTTCGAGATAGGTTCTTTACACAGAGACTGGTGGGTGTGTGGACTTCGGTGGTAGCAGAGTCAGATACATTAGGGAGATTGAAACGATTCTTCGATAGGCACATTAATGATAGTAAATTGAAGGGTGTGTAGGTTAGTTTGATCTTAGAGTAGGATAAAAAGTCTGCACAACATTGAGGGCTGAGGGGCCTATACTCTGCAGTTCTATGTTCTATGTTCATTCATTGGGACCACATAGCAAAGGTCATAGCACCGAATAAGGTTTGATGAGGTCAACTCAGGTGTAACCATCCTCTTTCCAAGATATAATTACTCCATGATGCCAAGAGGTCTGGACAGAATTGGGGAATAGGCAAACATATCTCCTGTTGTTTTGGCTGAGCACTTCCTAATGATTTTCTGACCATAATACTCTCCCATTGTTAAGGTTGAGCGTTCCTGTTTAATATGAAAGACAGTTCTCGGCTGGTCCTTGTTTGCTTTTGACCTGCAGTAGGAGAAAGTGAGGACTGCAGATGCTGGAGATCAGAGTCGAGAGTGTGGTGCTGGAAAAGTACAGCAGGTCAGGCAGCATCCAAGGAGCAGAAGAATGACATTTCGGACATAAGCCCTTCATCAGGAATCAATGATGAAGGGCTTGTGCCCAAAGTGTCGATTCTCCTGCTCCTTGGATGCTGCCTGACCTGTTTGCTTTGCCAACACCTCACTCTCGACTTTGACCTGTGGTAACATTGGCCTCTGCGTTCAATCAGGCCTTGCTTGCAGAAACTGTTTAGCTAATTTCATGTTGGGCCATGATGTTTAGGCTGTTGGCCACTTGGCCACTTCGGATATTGTTGAGAACATCACTATTTTGCTTTTGCTTTCCTAGTTGTTGACTTGGAACTGTGAGGAGAAAGTGAGGTCTGCAGATGCTGGAGATCAAAGTTGAAACTTTATTGCTGGAACAGCACAGCAGGTCAGGCAGCATCCAGGGAACAGGAGATTCGACGTTTCGGGCACAGGCCCTTCTTCAGGAATGAGCAGAGAGTGTTCAGCAGGAGAAGATAAAAGGTAGGGAGGAGGGACTTGGAGGAGGGGCGTTGGAAAT
Organism: Chiloscyllium plagiosum; assembly: GCF_037043375.1. NCBI lineage: Eukaryota > Metazoa > Chordata > Chondrichthyes > Orectolobiformes > Hemiscylliidae > Chiloscyllium > Chiloscyllium plagiosum. The sequence continues at coordinate 57,559,949 of NW_028270151.1, forward strand.
GTGATAGGTGGAAAGAGGTCAAGGTGAGGGTGATAGGTCGGAGTAGGATGGAGGCGGAGAGGTCAAGAAGAAGACTGCAGGTCAGGAAGGCGGTGCCGGGCTGGAGGGGTCCGGCTGAGACAAGGTGGGGGGAGGGGGGATGAAGAAACTGGTGAAGTCCAAGTTCACCCCCTGCGGTTGGAGGGTTCCCAGTCGGAAGATAAGACGCTCCTCCTCCGACCGTCGGGTTGTTGTGGTTTGGCGGTGGATGAGTCCAATGACCTGCATATCCTCGGTGGAGTGGGAAGGGGAGTTGAAATGCTGTGCTACAGGTTGGTTGGGTTGGTTCGTCCGGGTGGCCCAAAGGTGCTCTCTGAATCGCTCCGCAAGTAGGCGGCCTGTCTCCCCAATATAGAGGAGGCCACACCGGCTGCAGCGGATGCAGTAGATGATGTGGGTGGAGGTGCAGGTGAATCTGTGGCGGATATGGAAGTTTCCTTTGGGGCCTTGGAGAGAAGTGAGGGGGGAGGTGTGGGCGCAAGTGTTGCACCTCCTGCGGTTCGTGACACCACCCACGCCCTTCACCTCCTCCAGGATTTCCGCTTCCCCGGTCCCCAACGCCTCATCTTCACCATGGACATCCAGTCCCTGTACACCTCCATCCCCCATCACGAAGGACTCAAAGCACTCCGCTTCTTCCTTTCCCGCCGTACCACCCAGTACCCTTCCACCGACACCCTTCTTCGACTGACCGAACTGGTCCTCACCCTGAACAACTTTTCTTTCCAATCCTCCCACTTTCTCCAAACAAAAGGAGTAGCCATGGGCACGCGCATGGGCCCCAGCTATGCCTGCCTCTTCGTAGGGTATGTGGAACAATCCATCTTCCGCAACTACACTGGCCCCACCCCCCCATCTTTTCCTTCGCTACATTGATGACTGTATCGGCGCTACCTCGTGCTCCCACGAGGAGGTTGAACAGTTCATCCACTACACTAACACCTTCCACCCCAACCTCAAATTCACCTGGACAGTCTCGGACTCCTCCCTCCCCTTCCTAGACCTTTCTGTTTCTATCTCAGGCGACCGAATCAACACGGACATCTACTACAAACCAACCGACTCCCACAGCTACCTGGACTATACCTCCTCCCATCCTGCCCCCTGTAAAAACGCCATCCCATTCTCCCAATTCTTTCGTCTCCGCCGCATCTGCTCCCAGGAGGACCAGTTCAAAGTACGTACAACACAGATGGCCTCCTTCTTCAAGGACCGCAATTTCCCCCCCGACGTGGTCGACGGTGCCCTCCACCGCATCTCCTCCACTTCCCGCTCCTCCGCCCTTGAGCCCCGCCCCTCCAACCGCCACCAGGACAGAACCCCACTGGTCCTCACCTACCACCCCACCAATCTCCATGTACAGTGCATCATCCGCCGTCACTTCCGCCACCTCCAAACAGACCCCAGCACCAAGGATATATTTCCCTCCCCTCCCCTATCAGCTTTCCGTAGAGACCACTCCCTCCGCGACTCCCTTGTCAGATCCACACCCCCCACCGACCCAACCTCCACTCCCGGCACCTTCCCTTGCAACCGCAGGAGGTGCAACACTTGCGCCCACACCTCCCCCCTCACTTCTCTCCAAGGCCCCAAAGGAAACTTCCATATCCGCCACAGATTCACCTGCACCTCCACCCACATCATCTACTGCATCCGCTGCAGCCGGTGTGGCCTCCTCTATATTGGGGAGACAGGCCGCCTACTTGCGGAGCGATTCAGAGAGCACCTCTGGGCCACCCGGACGAACCAACCCAACCAACCTGTAGCACAGCATTTCAACTCCCCCTCCCACTCCACCGAGGATATGCAGGTCATTGGACTCATCCACCGCCAAACCACAACAACCCGACGGTCGGAGGAGGAGCGTCTTATCTTCCGACTGTGAACCCTCCAACCGCAGGGGATGAACTTGGACTTCACCAGTTTCTTCATCCCCCCTCCCCCCACCTTGTCTCAGCCGGATCCCTCCAGCCCAGCACCGCCTTCCTGACCTGCAGTCTTCTTCTTGACCTCTCCGCCTCCATCCTACTCCGACCTATCACCCTCACCTTGACCTCTTTCCACCTATCACATTTCCAACGTCCCTCCTCCAAGTCCCTCCTCCCTACCTTTTATCTTCTCCTGCTGAACACTCTCTGCTCATTCCTGAAGAAGGGCCTGTGCCCGAAACGTCGAATCTCCTGTTCCCTGGATGCTGCCTGACCTGCTGTGCTGTTCCAGCAATAAAGTTTCAACTTGGAACTGTGAGTTGCAATTCAGAACTGAACTTTGAACAGTGGATAGTTCTTCCTCAATTTTTTTTTCAAAACAAAAAAGCATAGAGCTTAATTTAGATAAATGTGAGGTGTTGCAATTTGGCAAAGTAAATCTTAACAGGACATATACACTTAATGCTAAGGTCCTAGGGAGTGTTGCTGAACAAAGAGACCTTGGAGTGCAGGTTCATAGCTCCTTGAAAGTTGAGTCACAGGTCGATAGGATAGTGAAGAAGATGTTTGGTATGCTTTCCTTTTTTGGTTAGAGTATAAAAGTTGGGAAGTTGTGTTGTGGCTATACACAGCATTGGTTAGGCCATTTTTGGAATATTGTGTGCAATTCTGGTCTCCTTCCTATCAGAAAGGTGTTGTGAAACTCGAAATGGTTCAGAAAAGGTTTACAAGGATGTTTCCAGGGTTGGAGATTTTGAGCTATAGGGAGAGGTTGAATAGGCTAGGGCTGTTTTCCCTGGAGCTGAGGGGGTGACCTTATAGAGGTTTATAAAATCATGAGTGGCATGGATATGATCAATAGACAAAGTCTTTTCCCTGGGGTGAAGGAGTCCAGAATTAGATGGCATAGTTTAGGGTGAGAGGGTAAAGATATAAAAGAGACCTAAGAAGCAACTTTTTCACTCAGAGGGTGGTACGTGTATAGAATGAGCTGCCAGAGGATGTGGTGGAGGCTAGTACAATTGCAACATTTAAAAGGCATCTGGATGGGTATATGAATAGGAAGGATTTGGAGGGATAGGGGCCTGGTGCTGACAGGTGGGACTAGATTGGGTTGGAATATCTAGTTGGCATGGACGAAGGGTCTGCTTTCATGCTGTACATCTCTATGACTCTGTGACAATGTTTGCTCTTCGGAACTGAACTGGAATGAGTAATGCAGGTTAATTACTGCTCTAAGAGCACTGTGAAGATTGGGCATCAAGTTGCTGTTATGCTCAGGGAATGGTATCTGATTAGATTTGATCTGGTAAATAAAGGCAGGACTGGGGCTGGATACCAACCACAAAATGTTGGAAAGAAGGAAAAATCAAAAAGAACTGGTGCTGACTGTTTTTTTTTTTGACTAGAGGCAGTTTTATCTTTTGGAAGCTGTTTTTAATTTTGCTTTCTAATTATTCTCCAGTTATTGACATATTGAAAGTTCAGAGAAAAGAATATCAGACTGTAAGAAATAAGTAAAAGTCCCCAGAAGTCTGTGGAAGTTGTTTTCATTGACTGGTGAATTTGGAATTCGAGTAAAATACACAGTCCTACCATACAATACAACCTGTAATATAAGCCATTGTCGAAAGATTTCATGAAGGCCTGGTATTTTTCATTGAAATGGGTATCAAACTAGAAAGTTTTGATGCTTTTGTTTTCTTTTTCCAATTTATCCCTTAACTGTTTGAAATTGAGGTTTATATTCAGAGTAGATTAGACTTAGATTGTAAATATTAATTAGATTGCCTTGAAGTTTGTATGTGTTCTGCTAAAGTTAATAAATTCTTATTTTTTGTTTAACTCATAAACTCTCTGTCTAAGATCTAATTTTATACAAAGTCTGATTAAGAGCAATTGTGCAATTGGAGGTCTTGGAATGGTTGAATTTCATTGTGTTGTGAATCAGTGATGGGGACAGTTATTTGGTTTCTCTTGCTGTCCCCCAGTGTCATAGCAATACAGACAAGAAAGTTACAAACAGATTGTATTTCAAGGAACTTTTGCCAGATGAACAGGAGATGCAATGAAGAATGCAGAACTGGACGTAGGCTGAGCAGACTCTCTTTTTCATTCTCTCAAGGAGAAAACTGCCCTGCTTGACCGTGGCAGATGGAGTTTAATTTACATAAACGTGAGGTGCTGCATTTTGGAAAGACAAATCATGGCAGGACTTATACACTTAATGGTAAGGTCCTGGGGATTATTGCTGAGCAAAAGGACCTTGGAGTGCATGTTCATATTTCCTTGAAGGTGGAGACACAGATAGATAGGATAGTGAAGAAGGCGTTTGGTATGCTTGCCTTTATTTGTCAATGTATTGAGTATAGGAGTTGGGAGGTCATGTTGTGGCTGTGCAAGACATTGGTTACTATATACAATTCTGATATCCTGCTTTAGGAAGGAAGTAAAACATGAAATAGTTCAGAAAAGCTTTACGAGGATGTTGTCAGGGTTGGAGGGTTTGAGCTATAGGGAGAGGCTGAATAGGCTGGGGCTATTTTCCATAGAGCATCAGAGGCTGAAGGGTAACCTTATAGAGGTTTATAAAATCATGAGGGTCATGGATAGGGTAAATAGACCTGAGTTGAAACTTTATTGCTGGAACAGCACAGCAGGTCAGGCAGCATCCAGGGAACAGGAGATTCGACGTTTCGGGCACAGGCCCTTCAAAAGGGCCTGTGCCCGAAACGTCGAATCTCCTGTTCCCTGGATGCTGCCTGACCTGCTGTGCTGTTCCAGCAATAAAGTTTCAACTTTGATCTCCAGCATCTGCAGACCTCACTTTCTCCTAAATAGACCTGAGGTGAGGGATCCCAAAACTAGAGGGCATAGGTTTAAGGTGAAAGGGGAAAGATATAAAAGGGAGTGAAGGACAACTTTTTCTCACAGGGATATGTGTATGGAATGAGCTGCCAGAGGAAGAGGTGGAGTTTGGTACAATGATAACATTTAAAAGGCATCTTGATGGGTCTATGAATAGGAAGGGTTTGGATGGATATGGGCTAAAAGCTAGCAAATTGGAGGTGATTTATTTAGGATAGCTGGTCAGCATGGACGAGTTGGACCGAAGAGTCTGTTTCTGTGCTCTACATCTCTCTGAGTCTATGACTCTACTTACTGGAAGGAAGCAACAGAGAACTGAGATATTAAAGCAGTCTGTGTTTGCCAACAGCTACCATGGATTTCATGACCTCTGCCTGAGTTATTAGACAGCTTCTGCCCGCACTGAGACAGCATCTTTCAGATAAATCAGTCTACAGTGTTGTCATCAGGCTGGCTATCCCTGCCATGGAGGAAACAATAGGCTCTAAGCGCTGTGTAATACTCGATTCCATGCTGGATTGGAACTCCTTCATGTTAATTGTCAGTAAAAAAAGGTTTCTGCTAGGCTTCCCGATGCACTGAGCAAGGATCTGTGCTGTGTCCACTGTTTGTCATTTTTGAAATGATCTAATTGAGAATAAAGGAATCATTCTTAGTCTGTTTGCAGATGACACAGACAGTGAAGATGGTTATATGAGGGTACAATGGGATCTTGATCAACTGGGCCATAAATATCAGATGGTTACAAGATATTGTGCAGATAATTTTGATAAATGTAAGGTTTTTCAATGTGATAAAACAAACCAGGGCAGGACTTATTCAGCCAATGATAGGGCCCTGGGGAGCTTTATCAAACAGAAAGACCTAGGAGTGCAGGTACATCATTGCTTTAAAGTGGCATTGCAGGTAGACAAGTCAATGAAGACAGCATTTAGCACACTTGCCTTCATTGAGAAGAGCACTGAGTACAGGAGTTGGGACATTATGCTACAGGGAAAGCAAATCTTAGCAGGACTTATACACTTAATGGTAAGGTCCTGGGGACTGTTGCTGAACAAAGAGACCTTGGAGTGCAGGTTCATAGCTTCTTGAAAGTAGAGTCACAGGTAGATAGGATAGTGAAGAAGGCATTTGGTATGCCACTTGGATACAGAACTGGCTTGAAGGTAGAAGATTGAGGGTGGTAGTGGAGGGTTGTTTTTCAGACTGGAGGCTTGTGACCAGTGGAGTGCCACAAGGATCGGTGCTGGGTCCATTACTTATCGTCATTTATATATATGATTAGGATATGAACATAGGAGATACAGTTAGTAAGTTTGCAGATGACACCAAAATTGGTGGTGCAATGGACAGCGAAGAAGGTTACCTCAGATTACAACAGGATCTTGATCAGATGGGTTAATGGGCTGAGGAGTGGCAGCTGAAGTTTAATTTAGATAAATGCAATGTGCTGCATTTTGGGAAAACAAATCTTCGCAGGACTTATACAGTTAATTGTAAGGTCCTAGAAAGTGTTGCTGAGCAGAGACTTTACAGTGTAAGTTCATAGCTCCTTGAAAGCAGAGTCGTAAGTAGATAGGGTATGAAGAAGGCATTTGTATTGAGTATCGGAGTTGGGACGTCATGTTGTGGCTGTATAGGACATTGGTTAGATCACTTTTGGAATATTGTATGCAATTCTGGTCTCCTTCCTGTCGGAAAGATGTTGTGAAATCTAAAAGGGTTCCGAAAAGATTAATAAGGATGTTGCCAGGGTTGGAGGATTTGAGTATAGGGAGAGGTTGAATAGGCTGGGGCTGTTTTCCCTGGAGCGTCAGAGGCTGAGGGGTGACCTTAGAGGGGTTTATAAAATCTTGAGGGGCATGGATAGGGTAAATAGAAAAAGTCTTTTCCTTGGAGTGGGAGAGTCCAGAACTAGAGGGCATAGGTTTAGGGTGAGAGGGTAAAGATATAAAAGGGACTTAAGGGGCAACTTTTTCACGCAGAGGGTGGTACGTGTATGGAATGAACTGCCAGAGGATATGGTGGAGGCTGGTACAATTGCAACATTTAAAAGGCATCTGGATGGGTATATGAATAGGAAGGGTTTGGAGGGATATAGGCCAGGTGCTGGCAGGTGGGATTAGGTTGGGTTAGGATATCTGGTCGGCATGGACAAGTTGGACCGAAGGGTCTGCTTCCGTGCTGTACATCTCTATGACTCTATGAGCTGTACAAGACATTGGTGAAGCCACATTTGGAGTATTGCATACAATTCTGGTTACCCTTCCATAGGAAATACGTTATTAAACTGGAAAGGGTACAGAAATGATTTACAATGTTGTTTAAAAGGGTCTTCTTCAGTCATGTTTGACTCTAATACCAGTCCATTGAAGCCCTCATGAAGTCAACAATAACATTATCATTTCATGGTAAATAGAAACATGACAGAAAAGAAATTGAGAAGGGGAATTAGGCAGGAACCATTACATCATTGGATATATCTCACGGTATTTTATACAAGTGGATCTTTCCCCAACCATTTCCAAGATGTAAAGCACCACTTCAAGGCATGTGTGTTCCTGTGAATTCTGCGCTGCTCCCTTTGGTTTCACACAACACCAGGTTATAGTCCAACAGGTTTATTTGGAAGCACTAGCTTTCGGAGTGATGCTCCTTCATCATGTAGCTTTGGAGCAGGATCATAAGACACAGAATTTATAGCAAAAGATTTCAGTGTCATGCAACTGAAACAATAAACTGAACAAACCTAGATTACTGTTAATGAATGGAAACCCATTCATCTTTTCGAATAGGTTGCAGGCTTCAGTTCATGAATATGTAAATCCCAGAACTTGTTTCAAGTCACAATCTTGAGATAACTTAAAGTTTTATAAATAACGGTGACATCTCAGCTCAGGCAATGCAATAAAGGTGTGAGGTCAGAGTCTGTCTATATCCTAATCTTGAGTCAGGCTGGTTCTATTTCCAAAGTGGAATTTATATAATATTACATGGATTGACTGCCTACATTGACTGTCTGCAAATTGTGTGCTTTTTGAGCAAAATAGAATGTATCTGCAAATGTAATTCTTCAAATACAAATTCAACCCATAGACATATATGTGTGTGTGTGTGCATGAGAGAGAGAGTGTGACTGGTTTCATGTGAGTGTGTGTGTACGTGAGCGTAAGTGCAAATGAGAGAGTCCGTGTTTGCATGTGCACATACTTGGTAGAGTGTGTGTGTGAGAGTAATTGAGTAGAAGCCTGTGAGAGCGTGCATGCGTGGGTGTGAGTGTGAGTGTGAAAATGTGTGTATGTATGAGAGAGGGCATGTATATGAGAGAGGGTCTGCGAATGTGAGTATGTAAGAGCGTGTGCGCATGTGTGCTTGTGTGTCCGTGTGTGTGAGAGAGTGTATAGTGTAGTGGGGTCACCTGTAGTATGACATGAATCCAAGCTCCCAGTTGAGGCCATCCTCATGGGTACGGAACTTGGCTATCAGCCTCTGTTCAGCCACTCTGCATTGCTGTTTATTCTGAAGTCCGTCTTGGAGGATGGTCACCCAAAGATCCAAGGCCGAATGTCCCTGACCGCTGAAATGTTCCCCGACTGGGAGGGAAAACCCTTGTCTAGCGATTGTTGTGTGTTGTCCATTCGTCCATTGTCGTAGCATCTGCTTGTCTTTCCAATGTACCATGCTTCAGGGCATCCTTGCCTGCAGTGTATCAGATAAATAACGTTGGCCAAGTCACATGAGTGTCTGCTGCATACATGATGGTGGTGTCCCCACGTGTAATGGTGGTATCCATGTTAACACTCTGACACTCTTGCAATGATGCCATGATAGAATTATACTGTGTTGTGTTTGATGTTGCCCTGAAGGCTGGGCAGTTTGCTGCAAACAATGGTATGTTTAAGGTTTTGCAGTTGTTTAAAGGTGAGAAGTGGAGGCAAAGGGAAGTTCTTTGCGAGGTGCTCATCCTCATTGATAACATGTTGCAGGCTGCAAAGAACATAGTGTAGTTTCTCAGCTCCCAGGAAGTACTGGACAATGAAGGGTAGCCTATTGGTTGCATCCCATGTCTGTCTCCTGAGGAGATCATTACAGCTTCTTGCTGTGGCACATCGGAACTGGTGATCGATGTGTTGAGCATCGCACCATGTTCTTATGAGGGCATCCTTGAGCACCTTCAGATGTCCACCACGTTCCTCCTCAGCTGAACAGATCCTGTGTATGCATAGGGCTTGTCCGTAGGGGATGGCTATTTTAGTATGTTTAGGTGGAAGCTAGAGAAGTGCAGCATCGTGAGGTTAGCTGTGGGTTTGCAATAGAGTGAGATACTAAGGTGCCCGCCCTTGATGGAGATGTGTGTGTCCAAGAATGAGACAGATACTAAAGAGTAGTCCATGGTAAGCCTGATGGTGGGATGAAACTTGTTGATATCACTGTGCAGTTGTTTCACTGACCCCTCGCCATCGGTCCAGGGGAAGAAAATGTCAGAATATATCTGGTGTATAGTGTTGGTTGGAGGTCCTGTGCAGCAAAGATGTTTTGTTCGAACTTGTGCATGAAAATGTTGGCATATTGGGGTGCAAATTTGGTCCCCATGGCTGTTCTGTGCATCTGGATGAAGAACTGGTTGCCAAAGGCAAGGATGTTGTGGTTGAGGAGAAAGTGGATGAGTTGTAAGATGGTGCTTGGAGATTGGCATTTGTTGGTATTGAGTATTGAGGCTGTTGCAGCGATATCATCATCATGGGTATGCTGGTGTAGAGTGCTGACACGTCCATTGTGATGAGGAACATTCCCAGTTTGACTGGTCCATGGATCCTGAGTTTCTGGATGAAACCTGTAGTGTTGTGACAGAAGCTGGGTTTCCACTGTACAATGGGTTTCAAGATGCCCTCGACATAACCAGAGAGGTTCTCACAGAGGGTCCCATTGCCTGATACAAAGGGATGACCTGGTGTGTTGGCTTTGTGTATCTTCAGAAGGCAGTAGAAATCACTTAAGCAAGAAGTACATGGGATGAGAGTGCATAGGGAACTCTGAAGGACTGGATCCAAAGTCCTGATCACGGGGGTGCTTTTAGTTCACGGGGGTGCTCTTTGGTTGGATCGGCTGGTAGTTGCCTGTAGTGTTCCTGGTTGTTCAGTTGTCAGTACACTTCCCTGCAGTAGTCTCTTCTATTCTGAATGACGATGACTCCTCCTTTATCTGCTGGTTTGATGACAATGTTGTGATTGGTTTTGACAGCATGAATGGTGTTGCATTATGATTGGGTAATTTTTGCTCTGCCTTGTGGGTGCGGCTGAGGAATCTGGTATTTACACATTTCCTGACATTTTGAGCATTCATGTCAAGCTCAGGGCAGGGGGCCTCTAGTGGGGTCCAAATTAACTCCTTCTTTGGTCGCTCCACTACAGATCTCTCTGATGACTGTTCCAGTTTGTCGGTTGGGTCATTGGGATCACTGCTGACATCTTGGAAGAATTCTCGGAGTCTCTTTCATCTGACGAATTCCTCCATGTCTGCTGAAAGATCCATGAGGTCTGTTTTGGTAGTGGGGCAGAAATTGAGCCTTCGGTTGAGAACCTCAATTTCTTCCGGTTGACGGGTATGGTCTGATAAGTTGACGATCGATTTCCCCGTGGAGCTAATGTTTTCAACTGTGGTACCAGGGGAAGCTTGGCTACTGCTGGTGGTGATGCCAAGTTTCTCCAGTTTCTTGTTCTTGGTGTGCATCTACATTGTGCAGTTCTGTCGCCTTGTCTGCTTGGCAGTGTCACGTAACTGGACTGCTGTGTCTTGAGTGCAGACTAAGAGCATTCATTCCATCTTGATTTCAAGGTTATGGCACCTGCTGTAGAGTTGGTGCATGAGATGATTGAGGGGTTTGCGAGAGGTGTGGTGGCAAAGTCTCTCAGTGTAGTCTATGTTGTAGATTGACTAGAGTGGGTTCGTGATCCATAATCCTTTGAGATTTTTTATAAAACCTTAAATTATCTTGAGAATGTGACTTAAATAAAGTTCTGGGATTTACATATTAATGAACTGAAACCAGAAATCCATTCTAAAAGATAAAAGACTTGACAGCAATATGGGTTTGTTCAGTTTATCACTTCAGTTGCACGACACTGCAATCTTTTGCTATTATTTCTGTGTCTTATGGTCCTGCTCCATAGCCAACTAATGAAGAAGCAGTGCTCTAAAAGCTAGTGCTTCCAAATAAACCTATTGGACTATATTGCTGTTATGTGACTTTTAACTTTGTCCAACCCAGTCCAACACCGGCTCCTCCACATCTTGGTTACCATTTGGTTTCATTCAGCCTTGTTCTGCAGGACAACGTGAACACATCAGTAATTGCATTGCACTGTATTTGTGTAATGTGACTATTTTAATGAGAGGCTGAAGATATATGGAGGCTTCAAGAGGTGGGGATTAGGCTTGCATTATTAGAAGGCATGTGATGGTGTAGCGGAATATCCAAATTTGAGGATTGAGTCTGATGGCTGTGTTGTTGATGGCTGAGTAATGGTGGTTTGATTCATTTAACAGAATGAGAAAAAGTTGGTGGCATAGTGAATATAAGCTGTCCTTTGAAGGTGCATTCTCCAATCCTGACCACCCATGTAAGGTCATTATACTCCTGATACTGCAGGTACATATGAGGAGATGATGGCCTCATGGTATTATTGCTAGACTGTTAATCCATAAACTCAGACAATGTTTTTGGGAACTGGGTTTGAATCCCACCGTGGCAGATGGTGGAATTTGAATTAAATAAGAGTCAATAGTCAGAAAAAAAACATCTGGTTTACTAATGTCTCAGAGGGATGGAAATCTGTCATCCTTACCAGGTCTGGCCTACATGACTCCAGACCCACAGCAATGTGGTTGACTCTGAGCAAATAGGAAAGGACAATGAGTACTGGCCCAGCCAGTGACATCCACATTCCACAGATGAATAAAAACAAACTTCCCAGTTTAAGTCTCTCAGGATTTGACCTCCTTGCCATACACACCCATTCCTTTTGAAGGATGTTCTTTATGGGTTCCAGGTAACTCCATTCAGCCATGGCATCATGACCACTTTTTAAAAAAAACACTTGCAGTAGTACATTCACAAACTTGGGATCCAAGTTGATTCCAATATTGACAGTTAGCAACAGCTTTCCTCTATTTAGTGTAGCTTCTCATTTAAAAGAGCCAGGCTGCTTTTATGAGATGCAGGCGAGCTGAAACACCTAAAGCCAAGCATACTGTTAGATTTCCCCCATTAGGTTCACACTGCCACACTCCCTCCCAACCCCCGCACCAACCCACCTCCACACCCGACACCTTCCCCTGTCACCACACAAAGTATAAAACCTGCACCCACACCTCCCCTCTCCAAGGCCTAAAGGATCATTTCAAATCCAGCGGAGATTTTCCTACTCTTCCATCCACCTCATCTACTGCACCATTGCTCTCGATGTGGTCTCCTCTACATCGGGGAGACAAAATGCCAACTTGCAAAATGGTTCAGGGAACATCTCTGATCTGTACACACCAAACTACCTCACTGCCTCTGGTCAACCACTTCAACTCCCCCTCACACTCCCCCATTACATGCAAAACAAAGCCACTTGCCAATTGGAGGAGGAATGCCTCATCATCTGCCTTGGGATCCTACAACCACATGGCATCAACGTTGACTTCACCAGTTTCCACTCTCCCCACTCCCAACTTCACCCCAGATCCAACCCTCCAACTCAGCATCACCCTCCTGACCTGTCCTACCTGTCTATCTTCCTTCCCACCTATCCATTCCACCAATCTATCACAATTACTCCACACCTGCCTCCACCTATCGTCTTCCTAGCTACCTTCCCCCCAACCCCTCCCCCCCATTTATCTTTCAGCCGACTTTCCTCCCATCCCCACCCCGCCCCACATTCCTGATGAAGGGCTTTTGTTGAAAACATCGATTCTCCTGCTCTTTGGATGCTGCCTGATTGGCTGTGCTTTTCCAGCATCATATTCTTTGACTCTGATCTCCGGCATCTGCAGTGCTCACTTTCTCCTAATGCCTGAAACGTTGACCCTCCTGCTTCTCCGATGCTGTCAGACCAATTGTGCTTTTTCAGCACTTCATTTTTTGACTCTATTCAGCCAGGCAACAGTACATTTAGCCATGGGTAGAATGTTACAATCAGTCATATGCAGAGGCAAATAAGAAGTGAATTTGCCATTTGCCTCCAAAGAAGTGATTGTGGGCAGGTCATGAATCATGAATCCCAAGCCTGAAATTGGGTACAAAGGAATCTTCAGCATGACTGGAATCTCATTAACAAGTTTTGCTGAACCATTTGTGTTTTTATCGCATTATTAGTATGCCTGCAATTAATAAGAATGTAATTTTTTCTGGTGATTTTTAGTCTTAACTTGAATAGTTATAGATCAATTGCTAAATAGTAAACTACCAGTTTAATCATTTAAGTGAGAATGACTGTTTGTTTTACATTTTTCAAGTTACTAGTGAGTTAGAAAATTTTTTCATGAATCGCATACAACGTTCTTGACTGTGAGACGGAAAGTTTATAATGAAAGGTTGGTGGATCCCATAACAGCCTTTTAGTGAACGGATTGATGTGATACTTTTTCCATGGTCTGAGACCCCTGGCCATAATCACACTTTGGATTATCCCTCATCTTTCACTGGAGGAGTGGATCTCTGCACTGTCCATACCTACTGCAGATTCATTTGTGTGCTACTCACTGCCTTTGAGAGAGTTCCAGGCCACCTTCAGGTCATTGACCACTGCTGTCAGATCACTGACACACCTCATGATTCCAACCACCCAGATACCAGTTGAATGAATTTTATTTGCTTGACCCAGAATGGCTAGTCTGATTTTGAAAAGCCTCCAAAGAGCAATCAAGTCTTTGGATGAGAGAATTAGTTTTGCTCTCAAATTTTTCCATGTCATGGAGCACAATGGAATTGGTACAGTGGCAAGTAAGGCAAAGTAGACCAGTACCAAGTGTGACTCAGTTGTAGCAGATTTAACAGGCTTTGACACTGTCCTCATAGTAGTGTTTAGCTGCATGTTCATGATCTATCTGAGGCAGCTGGACAACCATGAGGCAGAGCAATATTCTGCAGCAGTGCTGGCTCAGTCTCTGTTCAGAGTGAAATGCTGTGGCTATACATATCCATCTCTCTCTGTCAGCTTCCAGATTAGCCTCACTCTGATTTTTACATTTTGGTTGAATTGATCATTTAAGTTGAGGCCAATAGATGACAGCCATGTCTAGAGTGATGTCAAGCAGTTGGGGCTTTGGTTCCATAGCCTTCTGCAGAGGGAAACATTGTGTACTTTCCCAGTGATGTTACCCAGGTGGAACACAACACAATATTCTCCTCTGGATTGGGGTGGAGGGGACAGGTTGTGGTGCCAGGGGAATTGATTGCAATTTACAAGTCTCCTTTCTCTGCACACTAGTTCACAAGAACATGACACTTACTCTTATTAAGAAGATGCCAAAATGACCAAAAGTGAACCCCTATTGTGAAAAACCTGAAAACGTGGATGTATTAGTAAACACGGTGTTCAAAACAACTAGCTATCTGACGAAGGAGCGGCGCTTTGAAAGCTTGTACTTACAAATTAACCAGTTGGACTATAACCTGGTGTTGTGTGATTTTTAACTTTGACCACCCCAGTCCAACACCAGCACATCCACATCAACTTACGCAGAATGATCAACTGGAGCATTGCTCAGTGGTCAGACTCAGCGTCCATGCATTCTAACTCTGATGCATTGTAGAATGATGCATTATATACAGCATGCATTGTAGCAATTCACCAAGATTACTTAAAATCGTGAGTGGTGTGAATAGGGTAAATAGACAAGGTCATTTCCCTGGGGTGGGGGAGTCCAGAACTAGAGGGCATAGGTTTAGTGTGAGAGGCAAAGATTTAAAAGGGGCCTTAGGGGCAACATTTTCACACTGAGGGTGGTGTGTATATGGAATGAGCCGCCAGAGGAAGTGGTAGAGGCTGGTACAAATACAGCATTTAACAGGCATGTGGATGGTTATACGAATAGAAAGGGTTTAGAGGGATATGGGGCAAGTGCTGGCAAATGGGATTAGATTAATTTAGGATATCTGGTCAGCATGGACGAGATGGACCAAAGGGTCTGCTTCCGTGCTGTACATCTGTATGACTCTATAACAGGACCTTGCAGCCTCTGAATGACAATAGCATCAAAGTTATGGGAATATTGCAGTCTCGCAAGTTCTCCAAGCCACAAACTGCCTTTACTTGGATACACATTATCACTCTTTCATTATTGCCAGGTTATAATCCTTGAAGTTTGAACTCCCCAATGTCAAATGCAATCACCACAAAAGCTGCAGTAGTTCAAGAAGGCTTGCCACTAACTCTTCAGAACACTGGAGATGTGCAATAAATATGCTTACACCCATTGCAAAAAACTAAATCTACTGAAGTCTGAGTTTATAATAAAATTGACAGTATTACATCATATTTTACCACCTTGCTATAGTTTAGAATGATCAGGGAGTTTCTTATCTCAGTTTTGTAGACAGTGAACTCTCAGATAAATCATAAGAGGTGTGAAGTAAAAGCTAAATGTTCCCCTTAAGCAATTTAGCAGTAGTCATTGAAAAGAATCACTAAAGTGGGATTAAGGAAGTAGAACAAAATGTCATTACAGTTCCAGAGATAAAGTTGTTTTATTATTTAAACTTGATAGCAGAACGGCAATTTTCCAACGATTTTTTCATTATATTGCTTGCAGCTCATCCATGAATGTGTTCGCTGTGAATTACAAGTTACTGGCTTACAAGAAAAAGAGCTGTTGGCACTAATATTTTTAAGACATTGTCCTGAGACTCTGAAGTGTTAACTTAGACAAGTAAGCCAGTGTTCCTTCAAACCCCCCCCCCCAAAAAAAACTGCAGATGCTGTAAATCAGAAACAAAAACTGAAATTGCTGGAAAAGCTCAGAAGGTCTGGCAGCATCTGTGGGGAGAAATCAGAGTTAACATTTTGTGTCCAGTGAGTTTTGAGGAAGGGTCACTCAACCCAAAATGTTAATGGATTTCCCTCCACAGATGCTGCTAGCCCTGCTGAGCTTTTCCAGCAAATCTTTGTTTTTGTTCATAGTTCCTTCAGTCTTGTTGGCTGCTAACTGCAAAATTTTCTCTTTCGCACACACCGATTTTACAAAAATAAAGGAATACATATCATTAATGTAGGGAAGCAGGTATTTATCATTATTTGAAACATAACAAAATAAATACATCTGGTCGATATATTCAGTAGCATATCAGAGTATGAAATTATGTTCTGAGGCATTCATCTTGTTCCTTGCACTCTGGTCTCCATAGTTACACATTTGTTTAAATCTCTTACTGGTTTTGTTGTTAACTGTGGTTGCAGAATGCTAGACAGTTATTTGACCCTCAACTTTACTTCTAAAAAGGTTGAATTTATGATCTACCTTGCTTCATAAAATTTATGTTTAAATATGTTGTATCTTCGTGTTCCTGAACCTGACTTCTATGAGTATTTCGCTACAGTAAGCTTCCACCAATACATAGCAATGGGGGCTCGAGAGTCACATATAAATGACAGGTTTTGGGACTTGCTGTGCTATTATTATGTTCATTCTTTAAAAGAAATCTTGCTGTTATTGGCGCTAGTACTGACTTCTTTATATCACCAGCTGAGACTGATAGCTCAGGGACCTTCAAAGTACATCATTCTCCAGCTTTTCAAACAGTCACAGGTTTCTAATAGAAACTGTGTTGGAAACAGCAGAGCTGTGTCTGCACTGAGCTGCAGGAATATCTGCTGAGCATTGTGGCAATGTGAACTTACTCAGAGTGGATACTCAATGCAGAGGAGGAGGAGGTGCTCGCTGTGTTAACTCAAGTAAATATAGAAATAATATATCTAAATAACAAATTATTTAAATGCAAATCTAATAATTAGATATATTTTTGATTAGATCTAAAGGGATAAAATTACAGTGAACTAAATGGAAGATTAACATGAAAGAAATTCACATTCAAAGGCAAAATCTGACATCATAAATAAATAATATGTAAGAGTGAATGCGGTAAGGACTAAAACAAATAGATAAAATGAAACAGAAATGGATAAGACTTTTTAAGTCAAATAATGGGAATGCAGAGACCAATTTTTGCAGTTCATGTACCACATGAGAACTGGAGGATGCTTCATACTTTCTGGATTACCATATGGGCATGAAGTACCTTCAGTTGTTTGGACTCCACCCCAGGGTTCTGGAGGTTTTGTTGATTTATTGATAAGATGTGGGCATTGTTGGTTAGACCAGTGTTTTTTGGCCACTCCTTCTCGAACTGCAGCATTCCATGTTGTAGTGTTACCATCTAACTGTTGCCCTTGTCATCACTGAGTTGAGCTTGTAAAGTGATGTGTAAGGAGCCTTTGTGTGGTGTTAGAATACATCTTGTCGGTAGTACACACTGCTGCCACTATGTGATTGTGGTACAGGGTGTGAATGCTGAAGGTGTTAAATGTGGTGAAAACCAAGTGGGTTGCTTTATCTAGGATAGCCTTGAGTTTCCTGAGCATTGTTGGAACTGCAAGCAAGACTATCTGCACCTCAAGCAGTAGCTAGTGCCAGAACATACAGGAGGCTGAGAATTTCCCACATTACAGTCACAAAGATTTTAGGAGAATATATATATAGATGGCTGTTTGGCAAGTTGAAAAGTGGAGGACTGCGCAGAAATCTTCTGGGACTATGCAAACATTTGGAAATGAGTGAATTAGGAAAGACAAATTGGTGTTCTGTGGTCAGGCACAGGAACTCACAAGGAATTTAAAGAGCATGGCATCTATTTAAATGTTGGAACCTCTGGAATATTCCCACTGCTATGTTCTAATAACTATAAAAATCCTAAGATAAGAGAAGATGGGGCTGGAGAAACAATCCTCAGGTGAGTGGATTTTAGCTCTTTGCAACATTGGGACTAGGTTCGCTGCCAACCTATGCAGGTTGGAAAGATACTCAACAAAACTAGGACCAATGCAGTCAGGGAGGCTGAAAATAATTTGGTAACAGGACAGACACCAGGCTGATGCAGTTGACAGGAACAGCCTGGTGTACCTTGCTTTGTAAGCTTTTCTTTGTTCTTTCATTGGAGGTGGATAGTATCACCCACATACGATGGCCCTTAAGAAAGTGGCATTGAGCCAATTTCTTGAAGTGCTGCTGTTGAGCTGGAGTAAATACACCCATAAAGCTGTTCGAAATCCTGGATTTTGATTCAGGAATAGCTAAAAAAAATGACAATGTATTTCTAAGGCAGGATGGAATGTGACTTGGAGGGGAACTTGCAGGTGGTGAGTTTTCCATATGTTGACCACCCTTGTCTTTTCAGGTGTTAGAAGTTGCGGGTTGGAAAAGTGTGACAGATGGAGGATCATTATGTTACTGCAGTACCTCAAGAGAACTCATTTCATGGAGTCTTTGAGGTTACAGCTTTGAATCATTGGGGGTATGCAAACAAAGGCCGGGTTTGTCGTACTGGGTCTAAAGCATATATGACCAAAAAAGAGGGTTTAGCAAATGTGAGTACTATAGAGTGTTGCTCAGAATCAGAGCATTATAGTGTGCACTTGTTGGACCCTTGGACCCCTGGGAAACAGCAATGAAACAGCTGTTGATATTTTGGCCATTAGAGAATCCATTTAAAGAGAAACAGGTTGGCTCCACCCAATGATGCTTCATCGCTTACTTTGTAAACCAATCACAGTTTTTGTTTGCAAATAATGGATTCATTGACTGTAAGGAGTTCCAACTGCCCAGCAAAAAGTCATTCTACCTTTTTGGGGCCAGATGGGACAACTCATTGGATATTATCAAGAACCCAGGAAAGGTGATCCAACAGGCCATGCAGAAGGCTATAGAAATTGCTCAAGAATATGTCAGATGCTCCAGGCAGCTAACTTATAAGGAACAAATGTCAGTAAGTCGAGCCACCAAGGTGCCACTAGCTAAAAAAAATCTGGGACCCATCATTGGTAGGATTTCCTAATACCAGGGACTGCAGGAAATAATGCAACTAATTGTTGGCAGGTATCCAGAATGGGGTATACCATTGAAGTAGGAGTATTTCTCATGTGGGTGATAGCCATGTGGTGTCAACAATGAAGAATGACCAAGATTATGAGCACCTTTCGCTCTATGCCAGTCACACTTTTACAAAGGAAGGGTGTGGAAAAGATAGACTGTGGTATTTACAGCAGGGTAATTGAGGGAATCTACCGAGATCTGGAGTCTTTAGATTAGATTACTTACAGTATGGAAACAGGCCCTTCGGCCCAGCAAGTCCACACTGACCCTCCAAAGAGCAACCCACCCAGACCCATTCCCCTACATTTTACCCCTTTACCTAACACTACAGGCAATTTAGCTTGGCCAATTCACCTAACTTGCACATTTTTGGAAATGTGGGAGCACCCAGAGGAAACTCACACGGACACAGGGAGAATGTGCAAACTCCACACAGACAGTTGCCTGAGGCGGGAATTGAACCCAGGACTCTGGTGCTGTGAGGCAGCAGGGCTAACCACTGAGCCACCGTGCCGCCTAAGTCTTGGCCATTCAAAGGATCACAGAGTTATCCTCAGCATTAAATTAACTGTGTTGGTACACTACCGCTAAACAGTGAGAACTGATAAGAACTGCAAACATCTTGCAACGTGACATTAAATGGAACACAGTTGCGAGCTGCCAACTGTGAATAAATGTACAAGGACGCAAAACTGCAAGTCGCCAGTTCCCAGGAAGGGACACCATGGGCCTCAGAGGCCTCTGTTAAACTTCAGAGACGATAATAGAAATATAATTGATTGTAAAGCTATGGGAAGACCATGTGGGATTGCCTTATCGTTTGTTCTTGTGCTAATTTGTCTCTAAGGAAACAAAGAAGTAATAATTGTCGCAGCTCCACAAAGGATTGTTCATGCTTTAAACAGCGGTACCATGAAAGAAGTCATTATAACATGAGGTGCATATGACTGTTATGCTAAGAACAAACCGTAATGAGCAATAAATTTAGATTGTATTAATCTAGATTAATCTTATTAATAAAGAATCTATCTATCTATTAACAAAAACAGAAATTTCTGGAAAAACTCTGCAGGTCTGGCAGCATTTGCGGCGAGAAAGCAGAGTTAATGTTTTGGGTCCATTGACCCCTCGTCAGGACTGATGTTAACTATTAAAATTTTGTCATTTTTGCAGAAGAAAGAATAAGTGGAGAGGGGAGGGTAGGTTATAAGTGGAGGTAGAGCACAAAGAGAGAGAAAAACAGTTGGACTGACAAAGAAATGGGTAAAGATCAGGCTGTGAGAATGATTAGCTGCTAATGGGACAATTAGTGGCTAATAATGAGTTTTGTGGGATAGCAGCCAATGTGGTGTCAAGCCTAGTGTGTGCGGGTTGAAGTAAGGACATGGGAGTAAATACCCAACAAAGAGACAGGCATTGCAGATACCTATGGCCACATCTTTGAGCTGAAGAAAGTTGTGATTTGGAGCTGCTGGTTTTGTTTAGAGTGAGGACGAGCTCAGCCAGGTGGAGGAGGATGGTGATTGTTCAGAGCTTAAAAATGTGTTGCTGGAAAAGCGCAGCAGGTCAGGCAGCATCAAAGGAACAGGAGAATCGACGTTTCGGGCATAAGCCCTTCCTCTGTCTTAAAGGCAATCAATGATTTGGCTTCTGTGGCCTTTAGCAATGAGTTCCAGAGATTCACTAGTCCCAGCTGAAGAAATTCTTCCTTAACTCAGTTCTAAGGTGTTATCCTTTCACTCTGTGGGTATGCCCTTTGATCCCAGTCTCTCCTACTAATGAAAACATCTTCTCTACTTCCGCTTTATTCAAGAGTGAATCCAAGAATCCACTCTCTCAGTATTCTGCAAGTTTCAATGAGGTTCCCCTTATCTTTCTAAACACCATCAAGTACAGAATTCTCAACCGCTCTCAAATGACAAGCCCTTAATTTTCAGAATCATTGTTGTGAACCTCCACTGGATCCCCTCCAAAGCTAGCTCTTTCTTCGATACAGTACCTAAAACTGCTCACAATATTACAATGTTAAAAATCACACAACACCAGGTTATAGTCCAACAGGTTTAATTGGAAGCACTCGCTTTTGGAGCGTTGCTCCTTCATCAGGTGGTTGTCTACTCCGAAAGCTAGTGCTTCCAATTAAACTTGTTGGACTATAACCTGATGTTGTGTGATTTTTAACTTTATACACCCCAGTCCAACACCAGCAGCTCCAAATCACAATATTACAGTTACGGTCTGACCAGAGTCTTATACAGCCTCAGCAGTATACCCCTCTTTTGTATTCTAACCATCTCGAAATGAATGTTAATATTACATTTGCCTTTCTAACTGCCAAACCTGCACGTCTAAATCCTGAGTCGGGCTCTTAAGCTCCATTGTGCTTAGATTTTCAAAGCCTTTCCCCATTCAGAAAATAGTCTACACTTCTATTCATCCTACCAAAGTGCAAAGCCTCACACTTTTCCACATTGTACTCCATCTGCCACTTCTTTCCCCACTCTCCTAGTCTGTCCAAGTCCTTCTGTAACTAGAAGAAGGTGAGGAATGCAGATGCTGGATAAGTCAAAGTCGAAAAGTGTGGTGCTGGAAAAGCACAGCTAGTCAGGCAGCATCTGAGGAGTAGGAGAGTCGATATTTCAAGCATAAGCTCTTCATCAGGAATTATACTTTTCCAGCGCCACACTTTTTGACTTGAGGTCCTTCTGCAACCTCTCCACTTGCAGACCTGTCTCTCCATCTATCTTTGTGTCATCTGCCAGAAAGCTTTCCTCAGGTCAGGAGACCAAAAGTGTACACAAAACTCCAGATGTGGTGTCACCGAGACCCTGTTGGATGGCAGCTCCTGTGCATGAATCTCCTCACTATGAAGGCCAACACATGTGCCTTCATTACTGCCTGCTTTTCATCAGGAATTATGCTTGAGATGTCAACTCTCCTGCTCCTTGGATACTGCCTGGCCAGCAGTGCTGTTCCAGCACCAAACAGTTTGATTCTGATTCCTGAGATATCCCAACAGTCAGTACCTGCCATTTGGAAAACAATCCTTTTAATCTGATTCTGTTTCCTGTCTGCCAGCCATTCTCTATCCATATTTGTACCCAATCCCATGCACTTTAATTTTACATGCTAATCTCTAATGTGGAATCTTATTGAAAGGCTTCTGAAAGTTCAAGTAAACCACATCCACTTGCTCCTTCTTATCAAAACCACTAGCTGCATCTCTGAAAGATTCCACTAGATTTGTCAAACATGATTTGCCTTTTGCAAATCCTACTGACCCTGAAAATAGTGAGAGGATTGGAGAGAGTGCTGTGCTATTAAATCTTTTAGAATGGTCTCTAACTTTTGCCTCAAGGATAGATGCCAGGCTAACCAAATTATAATTCCCTATTTTCTCTCAGTCTCCTTTTTCATGTAACGGATTTATATTAGCTACCCTCCAATGAGGAGGAGTTGTCCCAGAGTGTATAGAATCTTAAAAATGACCACAAATGTGTTCACTATTTCTCGGGTCATTTCCTCAACTACAGTGGGACATAAAATATTGGACCCTAGAGATTTATTGGCCTTTAATTCATCAATTTCCCCAGCACCATTTCCCTAGTACTGATCTCCTTCAATTCCCCTTTCCCACTAGGCCCTTTATTCTCCAACATTTTTGAGGCATTATTTTGTCTTCCTTTGTGAATACAGAACCAATTAATGTTTATAATTGGGGGAAAGTGAGGTACAAGGCCACAAAGAACCCTTCCACATCCGACAGACATTTACGTGTACTTCCACACATGTCATCTACTGTGTCCGTCGCTCTTGATATAGTCTCCTCTTCACTGGGGCGACAAGATGCCAACTTGCAGAACGTTCCAGAGAACATCTCTGGGGCACAAGCATCAATAAATCTCACCATCCTGTGGCCGAACACTTCAACTCCCCTTCCACTCCGCCAAGGACATGCAAGTCCTGGGCCTCCTCCACCACCAAACTCTAGCCACCCGAAGCTTGCAGGAAGGATGTTTCATCTTCTGCCATGAGACCGTCCAACCACAGGGGATCAATGTTGATTTCACCAGTTTCCTCATTTCCCCTCCCCCCACCTTATTCCAGATCCAACCCTTTAACTCAGCACTGCCCTCTTGAACTGTCCTACCTGTCCATCGTCCTTCCCACCTATCTGCTCCACCCTCCTCTCCCATCATTACCCCCCACCTTCCTCTATCTACCGCATTCCCAGATACCTTCCCCCAGCCCCACCTCCCCTCCCATTTATCTCTCAGCCCCCTTGGGCCTCCCCTCATTCCTGATGCAGAGCTTATGCTCGAAATGTCTCCTCGGATGCTCCCTGACTGACTGTGCTTTTCAGCAGCACACTTTTCGACAATATTTATAATTGCTCTGCTATCTCCTTGTTCCCCATTTAAACCTCCTCTGTTTCTGACTTTAAGGGCCCTAACTGTTTGTCTCCCCCATTTAGTTCTCTTAACAACCATATAGAAGCTTTTACAATCAGTTAGTATATTTACTGCAAGTTTACTCTCTCATTGTATTCCCCACCTCACCCACATTAATCAATCTCTTTGTCTTCCTCTGCTGAATTCCACGCTATTCCCAATCCTCAGTTCTGCTGCTTCTTTTGGCCAATTTCTACGTCACTTCTTTGGATCTAATGCTATCCTTAATTTCCTTTGTCAGCCATGATTAGGTCACTCTCTTGTTTTCCTTTTATGCTGAATGGAATGAACTCCTCCAATCTTATGTATTGTATTTGCTGCACCCAATGTGGCCAACTGTACATTGGAGAAATCAAACACAGATTGGGTGATGACTTTGCATATCACCTCCGGTCTGTGCGTAAGCGTGGCCCCGAATGTCCCATAGCTGGTCATTTTAACACAGTATCCTGCTCACTTACCCACATGTCTGTCCTTAGCATGCTGCAGTGTTCCAGTGAATCACAGGAAAAACTACAGGAACAACATCTCATCTACAGACTAGGCACTTTACAGTATTCTGGACTTAACATTGAGTTCAATACCTTCAGATTGTGAACCGTTTCTTCCCTTAGGGTGCAGGTTTAGGGTGAAAATAGAGGAAGACGAAGCAATAATCTCATTCGATGTAACAGCACTGTTCACCTCCATCAACATCGACCTGGCAAACAGCCCTACCAACCACAGCTCAGCGAGCAAACCTACACCCTAAACCTCAACCTGAGATACAAACCTTCACAAAACTTGCATTTCTTCCCTTTCTTTTAGCTTGTTACCATGTCCTCCCCTGCCCTCATCCCAGTTACTGTCTTTTCAAGTCTGGCAGGAGACAGACGATTGTTCAGCCATTCTCACATTCCGATCACTTCATTTGAGATATCAACATCTTTTCTCCACCAGCACCTTACACCCAGCACCCCCACACCACTATTGCATAAATGCGGTCCCCTCTACACTTCACTTCAGCTCTGATGAAGAGTTATCTAGACTCAAAATGTTAGCTTGCTCTCTGTCCAGCTACTGTGATCTCCAGCATTTCCTGTTTCCAGTGCAGATTCCAGCATCTATAGTAATTTGTTCTGAATTATTGCAGTTCACCCATTTGCTCTTTAAATCTATGAGACTGCCTACCAAACCATCATCCCCTTTAACTAATGTTTTTCAATTTATTATAACGACTTTGCCCTTCATCCCATTGTGGTTTCCTTTACTTAGATTCAACATGTTAGTCCCAGAATCAACTGCGCCATTTAAAACATCACATGCTACTTCTATGAGTTTGGCTGTGTAAGCAATCCTTTATTGTAGCTTCACCAGGTGAAATCTCATTTTTAGGTATGTCTGATCCTAGCATAGTCTCCTACACCTTTCACTGAACCAGTTTTGATCCCTTGGTAGAGTGGGAATATACAGATCCAGGAGGTTACAGCTTGAGTTTGAATAGAATTCCTCTACTCTGATGACCCACAGCACCTCATTTGTGCCCAAATTCTGAGATGCTCGATTTGTTTTGAATTGAACCAGTTAGCACAATGGTAGTGTCATGCAATCTAATGTAACATCACCTCAGTATGCTGGGACTTTGTCAAGACTCAGACTGTGCAGTGATCATTCTCCATACACAATTATAGACAGATGAATCTGTTACAGGTGAATACAAGATCCAGGAAGGCTTTTACTCTTATTGGTGCTGCTACAGTTCCATTGTGGCAAATATGTCTTTTTAGGACTTGGTCAATATTGATACCACTGAGCCAACTCTTGATGTTGTCAAATGAAATCACACACTCACATTATATTCTGTACCTTGCCAGCCACAGTGATTCATCATGTGGTGTACAACATTAAGGCAAATGATTCATCACTTGAAGGAGGACAGTAGGTGGTAATCAGCACACAGGTTCCTTGCCTATCTTTGACTTGATAATGTGAGAGCTCATTGGCTCAAGAGTCAAATTTGAGGATTCACGGAGCAATTTATTTTTTACTGTGTACTCTGTGCTGTCAACTCAAGGGATCTTTCCTGCTGCTAGGATGGGGCATACCAAGGTGGTGGTGATCTTTGGGATATTAGCTGTAAGCTATGATTAGGTGAGAATGAATATATTGCTTGTCTAGTCGGTGAGTCAGCTCTCCCAATATTGGCTGAAGCTTCAAGATGTTAACAAGTAGGACGTGGCAGGGCTGGTAGGGGTGTATGTGCTATTGTCTTTTTTTGTCAATATAAGTTTATCCATGCAGTTGTATTCAATAGACAATAGATAATAGACAATAGGTGCAGGAGTAAGCCATTCAGCCCTTCGAGCCTGCACCACCATTCAATATGATCATGGCTGATCATCCTTAATCAGTATCCTGTTCCTGCCTTATCTCCATAACCCTTGATTCCACTATCTTTGAGAGCTCTATCCAACTCTTTCTTAAATGAATCCAGAGACTGGGCCTCCACTGCCCTCTGGGGCAGAGCATTCCACACAGCCACCACTCTCTGGGTGAAGAAGTTTCTCCTCATCTCTGTCCTAAATGGTCTACCCCTAAATGGTGTCCTCTGGTTCGGCACTCACCCATCAGCGGAAACATGTTTCCTGCTGCCAGAGTGTCCAATCCTTTCATAATCTTATATGTCTCAATCAGATCCCTCTCAGTCTTCTAAACTCAAGGGTATACGAACACAGTCGCTTCAGTCTTTCAGTGTAAGGTAATCCCGCCATTCCAGGAATTGACCTCGTGAACCTACGCTGCACTCCCCCAATAGCCAGAATGTCTTTCCTCAAATTTGGAGACCAGAACTGCACACAGTACTCCAGGTGTGGTCTCACCAGGGCCCTGTACAACTGCAGAAGCACCTCTTTGCTTCTATACTCAATTCCTCTTGTTGTGAAGGCCAGCATGCTATTAGCCTTCTTCACTACCTGCTGTACCTGCATGCTTACCTTCATTGACTGGTGTACAAGAACACACAGATCTCTCTGTACTGCCCCTTTACCTAAATTCATTCCATTTAGGTAGTAATCTGCCTTCCTGTTCTTGCCACCAAAGTGAATAACCATACATTTATCCACATTAAACTGCATCTGCCACGCATCTGCCCACTCACCTAACTTGTCCAGGTCACTCTGTAATCTCCTAACATCCTCATCACATTTCACCCTGCCACCCAGCTTTGTATCATCAGCAAATTTGCTAATGTTATTGCTGATACCATCTTCTCTATCATTAACATATATTGTAAAAAGCTGCGGTCCCAGCACGGATCCCTGCGGGACCTCACTGGTCACTGCCTGCCATTCTGAAATGGAGCCATTTATCACTACCCTTTGTTTCCTATCAGCCAACCTATTTTCAATCCAATCTATTACTTTGCCCCCAATACCATGCACCCTAATTTTACTCACTAACCTCCTGTGTGGGACTTTATCAAAAGTTTTCTGAAAGTTCAGGTACACTCTTTTTAGGGTTTTGTTTGATGTTTCATACAATTGAACAGCTGGCTAGCTACAGCAGAGAGCAGTTAAGAGTTAATCACATGGCTGTGTTTCTGAAATCACATTAGGCCAGACCATGTAAGCACAGCAGATTTCCTTCACTGAAAAGCATGAGTGAGCCAGATGGAGCTTCACAGCAATGTATCTTAGTTTCATGGTCACCGAAAATGAGACTAACATGGAATTTCTGATTTAAAAGTTCAATTGTTAATTGAATTTTAAATTTCACCAATAGCTGAGGTAAGAGTAAAACTCATGCCCGTTCAGCATTAGTTTGGCTCCCTGTATGATTAGAGTCGAGAGTGTGGTGCTGGAAAATCAAGAGTGTGGTGCAGGAGTAGGAGAATCAACATTTCGGGCAAAAGCCTTTTATCAGGAATGAGGACGATTCCTCTAGATTCTTCATTCCTGATGAAAGGCTTTTGTCCAAAACGTCGATTTTCCTGCACCTCGGATGCTGCCTGACATTCTGTACTTTTCCAGCACCACACTCTCGTCTCTGGTCCCCAGCATCTGCAGTCCCCACTTTTTCCTCACAGCTGATTAGTCATTGACATGACTAAAACATCATTGCTTCACCATTCTAGATTGAAATATAAAACAAGATGGCTTTGAAAACTGAATTGGATAATTATCTGAAGAAATGCAGGAGAATGGAAATCATTGACAATCTCTCAGAGATTCTGTAAGGGTACAACAGGCCAATAGACCTTCTCTGTAGCATTCTATTATTGTATGATATTGGAGGTTAATGACTTGTTAGGTAGCTCTGACAGGGAGGTGATGCAACGGGGAAGAGTTGCACAGATGATATTAGCAAAGTTAGCCTTTATACATGATTAGGGTTATCAGTCTTCAGGAATTATCCTGTACAAGCCAGTATGAAGATTCCATGACCTGAATAAAGAGATTTATCTAAGTTACTGAAGGGAAAGCAAGAATGGGAAATTATCAGAACGAGATGTTGGCTGCAGAATTTGTTTGTGAGTGAGGGAATCAGGAATTATTGTTGCAAATAGAAGTCGTGAGAGCACCAACAGAGGCCCAGTCTGGAATCAAATTTTTTTCTTAATTTAGTCAATTTGCTTTATGATCTATTCACACCCAGCTCTGAATTGGGAAAAAAAAATTGCCACCTGGCAGTTTATTCTCAAATAAGGCAATTCATCCAAATATCTTTCTCCGAATGTTAACTACCTTTGAATATATTAAGAGATATTGAAAAAAAATCTTCGTTTTATTCTGAATGTAAGTATTGAATTTACATGAAGAATAGATTACAGCTGAATTAGTAAAATACTTGAATAAGGTAGATTTTGTATTTGTAACATACCTTCTACAATAAGCAAGACTGTTAAAAGTATTGAATGACTTGCTGTCATAAACTTAAATATCTCAAAAAAGAATGAATATCATTTGAGCTCAAGGTGATGACATAACACTATTATTGATCTTTACAATAGTAAATATTCTTATATGCAAAATTCTTTTATACCAACTTGACCATTATTCTTGATTTAACTAATGTAATGTGATATTTGTAATAATGTATGAATATACCTCAGTTACATTTTCATTTTCTGGTCGTTGTTGCCCAAGTTGCTTATTTATTGTTATAGCTGGAAATGTGTTGCTGGAAAAGCGCAGCAGGTCAGGCAGCATCCAGGGAACAGGAGAATCGACATTTCAGGCATAAGTCCTTCTTCAGGAAGCCCTATTTATTGTTATAGTCTAACATTGGGAAAACTATTTGGAGTGCCCTCTGCTTTCCAGACATTCTCCACGTGGATGATAAAGTCTTAAGAGCATTTTTAAAAATTATTTTGTGCAGTTGGGCAGTGATTATAAACCAAAAGAACTATCATAATGTCTAAAGAAACTGGTAATTCAAGTTAACAAAATAAGTTATGGAGGTCCAAAAGCAAATGTGAACCTTGCCGTGACAGAAATTTTACAAGAACATCAGTAACAAGATTTCTGTTCTAGGCAGTGTCACATTTCCTAAAGTACAAAATACAGGCATACTTGACAGAATTGCACATAAATGTAAACAATAATGAATTGTAAAATGTAATACACATTCAAATCCATATAAATCCAATCTTTATTGAGAGAATTTCCAGTATTTTCCTTGTGCTTGTAAGCTGTTGCCCAGATCAAATTGTTGACCTAATATAACAGCACTTATTTTTTATCTGCCTTGTACTATTAGACACTGCAGAATTCTACACTACATCTTAAGATGTTGAAAAATGTTGCAAGTAAATCTACCTTCCACATTTGCGACCTTACATATTGCACTTACAAAGAATCCATTGCCACTGCCCCTAAACTAGTCATAAAAAAGTATCAGCTATCTCAAGTCAAAAGCACTATCACAGAAGAGATACGCTCACACATATAATTACAGCCCACAAAAGGAACAATTCAAGTTGATACAGAAGACTGCAGCAAGATGGATCAGCACTTTCCAATTGGTGTCAGGATTATTGGAATACGATGAGAGTATTAGTATAGTTTTAATGAGTCAAAAGACAGATATCCCAGAATGGCAACATGGGCAATGGAAATAATTACAAAATAATTCTAGTTCTGAAATTGTTTCAGACAGCCACTAATGAACTGTCGTCAGAATTTTCTGGGTTGGCCTTGAAGATTAGCCCAGGGAGCAGAATGATGTAGTGCACCACTAACAAAAAAACTTTAGACAGGAATCAAACATGATGTGAAGCAACTGGGGAGGTAGTTTCACATCAATCTGCCAAGCACACAAGGGAATGTTGAATCAATCTGAATTTTGAGTTTATATAACCAGCTGAATTGGTAATTTACAACATTTAAAAAGCAGAGCAGTGTATGAGAAGCAATGAAATACCTTACTTTTCAAGTGCACTTTTCTTACTGAAACAAGTGGCGTATAAAAAATTTAAAGTCAGCCTTCAGGCTGTATTAACCAATCATTCATCAAGAAATCTCTGAGCAGTATTTGAAGGACAAAGTGATTGTGCTGCAAAAAGGATATGGCGGAAATGCAATAAAATTGAGACAACAGGCGTGTAAGGAAGTTTAACAGAATAAGCTTGTAGATTTTAAGAAGTACGGCTTCAACAATCCAGTAAATTTCCACAACTAAATATAGTTGTCCCAAATTGTTTGCACATTGCTGCATAATTTGTCATTTCAAAATACATTTCTGAATAATAGGTAAGTAATCAACAAGAAGAAAGAAAAATAACATGCAGTAGAAGCTACACTGTTTCTGTCTTGGACTGCTGATAGTTTAGAAAAGATACCAAGGCTTAAATTATCTGCTTTCACTGTAGTTTTAATAGTGTAACTTTGGCAGTCAGAATTGGGGATAATAAAGGATCTGTTTCCTCAGGTGCCCATCAATTTTTGTAGTGGTCTTATTTTCTTGAAAATTGATGTTGCTTATTGGAAATACTTGACCATTTCTCTTCATTAGAAAAAACATCAAATAAATGGCTTTTGGAGTTATTGTCTATGGGAGGTTTGACCTGAGAATAACTCAAGTTAATTTAGATTCAGATGTTGCCTTGAACTTCACTTCAGTTTTAAAGGATTAAATCTATAAGACGCTGCTTGCAGTAAAGTTGATTATAACTCAGGCAAAGCATAATAAATAATAAAGGACGGAGAAAGATCTTTTTGTCCATGGATCCTTCTTGATCACGGCATGTTCTTGTGTGTATCTTAAACTCTCACGCATCTTGGCAATATGATGTTTGCCTGATTGTTGCCTCATAGATTAGCATTGGGGTCAATCATCCTGAATATGCATCTCTGAGCTTAAAAAATAATTCCTAATCGAGTATCGCGTTAAGCATGCATTTATCATCTGAAAAATGAGGGTGGGAAAATTGAGTTACATGTCAAGTCTAGGGTTAAATATATATTTTGGCATTAGACATATTAAGTTATTTTGTACTCTGTGTCGATTTGTGCATCATGATCTACATTAGGTCAATTTTGGTCAATTTTGTCTGACCATAACTCGCCCAGGAGATCAGCTTGGCCTTGAGTTGTACTTAGCCATATATTGAATAACATATTCTGAAATAATATTAAATGCAATGTATCAGAAATGATCTCACTGAATGGAGGAATAGATATGAAGTGTTGAATGGTTTATACCTGTTCCGAACATCCTATTTTTGTGCAGAAACAGGGCCAGTTCTTAATTGTACACATTCAGAGACATTTTGCTCTGAGGTCATATTGACTATGAACTTGAAGAAGTACCTTGATTTCCTTCTTCCCACTTTCTCGTCAACTTCCAGGTCAGAATCTTGAGAGTTTTCTTCTTGTAGGAGTTGATTATTTTTTTCCTCTGACTGAGCTTACACCAGATATATTTCTTACAAGAAATAAAAGGAACGTATGTTGTAGGTAATCTATGAGAAGATCCTGCCTCCATGAGCTGACACTCATGAAGATGTTTGGCAGCTGAGCGGCCAAGATAAAAAAGCCTCCTTATGTCAATCTGTGAAATGTAGTAAATATAGAATTATTGTGTGTCAGGAACACTAAATTAAGTCAGAGAAGTGTTCTTGTTTTTGTTGCTTGTTATACTTAATGTAACATTGGAGAAGCATTTTGTCATGACACCAATATAGGATGTTCACACTAAATGGCTTTCCATTAGAAAGTGTATTGACAATTTTAGGAGCACTGTCCATTATCCCTCTGCACTTCTGCACCATATATTCACTGAAGTGTTGTTAAGTGCATTTGGAAAGCACTGTTGTGAAACAAAGAAAGCTTTGAACAGTATCCTTACCAATTTCTGAGGACCAACAAATGATTTGCTCAACAGGTCCCATGTTCAGTATTGTTAAAAAACATTGATTCTTTCCATCACTGACTTTGACTACAGATTGACTCTGAGCTCTACAAAGAGA
Source organism: Chiloscyllium plagiosum (assembly GCF_037043375.1). Taxonomy (NCBI): domain Eukaryota; kingdom Metazoa; phylum Chordata; class Chondrichthyes; order Orectolobiformes; family Hemiscylliidae; genus Chiloscyllium; species Chiloscyllium plagiosum. The sequence goes on from NW_028270151.1 coordinate 57,591,814, forward strand.
TTCACAACAGGACCTCGAAACCAATTCACTGAAAAGAAAGACAGGATAACCAACATGCATGAAACAAAAATAAGCGGGCATTTTGAACATGGGACTGCAGAGTTGCTGGTGACTGTTGGGGAGCGGGGTGGCAGTGGAGGGGCGGAAGATTGGTAACCTGAAGGTGGAGCTGAAAGTGTAGGCACGGCAAGGCTAGGTGGGAAATGGTAAGAGTGGTGCAGAGGAGACCTAAAGACAATAATAAAAAAGTGAGGTGAATATAAACTCAACTAAAACTTCCAAATCATTTTGCTTAGTCACAACATTGTCCTGTCTGCTGGCCAATTCAATCACTAGAAGTCCCACCGAAGTCATTCAAACTCATGCTAAAGACTCTAAGGATCAGTCTTTGATAGGCTGTCACAGAAACAAATGTCTCATAAGGCATAGACAAGCAGTCAAAATGAGGGACAATACTTTAAAATATGAACAGTGGTTCACTATGAAAAGGTAACTTTTTTTTCACCATTTAGTCATAGTCATAGAGATGTACAGCATGGAAACAGACCCTTCGGTCCAACCCGTCCATACTGACCAGATATCCTAACCCAATCTAGTCCCACCTGCCAGCACCCAGCTCATATCCCTCCAAACCCTTCCTATTCATACATCCATCCAAATGCCTCTTAAATGTCACAATTGTACCAGCCTCCACGACTTCCACTGGCAGTTCATTCCATACACGTACCACCCTCTGCGTGAAAACATTGCCCCGTAGATCTCTTTCATATCTTTCTCCTCTTACCCTAAACCTAAGCCCTCTAGTTCTGGACTCCCTGACCCCAGGGAAAAGATTTTGCATATTTACTCTATCCATGCCCCTCATGATTTTGTAAACCTCTATAAGGTCACCCCTCAGCCTCCGACGCTCCAAGGAAAACAGCTTCTCTTCAGCCTCTCCCTATAGCTCAAATCCTCCAACCTTGGCAACGTCCTTGTAAATCTTTTCTGAATCCTTTCAAGTTTCACAACATCTTTCCAATAGGGAGGAGACCAGAATTGCATGCAATATTCCAACAGTGGCCTAACCAATGTCCTGTACAGCCGCAACAAAACCTCCCGACTCCTGTACTCAATACTCTGACCAATAAAAGCAAGCATACCAAACGCCTTCTTCACTATCCTATCTACCTGTGACTCCAAGTTCTCTTGTTCAGCAACACTCCCTAGGACGTTACCATTAAGTGTATAAGTCCTGCTAATATTTGTTTCCCAAAATGCAGCACCTCACATTTATCTGAATTAAACTCCATCTGCCACTTCTCAGCCCATTGGCCCATCTGGTCAAGATCCCGTTGTAATCTGAGGTAACCCTCTTCGCTGTCCGCTACACCTCCAATTTTGGTGTCATCTGCAAACTTACTAACTGTATTTCTTATGCTCGCATCCAAATCATTTATGTAAATGACAAAATGTAGAGGACCCAGCACCGATCCTTGTGGCACTCCACTGGTCACTGGCCTCCAGTCTGAAAAACAACCCTCCACCACCACCCTGTCTTCTACCTTTGAGCCAGTTCTGTATCCAAGTGGCTAGTTCTCCCTGTATTCCGTGATATCTAACTTGCTAATCAGTCTCCCATGGGGAAACTTGTCAAACGCCTTATTGAAGTCCATATAGATGATATCTACAGCTCTGCCCTCATCAATCCTCAAAAAACTTAATCAAGTTTGTGAGACATGATTTCCCACGCACAAAGCCATGTTGACTATGCCTAATCAGTCCTTGCCTTTCCAAATGCATGTACATCCTGTCCCTCAGGATTCCCTCCAACAACTTGCCCACTACCGACGTCAGGCTCACTGGTCTATAGTTCCCTACACCCTACCCACCTATAATTCCTTACCACCCTTCTTAAACAGTAGCACCATGTTAGCCAACCTCCAGTCTTCCGGCACCTCACCAGTGACTATCGATGATACAAGTATCTCAGCAAGAGGCCCAGCAATCACTTGTCTTGCTTCCCACAGAGTTGTAGGGTACATCTGATCGGGTCCTGGGGATTTATCCGCCTTTACCCTTTCTCTTGCAGGACAATGTTATATGCAATCTAAAGACTTTAAGATTGCTATACTTGTATTTCAGAAAGTGACACCATTGCATTGTGCATCGGGTGGAGTGCATGTTCATGAAATTACCAAAATCTTGGCGTAAACTGTCCTCAGCGCTGAACAGTTACAAATTTAACAGCAGAATTTAGAGTAAGTATTACCCTTAGATTCAAGAATTCATTATGTTCCATCACACAAAGTAAGTTGGTTTATGAAACTGAAAAAAAAAACAGAAAATGCAGAAAATACCCAGTAGGTCTGGCAACTTCTGTGAATAGAGAGTCACCATTAACCAGTTGAACAGTTTGTCTCTCCAGAAATGCTGCAAGACCAGCTGATTTTCCCCAGCAACTTCTGTTTTATTTCAGATCTCCAGCATCAATTATACTTTGCTTTAATTTTGTTATTTTTAATTCGCTCGTGAGACTTGGGCCTCACTGGTTGCCCAGCATTTACTTTCCGTCCCTAGTTGGCCTTGCAAAGGTGGTGGTGAGCTCTCTTCTTAGCCTGCGGAGGTCCACGTGCTGTAGGTTGACCCACAATGCCCTTCAGGGGAGACAGTGACAGTGAAGGAATGATGATAAATTTCCAAGGCAGGATGGTGAGTGACTTGGATGGGAACTTGCAGGTGCTTGTAATCCCACATACCAGTTGTCCTTGTGCTTCTGAATGAAAGTGGTTGTGGGTTTGGAAGGTGCTGTCTGAGGACCTTTGGTGAATTGCTGCAGTGCATCTTGGTAGATAATGCACACTGCTGCTACTGAGTGTCAGTGGTGGACGGGAATGGATGCATGTGGATGTGGTGCCAATTAAGTGGGCTGCTTTGTCCCGGATGTTGTCAAGCTTCTTGAGTGTTGTTGGAGCTGCACCCATCCAGGCAAGTGAGAAATGTTCCATCCTCCTGACTTGTGCAACATTCATGATGGACGGGCTTTGGGAGGTCAAGAGGTGAATTACTAGCCACAGGATTCCTAGCCTCGGACCTGTTCTTGTAGTCAATGTGCTTTATGAGATGAATCAAGTTGAGTTTCTGGTCAATGATAGGCCTAAAGATATTGATAGTCGGGGGGAATTCAGTGGCATTTATATGGCATTAATGTTAATTGCCGTTTGTTAACTTCAGCCTGAATATTGTTCAGATCTTGTTGTTCAGAACATGGACTGCTTCAATATCTGAGGAGCCTGCAAATGGTGCTGAACATTACACAATCATCAGCAAACATTCCTACATCTAACCATATGATGGAGGGAAGGTAATTGATTATTGATTTGAAGGTCATTGATTGTATGCCCCCTGAAATCCATTAATTCCAGTTTCTGTAGGGTTCCTTGCTGCCACACTCCATCAAAAACAGTCTGGATGTCAATGGCTAACATTGTCAACTCACTTCTGGTTTACGGCAGTATCCATCATACTTCGTTCTGGGCCTGTAATTCTACAGATAGAGTCATACAGCTTGTAAACAGACCCTTCAGTCCAATTCATCCATGACAACCAAGTTCCACAAACTAAACTAGTCCCATTTGCCTGCATTTGGCCCATATCCCGCTAAACCTTTCCTATCCATGTACTTGTCCAAATGTAATTCAAATATTGTAATTTTATCTGAACTTACCACTGGCAGTTCATTCCACACATGAACCATCCTCTGTGTGAAAAAGTTGCCCCTCAGGTTCCTTTTAAATCTGTTTTCTCTCACCTTGCAAACTTCCCAGCTTTTCCAGCCTCTCCATGTAACTCAAAGCCTCCAATTCTGGTAACATCCTGCTAAATGGTGTGGCACGGTGGCTCAGTGGTTAGCACTGTTGCCTCACAGCACTAGAGATCCAGGTTTGATTCCAACCTTAGGTGACAATGTGGAGTTTACACATTCTCCCTGTGTCTGCATGGGTTTTTCCTCTGGGTGCTCCAGTTTCTTCCCACAGTGCAAAGATATGCAGTTCAGCTGAATTGGGTATTCTAAATTGCACAGTGTTAGGTGCATTAGTCAGACGGAAATGGATCTGGATGGATTACTCTTTGGAGGTCAGTGTGGACTTGTTGCGCCAAAGGGCCTGTCTCCACAGTGTAGGGAATCTAATCTAAATCCTTTTGCAACCTTGCCAATTTAGTAAGATCCTTCCTATAGCAGGGCAACCAGAACTCCAAAAGTGGCCTCACCAGTGTCCTGTAAAGCCGCAACATGATATCCCAACTCCTGACCAATGAAAGCAAACATGCTAAATACCTTCTTCAGCACCCCAGAATCTTATATATGTCAGCCTACATGTTCAGATTATGTTACAGCAGTGCTGATGTTCTGAATGCACACCAGAAAAGATTGTCTCTCATTATGTTAGATTGAAGGTCTAATTTTCTAGCGTAACATTACCGGGATGCAGCCTGCCCAATGTGTGCACATATCTATGTGTGCACATATCTGAAACTTGAGCAGGCATGTACAATATTCTGATGACCAATTTAAAGGATTTAATCTCCATTGCGGGAAAAAACCTGGTCATCAGGTGTGAGGCACTGTCATTGCTGTTATACGTGGCACAGGTCTGGCCTATTCCCAGAACCTGTGCCGCTGCAGTCACCCGGGCCATCTTCCAATTTATATGGAGGTCAAAGATGGACCGAGTCCGAAGGGACTCGCTGTACAAAGATCTGGGCAACGGGGGAAAAAATACACCCAATGCCACGGTCACCCTGATGGCTACCTTTGTGTGTGGCTGCACAAGCTGTGCGTGGATCCCCGGTACGCAAACACCAAGTGTCACTACGTACTGAGGTTCTACCTGTCCCCGGTGTTGCAAAGGATGGGCCTGGCCTCGCTGCCGTGGAACGCTCCGAGTAGTTGGACTGTTCTGTATCACCTGTCCTTCGTGGAGAAGTTTATGAAGAAAAACAACTTTGACCACAAGTCCATCAGGAAGTGGTCAGCATGTAGTGTCCTTGAGACCCTTCGGGAAAAGGAGAGGGCGGATCCTATCGAGCGGTTCCCTGAGCAGACTGTCAAAGCCATTTGGCAGAATGCCTCATCGCCAGAACTTTCCAACAAGCACCAAGACATGGCTTGGCTGGTGATGAGAAGGGCTCTGCCTGTGAGATCCTTTATGCACGCCCGGACTCTCAGCTGCACCGCTCACTGCCCTTGAAGCGGCTGCGGGGGGGACGAGACTGTCACACACCTCCTTCTGGAATGTGCCTATGCAGAGGAAGTCTGGAGAGGAATGCAGTGGTATTTGTCGAGGTTCGTCCTGAGCAGCGCCGTGACGCGGGACTCTGTGCTCTACGGCCTGTTCCCCGGGACGCACACCGAGACGAACATCAACTGTGCCTGGAGGATCATCAACTCGGTGAAGGACGCTCTCTGGGCGGTCCGAAACCTGCTGATCTTCCAGCTGAAGGAGTTGACCCCGACTGAGTGCTGCAGACTGGCACATTCCAAGGTCCAGGACTACGTGTTGAGGGATACGCTGAAGCTTGGGGCAGCTGCCGCCAAGGCGCGGTGGGGAAAGACCACTGTGTAAAGTCTGCCTGCCTAACGAAGAACAGGGGGCCCATGCAGTCATTTGGGCTCTGCTGACGCCTCAGCTAATTATATGGGCATATGATTGAAAAATGTACAGACCTGTATAAAAATGATAAATTCTGATCTCTGTATGTACATGTTTACATATGTATGGCAAGACCAACTGTACAGACCATCAAATTATTTTATGAATAAAGTATATTTTTGAAATTAAAAAAAATAAAAGCAAGCATAACAATCCCACATTTTCAAGATGCAATGTGGAAATCAGGTTGAAACTAAATATTTCCTTTATGTTCCAGTGAGTTTCAAAAAAACAGAGGGGTAGGTCTTGACTTTGTTAAACAACTCAAAATCAGGTGATAGTGAGACAGCATTCCTTTCCCAAATGTTATTTCCAGCAACAAAAAGATGTGTTCCTGAAATCATTCATTGTTCCCTTTAATGTGATAACCAGATATTAACTGCAGCCAGATATTGATTCTTAGCAGCCACTGTACAGTTGCTCAGCAGATTGCAATCCGCAATCTTTCTACAGTTATGTGAACATGTTACAAAAGCTAGGCTGCAATGTTTATGATGGCCTTTTTGCCCAATGATATATTATATAGCCCACATTAAAGGGTTCAGTAGCATAAGATTTCCCCTGATTGTTCACACTAAATCTGACAGAAGATCATTTACATTAGAGGAACAATGTTTTCATGTATTTTTCAAGAAAGTTCTGACTATCGGGAGAATGTGTATTGATTATAATAATAATATTATTATTATTGAGTACTTTTATAATTTAATTTTCTGATTCTGTCTTCTGAAAAATAATTGAAATTTTAGGCATGATTTCTAAGATGTTAAGCCAAGCATCACAAGTGTCTCCATCAGGGCAGATCTTTCTTCCCCTAATTTAAATTGCCTAAACACTGATTAGCGGCCACATAGTTAAATATGAAATCATGCTTGAAGAGCAAACTCTATTCAGGTAGGCATTTGCCACCATGAGAATATATGATATACCTGCAGAAAATACAGCTCAACTGGTATTGAAACATTTTTGGACAAAAACTGACTTGTGCACAAGGGAAGTGTGATTTATGTCAAATATATAAGAGATAATTTAATGATCAGGAATGTTGCTACACAAACTTTCTTTTTATAGAGCCACCCACCTTCAACCTCCTCATCACTAAAGTCATCAAGAATTAAAGTCGTGTAACTGCCGTAGTCCCATCTATCTTTCAATGTGAGTCACAGTGTTGCAATGAAACTTCATTTGACTGACAAAACTGGGAAATGCTCCCTTTCGTAGTATTGCTTGTGTTGGTGAACACTAAAATCAAACAAAGTATAATGCCAAAAATTGAATTTAGTATTCTGAACCAAATGATCCTTGATCATTTTAATAACAAGAATCTGATAATTATGTTTCATTTGGATTTTAAAGGTGATGCAGAGGTAATATGGAATAGTTAAACTTAAGAGCATAAAAGAGAAATCAAATCACTTCATGAAAGTCACTTGTTCCTTTTAAAATTGATCCAGAGATTGTTTTTATTTATTGTGTTCTACAGAACTTAGATTCATTTTGACTTTTCACTTTTGTAAGGTTTACATAAAAAAATTGGGATAATATGCAACTAATCCCTTCCTTTTGGTTGCTGCTTCATTTGAGTCAGACTTAACACTTCCTAAAACGTATGTTCCAGCAGGTGTGGTGTGCATTTTTAATTGCTTTCATTTGTTTATTTTTGTAACACTCATAATCCACACTGGCGCCATAAACAGCCTGAAAGAACAAAGAATGCAAAACAAAAACCTCAGGAGAAATCTTATTGAAAAGCCTTTACTGCCACATTGCTCACAATCATCATCTGAATAACAACCACTGGAAATGTGCCAAACAAACCAGTCTGAAAATCAACAGTTCTTACAGCATTGTACTTACAAGGAAGGGCCCAATGGCTACACTCAAACTTCTTCTTTAAATCTGGACAACAAACATTGCATCACAGAGTTACATCATCAGAGATGGAAATTTGAAATTGTCAATTCTCAAAATTTCACAAAAAGCAATGCACCAACTTGATTCTTAAGATAAAGTTGCAAAGCCAGTTTAACCAATGCATTGCCAGCTCAAAATGAAAACCATTTTTACAGGGGTCAATCACTGGCCAAACTGTTTGAGATTGTACATCTCTTTTTAAAACACATTTCATTTCCATGATGAGTATAGGACCCCAAATTCCAATTGCAGGATCATCAGCACTGAGATTTTTGTTTCCCAGCAAGATAACTGAGGAAACTCTAGAGAAGTAAGATTATGTTTGCTAAGATGGAAGCAACAGCAATTTTCTCCAGATTTCACAAAATAATCAAGATAGAATTCAACCCTGAAATCACACACAATGGTGTTTGAAGACAATTGGGGGGTGGGGGTGGGGGTGGGGGGCAGTCTGCTGACATGTCATATTCAAATCTTACTGATCAAATTTAGTTTCATGTTTAACTGAACAATTAAAGGATCCAAACCAATCCAAACTCAATGTTAGAAACAAATAAACCACAAGAAAACAACTGGGAACACTAAAAATCCAAAACAAAAATAAAGTTACTGGAAAGGAAGTTAGGCATGGGCTTAATTTGTCAAAATTCCTTGAAAGCTATAGCCAGGAAATTCTTGGAGGTAGGTAAGAACAATGACTGCAGATGCTGAAACCAGATTCTGGATGAGAGGTGCTGGAAAAGCACAGCAATTCAGGCAGCATCTGAGGAGCAGTAAAATCGACGTTTCGGACAAAAGCCCTTCACCAGGAATGATGGACTTTTGCCCGAAACGTCGATTTTACTGCTCCTCGGATGCTGCCTGAACTGTTGTGCTTTTCCAGCACCTCTAATCCAGAATTCTTGGAGCTATCATTTTGCTAATGTAACTTTTTTCTTCAAGTTATGTGTGACAATCCCCCCTCCACTTCTTCTCCTGTCCCAGTTTAAGGAGACCATTGTGCCACTGGGACCAATAGGAAAGAAAAAGAATGATAGCAATATTGCTAGCTAGGGATGTAGCAGCAGCTGTAACTGTTGCTTAATAATTCACCATGGTAACAGTTTCCTTTATGACTTCTGTCTCAGCATTATTTCCAGCAAAAGGATCTGATTAATAAAAAACGCAAGTGGGTTTTTTTCCACCGGGTACTCTGGTTTCCTCCCACAATCCAAAGATATTTTTTCAGGTTAGGTGAATTAGCTATGCTACATTGTCCATAGTGTTCAGGGATGTCTAGTTTAGGTGCATTAGCCATGAGAAATATATGGTTATAGATTAGGGGGATAGGTCTGGGAGGGACACTCTTTTGTGGGTTGGTGTGGACTTGTTGGACCAGTTTCCACACTGTAAGGATTCCACGTTCTGTGTTCTATAAGTAAATATTGTAAAAAACTGAGTTGTTGTCCAATATGAAAGATTGATGTTAGATTAAGCTGGCTTGATACTATTTATTGTGATGTATGAGCACAGTGCAGATGGCATCTGCTAGTCCTTACTGCATGTTGGAATTGTAACCTGTTTTTAAAAATAGTTCCCTGGGTTTCTTTATTTTCCCATTTACAGTTTCATTCTGCTTTTGATAATGTTTCAAATTCCCCCTCAATTATGTTCTAATGTTACAATTTCTTGCTATTATTTACTGTCCCTTATAATTTTCTTGGCAAAGTCTTCATGTTTGTCAGCATTCAGCAAATCAATCTCATGCAACTCTTTACAATGTCTCCAAATGGATAATGAAGCCAGTTTATTTTAGATCACAATACTTTGCACTAATTATATTCAAAGCAAACTACCTTTGAGAAACCACTGTACTGTATTGAAATGAATCTGTGAATATGAATTTCCCTTGTTATTACTTTAATGGGTGACAAAGTGAAAGGGAGAGTTGGAATCTAGGACTAAAATTTCAGTTAGGCCCATTGCTGTGCACATTTCCTGACATACTGATGCTTTGTGGCAGACTGTACAAAGATCTAGCACTTCGTAACTTTTCTGATTGTGACAGGACTGAACGCTTTGTGCTGATGGAAGAACCAATTTGCTGCTCCTCTTCAAGACAGTCTTGTCCTACTAAAGGGGGGCTGCACTCTGGAATATTGTCTCTGATGGCTGCCTGTGCTGACACTGGCTGAATGTAAAAGCTTCATAAATTGAGTACCAGGGAAGAGAGGGAAGTCCTCCATCTGCCAAAATGGTGCTGGAGGCTTTAGTCATGGAAGTGGTCAGGAGGAGAGAGGTCATGCTTATGTGCAGGCCTAGGTTGTCTGCCATGACCAAAGAAAGTGGCCAGGGAGTAGAATAGAGGGAATGTACTTGTGAGCCTGACAGCAGTACCACTAGACATTTAATTACTTCACATTGGTGGTCAAGATGAGTGAATGCATCTTGAAAGTACCTCATAGCTATGCATCCCCAAGTCTCAGTTTTCAATGAATCACACACCCATCACTCAGTAGCAATACACTATGGCAGTCGGTACTCATGCCAACATTCAGATGCTCCTTCTCACCCTCAACATATTCCACTGATGACAGCCTTGCATCCAGCTCCTGTCATTTCCTTATACGACCAACCATTCGGTTTTGATAAGCAAACCACACCAATGTTGCAACAGCATTGCTTATGTTCTGCTTTTTCTCTTGCAGGACAATATGGAATCTGGGAACAAAGTAGAACCACTAGGGACCAGGACATCTACGTCTCCTGAGCCCTATGTGCAAAATGGTTCTTCACATCATTGGGATAGCTGAAACAGGTTCCAGCAACACAGAGAACATTCTGATTGATGGTATGTTCCTGTCGAATGTCCCTCCAACTCCCATTCCTTTTTGCATAACCTTCTCCATATGACTGCTGATGTCACTGACACATTACGCTACATACTGCCACCCATTATCATATCCATTCTTATTATACAATAATACAGTCAAAGGATCTTTGGAGAGTTGCTGCAGTATATCTTGGAGAAAGTGAGGACTGCAGAAGCTGGAGACCAAAGTCAAAGAATGTGGTGCTGGAAAAGCACAGCCAGTCAGGCAACATCCAAGGAGCAGGAGAATCAATATTTCAGGCATAAACCCTTCATCCAGAATGGATGGGCCAAGGAGGTTGAGAGATAAATGGGACGGGGGTAGGTTGGGGTAAAGGTAGCTGGGAAGGCAATAGATGAAGGTAGGGGGCAAAAGTGATAGGACGGAGAAGAGGGTGGAAGATGGACAGGTAGACAGTTCAAGAGAGTGGTGCTGAGTTGGAAGGTTGAGAATTGGATAAGGTGGAGGGAGGGGAAATGGGGAAACTGATAAAATCCATTGATCTTGTGAGATTGGAGGGTCCCAAGGTGGAAGATGAGGTGTGCTTTCTCCAGGCATCGGGTGGTTAGGGTTTAGCGATGGAGGAGGCCCAGGACGTACATGTCCTTGGTGTCATGGGGTAGGAGAATTCAAGGGTGGCTGATGCGGTGTATCTGGAGGTTGGTGGGTTGGAAGGTGATGACAAGGGAGATTCTGTCCTTGTTACAATTGGAGGAGTGGAGTTCAAGGGCGGAGGCGCAGGAAGTGGACATTCAACATTTCTTCCGCTGCCTCTGTTCCCGGGCTTGTTTTCCATCAAGACTCCTGCCCACCTTTGAAGGGCCCCTTCTCCCGCCTCCAACATTCCCATCCACCTGGACAATCCGTGCTGGTCTGTTTCCTGACCTCAATCTCTTCATTTCAAACTGCTGCCATGACATAGATCGCCTCAACTTGCCTACTCACCTTTACCTCTCTAACCTCTCACCCTTGCAATGCGCAGCCCTCCACTCCCTCCGCTCCAACCCCAACATCACCATCAAACCAGCAGACAAGGTGAGGTGCTGTGGTAGTTTGGCGCACCGACCTCTACATCACTGAAGCCAGGCACCAACTCACTGACACGTCCTCCTACTGCCCCCTCGACCATGACCTCACCTCCCATCACCAAATCACTATCCCCCAGACCATCCATAACCCCATCACCTCAGGGGATCTCCCATCCACAGCCTCCAAACTCAGAGTCTGGGAATCCCGCACTGCCTAGTTCTACTCCCTACCCAAAATCCAAAAAACTGACTGCCCCAGTTGACACATTGTCTCAGCCTACCCCTACCCCACAGAATGTCTCTCTGCATACCTTGATACTGTCCTATCCCGCTTAGTCCAGGAACTCTCCACCTATGTTCAGGATACCACCCACACCCTCCACCTCCTTCATAACTCATTTCCCCAGCCCCCCATGCCTTATCTTCACCATGGAAATCCAATCCCTGTACACATTTATTTGCCATGACAAAGGCCTCCTAGCCTTCCCTTTCTTCCGCCCATGCTTGCCTAACCAGTACCCTTCCATTGACACAATCATTCAACTGGTTGACCTGGTCCTCGCTCTTCACAACTATTCCTTCCAATCATCCCATTTCCTCCAGACGAAACGGGTAGCCATGGGCATCTGCATGGGCCCCAGCTATGCCTGCCTCTTTGTCGGGTACATGGAACAGTTTATCTTCCACAGCTACACTGGCACCATCCCCCACCTTTTCCTCAACTACATCAATGACTGTATTGGTGCTACCTCATGCTTCCACAAGAAGGTTGAACAGTTCATAAACTTCACTACCACCTTTCACCTCGACCTCAAGTTCACTTGGACCACCTTGAACACTTCCCTCCCCTTCCCGTATTTCTCCATCTCCAGATCCAGCGACTGACTAACCATGGACATCCACTACAAACCCATTGACTCCCACAGCTACCTGGAATACACTGCCTCTCACCCTGCCTCCTGTAAAGATGCTATCCCTTATTTCCAATTCCTCTGCTTCCACATCTGCCCCCAGGAGGACCAATTCCATCAACGAACATCCCAGATAGCTTCCTTCTTCAAAGACCACAATTTCCCCTCCCATGTGGTCGATGATGCCCTCCAGGCCATCTCATCCACTGCCCACATTTCTGCCACTGAACCCCACCCCTCCAATTGCAGCAAGCGCAGAACTTCCCCTGTCCTCACCTTCCACCCCACCAACCTTCAGATACACTGCATCATCCTCCACCATTTCCACCACTTACAAACAGATCACAACACCAGAGATATATTTCCCTCCTCACCCCATCTGCATTTCAGTTGTGCATTCCCTCCACAACTCCCTTATCAGGGCCATGCCACCCACCAACCCACCCTCCCCTCCCGGCACCTTACCCTGCCATCACAAGTGCAAAACCTGTGCCCACACCTCCCTTCTCAGCCCCATCCAAAGCCCCAAAGGATCCTTCCACATGTGACAGAAATTTACCTGTACTTCAACTCGTGTCAGTTATCGCATCCATTGCATCTGATGTGGTCTCCTCTTCATTGGGGAGACAGGACGCCAACTTACAGATTGTTTCAGAGAACATCTCTGGGGCACCCACACCAACCAACCACACCGCCCTGCGGCCCAACACTTTAACTCCCCCCTCGCTGCAACGAGAATAGGCAGGTCCTGGGCCCCCTCCATCACCAAATGCTGACCACCGAACACCTGGTGGAAGAATATCTCATCTTCCACCTTGAGACCCTCCAACCACCGTTTTCTCCATTTCCCCTTCCCCCACATTATCCTAGTCCAAACTTGCCAACTTTGCACCACCATATTGAACTGTCCTACCTGTCCATCTTCCTTCCAAACTATCTGCTCCACCCTATTCTCTGACTTATCACTTTCAACTCACCTTCATCTACCTATCGCATTCCCAGCTACCTTCCCCCTAGCCCCAGCCCCCTCCCATTTATCTCTCAGGCCCTTTGGCCCACAACTCTCACTCCTGATGAAGGGCTCATGTTTGAAACGTCAATTCTCCTGTTCCTTGGATGCTGTCTGACTGGCTGTGCTTTTCCAGCACTACATTCTTTGATTGCAGTGTATTTATAGATTGTACACAATACTGTAAATGTAATTTGTTGGTTGCGGAAATGAATGTTTAACATCCTGATGGGGTACCATCAAACAGACTGATATATTGAGTGGTGTCAAGTGTCTTGAGTATTGTTGGAGCTGTACTCATCCAATCAAGTGAGAGTATTTGACCACACTCCTGATCTGTGGATTGAAGATGGTAGATATCTTAGGGAGTCAGGAGGTGAGTTGTCTATGTGGAATTCCTAATCTCTCAATTGCTGTGATAGCCATGGTATGTCTCTTATGTTGTCGCCAAGATTGGTCCAATTCAGTCAACAGTAACCATTTATCATCCCAGGCCTGAATGTTGTCCAGGTCTTGTTGCATGTGGACATGCACTGCTTCAGTATGTGAGGAGTCACAAATGGCCTAAACATTGTACAATTATCAGTGAACCTCCTCACTCCTGACCTTATGATGGAAGGAAAGTAATTGATGAAGCAGCTGAAGTTGGTCAGGTCTAGCACATTACCCTGAGAATGACTGCACTGATGTCCTAGGGATTAAATAATTGGCCAAAACAACCAAAACCATCTCCCTGTATGACAGGTATGATTCTAATCAAACATCAATTCCTATTAATTCCAGTATTGCTAGGGTTTCTTGATGCCATGTTTGGTCAAATTTTGGCCATCATTTCAAGGGCAGTCACTCTCACCTCAGCTCTTGAGTTCAGTTCCCCTGTCCACATTTGAACCAAGGCTATAAGAATTTCAGAAGATTAGTGGCCTGGGTGGAACTCAAACTGACCAACTGGGAGAACATATTAATGCTGAGTAAGTGCAGTTGACAAACTTGATCATTTTTCTTGTGAGTGAGAATAGACCAATGGGGCAGAAATTGACTATGTTGAATTTCCCCTACGTGTCACTATTGCAGATGTATAAATGTTCTTTGATAAGTGACAAAATGAATATGTTGAGTGGAGCTGTATGGTCCACAATTTTAAGTCAGGCATCCCATCAGTTGGTGTTTGAGGTCATGTTCTGAGCAGTTGGAAAGTTTCTGCTCTTCATGTTGAATGGTTACTCAAGTACATTTTATAACATGAAACAACTTGTTAGGCATCTCAACAGCAGCAAGACACTTGGATGGCCTTGGATTTCTGTTGTGCTGCCTGTAGTTGCATTAAGGAGTCCAATTTTATACCCATACTGTCAACCTAGACATTCTTAACCGGTTGTGCATCAAATAATTAATTTTACTAAATTGTTCCCTCTGGATTAAGGCCTCTTCTGCCAGTAATATAAATTAAGAATTTTATGCAAAAGTCAATTGGTCAGATCTTGACTTCATGTAGTAGGGTGGAATGGTCACAGAGCAATGGCAGCTCGTTATATATCACTTGAAGTTTTTAATTTCCATGACTGCACATGAAAAACTTGTTCTCATTCTTCTAATTATTTTAAACAACCTGATACATAAGCTTCCTTGTATGCTTCAAGATAGTTTCCCATTTTAAATATAAATAAATGTTAGTAAAAAAATGGCATTTTGCAATCAAAATTTGAAGCAGGAAGCAATGCAAAAAACAAATCTATTTTTCTTTTCTAAACCAGCTTGCAAATTCATTTCACTTACACAAAAAAAAACTGCCAAAATGGCAATTCTCAGCTTCTCAAAATTAAAAATGGCTTATGGTACATTTACTACTGCTTATAGCAATCAATAGAGTCATAAAAAAAGGTAGCATGTTCCCTGTTATGTAATAGGATTAGGTCTGAATCAGCAAGCAGTTTAGACCACATGCGCCTATATTTTCAGGCATTGGCTATTTTAATTATTAAAGCCAATGAACTATAGTGCAGTATCACAAGATTTTTTAAACACAGCATAGAAACAATGTAAGCTACGCAGCAGTAAGTATGCAGAAACTGCTGAAGGATAAAAGAAAATCACAAGAGGTAATGAGGAAGCTGCCAAAGCATCATTGCTTCATTGTCATTGATACATTAAAATGATAAAAGTTACCAAAAGAAAATTCACTGTTCACAGTTTTCTTTTGGATTAGCTCAATCTGTTCGTCCCTTGACTCTTGAAACTCAAAATAACCAATCAGTCTGTAAAAATCAATTCAAATTAATTTGACAAACTCAGCATGATAGTTAGTTGCTGCTTGTGGTAAAAATCTAATTTCACGCAGACATCTGGGGGCGTGAAACCTGTGCTCATTAGTTCCACTTCTGCTCCTTAACCGAGCTGTATCATCAGCAATTTGAGCACTGCAAGGTAGGCACTTCACTTTTCTAATATTTAATCATAGTGAATATATGAAATATTGCCTAAAATTAGAACCTATTTTTAAGACAAGTTGCATTGGGAGAATGAAGATGCAGCAGAGTGTGTCCATTATAAGACTCTGGGCAATTTTGTCCCTGCTGCTTATTTCTCCACAAGTATGCTGTCAACTTTGGCAGCTGGGAGTAGGAATTACTATGGAGCTAAATTGCATTCTGATTTGGACATGGTTCAGTTTCTAAACCAACAACTTTGAAGGAGTATTTAAGGTGAAGTTGCCTAACACCCACCCGCATTTCAAGCCAGAGGTGACGACAAACTACCCAAATCATTCACTTCTGTCAACAAGACATGCATGTTACCAGTTAACAATAGACAACCTCACTATTATGTTTTGGGGTTTGTTTATCTGCGAGTTATACTGATCACTATGCTTTGCTGCAAGTTATTCTGAGGCCAGCTTTGAAGAATTTCTGCTTTAACAAGCTTGATCAATTTTGAATGGCAGGAGACTTTGAACAAAAATGTTACTTTGGAAATGTGCCTTCTCACTCGTTTGAAGTTATATTTCAAAATTCTGAACAGGTCTAACATTATTTAGCATTTGTTCAATTTGGATTGAGAATTGGCTCTTGAGCATTTACTGCCTTGCATCGTATTGCATTTATGAGTATCTGAAATCACTTTGTACTGATGCAGAAGGTACACTTAGAATCAGAGTCATACAGCAACGAAACAGACCCTTTGGTCCAACCAGTCCAGGCTGACCATACTCCAAACTAAACTAATCCCACCTGCCTCTTCTTGGCCCTTTTACCCCCAAACTTTTCTATTTCATGTCTTTTTCGAAATATCTTTTAAATGTTGTAGTTGTACCTGCAGCCACCACTTCCTCTGGAAGTTAATTTCACATAAGAAACACGCACTGTTTAATAAAGTTATCTCTCATTTCCTTTTTAAACCTTTCTCCTCTGACCTTAAAAATATGTCCCCTAGTCTTCAAATCCACAACTTTAGGGATAAGACAGCTGCCATACCCCTCATAATTTTGTAAACTTCTATAAAATCACTCCTCAAACTCCTATGCTCTACTGAAAGGAGTCCCAGCCCATCCAGCCTCTCCTTATATCTCAAATTCTCCATTCCCAGCAGCATTCTGGCAAATCTTTTCTGAACACTCTCTAGGTTAAGAATATCCTTGCTATAACAAGGTGACCACCCCAGAACTGGACACAGTACTCTAGAAGAGGCCTCACCAACGTCCTGTACAACCTCAACACGACGTTCCAACCTCTATACTCAAAGGTCTAAGCAATGAAGGCAAGCATGCTAAATGCCCTGTCTACATGTGAAGGAAGGGTTTGGAAGGATATGGGCCAGGTGCTGGCAGGTAGGACTGGATTGTGTTGGGATATCTGGTCAGCATGGACAAGTTGGACCCAAGGGTCTGTTTCCGTGCTGTACATCTCTGTGACTCTATGACTCGATGTGACATAAACTTCAAAAAAATTGTTACCTGAACCCCTAGTTTCTCTGTTCTATAGCATTATCCAAGGAACTTCCATTAATGGTGTAAGTCCTGTCTTTGTTTATGTTACCAACATGCGATATCTCAATTTATCCAAATTAAACTCCATCTGTCACTCCTCAGCCAAATGAACCAATTGATCAAGATCCCTTATTAATCTTAGATATCCTTCTTCACGATCCACTGTACCACCAATTCTGGTGTCACCCGCAAACTTACTAACCATGCCTTCTATATTTTCTTTGAAGTCATTTATAAAAATGGCAATCAAAAGTGGACCCAGCATTGATCCCTACAGAACACCACTGTAACAGGCCTCCAATCTGAAAAAACAATCCTCCATTACCATTCTCTGTCTCCTGCCATTAAGCCAATTTTGTATTCAATTGGCAAGCTCACCCTGAATCCCATGTGATCTAATTTTACTATGTGGTCTACCATGAGGAACCATGTCAAAAGCTTTACTCGACTCCAAGTAAACAACTTCCAAAACTCTGCCCTCAATCTTCTGAGTTGCTTCCTCAAAAAACTCAATCAACTTTATGAGGCATAACTTCCCTTGCATAAATCCATGCTGACTATCTGTAATCATTCCTTGTCTCTCCAAAAGCATATAATTCCTATCTTTCATAATCACCTCCAATAACCTATCCTCCACCGAAGTCAGACTCACGAGTCTATAGTTGCCAGGTTTCTCCTGACATCTCTTCTTAAACAAAGGCACAACATTATCCACTCTGCAGTCATCTAGCATCTCACCCATAGTTGTAAATGACAAATATTTCTGCAAAGGGCCTCGCAATATTCAGGGATATACTAGATTATATATATTTATATTATATATATAGATCGTTATATTTTCTAAGACTTCCAGCACTTCCTCTTGTGTAATGTGAACTGTTTTTTAAAAAATCAATATTTATTTCCCTGAGTGCTGTAGTCTCTATTTCTTTCTTCACAGTGAAAGCTAATGCAAAATATTCATTTAATATTTCTCCCATCTCCTGAAGTTCAACACAAAGATGACCTCTTTGATTTTTAAAAGTGTCCAACTCTCTCTTTCGTTGCTTTGCTGCCTTTCATGTATTTTTAGAATATCTTTGGATTAGCATTGGCAGATAAGGTTATCCCTTTCTGCCTTCCTGATCTCCCTCCTAAGAACACCACTCTTTACCTTGTTCAAGAGATTCATTTGTCTATGTCTAATATATGATTCTTGTTTATTCTTTTCTAGAACCTCAATATCTTTATTTAGCCATTGCTCCCTAATCCTACCAGCCTTACCTTTCACTCTAACAGGAACATAATGACTCTGAACTCTCATTATCACCTTTTTGAAAGCCTTCCACTTTTCTGTCGTCCCTCTTACCCGCGAACAGTCTACTCCACTCAACTTTTGAAAGTTCTTATCTCATACCATTAAAATTGCCTTACTCCAATTAAAACCATTAACTTTTATGGAAGGCTTATCCTTTTCCATAATTATTTACTGCATAGAGTTCTGGTGGCCACGTTAGCAAAAGGATATGGATGCTTTGGAGAGGGTGCAGAGGAGGTTCACCAGGATCTTGCCTGGTCTGGAGGGTGCTAGCTATGAAGAGAGATTGAGTAGATTAGGATTATTTTCATTAGAAAGATGGAAGTTGAGGGGGGACTTGATTGACTTTTGCAAAATTATGTGAGGTACAGACAGGGTGGATAGCAAGAAGCTTTTCCCCAGTGTGGGGGACTCAATTAATAAGAGTCACAAGTTCATGGTGAGAGGGGAAAGCTATGTGTGAAAATTCTTTACACAGAGGGTGGTGGCTGCCTGGAACACGTTGCCAGTGGGGGTAGTAGGGGCAGGTATGATTGCATCATTAAAGATGTAATTAGACATATGCATGAATGTGCAGGGAAGAGAGGGATACAAATCCTTAGAAAATAGGCAACAGGTTGAGATAGAGGATCTGGATCACTGCAGGCTTGGAGGGCTGAAGGGCCTGTTCCTGTACTGTAATTTTCTTTGTTCTTTAATGCTATTTTACAAATAATAGAGTACGATCACTAGATCCAAAATGCTCCCTTCCGATCACTTCTGTCACTTGCCCTGCCTTATTACCCAAGACAAGGTTAGGTTTGCTCCTTGTCTGGTGGGAACATTGACAAATTGATAAAGAAACTCTTCCTGAACACATTTAACAATTCTTCATCATCCAAACTTTTAACACTAAGGTAGTCCTAGTTAATGTCTGGAACTAAAATCACATACTATTACCATCTTATTATTCTTACATGTATCTGAGATCTGTTTACATAGAATCATAGAGTCATAGAGATGTACATCACGGAAACAGACACTTCGGTCCAACTCGTCCACGCCAAACAGATATCTCAACCTAATCTAGTCCCAATTGCCAGCACTTGGCCCACATCCCTTTAAACCCTTCATATTCATATACCCATCCAGATGCCTTTTAAATGTTGCAATTGTACCAGCCTTCACCACTTCCTCTGGCAGCTCATTCCATGCATGCACCATCCACTGTGTGAAAACGTTGCCCGTTAGGTTCCTGGTTTGTTTGCTCCTCAATTTCCCTCTGACTGTTGTAGGACCTCTCATAAATTCCTACTACTCTCATAATTTCTACTACAAACCAACCGACTCCCACAGCTACCTGGACTACACCTCCTCCCATCCTGCCCCCTGTAAAAACGCCATCCCATTCTCCCAATTCCTTCGTCTCCGCCGCATCTGCTCCCAGGAGGACCAGTTCAAAATACGTACAACACAGATGGCCTCCTTCTTCAAGGACCGCAATTTCCCCCCCGACGTGGTCGACGGTGCCCTCCACCGCATCTCCTCCACTTCCCGCTCCTCCGCCCTTGAGCCCCGCCCCTCCAACCGCCACCAGGACAGAACCCCACTGGTCCTCACCTACCACCCCACCAATCTCCATGTACAGCGCATCATCCGCCGTCACTTCCGCCACCTCCAAACAGACCCCAGCACCAAGGATATATTTCCCTCCCCTCCCCTATCAGCTTTCCGTAGAGACCACTCCCTCCGCGACTCCCTTGTCAGATCCACACCCCCCACCGACCCAACCTCCACTCCCGGCACCTTCCCTTGCAACCGCAGGAGGTGCAACACTTGCGCCCACACCTCCCCCCTCACTTCTCTCCAAGGCCCCAAGGGAAACTTCCATATCCGCCACAGATTCACCTGCACCTCCACCCACATCATCTACTGCATCCGCTGCAGCCGGTGTGGCCTCCTCTATATTGGGGAGACAGGCCACCTACTTGCGGAGCGATTCAGAGAGCACCTCTGGGCCACCCGGACGAACCAACCCAACCAACCTGTGGCACAGCATTTCAACTCCCCCTCCCACTCCACCGAGGATATGCAGGTCATTGGACTCATCCACCGCCAAACCACAACAACCCGACGGTCGGAGGAGGAGCGTCTTATCTTCCGACTGGGAACCCTCCAACCGCAGGGGATGAACTTGGACTTCACCAGTTTCTTCATCCCCCCTCCCCCCACCTTGTCTCAGCCGGATCCCTCCAGCCCGGCACCGCCTTCCTGACCTGCAGTCTTCTTCTTGACCTCTCCGCCTCCATCCTACTCCGACCTATCACCCTCACCTTGACCTCTTTCCACCTATCACATTTCCAACTCCCCTCCTCCAAGTCCCTCCTCCCTACCTTTTATCTTCTCCTGCTGAACACTCTCTGCTCATTCCTGAAGAAGGGCCTGTGCCCGAAACGTCGAATCTCCTGTTCCCTGGATGCTGCCTGACCTGCTGTGCTGTTCCAGCAATAAAGTTTCAACTTTGATCTCCAGCATCTGCAGACCTCACTTTCTCCTCTCATAAATTCCGTCAAGGTGACTGTTCCTTTCTGATTTCGGATTTCAGCCCATATATTTTCACTGGACAGTGACAGTTCATTCTGCAATAACCCGTGTTTTATCAGTGTGAATTGGCTACAATGCAATTGATGAATTATGGATATTGTTTGCATAACTGAAACGTCCTGCTGAATATGGGTTTTCCAAAACACAGTCTTCTGCAGCGGTTTCCCATAGCATGGTTTTCTATAGTGCGAGGTTGCAGAGGAACACATCAGTCGTGTTATAGCAGAACAACGTATACAGCAGTAATGCTTTCCTTAATCATAAACATCACTACCACTCCGATTTTGCCACTCAATTAGTTTCAAAGATTTTAGTTTTCCAAAATGGCCTGTCATGAATATTATAGTGTGATGTTTGTTTTAAATATGTTTCATCAAAACATATACCATGGATTATAAGAAGCAACCTTCCAAGCAATTTGCAACCACAATTAGAACTGTGAAATAAGCATTGAAAATAAATAAGATTAGTTGGCTCACACAAATATAATGCGCTGTGACCTTCATTGTCTAACTAAAAACAAGAATATTAAGTTTTACAACTCCATTTCTGAATATTTGTATATAGCAGATTGCATTAATTAAATTATATGATAACAGCTGGCCGTAAAATAAAATCACATTGTGGAAAATTGTGTATTATCAAAGTAACAAAACATTGATTGGCTTGAGCTAGAAAAGCCCCAAAGCCATATCTACACATGCTAAACAAGTGATAATCCCAAAGCAGGTTTAGTAACAGTCATTGTGTTACTAGCCACCAATGAGTACTTCATTAAGAAAATGAGCTCAAACTCTAGCTCGTGGTGAGCATGACCACAAACTTATGTTAAAAACTGATCCACTTATGTCTTTTAAGGAATACATGTCTATGTGCAATTACATAGCCACAGTGAATTTTTAACTGCCTTCATAGGCATAGTTAGTTGAACTGGCATAAGATTTCTTCTCAGCATTAGGCTCAGACAGGACAATGAGACAACATTGCAAAGTCCTCCTCATTAATATTTGGGTTCTTGTGCCAAACCTAGGAGCGCTGTTAACAATTTTAATAAAGCATACACACAGAACCATACCATTTCAAATGCCCCCATCACCAACCCTAGATTTACATTTTCCCAGAGGCAGGACAGACCTATAAGAGGTGGCAGCACAGTTTCGCAAAATGCAGTCAGGAGAGAGTTGCCCCTGGGCTCCTCAGCATTGACTTCAGACACTATGGAATCTTATTGCTTTGGATCTAGCATGAACAGTTAACCTCCTGCTGATTGATACCCTTGCCTGGCCATGTTAAACCCTACTTGAAAAAGCATTGAAGTAAAAACATACATGTATTCTGAGCAGAGGATGTCAATAGTAACATCATTATTTAATGTGAGATATATTGTGATTGCTCCTGATATCAAGGCAACTTTTAGCCAAGTGTGGCATCAAGCATCCCTGGCAAAATGAAGTCAATGGAAATGAGGAAACTCTCCATTGTTTGAAGTCAAACATAGAGCAAACAAAGATGTTTGTGGTTGTTGGATGCCCAAGATCTCAATATAAATACATAAAACCATAAGAACTGGGGATGCTAGAAATCAGAAACAAAAACAGAAATTGTTGGAAAAACTCACTAGGTCTTCAAGCATCTGTGGAAAAAAAAGCAGAGCTAACATTTTGGCTCCTGTGATCCTTCTTCAGAACTCTGCTTTCTCTCCACAGAGGAGAAAGTGAGGACTGCATCCAAGGAGCAGGAGAATCGATGTTTCGGGCATAAGTTGAAGAAGGGCTTATGCCCGAAACGTCGATTCTCCTGCTCCTTGGATGCTGCCTGACCTGCTGCGCTTTGCCAGCAATACATTTTTCAGCTCTTTCTCACCACAGATGCTGCCAGACCCCCCTTAGGGTTTTCCAGCAATTTTATTTCAGTGCAAGTATATTTCTGCAGGAGTCTCTAAAAACAGTATCAAACACCTTAAGCTGCTTTATCCAACTGCTTCCTTCCATCATAAGATCTGAAGTGATGATGTTCACCAACAATGCACACTGCTCATTGTTCAGTTCTATTGACATTTCTTCAGATAATGAAACTGTCCATGCCCCCATCCAGCTAGACCTGGAAAATATAGAAACTTGTGTTGATAGGTGGCAAGCAACATCAACACCACACCACCAGAAAAGCTTCCTTCCAAGTCACACTCACACACTGCTGACTTACAGACTTGTTGTCTGTTGTTACTGGGCTTAAATCTTGGAAATCCCGACTTAACGAAACAATGGGTATACATTCACCAGCAGTTCAAGATTTCTCACCACTCTCTTCTCAATGGCCACATTGTGTGAATGAATAAAAATAGAATATGTTTAGGGCCATTGCTGCAAAATAACATTATTAAACAGCAGTAAGTGGATAGCATCAAAATATCTATCAATACTGGAAATTTTATATCTGCACACAAGTCCTGTGCCAAGTTTTCCATTATAAATTCCCCAAGTTCACATTTGTATTGGAAACTGCTTATATTAATTTGTCATGTTGTACTGAATCACTAACAATGGTAAGACTAACTTGTCTCAGACGTGCGTCACCAGCTCCTCAGCTTACACTGCAGAAAATATCCCATGACCCAGCTAAATTTCTTTACTCCGTCCAAAAGTATTATGTGAGTGTAAGGACAAAATATACATGAAGTGCTCATCTAACTCTCTTGGACAATGCAATACATCGACACAACTGCATAACTCAGCTTATATTTCTGGGGGGGGGGGGTGGGGGGGGTGATGACTTTTGTAATATACATTTCCACAAAAGCATTGCACTAACATTAAAAAGTTAATTAAACATAGAAAAATATCAATGATAAAGATGTCCAGCCATGAGAAAGCTAATAAAACGTGAAGCTCAAATACTCCTGCTCATAATTTGTATGATCATGTTTAAATTGTAAAGCTTTTGTCTCATGAAGGGAAATGGAGGTGGATATTACTAAAGGTTGGTCAGACATTTTGAAAGACCATTTAAAGGTATTTTTGAGGATTATTTGCAGGATACTTTGTATCATTTCTTGACGCATTTGTCACAATTTTTTTTCTTAACTTTGTAGAGCTCCCTGTAGCAGCTCACTAAATTATTAATGCTTCCATTTATCTGTGAACAATGCTTTCTGTTATGATCTTCTATGTCATTGCCCCTTCAGCTTTTCCAAGGCTTCGGCAAATGATTTTCAGTTAAATGTCTTGTTTGGTTATTCTTCTAACTTACCATCCTCTCCCTTGTCTATCAGACAATAGCAGTCTTTTGTTGTTGCATTTCTTTCAGGTTCTAATGCAATATAACTATATTGGAGACAATTCTGAAACATCCTTGATATTTAACTCATTCAATCCAATTTCTTTGCCCAATTCTACAATTATCTCTTGTGATTTTCTCCAAACTCCATAGGCACCTCCCCTGCTCTTTAGTTCTAACACAAACTGGCCACAATTTCCTCAATGCATTGTTCATTTTGGATGAAAAACTTTGTTGCGTGCCACAGAGGTATTATCAATGACCTTAACAATATTATAATTCTTCCCAAATTCCATTGTGATTCAAATATCATGACCTGACTTCAGTTTATTTTATGGACAATGTATGACATTGGGTTCTGAAGCAATAGATACCTAGGATTGATAGTCACGTGTTTTAAATAGTTTTAAGACTGTTTCTTATGTGTCTTAAAGATATAATACAGTAACTAAGTAGAAACCATACAACTAGTGACAGTGAATGCAATTGTGACCCCAGAGGATGAACTGACAGTTGGCATAGAACATGTTGGTCTCAGTAGTGTGGTGATGGCAGCACTCTAGTCTTGAGCCGAAGTATGAGGGAATAACTCTCCACAATATTTCACCTTTCCTCTGAAGAATGATACTGCATGATAAAGCGTGCTGCTTGATGAGGATTGCTCCAGGCCTCATTAATATGTTTTATTTGCAGTCATAGACTCATAGACATATAAAGCTTGGAAATAGACCCTTTGGTTCAACTCATCCATGCCGACCAGATATTCCAAACAAATCTATTCTCATTTGGCACCATTTGGCCCATATCCCTTTAAACCCTTCCTATTCATATACACATCCATATGTGTTTCAGATATTGTAATTTTACCAGCGTCCACCAATTCATCTGGCAGCTCATTCCATACATGTACCACTCTCTGTGTGAAAAGGTCACCCCTTCAGTCCCTTTTATATCTTACTCCTCACACCTTAAACCAATGCACTCTAGATTCGGACTCCCCCATCTCAGGGAAAAGATCCTGTCTATTTATCTTATCCCTGACCCTCCTGATTTTCTAAACCTCTACAAGATCACCCCTCAACCTCCGACACTCTGGTGAAAGTAGCCCCAGCTTATTCAGCCTCCCCAATAACTCAAGCCCTCCAACCCTGGCAACATCCTTGAAAAACTTTTTGGAATGCTTTCAAGTTTCACAACATCTTTCCTATAGCAGGGAGACCAGAATTGCATGCAGTATTCCAATAGTGGCCTAACCAATGTCCTGAACAGCCACAACATGACCTCCCAATTCTTATACTCAGTGCTCTGACTAATATACCAAATGCCTTCTTCACTATCCTATCTATCTGCAACTCCACTTTCAAGAAACTATGAGCCTGCACTCCAAGGTCTCCGAGGACCTTACAATTAAGTGTATAAGTCCTGTCCTGATTTGCCTTTCCAAGATGCAGAAACGCTCATTTATCTAAATTAAACTCCATTTGCCATTTTTTGTCTCGTTGGCCCATCTGATCATGATCTTGTTGTACTCTGAGGTAATCTTCTTTACTGACTACTACACTTCGAATTTTGGTGTCATCTGCAAACTTTCTAATCATACCTCCTATGTTCACATTCAAATCATTTATATAGGTGACAAAAAGCAGTGGACCCATCACTGATCCTTGTTGCACACCATTGGTCACAGACCTCTTGTCTGAAAGGCAATCCTCTACCACCACCCTCTCTCTTCTACCTTCAAGCCAGTTCTGTATTCAAATGGCTAGTTCTTCCTGTATTCCATGTGACCTAACCAGTCTAACATGAGGAACCTTGTTGAACACTTTACTGAGGTCCGTATAGATCACGTCCACAACTCTGCCCTCATCAATTGTCTTTGTTACTTCTTCAAAAATCTCAATTAAGTAAGTGAGTCACAATTTCCCACATACAAAACCATGTTGACAATCCCTGCCTTTCTAAATAAGTGTAAATCCTGTCCCTCAGAACTCCTTCCAACAATTTGCCCACCACTGATGTCAGGCTCACCAGTTTATATTTCCCTGGCTTTTCCTTACCACCTTTCTTAAATATTGGCACCATATTAGCCAACCTCCAGTCTTTGTGCACCTTACTTGTGGCTACCTATGATATAAATATCTCAGCAAGGGGCCCAGCAATCAGATCCCTAGTTTCCCACAAAGTTCTAGCATACACCTGATCAGGTCCAGGGGATTTATCCACTTTTATGCGTTTTAAGACATCCAATATCTCCTACTCTGTAATATGGACATTGCCCCATATCCTTCTCCACAGTGAACACTGATGCAAATACTCATTTAGTACTGCCCTCATTTCCTGTGGTTCCACACATATGTGGCCTTACTGTTCTTTAAGGAGCCTTCATATCTCTCTAGTTACTCTTTTTGTCATTAATATATCTATAGAATCCCTTTGGATTCTCTTCAAAACTATTTGCCAAAGCTATCTCATGTCTCCTTTTTGCCCTCCTGATTTTCCTCTTAAGTGTAGTCCTACTGCCTGTATATTCTTCTCGGAACTCTGCTGTCTATACCTGACATATAATTCCTTCTTATTCTTAGCCAAAACTTCAATTTCTCCAGTCATTCCCTACACGTACCAGCCTTTCCTTTCAACCTAACAGGAATTTCAGTCTCTGAACTCTTGCTGCCTAATTTTTGAAGGCTTCCCATTTTTCAGCCATCCCTTTACCTGCGAACATCCACTCCCAATCAATGTTTGAAAGTTCTTGCCGAATTCCGTTAAAATTAGCCTTCCTCCAATTTAGAACTTTAACTTTTAGATCTGGTCTATCCTTTTTCCATCACTATTTTAAAATTAATACAATTATGGTCACTGGCCCCAAAGTGCTCTCCCACTGTCAACACAGTTATTTACCATGCACTAGATGCCAAGAGTATGTCAAGCTTTGCACCTCAGTAATAGGTACATCCACATGCTGACTCAGAAAAATTTCTTCAACACACTTAACAAATTCCTTTTCATCCAAGCCCTTCACACTATGGCAGTCCCAGTCTATGTTTGGAAAGTTAAAATCCCCTACCATAACCACCCTATTATTCTTAGGGAAGGGAGGGGGGAGATTCTATAATATAATGCCAATAAGGTGATCATCCCTTTCTTATTTCTCAGTTCCACCCACATAACTTCCCTGAAAGTATTCCTAGGAATATCCTCCCGAAATACAGTTGTAATGTTATCCCTCATTACAAAAGCCACTTCTTCTCCTCTCTTGCCTCCCTTTCTACCCTTCCCAGAGCATCTGAATCCTGGAACATTAAGCTGCCATTCCTGTCCATCCCTAAGCCAAATCTCTCGAACTGCTATATATTCCAGTCCCATATCCCCAATGTGTCCTGAGTTCATCTGCTTTACCTGTCAGACCTCTTACATTGAAATAAATATAGTTTATTAGTCCTAGCTCATTCTCTGTTTTGTTCCTGCCTTCCCTGACTGTTGGACTTGCTCCTTTTCCCAACTATAACAATCTTAGACTGATCTCTTTCATCACTATCTCCCTGAGTCCCAGCCACCCACCGCTAATGAGGTTCAATCCTGCTGAGCAGCCTGAGCAAATGCCCCCACCAGTACATTAGTCCCCTTCCAATTCAGGTGCAATCCATCCTTCTTATACAGGTTACTCCTACACCAGAAGTCAGAGTATTGTGTACAGGAGTTGGGAGGTCATGTTGCGGCTGTACGGGACATTGGTTAGGCCACTGTTGGAATATTGCGTGCAATTCTGGTCTCCTTCCTATCAGAAAGACGTAGGGAAACTTGAAAGGTTCAGAAAAGATTTACAAGGATGTTGCCAGGGTTAGAGGATTTGAGCTGTAGGGAGAGGCTAAACAGGCTGGGGCTGTTTTCCCTGGAATATTGGAGGCTGAGGGGTGACCTTATAGAGGTTTACAAAATTATGAGGGGCATGGATAGGATAAATAGACAAAGTCTTTTCCCTGGGGTCGGGGAGTCCAGAACTAGAGGGCATAGGTTTGGGGTGAGAGGGGAAAGATATAAAAGAGACCTAAAGGGCAACGTTTTCACGCAGAGGGTGGTACGTGAATGGAATGAGCTGTCAGAGGAAGTGGTGGAGGCTGGTACAATTGCAATACTTAAGCTGCATTTGGATGGGTATATGATTAGGAAGGGTTTGGAGGGATATGGGTCGGGTGCTGGCAGGTGGGACTAGATTGGGTTGGGATATCTGGTCGGCATGGACAGGTTGGACCAAAAGGTCTGTTTCCATGCTGTACACCTCTATGAATCTCTATGAATCTAAGAGATTCGAATGATTCAATGACGTGAATCCTTCTCCCCTGCACCAGCTCCTCAGCTATGCATTCACCTGCTCTATCCTCCTATTCCTATCATCACGAGCTTGTGGCACCAGGAAGAATCTAGATATTACTATCTTCGAGGACCTCCTTTATAAACTCCTGCCTAACTTTCAGTATTCTGTCATCAGAATTGTGTTCTTTTTCTTCCTATATCATTAGCTCTAATGTAAACACCACCTCCTGCTGGTCCCTCTTCCCTTTGAGAACATTCTGCACCCTCTCTGAGACGTCCTTTATCCTGGATCCAGGCAGGCGACACACCATTCTGATGTTTCCCTGTCGGCCACAGAAGCATCTGTCTGCGCCTCTGACTAGAGAGTCCCCTAACACAATTGATTGCTTGGAACCTGGTGTGCCCTTTGTTACAATAGAGCCAGTTTCGGTACCATAAACCTGGCTGTCAGTGCTACATTCCCCTTAGAGTCCATCACCCCCTACATTTTCCAAAACAACATACTTGGTTGAGATGGGAATAGCCACAGGAGACTCATACATTATCTGCTTCCCTCCCCTACCTTACCCATCTACCTGACTGTATCTTTGGCTTATCTCCCTTCTATAACTGCCAGGCATCACACGCCCTAGCTCCTGTAAATTCTTCATTGCCTCTAACTGCCTCTCCAACCGATAGGATTCCTGCAGACATAATCATCAGTAATATGAAAACTCTCTCTAATCTCCCACATCCACCAGTCTATTAAAGGACGTCTTTGCATCTTAACACTCTACAGATCCAGAAAATAGCATAGTTTTTCTCCTCAAAAGAACATGGCTCCAGGCTAGCTGAGTATCTATCATAGAATCCCTACAATGTGGAAACAGGCCCTTCGGCTCAACAGGTCCACACCGACCTTCTGAAGAGTATCCCACTCAAACCCATTCCTCTACATTTACTCCTAACTAACACATCCCTGAACACTATGGGCAATTTAGCATGGCCAATTCACCTAACCTGCAAATCCTTGGACTGTGGGGAAAAAAACTGGAGCACCTGGCGGAAACCCACACAGATACAGGGAGAATCTGTAAACTCCACACAGACAGTTGTCCAAGGCTGGAATCGAACTGGGGTCCCTGATGCTGTGAGGCAGCAGTACTAGCCACTGAGCCACCATGTTGTTATAATTTTAAAATTTAATGAAGAGATGTATCTCAATAAAAGCATATAATAAAAAAAATCCATTTTACTCACAGGGATAGATGTACAGAAAATAAAAGTTAAAATTAACCACTTAGCTGCTCCCCTGCTGTGACCTCCCCCTCACAGGTTTCTTTAAGATCAGCTGTGAATTTCACTGTTTGTTTATTTTTCTTAGAACTAACTCCAATGTCCAGACATACCTGAAACCAAACAGCAGAGGCTGTGGCTGTACAGGTTACTGCTGGGTCAGACAGCAGTGTAGGTTTCTTTCTCCATTTGAACCACTTCCCATGTTGTCACTGCCTTTGTCTGCCTTCTTCATTTTTTTCAAAATGCCATTTTTTAAAATCCTTTTCTCCCCAAAGTTCCAAAACAATGTAACAGTTTATAAAACTGTAATTACTGCTTCTAGAATTCGAGGAAATCAGCTGCAATACTGAAAGTATCTCAAAAAAGGAGCAGCTCTTACAACTACGATTTTTTCCCATCCTTCAACCTGGATTACATGTTTACTTTGTTTTGTTTATTATTAATTCGTTCATGGGACATGGGCATCGCTGGCTGGGCTAGCATTTGTTGCACGTTCCGAGTTGTACTTGAGAATGTGGTGGTGAGGTACCTCTTGAACTGCTGCAGTGATGTGCTGTGGGTTAACCCACAATACCCTTAGGAGGGAATTCCAGGATCTTGACCCAATGACATTAAGGAATGGTGATTTTATTCCAAGTCAGGATGGTGAGTGGCTTGGAGGGAAAATTGCAGGTGGTGGCATTCTCATGTATCTGCTACCCTTATCCTTCTAGATGGAAGTGGTTATGGGTTTGCAAGGTCCTGTCTGAGGATCTTTGGTGAATTTCTGCAGTGCATTTTGTGGTTAGCACACATTGCTGTTCCTGAGCATCGGTGGTAGAAGGAGGGGATATTTTTGGATGTGGTGCAATCAAACGTGCTGCTTTGTCCTGGATGATGTCAAGCTTCTTGAGTGCTGTTGGAGCTGCACCTATCCAGGCAAGTGGGAAGTATTCCATCACACTTTTGATATGTGTCTTGGGGAGCCAGGAGGTGAGTTATTCACCACTGTATTTCAATACCTGCTCTTGTAGCCACTGTGTTTATTAGCAAATGCAATTGAGTTTCTCATTAATGGAAACCCCAAGACATTGACTGTGGGGGATTTTAGTAGTTTACCATGTCATTCACTTTTCAAAAAAACATTACTAATCAATGAATACAACACAGGTATGTAAGATGTCATTGTGGTCACCTCTCTACTGTGAGATTAGTTTAGTCACTCATCACTTTTAGTTTAACTCATACTGAAGGCTATTTGCTGTCCCTTATTTGACATGTGCAGGTGGGAGGATACTGGACAGCATCACTGAGTTAGAAATGTCAACATTGAAGCCAAAATCTTGAGATCTCAATATTTTTAGAAATTCTTTATGTTTCTTCAGAGAAAAAAAGAAAGATTTCTCTGCCAATGTGGCTTTTTACTGTGCCTATACATTCAATAAGGATTCTACATAATCTTACAACCTTAAGAATAATTTGGATGAACACTTTAAATATCATAACATTCAAAGGTATTGGACAAGTGCAGGAAATTGGGATTAGTGACCTTTAGTGTAGCTGTGTCGGTGCAGACTCAATGGACTGAAGGACCTTTTTTGTGCTATCTGAATTGATAATTATTCTAAAAGGCATCACTTATGACAGGTCAAACTTTTGCATTGACAGGTTTTGAAAGTTGCAATCACTCCTGGATCCATAGCTGAAAAAGGGATAAGTGTTACTCGTGTTAGCTAGTAGGAATATTGCCTTGATATTGTCAATGATGTCATCAAGAACCATAGCATTGCGAGGAGCATTGTCCAGGAGGACCCAATGTTTCATTGACAGGTTTGTGTGCTGAACAATAATTTTAACTGCTGGACAAAAGTAAGATATAAAATAAGAATTGTTGAGGCTACTGTTCCTTTTTGCTTATCCTCCAAAGAACAGGCAATTTGTTCTTTGAATAAGTCTTCATTGTCCTGATTGCTTGGAAATGGTTGATGAGCATTGGATTCGATTTGAACCATCTGCTGCCTCTCCACCAAGCAGTAAGGCCAAGTGATCATTTATGACTCTGTCGCCTGGACACTCTTTTCTGCCCTTGAATGCATATCCTGGAAAGCAACCTATTCCAGAAGAAACTACATAAAGAACTTGTTGAAAGTTGGATCCTTAATGATTTCACTTAATGTTTTAAAGAAGAATTCAGCTGCTTTAGCACTGACACTATCCTCACTTGCAACAATGTTAAGCAAGTTAACACATTTTTTATACCTTCTAAGTGAACTACAATGAATAATAAAATGTTCAATCTTTGAAGTTTTACCGTAGTTTTAAGATCAGTGGACAAAATCTTATATTCATGCTTCACCATTAACAAAAAACAGGCTAAGAGATATAAGTTGTTGAGTTTGTTGTCAAATCGAAGTGTTGGCACTTTTTCCATGTCTATCACAATTCTGATTTGATTATTTTTGCTGAATCTAACATCAGCTAAAAGAATTGTTGTCAAACCAAGTATGTGGAATGCTCTGCCCCAACTGTGTGGAATGCTCTGCCCCAGAGGGCAGTGGAGGCCTAGTCTCTGGATTCATTTAAGAAAGAGTTGGATAGAGCTCTCAAGGATGGTGGAATCAAGAGATAAGGCAGGAACAGGATACTGATTAAGGATGATCAGCTATGATCATATTGAATGGTGGTGCAGGCTCGAAGGACAGAATGGCCTAGTCCTGCACCAATTGTCTATTATTTCCTCAGTGCTTTTAATAATTATTCTTCCCATTGCTGCTGGCAATTCATATCCACTGTGTGCTCACCAGTTAAGAGTTTTATGATATCTAATTTCACTTGAAAAACAATTTGTTTTTCCTGTCTTGTTTCAGCTGGAAGAACTTTATATTCACTGGCTCATTGCGAATGAATTTTAGGAGTGCGATTAATACATTATAATATGACAATTAATGACAACTGAGATGGTAACAGGCATAACTTTTTTTTTACTATATCATCTATACTCAAACTGCAAAAGGGGTTCAGCATTTTATCAGTCACCTTTAAAAGGACCATTGAAGATTACCAAGTACAAGACAAATGGACCCAATACAAATTAAGTAAAAACTGAAAAAAAAACTGTGGATGCTATAAATCAGAAGCAAAAACAGAAATTGCTAGAAAAACTGAACATGCCAGGCAGCATCTGTGCAGAAAAACCAGAAGCTAACATTTCGGGTTAAGTTTCCCTGCCTTGACCTGAAATGTTAACCCCGATTTCTCTCCACAGATGGTGTCAAACCTGCTGTGCTTTTTCAGCAATTTCTGTTTTTGTTTCCTACGCAAATGAAAATGTGGCTGCTTCCAATATAGCTTAGACACATAACTGCCTCCCATGATTGCCTGCTCCTTATCACATCTGAGTCTCACTTTGGATTCACTGGAGAGCAGTCAGGAGTACTGCACCATTACCAAGAAACAGCAACATTGCTATGCTGTTGAAGGGTATTAATTGAAGATGGATGTTAATGCAAACCCATACTGTACAGATGATATTGAGGATCTACTGAATGCTTTTAGAATCAATATTGACTCAAAGTTGTATATCTGAATCATTCCAACCTGTCCTCTGATTCTGTTTAAATTGGTCTTGATTCCCAGGATGGTAATTTTTGACTTTATGTAACAGTTCAAAATGAGCAATTACACATCTGCATTGAGTTTTCTATCTCTCACAATTTTTATTTCCATTAAAATTGATCATCCTCAGATAGGGTGGTGTAGCAGCTCAAAAGCTAGATAGGGAGAAGGCATAAGAATCATACCCCAAAATTCTTTGAGGGCTAGTTAAAACCCCTTACAAATCACTGTGATCAAATCCAGGATATGTCTGATCCAATATGCAAAGACTGATTAAAAATTAACAGTCTAGATTAGAGTGGTGCTGGAAAAGCACAGCAGGTCAGGCAGCATCCGAGGTTCAGGAAAATTCATTCCTGATGAAGGGCTTTTGCCCGAAACGTTGATTTGCCTGACCTGCTGTGCTTTTCCAGCACCACCCTAATCTAGACTCTGATCTCTAGCATCCGCAGTCCTCACTTTCGCCTGATTAAAAATTAAGTATAGTTAGCCTATTAACTGGGACAAGATACTTTGGTTCATTCTTCTGATAACGAAATGGAGTTAAGTTGCTAAATAAAATTTGTGATGATGGTTACTTTGTATGTTCTTTTACTGAATGATAAAAAGCAGTTAACTGATTGACAATTTGCATCACCTCACTAAATAAAAAGAAGAACTTGCATTTACATTATTAGTGTGCTCCAAAATCCTTCACATCCAATGATGCATATTTGAACTGCTTTCACAGTTAGGTAGAAAAGCAAAACATTTGGATGCAGCTTGGTGCCTCAAACAATGGGTATAATATTTGCATATTAGTTTATATCTTAACTGTTAGCACTGATGGTTTCCTGATATTTGTGCAACTGATGATATGCTGTGATGTTGGGAAATGAACAATTTCGAAGACAACTTTGTTCTCTCGATTCCCTTCTATGGCTTGTTGTCACCGTGCATTTACCAACATGTATTCTTTAGCAGAGGCATGTTGAATTCAGAATGCAACACTACACCAAATAATGATCCATTCCTGTCACCAAAACTACACAAGTTACCATTGACCCTGATCCTTACAAATTAAAAACAGTGGCATTAACAGCCACATGGAGAGTTGTATCTACTGTGGATTTTGTTTCATAATTAAATGCCAGCATTTTATCATCTTTCAGGAAACCTATTGTGTTGCTGCAGTATTCTACAGTTGTTTGATGCCACAGACTAGCTGAGTTCTGTGATGTATATGCTTTCTTATTGTTTTCAGATTATTGCACCCACGCAATAAACAGAAAACAGATATTAACAATGTTGCTTATTACTTTATAATATAGCAATGTCTGCACTGAGTTTATTTCCATTTCTGTTGCATTGAGGGCAGATCTGATTGGAATCTATCAAAATAGGCATGTCCTTTTTGGAGTCCTGTGCAAAGATTTACTTCCCTAGATTGGGTACAAGGGTACAATTTATTAATCAACAATACTAACTACAATATATTTACTCTGGTGTCAAATAGCTGTGATTGTGAAAAAAAACATGTTTGCAAGTGATACTATAAAAATATTTGTCAATGTAAGAATCAATAGTTAAGGCAACATTGAACTCCATTGCAGGAATATAAAGTGAAGAAAAATTACTGAATTCATATAGTAGAAATACAAAAGGTTACAAAAATAAGTAAAATATATGATATCAAACCTCCAAGGCCTAATGATATCTACCCATGAACATTAAAATAAGTAATCAAGAAAATTTCAAAGGCCTTCAATGGTGCATTTGCTATGGCAATGACTCACCCAATCAGAGTTCACTTTCTAACCAATAGACACAAATTTCTTATTGTATAGACATTGTTTTCTCTTAACATTTGTGACTTGACCTGGCAAACATTAGATGAAAATCTTCCACAAAGATTTTTTATTCAATAATACTCAAGATTCAATAATCTTAACTTTCCAAAGTACTTTGAAGGCAGAAACTGTGCTTTTGGATTTGATCATTTCAACACTGCTTCACTGTTTAAGAACAAAAGAAGAAAGAAACTAGATGTCTATTGAACTTACCCAATTATGGAGAAGCAATCATTTGGTAATACAGAACTTGAGTATTGCAAGAGACACATTTTGTCACAGTCATCAGCCTAACTTTCAAAACTACCTTTATAGGCATTCTGTATAAGTAGAGAGTGCTGATTTGTTGGCAAGAGGATTCTGTTTGGCAAAGGCTTTGCCAGACAGAATTCTGTGAATAATTATGATTGACAGTTAGCAGCCTGGATTGCTTAAATTTCAAACCAGGCAGGTTGATTCTGATCAGTCAGGGCATTGTCCTGAAAAGTGGAAGTGTTGGATGTCTTGAAATGGTTAAAAGTGGATAAATCCCCAGGACCTGATCAGGTGTACCCGAGAACTCTGTGGGAAGCTAGAGAATTGATTGCTGGGCCGCTTGCTGAGATATTTGTATCATCGATAGTCACAGGTCAGGTGCCGGAAGACTGGAGGTTGGCAAATGTGGTGCCACTGTTTAAGAAGGGTGGTAAAGACAAACCAGGGAACTATAGACCAGTGAGCCTGACCTCAGTGGTGGGTAAGTTGTTGGAGGGAATCCTGAGGGACAGGATGTACATGTATTTGGAAAGGCATGGACTGATTCGGGATAGTCAACAAGGCTTTGTGCGTGGGAAATCATGTCTCACAAACTTGATTGAGTTTTTTGAAGAAGTAACAAAGAAGATTGATGAGGGCAGAGCAGTAGATGTGAGCTATATGGACTTCAGTAAAGTGTTCGACAAGGTTCCCCATGGGAGACAGATTAGCAAGGTTAGATATCATGAAATACAGGAAGAACTAGCCATTTGGATGCAGAACTGGCTCAAAGGTAGAAGACAGAGGGCGGTGGTGGAGGGTTGTTTTTCAGACTGGAGGCCTGTGACCAGTGGAGTGCCACAAGGATCGGTGCTGGGTCCTCGACTTTTTGTCATTTACATAAAAGATTTGGATGTGAGCATAAGAGGTACAGTTAGTAAGTTTGCAGATGACACCAAAATTGGAGGTGTAGTGGACAGCGAAGAGTGTTACCTCAGATTACAACAGGATCTGGACCAGATGGGCCAATGGGCTGAGGAGTGGCAGATGGAGTTTAATTCAGATAAATGCGAGGTACTGCATTTTGGGAAAGAAAATCTTAGCAGGACTTATATACTTAATGGTAAGGTCCTAGGGACTGTTGCTGAACAAAGAGACCTTGGAGTGCAGATTCATAGCTCCTTGAAAGTGGAGTCGCAGGTAGGTAGGATAGTGAAGAAGGCGTTTGGTATGCTTTCCTTTATTGGTCAGAGTATTGAGTACAGGAGTTGAGAGGTCATGTTGCGACTTTACAGGACATTGGTTAGGTCACTGTTGGAATATTGGGTGCAATTCTAGTCTCCTTCCTATCGGAAAGATGTTGTGACACTTGAGAGGGTTCAGAAGATATTTACAAAGATGTTGCCAGGGTTGGAGGATTTGAGCTATAGGGAGAGGCTGAACAGACTGGATCTGTTTTCCTTGGAGCGTCGGAGGCTGAGGGGTGACCTTATAGAGGTTTACAAAATTATGAGGGGCATGGAGAAGGTAAATAGGCAAAGTCTTTTCCCTGGGGTCGGGACATCCAGAACTAGAGGGCATAGGTTTAGGGTGAGAGGGGAAAGATATAAAAGGGACCTAAGGGACAACCTTTTCATGCAGGTACGTGTATGGAATGAGCTGTCAGAGGAAGTGGTGGAGGCTGGTACAATTGCAACATGTGAGAGGCATTTGGATGGGTTTATGAATAGGAAGGGTTTGAAGGGATATGGGCCAGGTGCTGGCAGGTGGGACTAGATTGTGTTGGGATATCTGGTCGGCATGGACGCGTTGGACCAAAGAGTCTGTTTCCATGCTGTATATCTCTATGACTCTATGACTCTATTGATTTGCAAATGGCTGTCACCTAGTCTGTTGATGTGAAACAATAACAGTGTGTGCATGTGTTTTTTCTATCTGCTAAGAGCAGGACCCTGTGGACACAAATGTGTCATATTGTGAATCTGACAGGCAGTTCTAAGTTGATTGTTCGTGTTATTGTTTGCAAAGCCTGGATTATAAAGCAAATCGTGTCCAATTGCAGAATTACATCAAATGTTACATATTGTGAGTTATGGTAGTGCGGGCTTTTTGGGTATAATCATTAACTTGCTTGTTACAAAGAGATAAAGGAATATTTGATATGATCTGCCAATCTTTGGGATGCATTGTCGAAACCCCTGGCACATACCAGCACTGCAATTTATGTGTTATATCACTTATTTGTGTGATCAGAAACATGTCTTTTTTGTCTGACAGCTGCATTATGCAAACCCCTTTTGTGTTGCTACTGCATCTAACTGCTATCTTCACCTGTTGCTCTAACATTTGAGATATCTTCCTCTTCCAGTTTAATCTGAGTCAGTCTGGGAACTTTTCAGGACCACAAGTGACCACTGTAGGTTCTTTCAAAACTTGCAATACAGAATAGCTGTTAAGGACAGAGAGTTGTTTCTCTGGTTGGAAGGATGTATATTCTCAAGTTATGTTCTCACATTTCTGCACAAGTCTTCAGTTTTTTTTAAACAATAACTTGGATTAAGTCATTAATTAAAGGAGACATAGTTGTATATCAAATGCCAATTGCTGAGCTACAAATACTGCAACATATCAAGGAGGGCAAACTTTACCTAAACATTCTTTTTCCAGGTACGTGTCACACTTCCTTAAATAGAGTCTAGCTTATCTCTCCATGCTTCAGGCACAGCTCTTATTAACCAACTGTTTGAGATTGCAGGTTGTATGATTGAAAGCCGAGGCCTCAAGGTGAATGAGCAAACTTACAATGGTACCATGGTAAAGGAAACCAATCAGGTGGGGTTAGTTGATAGGACTATACTAGTTGTAAGAGATAGGATGGTTAGTGGAATAACACAGTTCTCTTTAGCCAAGACCCAAAGTCCAGCAGGCGGTGTTGTCAGACACAAGAGAAAGGTTAGGGTAAATTATATTAGAGGGATAGCAGAATGGCTCAAAGACATTGAGACAAGAATTTAAATTCCTGGAACATTAGCACCAATACTGGCAAAAGTGAGATCTGTACTGCTGGGGCAAGCTTAATGGGAACATGCCCACAGACCAGTGTTTTGGAAATTATCTAGTTTAGAACAGTGATGTGTTTTAAATTAAATAATGAGGACAAGACAACATGTGAGGAGAGAAGTGCCAATTCAAAGGAAACAATTTAATAAAACAGGGCAGTAATTTGAGTATTGATAACCAGAGTGTGGTTGGAAAGGACAGGACCAACACTTAAGCTCAGAGATCACAAAAACCGTGAAAAGATAGAGTTAATAGCTTTGTACCTGAGTGCATTTATCATTGGTAATAAAATAGTTGAATTGTCAGCACAGACAGAAATCAAAACATGTAACCTGCCAACTTTACAGAGACATGATGGAAAGGTGACCATGACTCGGTCCTGAATGTTAAGGGATGTTTCCCATTTCATAAAAAAGGAGGAGCTGGTTAAAAGGTAGTGGGCTAACTTTGTTAAATAAGAGTATTGTTATCTTAGATATGAGATGACCAGTAATGAGTATGAGCTCGGTGTAGAATTGGTTTGGACAGAACTAAGAAATAGGCAGGTAGAAAATCACTTGTGAGAGTAATTTATATGCCCCAAAACAATAGTTTACTGTCAGACAGAATAACCAAAAAGAGATAAATGAGCAGATAAGCATAGTATCACAATAATTGTGGATAACATTAATCTACAGGTATAAATTCAGGCGAACCAGGCTGCCTAGATAGCCTAGAAAATGCATGCATATAATTTATCTGGGAATATCTTCTGATAGCACACTCATTCCCCAGCCAAGAAGCATGTTATTCTGGACCTGAAAGTAAGAATTGGGACAAGATTAATCAGTTACTTCAGAGCACAGGAGCTTATGGAGATTGTGATCATAATATGGTAGAATTTTATGTGCAGTTTGAAGAGGAGATGTTTTGTTCTGAGACTAGTGTTTTAACTAAAATACAAGTAGCTCTAATAGTTTGAAGGGAAAACTAGGTAAAGTGAACTGAAGTAAACCAGGTTAAAAGGTATGACAATAGCCAAAATTGGGAGAGCTGTCTCATAGCTGAAAATGTGTTGCTGGAAAAGTGCAGCAGGTCAGGCAGCATGCAAGGAGCAGGAGAATCGATGTTTCGGGCATGAGCCCTTCTTCAGGAAGGCCTGTCTCATAGACTAGTCAAGCAACAGTCTGACATAGTCATTCTTATGGAATCATACCTCACAGATAACACCCAAGACACTACCATTACCATCCCTGGATATGTCCTGTCCCATCTGCAGGACAGACCCAGCAGAGGTGGCTGCACATTGGGATACTGTAGGGAGGGAGTTGCCCTGGGAGTCCTTGACATTGGCTCCGGACCCCTTGAAGTCTCATGGCTTAAGGTAAACAGTGGCAAGGAAACCTCATATTAGTTACCATACACCATCCTCCTTCGACTGATGAATCAGTACTCCTCCATATTGAACAAGGCTTGGAGGAAGCACTGAGGGTGGTAAGAGCGCAAAATGTACTTTGGGTGTGGGATTTCAATATCCACCACCAAGAGTGGCTCAGCAGCAGCATTACTGATCAAGCTGGTCAGGTCCTAAAGGATATAACTGGTAGATGTGGTCTACGGCAGGTGGTGAAGGAACCAACAAGAGGAAACAACATAGTTGACCTCAAACTTACTAATCTGCTGGCTGCAGAAGCATCTGTCCATGACAGCAAAGGTAAAAACAACTACCACACTGTCCTTGTGGAGACAAAGTCCTGTCTTCACATTGAGAATATTGTGTTGTGTGGCAGTATCACCATGCTCAATGGGACAGACTTTGAACCGATCCAGCAGCTGAAGATTTGGCATCCATGAGGCACTGTGGGCCATCAACAGCAGCAGAACTGTACTCCACCACAATCTGCAACCTCATGGCCTGGCATATCCCCCGCTCAACCATTACCAGCAAGCCAGAGGATCATCATGGAGAGTGGAGGAACAACATCAGGCATACCGAAAAATGAGGTATCAACCTGATGAAGCTACCAAACAGCACTACTTCATGCCAGATGGCATAAACAGCATGTGATAGACAGACAGAGCTAAGCGATCCCACAACCAACAGATCAGATCTAAGCTCTGCAGTCCTTCCACATCCAGTCGTGAATGGTGGTGGACAATTAAACAACTCACTGGAGAAGGAGGCTCCACAACTATCCCCATCCTTAATGATGGAGGAACTCAGCACATCCGTGCAAAAGATAATGCTGATACATTCGAAGCAACCTTCAGTCAGAATTGCCGAGTGGATGATCCATCTTGGACTCCTCCAGTAGTCCCCAGTATCACAGATACCAGTCTATAGCCAATTCAATTCACTCCATGTGATATCAAGAAATGGCTGGAGGCACAGGATACTGCAATGGCAATGGGTCCTGATAACGTTCTGGCAATAATACTGAAGACATGTGCTCCAGATTTTGCCACTCCCCTAGCCAAGCTCTTCCTGAACAGTTACAACACTGGCATCTGCACAACAATGTGGAAAATTGCCCAGGTATGTCCTGTAAACAAAACGCAAGACAAATCCAACCCGGCTAATTACCGCCAAATCAGTCTACTCTCCATCATCAGTAAAGTGATGGGAAGGGGTCATCAACAGTGCTATCAAGCAGTACCTGCTCAGCCACAATCTACTCAGCCACAACCTGCTCAGTGACACCCAGTTTGGGTTTCACCCAGGTCACTCAGCGCCTGATCTCATTACAGTCTTGGTTCAAACATGGACAAAAGCTTTGAAGTCCAGAGGTGAGATTAAAGTGACAGCCCTTGACATAAGGGCCGCATTTGACTGAGTATGGCATCAAGGAATCCTAGAAAAAACTGGAATCAATGGATATCAGGGGGCAAACATTCCACTGGTTAGAGTCATACCTGTTACAAAAAAAGATGGTTGTGGTTGTGGAGGGTCAGTCATCTCAGGTCCAGGACATCTCTGCAGGAGTCCCCCAGGATAGTGTCCTAGAACCAACAATCTTCAGCTGCTTCATCAACGACCTTCCCTCTGTCATAAGGTCAGAAGTGGGAATGTTTGCTGGTGATTGCAGTGTTTAGCACCATTCATGACTCATCAGATTCGTGCTCAAATGCAACAAGATCTGGACAATATCCAGGCTTAGCAAGTAACATTCACGCCACACAAATACCAGACAATTACCATCACCATAAGAGGCACTCTAACCACTGTCCCTTGATATTCAATAGTATTACCCCCACTGTCAACATCCTTGGGGTTACCGTTGACCAGAAACTCAACTGGACTCACCACATATGCACAGTGCTACAAGAGCACATCAGAGACTAGTGATACTGTAGTGAGTAACTCATCTCCTGACACCCTAAAGTCTATCCACCTTCTCCAAGGCATAAGTCAGAAGTGTGATGGAATACTTCCCACTTGCCTGGATGGGTGCAGCTCCAACAACACTTAAGAAGCTTGACACTATCCAGGACAAAGTAACCCACTGATTGACACCACATCTACAAACATTTAATTCCTCTACCACCAGCACTCAGTAGCAGCAGCGCGTACTATCGACAAGATGCATTGCAGAAATTCACCAAAGATCCTTAGACAACACCTTTCAAACCCATGATCACTTCTATCTAGAAGAACAAGGGCAGCAGGTACTTGGGAACACCACCATCTACAAGTTCCCCTCCAAGCTACTCACCACCCTGACTTGAAAATATATTGCCATTCCTTCACAGTCATTGGGTCAAAATCCTGAAATTCCCTCCCTATCGACATTGTGCGTCTACCCACATCAGGTGGACTGCAGCGATTCATGAAGGCAGCTCACCACCACCTTCTCAAGAGAAAATAGTGATGGGCTATCAATGCTGGCCAGCCAGTAACATCCAACTCCCACAAATGAATTAAAAAAAACACATTGCAGTGTCAGACTTTTGTGAAGACTTTAATATTGCTCAGCAAAGATGTATACCATTGAAAAAGAAAGACTTTTTGAGAAGGCTGTATGATCATGGCCGAATAAAAAAGGAAAGGAGCACATCAGATTGAAAGGAACACTAAAATTCTTTGAAAGTTAGGGGTAGGTCAGAGGATTAGACAGTTTTTGAGAAGCAGCAAAGAATTACTCAAGGAAAAATAAACATGGAGAAAATAGAATATGAGAGAAAACCAGCCATTAATATGAAAACAGACATTTAACAGGGGGATTGACTTTAAGAGTCGTGAGATCTTGTTGCAGCGCTATAAAACTTTGGTTAGACCGTACTTGGAATACTGCGTCCAGTTCTGGTCGCCCTATTATAGGAAAGATGTGGATGCTTTGGAGAGAGTTCAGAGGAGGTTTACCAGGATGCTACCTGGAATGGAGGGCTTATCTTATGAAGAGAGGTTGACTGAGCTCGGACTTTTTTCATTGGAGAAAAGGAGGAGGAGAGGGAACCTAATTGAGGTATACAAAATAATGAGAGGCATAGATAGAGTTGATAGCCAGAGACTATTTCCCAGGGCAGAAATGGCTAACACGAGGAGTCATAGTTTTAAGCTGGTTGGAGGAAAGTATAGAGAGGATGTCAGAGGCGGGTTCTTTACACAGAGAGTTGTGAGAGCATGGAATGCATTGCCA
The DNA here is from genome assembly GCF_037043375.1 of Chiloscyllium plagiosum. Lineage (NCBI taxonomy): Eukaryota > Metazoa > Chordata > Chondrichthyes > Orectolobiformes > Hemiscylliidae > Chiloscyllium > Chiloscyllium plagiosum. The sequence continues at coordinate 57,635,278 of NW_028270151.1, forward strand.
GCAGCAGTTGTGGAAGCAAGGTCATTGGGTACATTTAAGAGACTCTTCGACATACATATGGTCACAGAAATTTGAGGGTGCATACATGAGGATCAGTGGTCGGAACAACATCGTGGGCTGAAGGGCCTGTTCTGTGCTGTACTGTTCTATGTTCTATGTTCTATGTTCTAATGCTTTTAGAAAGGGTAACTAGAACTGGTACAAGTCTTCGAGGCAAAGAGTCTGGAAAGCTGAAAAGGGAAAATATGAAATATTAGATGCATTAAACAGGTGTTTTGTGCTTGACTGTGCTGTATAAAACTTAGAAAGCTTCCTGAAAACACTTGAAAATCAAGAAAGACAGGTAGGAACTTAAAATAATCACCATCACCAGGAAAAAGTGCTGGCAAAATTACTGAACCTAAAGTTTGACAAGTTCCAAAGAACAAATAGAGGCTTTCCTTCAAACCTTCCTCAGATTTTGGAAGACTTCCAGTGGATAGGAAAATAGCTAATGTAACAGTATTATTCAATAAAGGAAGACAACATATAACAAGAAACTATAGGGTTGATTGTTTATTCTTTTAGTAATAGTAGGGTAAGAGAAAATGCTTTTGCAAAGGGAAATTGTGCTTAACTAATTTATCAGCGTTTTTTGAGGAAGTAACAAGCAAGGGAAGTCTGTGTTTGCGGTACACTTGGATTTCCAAAAAGCATCTGATAAGGTGCCACATCAAAGTTTGATATACAAAATAAGAGCTTGTGGTATAAAGAGTGACATATTAGCATAGGTAAAGGATTGCTTAACTAACATATGACAGAGAGTCAGGATATATGAGTTTTTCAGATTGGCAGGCTCTAACTGGTAGTATGTTACAGCAATCAATGTTGAGGCCTCAACTCTTTATAATCTCTGACAATTATTTGGTTTGGGAACCAATATTTTATAGTTCACTTTATTGAAGGCACAAAAACAGGAAAGAAAATAAATTGTCAAGAGGAAGTAGAGAGTCTTCAAAGGGATATAGGTCAGTTCAATGAGTGGGCAAAACATTTGGTAGATGGAGTATTATGTAGGGAAATGTGAACTTGCCCATTTCACAGGAAAAATAGAAAATCAGTTTACAATGTGAAGAGATGATGACATAGTGATAATATCAGTGGACCGGTTAATCCAAAGCTGATACTCAGGGTACATGGATTCAAATCTGAGCTGTTAGAATGGAAATATTTCCCTCAGAGGCTTGTGAATCTCTGGAACTACTTTGCACAAAAAGCTGTCAGGCAGAGTCCTTTTATGTATTTAAGACTGAAATAGATAGATTTTTGATCATTAGGGGAATCAAGGGTTAAGGAGGAAAAGATAGGAAGTGGGATGCCAGAAATGTCAGATCAGCCATGATCCTGCTGAACGGTGGAGCTGACTCAAGGGGCCAAATAGCTAACTCCTGTTACTTTTGCTTATGCTCTTAATTAAAAAGGAGAGAGATTGTTGAAGTCTGTATTACAGTGTGATCTGGATATCCTGGTGTATGAATCACAAAAATGTAGTATACAGGGATTAGAAGGGCACATAGAATTTGGTATTTATTGCAAAAATGATGTCTTATAAAAATCAGGAAATTTTACTGCAGCTGTACAGGGCCTTGGTCAGACCACATCTGAAGTACTCTGTACAATTTTGGTCGCTGTTTTAAAAAATTCTCAAGGTCAGGTTCGTAGGAGAGTAGTCTGACACAGAACAAACGACCAAGAGGCGAGTCTGCTAGAATATGAGCATTTTATTCCCCGCAGCGTCGCCACAACCAGGTCTCATACTTACAACGGGTCTGGCTTATACTCACTCTACATGTTAGCCGTCAGTTCTCGTAGAGCGGTTGCCAACAACCCACGCTCGGCGGTTAAACGTAACCCCGGAGCAGACTCCCGGGTCTGGCTTATACTCACTCTACATGTTACCGGAACTGGGAGCCGTCAGTTCTCGTAGAGCGGTTGCCAACAACCCACGCTCGGCGGTTAAACGTAACCCCGGAGCAGACTCACCGAACTGGAGACTTTTCCAGCTGATATACTCTTTTCCAGATATAAACATTCATGTGAACAGCAGAGCAAGGCTAAAAAACACATTCCATTCTGGTTACATACAGATAAGAAGATTCACACGGGGAGGTGTGTAATAAGATTCACACGGGACTAAGCAACACCTCCATTCCGGTTAGATTCACACATGTATTGGGACATAATTTTACACCACAGTCGCCTTATCTGAAAAATGATATAACTGCATTAGAAACAGTTCAGAGAAGGTTCACATGGCTCATTCCTGGGATACACAACTTATTTTGTGATGAAAGGTTCAACAAATCTGAGCTTTACCCATTGTATTTAGAAATGGCTTAATGTAGCGTATGTAAATCTGAAGGGGAACTTGACTGGTTTAGCTTGATGTTGAAGGGATGTTTCCCTTGTGGAAGAGACTCAAACTAGGAGATATAGTTTAAGAATAAAAGATATGAGTTTTACAAAGGAAATTAGGACAAATATTTTTTTTCTCAGAGGGCAATTAGTGTGTGGAATTCTCTTCACCAGAAAAAGTGGAGAGTGGGTCATTGAATTTATTCAAAGTTAAGTTAAATAGACTTGATGGAAAAGGGGGTCAGCAATTATAGGTGCACACAGGATCATGGAATTGAGACCACAACCCAGTCAGCTATTTTATTATTGAAGAAAAAGCAGGCTGAACAGGACAAATGGCCAATTCCAACTCCTAAGACCTATATTCTTGTATCTGATTTTCTTAAGTTTGTAGAAGGGACAAAGATAGATTGCACATTGCACTCTGTATAGCGAGCCTTAAGTTGATCCAGAGAGTGTGAGAGTGTGAAATGAAAATAGGAGGTAGTGCAGATGGATTCAATATGGGGAAGTGTGAGGATTTCTGCTTTGGCTCTGACTAAGAAAAGTGGGAACAGTTGTGGAGGAGCAAAGGAATTTGGTTTTCCATGTACAGAAATCACGAAAAGTGAATGTACAGACTGACAAGGTGGTCAAAAAGGCTAATGTAATACTGACATATACCAAAATTAATTTGGAAAGGTAAAATTAGCTTTAAGGAAGCCGTGGCATAGATACATTTCTAAACAAGACATTTTTCTTTCATGAGATATGGACAGTGCTGGTCAGACCAGCATTTGATACCTTTCTCTAATTGCCCTTGAACTGAGTGGTTTGTCAGGTTAATCAAGAGGGGTTTAAAGTAGCACAGGTTAGATAATCTTAGTTTATATTTTCTTGCATTTACAAGGCTGAAGTGTGAATCAAGCTGTTTAAAATTATTAAATTATTGATACTGCACAGAGAGCTCTTTCCTCTGACAGGAAGTCCTGAGCAAGTAGGCATAATCACTAAATTAGAGTTGGAACAATTAGAATTGAAATCAGGAAATAACTTCAGAAATCAACATTTCACTTTTTAGTGATCCAATTCTAATGGGAACAGGAAATTGGTAGACAGTTGTTAGCTCAGGATATCAAGGCATTTGCAGCAAGGATGTGTAAACAGCACTGAGATACAGACCAGCCATAATCTAACAGAATAGCAGAGCATGCTCCGGGTTCTTAATAGTAGACTTCTGCTTCCAAGATTGTTGGTCCTGAAATGTTGCTTCAGCCTGAGCTGTATGGCAATTTAGATATTTGAAGGGTGATTTAATCAAACTCTGCGTGCTTTAGCTGTGGTGAACTCCTATAAGATCTGAGTTGTTTGACATCTCTAATATTTCATTATCTCCTTCCCCCTCCTCAGCCATGAATGCATGCGGGTGAAAGGGTCAGCACAGTGCAAGCTGCTGAACACCTTCTTTGACGCTGTTTCATTCTTTTCATGTTTATTGACTTGCATTGCCTATATTCACTCAATGTCAATCACACTTCATTCACTATTCACTCAAACTCCCACCCATTAACTCAACATTTCACAATCATCTCACTAATTTCATTTCAATTTGCTCTCTCTTTCAGTCTCCCTCTCCTTCGTTGACTTGCTCATTTGTTCAATCACTTATTAATTTGTCTTGAACATTTATTTAATGACTTGCTTATGTGATATAGAGTCATATTATCATAAGAGATGTATAGCACAGAAACAGATCCTTTGGTCCAACTCATCCATGCCGACCAGACATCCTAAATTAATCTAGTTTCATTTGCCAGCACCTAGCCCATATCCTTCTTATTCTTATCCATATATCCATCTAGATGCCTTTTAAGTGTTGTGATTGTACCAGCTTTCACCACTTCCTCTGCCAGCTCATTCCATACACGCACCACGATCTATGTGAAAAAGTCGCCCCTTAGGTCCCTTTTAAATCTTTCCACTCTCACCTTAAACCTATGTCCTCTCGTTCTGGACACCCCTACCCCAGGGAAAAGACTTTACCTACTTACCCTATCCATGCCCCTCATGATTTTGTAAACCTCTATAAGGTCACCCATCAGCCTCCGATGCTCCGGGAAAACAGCCCCAGCCTATTCAACCTCTCCTTATAGCTCAAATCCTCCAACCCGAGAAACAACCTTGTAAATCTTATTTAAACCCTTTCAAGTTTCATTACATCATTCCTATAGTAGGGAGACCAGAATTGCACACAGTATTCCAAAAGTGACCTAAATAATGTTCTGTACAGCTTCAACATAATCTTCCAATTCCTATACTCAATGCATGGACTAATAAAGGCAAGCATACCAAAAACCTTCTTCACTATCCTATCCATCTGCAACTCCACTTTCAATGAACTATGAACCTGCACTCCAAGGTCTCTTTGTTCAGCAACACTCCCCATGAACTTAATACTAAGTGTATAAGTCCTGCTCTAATTTGTCTTTCCAAAATGCGGTATCTCACATTTATCTAAATTAAATTTCATCTGCCACTCCTCGGCCAAATGGCCCATCTGATCAAGATCCTGTTGTATTCTGAGGTAACTGTCTTCGCTGCCCCTTACACCTCCAATTTTGATGTCATCTGCAAATTTACTAAACATACCTCCTGTGTTCACATCCTTGTGTGCTCTCTCCTTTTCCACCAGCATTCACTCCTTTTACAATCTCAAGTATTTCTCAGCTTCAGTCCTCCATAATATGTGCCATGAAGCAAGTGCCTGTTAGATCACTCCTGAAGTTTTTTGAAGTTGGGCAGGTAATTTCCACTTTCCTCATTCCTGAAGAAGGGCTCATGCCCGAAACGTCGATTCTCCTGTTCCTTGGATGCTGCCTGACCTGCTGTGCTTTTCCAGCAACATTTTCAGCTCTGATCTCCAGCATCTGCAGTCCTCACTTTCTCCAGGTAATTTCCATGACATGGATCAGCAATGGTTGTGAGGATAAGATGGAGTGGGAGTGAATTAATTGACAAGGTTATCCTCCAATGGCATGCTGGGTGGGAAGTTTAATGAGAGAGTGAGCTGGGGCAGTTGGAGTTGTTGCTCATAACAAATCAGATCTGAATGTTTTTATGAGCCTTCCAAAGCCAAGAGAGCTACAGAAGGAATGTCAGTAGGCATTAAGCCTATGACAATGCCAAAAGAGCAAGAAAGTCGAGGACTACTAAAAGGTTGGCGTATGGATGAGAAACAGAATACCTGAGAGTGGAAAAGTGAAAAAGCAAGAGAAGAAGAGAGTCCAGGATGTATAAACAGAGACAAAAAAAAACCATTAAAGAGAGCTTCAATGGAAATAGTGCAATGAGCTCAGGCCAGCAGCAGCAGTCAAAATGCACACATCAACAGACTCAGAGAAAATCTATGCTACCTATGGGCTGTTTATGTAAAAATGAAGATACTTCAAAATCCAATATCAATTAGGAAGTTGGTAATAGGATGTCATCCATAGTTAAAGACAGAAACCCTGTGGTGGGATAATAATGATATAAATAAAATGAATAAAACAACAGTTGAGGATTCCAGAAAGATGTCTATGGTAACCACATGTTGCAATTTAAGAATCTTCCCATTCTCGCTTTCCTTTTTCTACTGGCAGTCAGTCAATTTGCAAAACTGGTATGTAATTTATCTTTGATTTCATGTTGGCTAACAATCTCTTCTGAGGGACCTTATTGAATGCTTTCTGTGAGTCTATATAAAAGAAATCCACAGATGACCTTGGCAATATTATGATCACTAGTAGATATGTTGTCTACAATCAATGTTCAACGACTAAAAATGGCTCATTACTCACTATTAAATCCAATTTGATTAGATTAAGTATAATATAGGTTGTTAGCTTTTGGACATGTTGTTGCAACAAACTGTTTTGCAAAGTATTTTCAACTTTTCTGAAACAAACCAATGTACTTATCCCAACCTGATTCAAAGTTAAAACTCCCCATTAATTCTAATTTGTCTTTACTGTGTGCCTGTCCAGTCTCTGCATGGATAAATCTTGTCTCTTCAGATGGCTCCCAGAGGCTAACAGTTCCCATTACTGTCCTAATTCTTGTTCTACTTCTTACTTTGATCCATAAAATCCCACTTTCTGCTTACCTCTGGTTAAATCCTCCTTTTGATCATTGAAGAAATTTAACCTTAATACCCAAAGCTACACCTCCAAATCTGTCAGTTCTTTTCGCTGCTCTTTCTCCCAAAGTTTACTTTACTGATAAAATATTAATTGTACCTCAAATCTGTAATTGGATATGAAACACTTCTAAAGTACAATATGCATTTAAGTTTTATTTCCCTGCTTCACATTTTTTAACATTTTACAGTTGACTAACACTTAGCTACACTGTCAGATAATTTATACCCATTGAGACTGTTCCTGCAGTCTATCCCACTGTTTTATTCACTTCTAGACATCTGGATGTAGGTTTGCTCACTGAGCTGGAAGGTTCACTTTCAGACGTTTCATCACCAGACTAGGTCACATTTTCAGTGAGCCTCCGGATGAAGCACTGCTGGTGTTGCTTGCTTTCAATTTATATGTTTGGGTTTCCTTGGGTTGGTGGCATCATTTCCTATGGTGACATCATTTCCTATGATGATTTCCTTTCCTGTTCTTTTTCTCAGGGGGTGGCAAATGGGGTCCAAGTCAATGTGTTTGTTGGTAGAGTTCCGGTTGGAATGCCATGCTTCTAGGAATTCTCGTGCATGTCTCTGTTTGGCTTGTCCTAGGATGGATGTGTTATCCCAGTTGAAGTGGTGTCCTTCCATATCTGTTTGCAAGAATACTAGTGAGAAAGGGTCATGTCGTTTTATGACTAGTTTTCTACCTGTTTGTCCAATGTAGTGTTTGTTACAGTTCTTGCATGGTATTTAATAAATGACATTAGTTTTGCTTGTCTGTATAGGGTCTTTCAAGTTATTTCACTGCTGTTTTAGTGTGTTGGTGGATTTGTGGGCTACCATGATGCCAAGGGATCTAGGTAGGTCAGGCAACATCCAAGGAACAGAAGAATCGACGTTTCAGGCATAAGCCCTCCTTCAGGATATCTGTTGCTCAGATATCAGCGGACTGTGTTCATTGGGTACCCATTCTTTTTGATTACATGGTATAAGTGATTTTCCTCTGCTCTGCGTAATTCCTCTGTGCTGCAGTGTGGGTTGGCTCATTGAAATAATGTTCTGATGCAGCTTCGTTTGTGGATGTTGGGATGATTGCTTCTGTAGTTTAATATTTGGTCCGTGTATGTTGTTTTCCTGGAAAAGTACAGCACGTCAGGCATCATCTGAGGAGCAAGAGATTTGACGTTTCAGACATAAGCTCTTCATCAGGAATGTGATGAGGGGGTGGAGGGTGGGGGAAGGAGGCTGAGAGATGAATGCTGTATCTAGGGATGGTCTATTAAAATCAGAGAATCTCTGTACCATGGCTACAATCTTTCTATCCAACTGCATTAGCAAAGAGCTCCAGTCCAAATTAAATGTCATATGTAAATGTTTCATATTAGATTGGTTTCATTTTATTCATTTGTGCTTTATCATTATTTCCTGAGACTAAATGTACTTGCATGCTATTTGGTTGATCAACATGTTGAATTGTCCACTCAGTGAGATATAGCTGAAATTGTATTTAGCTGTCCTTTCTTTCTGTATTGTAATTGGCATTATACAAAAGTCACTCTCAGTGGAAATAATTGAAATATTGCACATATTGAGTGCAAAATCCTGTCAAGACTCTGCTAGCTAATATCCTGAATTAGATACACTTTTAGATCGTACTAATTTGGGGTGGTATGGTGGCTCAGTGATTAGCACTGCTGCCTTATTGCGTCAGGAATCTGGGTTCAATTTCAGCCTTGGGCAACTGTCCGTGTGGAGTTTACACATTCTCCCCATGTCTGTGTGGGTTTCCTCTGGGTGCTCTGGTTTTCTTCTGCAATCCAAAAATGTGCAGATTAGGTGAATTGACCATGCTAATTTGCCTGTAGTGTTCAGGGATGTGTAGGTTAGGTGCATTAGTCAGGGTAAACTTGGCGGAATGGGTCTGGGTGGATTACTCTTCAGATAGTTGGTGTGGACTTGTTGCGCTGAAGAGCCTGTATCCACACTGTAGAGATTCCATGATCTAACTTGCCAGTTTAACCCTTCATTTTACTACCTTGACTAACTGTCCTCACTAATCTGATCCTGCATCATTCCCAGGACATTTGCTTTCCCAACTTCATTTCATCATATCCCAAATCCAATCTACAATCTCCTTTACCACTCCCTCACCCTTGTCTGAACCAAGTTTCCATGTATGAGTCCATTCCCCAGCTTGCTGCACAGAGCTATCAGGTACACACCACCTTGAAATGATCATGAACCAGAAGCAGGGTTCTCATTGCCACTGATTTTATTTTCAAGGCAAGGCATAATTTTACACAGTTCAAAAAACTCATAAATGTTCATGATATACAAATATATTACAACTAGAAATGTGCTTTGGGGTGGCTTGATCGGTCGAGCACTCATCATTACCTTTATACCTGTATTACGTCCTGCCATTGGGAATTCAAATTTCCTATCCTGTATGATTAAAGCATGCTGGATGTCCCATTCCTACCCTCGTGGCTCCATGACAATCCTCCCAACAGGCCATTAAACCAAACCACCAATGATGGTTTAAAACTCACAAAATTCAATTTCTTTTAATACTGTGTACTCTACTTTTCATTATTCTCTTTTTTGTTAAGTCAAAAAAGATTTCTTGTGTCTGTGCAGTCAAATGACTGTCTGATTTTTACCTACATAGTTTCTAATCAACCAGTTTAAAGAAGTAATGACACACCTCTGGAGCAGGTTGGACTTGAACCTGGGATTCCTGGTCTGGAGGTACACCAAAAATATTTTGATTTATTCCTGTGAAAAGGCATCTGGATGGGTATATGAATAGGAAGGGTTGATAGGGATATGGTTAAATGCTGGCAAAGTGGACTAGATTAATTTAGGATATTCAGTCGGCATAGTTGAGTTGGACCGAAGGGTCTGTTTCCATACTGTGCATCTCTATGTCTTCATGATTTCAATTAAACTATTTAAGCATGATCTTATCTTTACAATTTAGTTCTAATTGCCTCTGATAAGGCAATGCTTTTTGACTTATTTATCGATTTGGTCCCACATCATTAATTTGAGCTTTCAGTGATAATCAGAGTGTGGGTGAATGCTGGGGGAGATATTTGTCACACTAAATCCCCATCCTTTTTTTGTACTTGCTCAACTGTCTGTTGTCATTTGGTGGCTTTATTAACAGAGAATATCCTACATGCCACCACAGTTTCTTCAATTGAACTCCTTCCAAGTAACACTGATACAAATGTTGCCATTAGATTGCTCATTCCAAATATTTATTGAATTCAAATTCCATCATCTGGCGTGGCAGGATTTGAACCCAGGCTCTCAGAACTTTATCTGAATCAACAGTCCACCCACAATATCTCTAGGCCAGACTGACTTAAAATGTGTTTTTGTTTTTGCTTTCAGCATACTACCTGAAGATAAAATTGAACCGAAAAAGCTATTATGAAATTTTATTGTGACATCATTTTATTTATTTCAAGTAATTTCTTACCTCTTCCGTCTTCTTGCCTTTCCACTCAATGCTCCCATCCCATCTATCATGATGGAATGGCTATTGGAAATACTTACATTTACATTTTTATTATTTTTGTACATTATTGTTATTCATTGCCATGCATTGTTATTATCTCTTGATAGAAGAGGAGGGGCAATGGGAGAATGCTAAAGCTGAGATATATGGTTAAAGTAAGGCAAGTAACCATTGACATCACTTTGCCAAACCATAGCATTAAGAATACAACTTGCTTTTCAGTGATCAATAGCATCTTCACTTTCAGTTGCAAAATCTTTAGACAGTCATGTCTCATGCTACAAGTGGAGCTGCAGCTCATTTCCCTCACATTTTCTCATAATCATGCTCTCAGGTTTTATGTGAGTTCATTGCAGACTTCACTTGGTTGGTACTGTTTTATTTAAGGTGGTGAAGCAAATGCTGATGTGGAGACTTGTGACTAGACTGTAGTCCTTTTGTTTTTGAATGCATGATTCTTAAAATTTTCAGCTGGTTTAAATTTGACAGAAACAAGACAAATTCCTTAAAAAGTACAGAGACCCTTCAAAGTGGAGCTGAGAGAAACAAAAACTCCCGCACAAGGGGGTGGGAGCGGGGTGTGTTATGAAAAAGGAGACTACTTGGAAACCATACCTATCATGGTCTCAGGAAGATATTAACATATGCAAAATATTGAACATTGACATCATGGCTAGTAATTGGCCAGGATGAAATTGTCCTCCTTTGCGTACAGGATATACCTGAGGAAGTTTCCACATTGTCAGGTAAATATAGTCATACTGACAAAGGGGCTGTGCCAAGTGCTGGAGCACAAGAATTCAACATTATTACTGGAATATTGTCAAGAGTCACAGTCTCTTCAGTCTTGAGTGTGTCCACTTGTTTCTTGATAACAATGGAGTGAACTGAGTTGACTGAAGACTGGTATCAAAGATAGAGTCATAGAGATGCACAGCATGGAAACAGACCCTTTGGTCCAACCCGTCCATGCCAACCAGATATCCCAATCCAATCTAGTCCCATCTGCCAGCACCCAGCCCATATCCCTCCAAACCCTTCCTATTCATATACCCATCCAGATGCCTCTTAAATGTTACAATTGTACCAACCTCCATCACTTCCTCTGGCTGCTCATTCCATACACGTAACACTCTCTGTGTGAAAAAGTTGCCCCATAAGTCTCTTTTATATCTTTCCCCTCTCACCCTAAACCTATGCCCTCTAGTTTTGGACTCCCCGACCCCAGGGAAAAGATTTTGTCTATTTATCCTATCCATACACCTCATAATTTGTAAATCTCTACTGGGTCACCCCTCAGCCTCCGACGCTCCAGGGAAAACAGCCCTAGCCTGTTCAGCCTCTCCTTATAGCTCAAATCCTCCAACCCTGGCAACATCCTTGTAAATCTTCTCTGAACCCTTTCAAGTTTCACAACATCTTTCTGATAGAAAGGAGACCAGAATTGCACGCAATATTCCAACAGTGGCCTAACCAATGTCCTGTACAGCCGCAACATGACCTCCCAACTCTTGTACCCAATACTCTGACCAATAAAGGAAAGCATACCAAACGCCTTCTTCACTATCCTATCTACCTGCGACTCCACTTTCAAGGAGCTATGAACCTGCACGCCAAGGTCTCTTTGTTCAGCAACACTCCCTAGGACTTTACCATTAAGTGAATACGTCCTGCTGGGAATTTCCAGAGGAGTCCAAGATGAATCATCCACTCAGTACTTCTGACTAACGAAGTAATTGCAAATGCTTCAGCCTTGTCATTTAGGCTGATGGGCTGGGCTCCTCATTACTGAGGAAGGGAATTTTTGTGAAGCCTCCTCCTCGATGGTATTGTTGAATTGACCACCATCATTCACAATTGGATGAGGCATGAAAACACAGTTTTGATCTGATATATTTGTTGTGGAGTCACTTAGCTTTGTCTATTGCTACTGCTTACACTATTTACTACCCAAGTGGTCCCGTACCCTAGCGTCACCAGGTTGACACTCATTTTTAGGATTAGTTGGTGCTCCTTCTGGTATTCCTTTCTGCACTTTTCTTTGACCCAAGGTTGATCTCTGACATGATGGTAATGGTAGAGTTGGGGTCATTGCTGAATCATGAGCTTCCAGATTATATTAAAATTTTGCTCTGATGGTATCCCATAGTGCCTTATGGAAGTCCAGTCTTAAGGTGCTGGATCTTTTTGAAGCTTTTCCCATTTTGCACAGTGACAGTGTTATACAACACGATGGTGGCTATTCCCAGTAGGAAGACAAGACTGTGTCTCCACAAGGACTGTGCTGTGGTTACTCTTACCAATACTGCCATGAACAGGTACATCTGTGGCAGAGGGTTTGGTGCTGGTGAGGTCAAATATGGTCTTCCCTCGTATTGTTTCCCTCACTGCCTGCTGCAGACCCAGTTTAATAGCTATGTCCTTTAGGACCTAAACAGTCTGAGAGTGCAACTGCTGAGCCTCTCTTGATGATGGACAGCAAAAACGTTACCTAACCGCTGTGTATTTTATTCTCTTGTAGGTGTCAGTGCTTCCTCTAAGTGCTGTTCAGCAGGAGGAGTACTGATTCATCAAAGGGAGTGGGGAGGTGTGTGTGTGTGTTTTAGACTAGATTTCCTACAGTGTAGAAACAGGTCCTTCGGCCCAACCAGTCCACACTGACCCTCCGAAGAGCAACCTATTCAGACCCATTTCTCGCTGACTAATACATCTAACACTTTGGACAATTTAGGATAACCAATTCTTCTAACCTGCACATCTTTGGACTGTTGGACGAAACCGGAGCACCCGGAGGAAACCCATGCAGAATGTGCAAACTCCACACAGACAGTCACCCGAGGCTGGAATCGAAACCTGGGACCCTGGTGCTGTGAGGCAACAATGCTACCCACTGAGCCACTGTGCCGCCCCACGCACAGTGTGTTTGCGTCTGTGTGTAAGTGTGTGTGTGTTGGTGTTGGGAGATGGGGGATTATAAGTACTAATCAGCAGGAGATCTCCTTCCCTTGTTTGTTCTGATAGGACATAGTGAAGACTGCAGATGCGTGAGAGTCAGAGTTGATAAAGTGTGATGCTGGAAAAAGCACAGCAGGTCACGCAGCATCTGAGGAACAGCAGAGTCCAAGTTTTGGGCAGGACCCTTCATCAGCACTGAAATTTAATGGTGTCTGGAGTCAATCTTGATGATTAAAAGGGCAAACTCCAGTCTGTATACCATCGTGTCACCACCTCTGCCATCAGGAATGGTGATAGTGGTACATGAAACATTAGATTTCACCAGACTTTTAATTCCAGGTTTTTATTTGGATTCAAGTTCCGTTATCTACTGTGGAGATTATTACCTGGGTCTCTGGAACACTAGTCTGACCACAATTCCACAAGGCCTTTTGTCATAGCTCTGTTAACATGATAAGTTTTGAAACAGGTTGCATGATTTTTAATTTTTATCCTTATATATGATCAAAGGCAGACATTTTTATGTGTTAAAGTCACTACATGATCAAACTGTCAATATAGTTCTTCACACGATAGAAAGATTTTAAAATGTTCAATTATTTAGCAGTTTCATAAACTCAATATGACTCAACTTCCTTTTCAGACAATTAACACTTTTAACATGTCAATGTTATAATGTAGGAAAACACAAGAGACAATGCCAGGGAAAGTGGTGGCTGTGGGTACAGTTACAACATTTGAAATTCGGATAAGTTCATGAATAGGAAAGGTTTGGAGGGATAGAAGCCAAATGCAGGCAGATGGGGTTAGTTTAATTTGGGAACACGGTGGACTTGGACTCATTGAACTAAAGGATCTATTTCCATGCTGTTATGAAACTATGATTATAATTCAGTAAGATCCCATGAACAACAGCTTTTTTTTTTATTTATTCATTTTTGAGATTGGATGTTGCTGCCTGGCTAACATTTATTGCCCTTGAAAAGATGGTGGTGAGGCACCTTCTTGAATCGCTGCAGTTCACATGCTGTGGGTTGACTCATAATGCCATTAGGGAAGGAATTCCAGTATTTTGACTCAGCAGCAGTGAAGGAACAACGATACATTTCCAAGTCAGGATGGTAAGTGGCTTGGAGGGGAACTGGAAGGTGGTGGGATTCCCATATTTCTGCGGCCCTTGTCCTTCTAGATGGAAGTGTTTGTGGGCTTGAAAGGTGCTATCTGAAGATCTTTGATGAATTCCTGCAGTGCATCTTGTAGATATTACACACTGTTGCTACTGAGAGTTGGTAGTGGAAGGAGTGGACGCTTGTGGATGTTGTGCCAATCAAGCGGGCTGCTTTGTCCTCTATGGTGTCAAGTTTCTAGAGTGTTGTTGGGTCTGCACTCATCCAGGAAAATGAGGAGTATTCCATCACACTCCTGACTTATGCCTTGTAGATGGTGGACAGGGTTGAGAGTGCGGTGCTGGAAAAGCACAGCAGGTCAGGCAACATCTGAGGAGCAGGAGAATCAATGTTTTGGGCTTAAGCCCTTCATCAGGAATGATGGACAGGCTTTGGGGAGTCAGGAGGTGAGTTACTCGCTGCAGTATTCCTAGCCTCTGAACTGCTCTTGTAGTCACTTTGTTTATTTGGTGAATCCAGTTGAGTTTCTGGTTAATGATAATCCCCAGGATGTTGATAGTGTGGTATTCAGTTATAGAAACACTATTGAATGGGCAGTGTTTAGACTGTCTCTTATTGGTGATGGTCATTGTCTGGCATTTGTGTAACACAAATGTTACTTGCTACTTGTCAGCCCAAGTCTGGATATTGTCCAGATCTTGTTACATTTGAACATGGATTGCTTTAGTATCCAGGAAACATGAGTGGTGCTGACCATTGTGCAATCATCAACAAACATCCCCACTTCTGATCTTATGATGGAAGGAAGGTCATTAATGAAGCAGCTGAAGATGGTTGTGCCTAGGGCACTACCCTGAGGACCTCCTGCTGAGATGTCCTGGAACCGAGATGGCTGACCTCCAAAAACCATGATCATCTTTTTGTGTGTCAGGTATGACTTTAATCACTGGAGAGTTTGCCCCCCCCCCCCCCAGATTCCCATCAATTCCAGGTTTACTTAGGCTCCTTGAGGCCAGATTCAGTAAAATGTAGTTTTGTTTTCAGGGGTTGTGACTTTCACCTCCCTTTGGAATTCAGCTTTTTTGTCCATGTTGGAACAAGGCTGTAATGAGGTTGGGAGCTGAGTTATTGCTGAACAGGTGCTGCTTGATAACACTGCTGATGACACCTTCCATCATGTTTCTGATGATGGAGAGTAGACAGCTGGGGCAGTAATTGGTCGGGTTGGATTTGTCCTGCTTTTTATGTACAGCATATACTTGGGCAATTTTCCACATTGGCGGATGGATGCCGGTGTTGTAACTGTACTGAACAGTTGGCTAGGGGAACAGCACGTTCTGAAGCAGAAATCTTCAGTACTATTGCCGGCATGTTGTTAGTGTCTGCAGCCTTTGTAGTATCCAGTGTGTCCAACCGTGTTTGGATATCATGTGGGGTGAATCAAATTGGCTGAAGACTGGTATCTGTAAAGCTGGGGACCACGGGAGGAGGCTGAGATGATCCACTTGGCACTTTTAGTAGAAGATTGCTGCGAAAGCTTAAGTCTTATCTTTTGCACAGATTTGCCGGGCTCTTCCATCATTTCGGTGAGAATATTTGTGAAGCCCTCTCCTCCAGTGGGTTGTTTAATTGTACGCCACCATTCAACCAGATGTGACAGGACTGCAGAGCTTAGATCTGATCTGTTGGTTGTGGGATTGTTTAGCTCTGTCTTTCACTTGCTGCTTATGCTGTTTGGCATGCAAGTAGTCCTGCTTGGTAGCTTCACCAAGTTCACACCTCTTCTTCAGGTATGCCTGGTGCTGCCCCTGGCAAACCCTCCTGCACTCTCTGTTGAACCAGGGTTGATTCCCTGGCTTCACGGTTGAGTGGGGATATGCGAGGCCATGAGGTTACAGATTGTGCTGGAGTACAATTCTACTACTGTTGATGGCCCACAGTACCTCATGGATGCCCAGTCTTTAGTTGGTAAATCGGTTTGAAGTCTGTCCCATTTAGGACGATAGTGCCACACGACACATTGGAGGTTATTCTCAATGTTGGAGGTTCTTCTCAAAGATGAGATTTCATCTCCACAAGGACTGTGCAGTGGTCGATTTTACCAATACTCTCATGGACATATGCATCTGCAGCTGGCAGATTGGTAAAGATGAGGTCAAGTGTGTTTTTCCCTCTTGTTGGTTCCCTCACTGCCTGCCACAGACCCAGTCAAGTAACTAAGTCCTTTTGGTCCTGACCAGGTCAATCAGTAGTGCTGCTGCTGAGCCACCCTTGGTGGTGGACATTGAAGTCTCCCACCTAGAGTACATTTTGTGCCTTTGCCAGAGTACATTTTGTGCCTTTGCCAATCCTCAGTGCTTCCTGCAACTGTTAGTCAACAAGGAAGAGTACTGATCCATCAGCTGAAACAGTACGTAGTAATAAGCAGGAGGTTTCCTTGCTCAAGTTTAACCTGAAGCCATGAGACTTCATGGGATCTGGAGTCAGTGTTGAGGACTCCCAGGGTAACACCTTCCTGACTGTATCCCACTATGTCACCACCTCTGCCAGGTATGATGTTGTGGCCATTACGGGAATTTGGATATCACAGAATCAGGAATAGTTGTTAGATGTTTCAGGGTTTAGATGTTTCAAACGAAATAGTAGGTGAGGTAAAAGAGGTGAAGGAGTGGCATTGCTAATCAGGGATAGTATCACAGCTGCAGAAAAAGAGATCATCAAGGAGGGCTTGTCTACAGTGTCAGTATGAGTGAAAGTCAGAAACAGGAAAGGAGCAGTCACTTCATTGTGAGTTTTTTACAGGCCCCCCCAATAACAACAGAGGCACAGAAGAGCAGATTTTGGAAAGGTGCAGAAATAACAAGGTTGCTGTCATGGATGACCTCAACGTCCCTAATATTAATTGGAAGCTACTTAATTCAAATAGTTTGGATGGAACAATTTTTGTCAGATGCATCCAGGAAGGGTTCCTGATGCAATATGTCGATAGGCCGACTAGAGTGGAGGCCATATTGGATTTGGTGCTTGGCATCGAACCATGCCAGGTTTCAGATATCTCAGTTGGAGAGCAGTTCAATGATAGTGATCACTATTCTCTGACCTTTACCATACTCATGGAGAGTCGAGAATGTGGTACTGGAAAAGCACAGCAGGTCAGGCAACATCTGAGGAGCAGGAGAATCAACGCTTTGGGCATAAGCCCTTCCTGATGAAGC
This sequence comes from Chiloscyllium plagiosum, assembly GCF_037043375.1. Classification (NCBI taxonomy): domain Eukaryota; kingdom Metazoa; phylum Chordata; class Chondrichthyes; order Orectolobiformes; family Hemiscylliidae; genus Chiloscyllium; species Chiloscyllium plagiosum. Next base: position 57,652,642 of record NW_028270151.1, read on the forward strand.
ATTGATTCTCCTGTCCCTCAGATGGTCCTTGACCTGCTGTGCTTTTCTAGCATCAAACTCTCGACTCTGACCTCCACCATTTGCAGTTCTCCTATACTCATGGAGAGGGATAGGAGCAAGCAATATGGGAAAGTATTTAATTGAGCAGGGGGAATTACAACACTGTTAGGCAGGAACTGGAGCATCTAAATTGGGAACAGATGTTCTCAAGGAAACACTCAACAGAAATCTAGAGTTTGTTTAGGAAGTACTTACTGATAGTACTGGACAGGTTTGTCCCACTGAGGCAAGGAAAGGATGATAGTTTGAAAGATCCTTGGGTGATAAGGGATATGAAACATCGAGTTAAGAGGAAGAAAGAAGCTTACTTGAGTTTGAGGAAGCAAGGATCAGACAGGGCTTTAGAAGGTTACAAGGCAGCCAGGAAGAAGTTGAAGAATGGACTTTAGAGATCTAGAAGGGGGCTTAAAAAAGCCTTAGCAGGATTAAGGAAAACCCTAAGGCATTCCACACTTATGTGAGGAACAAGAGGATGGTTAAAGTGAGGGTAGGGCCAAATAGGGATAGTGAATGGAACTTGCGACTGGTATTAGAGCAAATAGGGAAGGTCCTTAATGAATTCTTTGCTTCAATATTCACTAGTGAGAGGGACCTTGATGTTTTTTGAGGACAGTGTGAAACAGACTGACATGCTCGAACGTTGATGTTAGCAAGGAGGATGCGCTGAAACCTTTGAAAAATATAAGGATAGATAAATCCTCTGGGCCAGATGGTATATACCCTCGGTGTGGAAGCCATTTTTCTTGATCTTGGCTTCCCTCACGGTTAAGGAACCATTTTGATAAAATGCCCCCTCACCCAGCAGAACAATAGTACTTGGCATGTTAGCTATGAGAGACTGTCCTGCAGCCTCCCGCACATAGCTTAGGGTGGCATGATGGCTCAGTGGTTAGCACTGCTGCCTCACAGTGCCAGGGATCTGGGTTTGATTCCTGCTTCGGGCAACTGTCTGTGTGGAGTTTGCACATTCTCCCCGTATCTGTGTGGGTTTTCGTCCGGGTACTGCAGTTTCCTCCCACAATCCAAAGGTGTGTGGGTCAGGTGAATGGCCATTCTAAATTATCCATAGTGTTAGATGCATTAGTCGGGAGTAAATATAAAGTAGGGGAATTCATCTGGATGGGCTACTCTTCAGAGAGTCGGTGCGGACTTGTTGGGCTGAAGGGCCTGTTTCCATACAATAGGGAATCTAATCTAAAATTAGTTCCTCTCTCACAATGATGTGAAGTTCTGCTGGTGTGTGTAGCTTAATTGCTCCTCTTGTCAAATAGCTTCTCTCTCTCTTTACAATGCATTGCTAATGAATGTTGTTCCTCTCTGTCCTGCATTTGTTATGGATCTCTGTAAACAGCATGTCAGGCGATAATTTTCAATCTTGTGGAATGTGTTGCATCAATTAGGGCTGACCCTGAGAGCTGACCCCTGATTTGGTACCTCCTCAGACCATCCTGACACTTTGTGTCAGCCTGTGTCTCAGCCCATGTCTTGATTTCTATCTAACCTTGTGACTTTCTGCAGTACTTCAGAGTCTTACCTAGCCACTGTGTGGGACAATGGTCACCCATGATGATTTGGAGACTCCCCATGATGCATCATGTAATAAACTGGTTAATGTTTAAAGTCTGCCTCTTGAGATTTTCATCAACATTAGGTTACTACAGGAAGTGAGGGAGGAGATTGTTGCGCCTTTAGCAATGATCTTTGCATCCTCACCGTCCACTGGAGTAGTGCCAGATAATTGGAGGGTGGCAAATATTATTCCTTTGTTCAAGAAAGGGAATGAATAGGGATAACCCTGGGAATTATAGACCAGTCAGTCTTACATCAATGGTGGGCAAAGTATTGGAGAGGATTCTGTGAGACAGGATTTCTGATTATTTGGAAAACCATAATTTGATTAGAGATAGTCAGCATGGCTTTGTGAGGGTTAGGTCATGCCTGACAAACCTTATTGAATTCTTTGAGTATGTGACAAAACACAATGATGAAGGTAGAGCAGTGGATGTGGTATACATGGATTTTAGCAAGGCATTTGATAAGGTTCCTCATGGTAGGTTCATTCAGAAAGTAAGGAGGAATGGGATACAGGCAAACCTGTCTATCTGGATGCAGAATTGGTTAGCCCATAGAAGACAGAGGGTGGCAGTAGATGGAAAGTATTCACCCTGGAGCTTGGTGATCAGTAGTGTTCTGGAGGGCATGGTTCTGGGACCTCTGTTCTTTGTGGCTTTATAAATAACTTGGATGAGGAAGTGGAAGAATGGGTTAGTAAGTTTCCTGATGACACAAAGGTTGGTGGAGTTGTGGATAGTGTGGAGGGATGTTTTAGGTTGCAACAGGGCACTGACAGGATGCAGAACTGGGCTGATAAGTGGCAGAAGGAGTTCAACCTGGAAAGGTGTGAAGTGATTGACTTTGGAAGGTTGAATTTGAATGCAGAATACATGGTTAAAGGCAGGATTTTTGGCAGTGTGGAGGAACACATGGATCTTGCGGTCCATGCCCATAGATCCCTCAACTTGCCACCCAAGTTGATAGGGTTTTTAAGAAGGTGTATGGTGTGTTGGCTTTCATTAGTGGGGTATTGAGTTTAAGAGCCACAAGTTTATGCTGCAGCTCTACAGATCCCCTGGTTAGACCACACTTGGAATATTGTGTTCTGTTCTGGTCACCTCATTATAAGAAAAATGTGGAAACTTTAGAGATGGTGCAAAGAAATTTTCAGTATGCTGCCTGGACTGGAGGGCATGTTTTATGAGAAAGGTTAAGGGAGCTAGGACCTTTCTCATTGGAACAAAGAAGGATGAGGGGTGACTTGACAGAAGTGTACAAGATAATGAGAGGCATAGATACAGTGGATAGCCAGAGACTTTTTCCCAGGGCGCAAATGTCTATCACGAGGGGTATACTTTTAAGGTGATTGGATGAAGGTTTAGGGACGATGTCAGAGGTAGCTTCTTTACACAGAGAGTGGTGGGTGCATGGAATACACTGCTGGTAATCATAGCAGAGTCAGATACATTAGGGACATTTAAGAGACTCTTGGATAAGTACGTGGTAAATAGTACATGGAAGGTATATCGGTTAGTCTGATGTTAGAGTAGGATAAAAGGCTGGCATAACATTGAGGGCTGAAGGGCCTGTATTTTGCTGTACTATTCTATGTTCTATGTATTTTCTGCCAGTGGGACAGAACATATCCAGGATGGTGATGGTGTCAGGACATATCTGATGAAGGGCTTATGCCGGAAACGTCGATTCTCCTGGTCCTTGGACGCTTCTTGACCTGCTGTGCTTTTCCAGCACCACACTCTCGACTCTAAATCTCCAGCATCTGCAGTCCTCACTTTCGCCAATGATAGGTAAATCAAGACTACTTAACATTTAACTATCCTATTCTAAGGAATTGCAGATACTAGATATAAATATTGAAGTCACACCTTTATCACATCGGATTGGTAGTCAATTTTTTCCTTTCACAGACATTTTCAACCTGTTCCTTTAGATCTTGAAAATTGAAGAAGACTGGTGAAACAAATAATAGCTGGCAGTTTAGAGCTATCAGTTTCCATTAAGAGCCGTTCCGGACCTCAGGTTTTAAAGACAATTCCTTAGGTTTTAATGCAGAATATGCTCACTGTCACTTCATAATGAGGTGTAATTAAAATTCAAGAAATTACTGACAGATTACATACAAAGTTCAGATGCCTTTATGAAATTCCATACAGTTGACCACAGAACACTATTTTGTATTTCTTCGGGTGTGAGGACCGGAGTTGCGACACAAAATAGGGTTTGAAAATATTAACATGTTTAATGTCTCAAGAGGACATGCTCTGGTCCTGCTGTACACGAAAATCACTGCTAGTCTATTCCCCTCAACTCCATATCTAGTGTACATTTTAAGTAATTTATCATTTTCAGCAGTGGCCTTCAGCAGTTTGTTTCTAGCCCTTTGTAAACCTAGTGTTCCTGAACATTGATCGCTTTTCGCAAGCTGTATTCAGTGCAAATCATGTGAGATGCCACTTTTCTATTTTTAAACACTTGCGGCAGTGCACTCCTACTATGTAATGTGTGTATGTGTGCAAGCTGCTTGTTGTGTCATGTGCTTTTAATATCTGTATTTTACTACCTTGAAATGGCAACAGAATCAATAGATTTTTAGACCATGGACTTTGCTAATCATGTTAAAAGGGGATAGAAGAGAAAGTCATTTTGATTTAATTAATTTATTTCTACTTTAGACATTGGTAGGTCATGCATTATTTTCTAAATATATCCAAAGGTTAGGTTTTCTTTCGAATATCCTTCCTGTCATATTCCTTCCTGAATATTCTTAAAGAGCATATGGCTAGCAATATTAATTATAAAATTGACTCCATACAAATTTCAACCTTTGCATTTCTTTTTCTATATTTAACTCTGAGGAAAATGAACACCTCACGCAACTATTTTTTGGAAAACATGAGGATGGTTATGCTGCAAAATGCATTTGTGCAACATTGATAATTCTGATAGTATTGTTGCTATTTCCATAGGACACAAGAGCTGAGGTAGGCCATTTAGCCCATCAAGTCTGCACTGCCATTCAATCAGATCATGCCTAGTTAGATAATCTTCAACTCCACTTTCTTGCCTTGCCCCCATATCCCTTGATTCCTTTGCTGATTAAAAAATTGTCTATCTCAGTCTTAAATAGTCTTAATGCCCCAGCATCTACAGCCCTTTGTGGTGAGGAATTCCACAGAGTGACTACCTGTTGAGAGGAAAAAAAATTCTCCTCATCTCCATTTTGACTGTGTGACCCTTTAATCTGAGATTATGCTCTCTCGTCTTAGATTCTTCCGACAAGGGAAAACAATCTCTTAGCATCCACCCTGTCAGGCCCTCAAAATATTTAATCATTTTCAACAAATGCTGTTCACCTGCTTCTAAACTTTTAAAGTACAGCCAAACCTACCCCATCTCTCCTCATTAGAAAATCTCTCCATGCCTCGGATCAACTGGCAGCATGGTGGTTTAGTGGTTTGCACTGCTGCCTCACAGCGCCAAGGATCTAGGATCGATTCCAGCCTCTGGCAACAGTCTGTGCAGAGTTTGCACATTCTCCCTGTGTCTGTGTGGGATTTCTCTGGGTGCTCCAGTTTCTTCCCACAGTTTAAAGATCTGCAGGTTAGGTGAATTGACTATGTTAAATTGCCCATAGTGTTCAGGGATGTGTTGGTTAGGTGCATTAGTCAGGGGTAAATATAGGCTCGGGGCAATGGGTCTGGTTGGGTTATTCTTCAGAGGGCTGGTGTGGACTTGTTGGGCTGAAGGGCCTGTTTCCACACTGTAGGGATTCTATGATTCTAACCTGGTGAGACTTCTCTGGACTTCTTCCAATGCCAATACTGCTTTCCTTAGACAGTATTCCAGATATGGTTTAACTCGTGCTTTTTGTAATTTTAGCAAGACTTCCCTATTTTCATGCTCCAACCTTTTGAAATCAAAGTAAACATTTCACTTTTTTCCCCATTACCTACAAAACTTGGATGCTAGCTTTTTACAATTTATACACGAAGACCTTCAAATTCCTCTGTATTGCCTCTTTCTGCAGTCTTTCTCAGTTTAAGTAATATTCAGTTTGTCTATTCTTCCTGCCCAAAGTACATAACTTTACAATTTACTACATTGCTTGCCATCTGTCAACTTTTTTGCTCACTCACTTAAATTGTCGCTATCTCTCTGGAGACCCTGTGTGTTCCTCACTGCTTGCCTTATGTTGTAAATATATTTCATTACCGAACTGTCTGTGCATAGACAGTTCTGGTGTGGAATGCACCAGAAACCATTTTGGTAGATCTGTAGAGCATTTATAGGGAATTTGTGCTAAAGGTAGTCAGACCAGGTATAAATGACATCAATCAGTGTGCAGCCCTGGTTTGACAACTAACATTTTTAATCTTAAAAGTACCAGCTATCACTCTTTCTGAATCCCATACCTATGAATTCAGTAGCATGTTGGAACCCCCCCATCAGTCCTAGTGTTCTGATGTTCAGTGTAACTGATGTCTAGGGGCTTGCTGAGACATCCATTTGATCTCATTTGCTATTTGATATACCTCTGTGGGGTATTCATCTAGCCTGTGTGGATACAACATTCATTCCCCTGAGTAGCTTCTCTGTTAAGGCATACAGTGCATTGCTTGAGAACCTTGGAGAAAACTGCTTTCTCTTTTGTGCAACGTTTTAGTCTTGTTTCACATCAGAATGACTTCTAACGGCACTTTCATCATCTACTCCAGCCACAATGCACATCTCCTTTAATTGCCGGAGGTTAGCTTTAACCTGTGTCAACCTCAATGTTGATTCCTTGCTGAGGTGTGTAACCACTCAACACTGGAGATAGCACTCACTGCACCCCGCAATCATCATAATGAAAAAACAGAGCAAAGTTGGCATAATGCCTACACACACAGCAAAAGGGTAATTGACCATTATCTGCCCTATGTTTGTTTTCAGGGCCTCTCCAACTTAGCCCTTATAATTGTTCAGCTCATTTTCACTATTCCTTTTACAGACGTTACACAATTTGGATTACTATAGATTTTATCCAATTTACTTAGTCTTCCCTAGAGAGGTAAACAATACAGGTAAAGCTCACTGGATCTGTAATATGGCAAAGTATTGAAATATTAATTTAGCTTTACATTCATTTAGCTTCACTGCTGCCAGCTATATCTCTTAGATATTATTTTCAGAGATCTGTGCTATATAAATCATTATTCATGTCTCCATTTCTTCTTCCATTCTATCCCAAATTTGACTGAATCTTTAGAAAATCCTTTTTTTTGAGAAGTTAATTAACAAAGCATCAACTGTTCATATTAGAATCACGCACTTTATATTTTGTTATTTATTCCTCTGCAAGATGGGTTTCCTTAAGCTTCAATCTCTTTAAAGCTTTTTAATTTTGTAGCAGCACCCTTCAGTTCTGAAATGACAAAATAAGTTACTGTTGTTGTAAAGCATTTTAAGGGCAGTTATTATGCATCTCTTGATCTGCCTATTTATTTTGGAAGTTCCGTTATGTGATTCTGCTTCAATTCCCTGCTGTAATTTTAGAAGAGATTCTCAAAGACCCGTGAATAATTGGTATAAAATGAGTGAAAGATCGAGGGATGTCTTGCAGAAATTCTTTCCATTCCATTTACAGCCCAGGAAATCAACCTCACCTTTTTCCTTCAGTCTTCACTTCCTCAGAGTGCTCATACAGTTAAAAAGATATTTTAAATTAACACCAAGTCTTCAATATATATTTCAGCCCTTTATTACTTCCACGTTTATCTACCTTGCATTATAATTTAGCTTCCTCGCTTTTATTTCATTCAATATTTTGTCCAAATCCCTTTGAAAGTAATCAGCATTCCCAATTGTACTATGGCTTAGTATCTCTAGCAATATTGCAAATTCCATTAGTGTGCAGAGAAACTTTAATATTTATCCTCTTTCTTTCACTTAATAAGGAGTCCTAATAATTTGTCATCAGTTTTTGCTTTCTAATTGGCTTGTTAATTTTCAGTGTATCCTGTTAACTTGTTAATATTATGAGACTTGATTATATTTGATTTGAAAGTCTCATTTGTGCACCTACATAAATTGTCCTCTGAAAGTCTAAGTAAATTGTATCCATTAGGTGGTCTATAACTGCCAAACAACCGACAGTGTCAAGAATTGCTATGCTTCCAAAATCAGTGGCCATTCCAGAGTTCAGATATTTTCTAATCAGTGATGTTATTAGACACCAGTGGAGTAGGTGTGACTTGAAGCCAGGTCTCTTGGACCAGAGTAACAATAATATCACTGTGCTACAAGAACCTTTTCTTCCAGATATGTTTTAGATAATGGATGAAAACCTTCCATAAAGTGATCATAAACACTTTATCTAATATCACATCAGATATTAGACAAACTATACTTTGATCCCTATAATAGCTTTAAGGTGCGTTAAGATTGGAACATTCAAAGTTGATGGAAAACACCGAAGTGAAGATTAGCCCACCAGTCAGTGACATTTTAATGAAGTCAGCTCTTTATCAGTCTACATCATGGCAGCTTTGTGACTCTGCATGATGTAATCTCAACACCACTATATTAAGGACTTGACCAAAGATGGAATTTGGAGAACTTGGAGTTGGAAAGAAGAGAAGACAAGACATTCAGGATGCTCAAAAGCTGCTCTATGCCTAGTCCTTCCTGAATGTACTGTTACAACTGTAGGTAGACTGGCAGAACTATGCTTCCTTCCTAATGAGAGGAAGAAACCTGCTGCTGTCATAAAGCAGCTACAACTGAAGACTGTACAGAAAATCAGCAGCAGGAGCATTGCGCCTCACCTCCAGATTCATTGTAATAAGTAATTTAATGTAGCAGGTAAGGAAAGATGAAGACAATTGCACATTCACCAACATTCTGCTGTATGCATCACCCCACCTACTCAACCTACCTTGTCAAGTCTATTCCATCATGTAACTCATCATGCCCATTTATTTTGTAAGTGTATCCAATCTTCTCCTTTTATCTATAATAGTATTTCATGCTATCCCCTGTACTAAATGTACAGTACATATATCATTATAGTCACTCAATAGTCTATTCTTCCCCCTGTTGAGAACATCAAACACTGGAGAAAGGGAGAGAGTTAATTGTTGTGTTCTATAGCTTTCCTAGTTATCAACTGAAGAGGAAGAAGTACTGAAAATTGGAGGTGAAAGGGGGCATGAAAATAAGGACAATCCTTAATGCGCTTACAATTGTCATTTGTTGTTCCAATGATGTTAGCAACCCAGATATTGTCCTTCTTACTGCCAACTGTGTCAAACCCTGTATGGGTGAATGTGGAACATTCTTGATGCGTCCCTTATGGTCTACTAAACCTAGAGGTCATCAGTCAAGGGAATCTAATCAAGTTTAACAGGGTCCTCAACAGCCTGCTTCTCGCTCTGCTGCAATCACAAGACTGTACAATGTGGCAGCATGAGGAATGAGGCTTTATAATTATATAACGAGGTACAAACGGATGAATGAAAATATGTCATATTGTGAAGGTTTTAGCTTTTCTGGTGCAGTGCTCGCTATATTGCTGATTCCTTAAGGTCCAATCTAAGGCAATCAAGGCACCTATTGTCCTGATCTCCAAGAATTCATGGGTGAGATTTTCCAAGGAGTAACAACCTTATTGGAATGCAGAGATGTGCTTCCAATCTGACTCTTCTTTTGTGGCACAGGACAGTTAGAGAAAGGTAAACCATGTCCTTTCCTACAGCAGTCAGCAGCTGCATTTTGAAATCGAAAGGTCCTAACAGCCACATTGATAACTATGTATTTGGGGTTAGTGTGATATTAGGGTGCTAAGAAGGTAAGGAGCCAGATTGGCAGTGGGATAGGTTGACAGGTGATTAAAGTACCAGGGTTGCCAGATATGTATAGTGCTAGCTAGGGATAGGATGCCATATATATAAGGAGTAAGGTGCCAGGTTGATAAGATGGTATTGGAAGTGTGAATGGTGCCAGGGAGCAAGGTGGAAAGTTGGCCAGATAAGATTTAAAGTAGATTGGGGTGAGTTGAAGCAATCAGATTCAATTGGGGCTGGGAAATGTAAGTGTTAGCTCCTGATGGTTCGGGTCTGGCAGCAGTGGGGAATTTGGTGGGATGGAGGGAGGGATTCGGGTCAGGTCTGGGCCTGAGAGAGCATTGGGAACAGATAGTTAGGTCCATGGGCAGGGGCGTTGGGTTGGGCCGTGTTGACTAGTGGGAATGTGGAAGCAACGTATGGGGTCAGGACTGGTCGTGGTGACAGATGTAGTTCAGCGGGTCAGGTCGGTTGTAACTTGGGTAGATACATAGAAAGAGTCTTAAAGTGTTCTTGGGGCATTGGAAATGATGCCAGGGTTGGGAGGTTGTTGGATCTAGTGGCAGCAGAGAGGTTGGGGATAAGTTCCAGAGATTCAGGTATGGTTTGGGGCAGGAGTGTTGAGTCCAGGGATAGGGCTGTCGTGTCCTGGGGAGGTGGGGGAAGAGGGTTGTCATGTCCCAGGGAGGCTTGGGAGAATCTGTAGATTCCTATGACGGTCAGGCCAGGGTCTGGGGTGTGTGACCTAGGGGAGGTGTAGTTTGGGGTGTAAGAAATAATTGTAGGGTCTGCTTAACAGTTACTCAGGCTTTAGACTATATATTTAATAGCCCAATTTTTTCTGAGAAACTACTTTGCTTAATTTAATCGGAACCCTCCTTAATCTCTCATAAGGTATGAAGATTTTCAGAGGGTTACAGGTAAAGAGGAATTGACCAGAATAAAATTCAACTTTCTGGACAATTACATCAGGTGTTTTATGATGGGGATTCTGCAGGATCCCTCTTGGATTCTCTTGGAACGACAACTGTCTGACCATCAGGAAATCTTCCCCCATCTTTCAGCAGATGTCATGTAAATATACTCTTTCCCATTTGTGGGAAATTCTATGGTTTTAAGAGGTGTATTTTGTCCTTTTTTTTATGAATAAAGTTTGAGACAGAAGTGCTCAAAGTCAATAAAGTTAACAGCTTGTGAGACCTTGACTTTTTTAAAAAACATAGAAGCAGCCGGAATGGATTCAGTCAAACTCCCACAGAACAAGGATTTGCAATTGCAGTTGCTGGAGTTTTGGAGCTGGACGTGGAAGCTTTATTCTTCTCTTGCTGGGGTTTTATTCCTAAAAGTTGTGGTTGTCTTCTTGCTGTTGGAATTGCATGTGAGACAATCTATTTTACTGAATTTGCCTTTGCAAAGGGCGTGTTTATGGGATGCAATTATATTGGAACAGTTAATTAGTAGTAGTTAGGACATATATATTATTTTATCAAATATTTCAATAAAGTAATAGTTAAGCCAATTCTTTTCATTTATATTTTGTCTGTATTTTAATTGTAGTGAATGTTTAAAGTGTGTTTTGTTTTAAGCCTGGTATTTTGACATATCAAGTTGCATCAGGAACAAAATACATTACATTTACCTTCAAAATAAGAAAAAGTTAGGGTCTAGACTATCTTCGTTATATATTTTGAGGGGTTTGGTCAGGTCCACAGCACACTTGACAGTAAGAGTATGGGCGTAAACCAGGTATATGTTATAATTTTCTATCAGATTTATCACCACATCATTTGCTGCTGTATTCTGCCTTTATTTTATGGGAAAATTAAGGAATCCATGAAACATCCTCCACAGCATTAGTGCCAATTATGTTTACCCAGTCTTCCTGTAAATTGCAGTTGTCCATTATTACCATAGTAGCCACAATACGTGCATTACTAATTTCCTGATTTTTACTATGTTCAGCATGTTTATTAAAATCTTTCACCTATGCTGCTGTCAATTGCTGTGTGATTCAGCATTCTGTTTCTTAAATCCAAGATTCTCTGTCCCTAATGTTACTTGGTCCTTAACCTATCTTGGTTCTTACTAAGAACTCAACCTCCCCTTTTTTTTTTGTTGTCCCTGCTTCCCAAACGATGAATATCCTGAAATATTCAATTTCCAAACTTGGTCACACTGCAGCCATGTCTCTGAAATGATAATTGAATCATACCAACTTACCTCAATTTGCACCTTCAAATATTTAATCGTGTTGCGAAAGCAGTGCGCATTCAGATAAAATGTCTTTAATTTTTGAATCCTGCCTTTTATTGCATTTCAGTTCTGATCCTATTTTATGCTCGCCTTTGTTCCATCCTTTTCTAATTTTGCTTCCTAATTTTCTACTTACTGTTCCCAGTTTTGATTCCAATATGAGCTCCTTCACAGGTTCCTATCCCCATGGTAATCTATTTTTAGAAAGCCCCAACACCAGGAACAAATGTTCTTGCTCGAATTTAAGTCCTGGTCCTTTAAGATGCAAGCTGTCCATCTTTTCCAGGTTCTAACTGCACCAAACCAATCCCAATTCCTCAGAAATCTGAGGTGCTCCCTCTAACACTAATTCATCAGCAAGATGCTCAATTGCTTAATTCTCCTATTCCTACATTTGCGATACTAATCTTGTGAGTTTCATGTTGGAGCCCACAGCCAGAGATCATTTAGACCTAAATAAAACAGTCTCAGCGGCAGAGTCTTCAGTTTCCTATTGGTCACATGGTTTGCTTCAACATGATGAAGGATTAATGTGAGATGCCTCAAGATGGTTTGCTGTTTATTTAATAATGATTCAAGTGGACACATCTGCTTTATGCCATCTTCATACTATTGTCAATTGCAATTGCTCTTCAAGATGTAAGGAGCTGTGACTGAGAGCATAACAAAGATCTTCTGAAGCCATACATACCTTACTTTGTTTGATACTGCAGATTGCATTCCTTTAGTGGTGTCATGACTGCTGCCTGAGAATTAGGCAATCACTCGCACAATCCTGCTTTACTGATTACAGCCAACTGCACATTTGTGGTGTGGAAACCCTTGCAATTTGTGAAGGGCATGCAATTGCTTGCAGGGATCCAAGTAGTGACAGCAATGGTGTCCTGAATTTTGGGAAATCTGCCACTTTAAAAATAATTGCACAGTCCTCTTATTCTGTTATGACTTGCCACAGGGTAAATGAAGTAATTATTTGTCTAGAGAATGACGCTTCAGGCTTGGTACATTTTTGAAGTGAAGATTGGCTGATATTGTCAACGTTTCCTGCAGTAGTTTAGAATGAGTTGGATGAGTTCAGAGTTTCAGTGACCTTGGTGATCACAGACAGTACAATCCCTGTTGCAGAAGTTGGCTGTTTGTCAGATTCTGGTGACTTTACAATTGCAGTGTCTCCCTCAAGAGAAGCTGAAGCTTTTCTGTGATTTTTCACAAGATATATTGCCTATCTTTCAGCTATACATTTTGAAGTATTGTCGAAAGGATTACATTGTCTTTAGCCCACCACCCACCCTCTTAATTTAATTCTCTTCTCCCTTCTCCAAAAAAACAAACCTAGAAGAATTCTCATTGGAACACTTGTCTTCCAAATATACTCACAGCATGTAAAAATCTGCAGTCAAAGTTCTTTGTTATACTGTTTAATATTGACAACAGCACAAAGTTAAAAAGGATACTATTTTTAGGATAAAATACGATAAATTTTAGATAAAGGATGCTTCATTTTTTTCTTCAAAAACAGAGAAAGTTATTTTATTGAATGCTGAAAACTTATGACCCCTTAACTTTCTTGCCCTTTTTGAATGAAGCATATCAACAAATTCAATATAGCTTTATCCTTTGGAAGAATCATAGCAAATTATATGCACATTACAAATATATATTCATTAAAATAAAAATATGCATTCAATTAATGTAGCTGCTTGCTTTGGCGAAAGGTGCTTAGATGTGTCTTATCACAAATTCAAAATATTTCATGATTCGGAGATGCCGGTGTTGGACTGGGGTGTACAAAGTAAAAAATCACACAACACCAGGTTATAGTCCAACAGGTTTAATTGGAAGCACACTAGGCAATCACCTGATGAAGGAGCATCGCTCCGAAAGCTAGTGTGCTTCCAATTAAACCTGTTGGACTATAACCTGGTGTTGTGTGATTTTTAAAAATATTTCATGGCAGAGTTTATTGGTGAAGGATTTGATGATAATTGATCTCTGATAAAGTTCACAAGTCCTAGCCACCAGCTCATATGGGTTTGTGTGTCTTACAAAAAACTTAACTTTTAATCTGTGAGTTTCTATGTGTTACATAATTTATTGACTTATATTAGAATTGCAAGCATGATTGAATTCTCATCTAAAACCTGAAAAATGCAATTGTCAAGTAAGGCCAAGGAAGTCAGACAAACATAAGGGTGCATATCCAATGAAATTTGTCTACAAACCAAATGTAATTCATTGGTTCAGCAATTTTACAAAAAGAAAAACAGAACTAATTAGATTTACCATTTAAATTCTGGTTATGAATGGATTTTCACAGTGACTCAAAATGGCTGTCTAACCTAATCATACCGTACAGAAGGAAGCAATGTTTTAAAAATCACTGTTAGAATGAAAATGTTCCGCGATTTTAAACTCATTGATAGAGAAAAATGAGTACGCTCATTGCAAACAAAGAAGCATGTGAAATTTAAAAGATAGAATTGACACAAACCATATGGATTATATATGACATTTCAATCATTTTGATTCCACCCTCAGATGACTGCTTGTACGGAGTTTGCATATTCTCCCTGTGTCTGCGTGGTTTTCCTCTGGGTGCTCCGGATTCCTCCCACAATCCAAAGATATGCAGGTTAAGTGAACTAGCCATGCTAAATTGCCCATAGTGTCCAGGGATCCGTAGGCTAGGTGGATTAACCATTAGAAGACAGGTATAGGGATTGAGTGAGGGTGTGAATCTGGATGGGATGCTCTTCAGAGGGTCTATGTGGTCTCAATAAGCTGAGTGGTCTGTTTTCACACTTAGAGATTATAGAGTCTTAGAGATATATAGCACAGAAACAGACCCTTTGGTCCAACACATCCATGTTGACCAGATATCCCAACCCAATTTAGTGGGCGGCACGGAGGCACAGTGGTTAGCACTGCTGCCTCACAGTGCCAGAGATATGGGTTCAATTCCCACCTCAGGCGACTGACTGTGTGGAGTTTGCACATTCTCCCCGTGTCCGCGTGGGTTTCCTCCGGTTTCCTCCCACAGTCAAAAAATGTGTAGGTGAGGTGAAATGGCCATGCTAAATTGCCCGTAGTGTTAGGTGAAGGGGTAAATGTAGGGGAAGGGGTCTGAGTGGGTTGCTCTTTGGCGGGTTGATGTGGACTTGTTGGGTCGAAGGGCCTGTTTCCACACTGTAAATAATCTAGTCGCACCTGGCCCATATCCCTCCAAACCCTTCCCATTCATAAACCCATCCAGATGCCTTTTAAATATTGCAATTGTACTAGCCTCCACCACTTCCTCTGGTAGCTCATTCCATACACGTGTTTAGATCAGAGTGGTGCTGGAAAAGCACAGCAGGTCAGGCAGCATCCGAGGAGCAGGAAAATCACAGCATGAGATTTTCCTGCTCCTTGGCTGCTGCCTGACCTGCTGTGCTTTTCCAGAACCACTCTGATCTAACTTCTGGTTTCCAGCATCTGCAGTCCTCACTTTTGCCCATTCCATACACATACCACCCTCTACATGAAAACGTTGCCCCTTAGGTCTCTTTTATATCTTTCCCCTCTCACTCTAAACCTATGCCCTCTAGTTCTGGATTCCCCCACCCCAGGGAAAATTCTGTGATTCCATGAACTTTCACTCTGTTAGAAATGTGCAATATTGATAATGCTATTTTTTTACAGCTGAATTTTTTATTAAATTTCAAAAATGTTCCTTCATAATATGCATTGCAGATTCTCAACAAGTAACATATCACAAGTAACACATTAAAGACAAGTAGATTTAAGCAAAATGTTCTGCAATTCCCTGTTGCATCAGTTGAGTACACTGTTGTATTGAATACGTTTGCCCTGTTTCCTAAAATTATGGTTCTAAATAATAATGTCTTCACTTTTCCTCATTTGATTTATATCTAATCATAGCCAGAATGCCATTGGCTGTAACTTCTTTTCCTGTTGCTATACCCATTTATCTCTGGTATCTCCTATGAATTCAGCTTTTCGCCCCTGCTATTATTTATCTAAATGCTGTCCCTTGGCTGCATCATCCAAAAGCAAAACCTTAGTCTTCACATGTAAGAGCATAATTTTATTTACTCATGGTATGTGGGCATTGCTGACTGGCCAGCATTTATTGCTCATCCGTAGTTGCCCTTCACAAGGCAGTGATGAGCTACCTCTTGAACTGCTGCAGACCATGTGCTGTAGGCAGACCCAAGGTGTACAAAATAGAAGCAGGAGGACACCATCAGGTCCTATAAACCTTCTCTGCCATTCAATATGATTATGGCTGACCATGAGCTTGAACTTCACCTTCCCCTTCACTCCTCATTCTTTTGAATCTCTGAAAGACCAAAGATCCATCCATCTCAGCCACAATTTATTCAGTTCTTTTTCACATAACAACTGTCTAATTTCAATGATTCACAATTCTTCAAAATGAGAAATTTCTCCTCATCTCAGTCTTAAATGATTAGCCCTTCTCCTAGACTCCCTAACCAATGGAAATATCCTCTCAGTATCCATCCTGTCAAGCCCCTTCATATACTTGAATATTTTAATAAGATCACCTGTCATTTTTTTTCCAATCCAGAGCATATAGACCAAATTTACACATTCTTTCCACATCCCTGAGTTCAATCTATTGAACGTTCTCTTTACAGCTTCCAATGCCAATATATCCTTCTTCTAATATGGAGATTAAAACCACATAAGCATTCCAGACAAAAAAACACAAATTGCTGGAGAAAGTGAGCAGATCCGGCAGCACCCAAGTCTAGTGACCCTTCTTCAGAACTGATTAGTGGAGTTGAAATGTTAACTCTGCATTCTCTCTACAGATGCGTATAGACCTGCTATCTTTCTCCAGCAATTTCTACTTATGTCTCAGATTTCCAGCATCATAGTTCTTTGATTTATCACAGTGTTCTAGGCGTAGCCTCAGCACAACCTTTTGCAATTGTAGCAAGACATTTTTATTTTTGTGCCCAACTCCCCTTGAAATAAAGGTTAACATATTATTTCCATTCCTAATTGATGGCTGTACCTACACATTAAAGTTCTATATTCCTTGCACATTTGCACTCAAGTCTTTCTGAGCATCTGAGTTACAAGTTTCACATATTTTTATAAAAAGAATATTTTGCTTTCCTATTCTTAAAACCACACAAAATAACCTCACGTTTCGTCAGTTGTACCTCATGGGCCATCTTGTTGTGCACTCATTTAATCTGTCCAAATCTTTTCGCAGCATGACTTTGCGGCCTCATCACAACTTCCATTCCCACCGAGCTTGAAATCATCAACAAATCTGGATACATCACTCATTGTACCTTCATTTCTATGATTATTCTAGATTGTAAATAGCTGGTGCTCCAGCACTGATTCTTGTTCACCCCACCAGTCACAGCCTGCCAACTCAAAAATGCCCATTTATCACTATTCACTGCTTCCCGACTGTTGACTAGTTCTTTAACCATCCCGTTATGTTAGCCAACTCCATAAGCTCTTGAGAATTAATTTTGGTGTTGACACCCTTTCAAGTACAAAATCAAGTTTATATTTGATTTTAAAAATCGGGTAATGTCCAGGTACCTGATTCCAATTTATTTACTCAATTAGGTGCAACCTCTAATAGTTTCATAAAACCGTGTTGACCTGTTTTAATCATACTATGTTGTTGGTTTTTAAATGCACAGATAAGACTGCCTATCTAATGTAATTCCAGAACTTGCCAATAGATTTTAACACTTTTCTTGAAAGTTACCCAGCTCTACCTCTCTCTTGACTCTATTGTTGTTAAATTAGCAAACTATTTATCTGAAATCCAGGACATCGGACTAAAATTTCCTTCCAACTAAATATTGGAAAGACTAAAGCCGTTACTTTCAATCTGAACTCTGTTACCTGATTGCTGACGATTGACTTGATCTATCTCCAAAATGTGTGTCTGATAATAAATCAGACTGCTCACAACCTTGGTGTCAAATGTGAACGTGTCGAGATGAGCTTCCAACAACACACTTGCACTATCACAAAGACCACTTACTTCTATCTTTGTAAAATCGCATTCACTTAGTTTCTGTCTCAGTTCATGTGCTGCTGAAACCCTCATACATGCCTTTGTTACCTTTTGATTTGATTAATCCAGCACACTCCAAATGTGTTTCCAAAAATCGACTGTCTATAAACTTGAGGTCATCCAAACTCTGCTAGCATATCTTTTTAGTATCAAGTCCTGTCCACTTAGCACCCTTGTGCACAGTTATCTACATCAGCTCCTGAATGAGCAACATCTTGGCTTTTAAATTCTTATCTTTGTTTCCAAATCCTTCTATCGCCTCGCACCACCCTATCTCTGTAATCTCCTCCCAACCAACAATCCTCTTAAACTTCTGCACCGATCTTAGTCTGATCTCTTCAAGATCTCTGATTTTAAGCACTCTGCCATTGATGCCTTGAATTGCAGAGATCATCTGCTCTACAATTCAATCCCATCACTCTCTGCCCTTCTACATTGTTTTCCACCTTTAATATCTTCCTTAAAGAAAGCCTCTTTGTCCAAGCTTTTGGACATGTGACCTAATGTCTCCTTATTTGGAACAGTGACATCTTTGTTTGATATTGCTGTTGTGCAAAATACAGAATCACACCCATAAGACAATTGATGGTAGCTTAACCTGAGGCTCACCACAATTTAGGTCGGGGAAAGGCTGAGAAGGAGGGACCTCCATGATAATCTTAACTAGTACAGGAATTGAACCCATACTCTTGGCACCACACTCCAGTGCAACCCAGCCATCCTGCCAACTGAGCTAATCAACCCTGTAGAATTATTATGTAACATAAGAACATATGAACTATGAGCAGCAGTAGGCAATTCAGCTCCCCAAGCCTGCTCTGCCATTTAATACAATCATAACTCATCTCATCTGGCCTCAACGTCACTCTCCTGCCCAGTCTCCATATCCTTCAACCCATTACTAATTAAAAATCTGTCTATCTCCTTCTTAAATATACTCAATGTCCCAGCATCTACTGCACTCTGGAGTAGTGAATTGTACAGATT
Organism: Chiloscyllium plagiosum; assembly: GCF_037043375.1. Taxonomy (NCBI): domain Eukaryota; kingdom Metazoa; phylum Chordata; class Chondrichthyes; order Orectolobiformes; family Hemiscylliidae; genus Chiloscyllium; species Chiloscyllium plagiosum. Next base: position 57,671,419 of record NW_028270151.1, read on the forward strand.
CACTAGCCTTTGTGAGAAGTAATTTCTCCTCATTTTGGTTGTAAGTCTGCTTACCCTTATCCTAACACGATGATCTCCCATTCTAGATTGCCCCACATGAGAAAACATTCTTTCAACACCTATTTTGTCAATCTCATTTAGTATCTTATATGCCTTGATTAAAACTCCTCTCATTCTTCTAAACTCCAGGGAATGTAGATCTAAACTGCACAATCTCTCTTCATAAGACAACTCCCTCATTGCTGGAATCAATCTAAAGATTTCTGCTCTGGACTGTCTCCAGTACAACTACACCTCTCCTTAAGTAAGGGGATTATAATTATACTCAATGCTCCAGATGCAGTCTCACTAATGCCTTGAAGAGTCACAACAACCCTTCCCTATTTTTATACTTTCTTATTTTAGCAATAAGTGACAAAATTCCATTTGCCTTCCTTGTTATCTGCTGGACCTGCATGCTAGTTTTCTGCAATTCATGAATAAGGATAACCAGACCCTTCCACACTGAAGCTCTCTAAAGTTTATCTCCTTCTGGGTAATAAGTTGCCTTTCTATTCTTCTGCCTACATGGATAACTTCATACATATCCGTGTTAAACTTCATCTGGCAAAAAATTGGCTTACTCACTTAACCTATCCATATCCATTTGTAAATTTTATTTTTAAAACATTGCCAAATTTGCATGTGATAGTATGGTATTGCTGAAAGTTCAACAGCAAATCAGCAACACCTTCCACATCCCAGTGACTTTCCTTTCCACTGACTCCAAAATTCAGTACGGTAGAAAGAAGCTGCCAATTTGTTCTCACTTGGCATTACTATGGAATGAGAGTTTCACCTCCAACAAAGCTGGAATTTTAACATCAAAACTAAACAGAAAGCATTTCTGCTGCTGCTTAATAATTACGAATGTCCATTTTGTGTTAATTGTTTATATTTGTGAAACCATCAGTGATTAAAAAGTTATCATAGTACTAAAAATCTTAAAATCCTAGAAGTCAATGATATCAACTTCTTCAACCAGTGTTTACAGCTTTGTGTGTATCTGACATAAAAATAAAAGAGCCCCCTTTGCTACAGGCTATCAGATAGGAATGCTTCTTTATTGGATGTGATATGTAAGTTTGGATTTCCCATGATACTTTAACTTGGCCTGAAATCAATATGTCATTTGAACATGGCATTGAAGTGCATAAATAATGCAGACCAGCAGGAGATCATTCTAGGTCATCGCCATGATAGACATTCCAAAAACTTCTGTCACTTTGTTCACAGGAGCAATATACATCAAAAAACATAATTCCTATTTGTACCAAATAATTTGTGGTCAAGGTTGCCCTGTTTCAGATCCTAATTTAAATATTTGAATGATTTAAATTTCACATCAAAGCTAATTTTAATCCAGTAGGATTTACTTCTGTTTATGTACATTGCTCGACTGTGATGCTCTGCACCCCTTAATCAAAGTGGTACGAAAAGGTGTTAAAAGGCATTTAAAAAGCTATAGACTTCTTTAGCGCTTCTAATGTTGTACATACATACTTAATCAGCAGAGTTGTATTAGAATGAATATCGGAGTGGATGAATGCTGGAATTTTTCCTGAACATGGATTTGCTAATTAGGATGCAGTATGACTCAATGAAATGTATTCCTGAAGAAGGGCTTATGCCCGAAACGTCGATTTTCCTGCTCCTTGGATGCTGCCTGACCTGCTGCGCTTTTCCAGCAACACATTTTCAGTCAATGAAATGTAAGCCAGGAATTTGCTCAGGGTGTCATCACAACTTAGCATTTCTAGCAGTTAAATCAGTTTCTAAGACTAAACGCCCATTGGTGAGTTGTTTTCCACATCAAATAAAATAAAGCAACCTGCAAATAAGAAGAGGTGATGGGCAGAAAAGTAATTGTTTAAACAAATATTCATTTAAACTCCAATTTGTAGCTTTATGAGAATATAACTTCAGGACAGGAGTGACGTCAAGTGACTTTGAAGCAAATTAAATAAAAAATAATACCTGGAGTACATCAAAATGATGGAATAAAAAGTCTGGCGGGGGACAGGGCTGGAAGAGGATAAGAATTGTATCAGGAAATATAAAGACTAAGCAAAGTACATGTTTGCTGCAATCTAAAATATCGACAGAAGGGGGTTGAGAAACCTATTAGGACTGGCAGCAACTTGGAGAAAACCAGTGTTAACATTTCAATTAGATTAGACTCCCTTCAGTATGGAAACAGGCCCTTCGGCCCAACAAGTCCACACTGAGCCTCTGAAGAGCAACCCACCCAAACACATTCCCCCACCCTGTATTTACTCCTAACACTATGGGCAATTTAGCATGGCCAATTCAACTGACCTGCACATCTTTGGACTGTGGGAGGAAACCGGAGCAAACCCACGCAGACACGGGGAGAATGTGCAAACTCCACACAGTCACCCAAGGCAGGAATCAAACCCAGATCCCTGCAGATGTGAGGCAGCAGTGCTAACCACTGAGCCACCATGCCACCCCAATTCTAATGTGACTCTTCAGATAGATCCAATGCAGAATAATATTGGACTTGAAAAAGTTAAGTCTATTTCAGTCTCCACAGATGCTAGCAGATCTACTGAGTCTCTTCAGGACATTCTGTTTGTATGTCCTCTCTGGACCTTCACTTTGGATGGAACAACAGGAATGCAGAGTGCTGGGCTAATGGTAAGATTCTTAATAGTGTAGATGAGCAGAGAGATCACGGTGTCCACTTACATAGATCCCTGAAAGTTGCCACCCAGATTGTTAGTATTGTTAAGAAGGCAGAAGGTGTGTTGGCTTTTATTGGTAGAGGGATTGAATTTCGGAGTCACGAGGTCAAGCTGCAGCTGTACAAAACTCTGATGTAGCCGCACTTGGAGTATTGCGTACAGTTCTGCTAACTGCATTAAAGGTAGGATGTGGAAGCAAAAGAGATTTACTAGGATGTTGCCTGGTATGGAAGGAAGGTCTTATGAGGGAATTCTGAGGGACTTGGGGCTGTTTTTGTTAGAGAGAAGAAAGTTGGGAGGTGACTTGATTGAGACATATAAGATAACCAGAGGGTTAGATAGGGGGGCAGTGAGGGTCTTTTTCCTCAGGTGGTGATGCCTAGCATGAGAGGACGTAGCTTTAAATTGAGGGGTGATAGATATAGGACAGGTGTCAGAGTGAATTTCTTTACTCAGAGAGTAGTAGGGATGGTCATTGGATAAACATACGGATGAAAATGGAATAGTGCAGGATAGATGGGCTTCAGATTAGTTGCACAGGTCAGTGCAATATTGACGGCCGAAGGCCCTGTATTGTGCTGCAATGTTCTATGTTCTTTGTGTTCTAAGTTCTGGAAGAGATCTGTACAATGTGCATTGCTGTTTATAAACTGGTGATAGGGACAAAAACATACGCAAAAAGGAAGATAATCATTAACACTGACATGGATGTGAGGAGCAATAGGTTACCATGAGGAAAACTACAAAAATAGTGAGGACTGCAGATGCTGACGATCAGAGTCAGAGAATGTAGTGCTGGAAAAGCACAGCAGGTAAGGCAGCACCTGAGGAGTAGGAGAATGTTTTGGGCATAAGCCCTTCAACGGGAATGAAACTTGTGGGTCGGGGCTGAGAGATAAATGGGAAGGGGTGGGGTTTGGAGAAAGGTAGCTGAGAAAGTGACAAGTGGATGAAGGTGAGGGAGAAGGTGATAGGTCAGAGGGGGGAGTGATGGACAGGTCCAGAGGACGGTGCCGAGTTGGAGGCTTGGGACTGGGATAATGTGGGGGGAGGGGAAATGAAGAAGCTGTTGAAATCCACATTTATCCCGTGTGGTTGCAGGGTCCCAAGGTGGAATTTGAGGCATTCTTCCTCCAGACATCGGGTGGTAAAAGTTTGGTGGTGGAGGAGACTCCGGACCTGCATGTCTTTGATGGAGTGGGAGGGGGAGTTGAAGTGTTCAGTCATGGGGAGGTGGTGTTGGTGGGTATGGGTGTCCCAGAGATATTCTCTGAAATGATCCGCAAGAAAGCGTCATGTCTCCCTGATGTACAGGAGACCACATAGGGTGTAACAGATGCAGTAGATGACATTAGTAGAGGTACAGGTAAATTTCTGACAGAAAACTGAGGAAAACTGTGCAAGGCATAAAAAATGTGAGTGGTGATGGTGGGTTTCAATTGCGGTTAAGTAAGTCCTTTCTTTTAGATAGCTTTTCATTTGCTGCTCTCCATTGTTCAGCTACCACTTCTCCCAAGAATCTAGTCTCTTGGTCCTCAATAAGATCTATTTCTTGGACAGTTACAAATTGAGGTCATGGGATTAGAAAGTTTCTTGCTGTGGGTTATGATCTCCCATTGCTGCTTGGATAAACCACCTGAAAATGGCTTACCTAATGACAGGTAAAGTATTGTGGATGGGTGCCTGAGCAGGGGTCATGCTGATGTGGAACTTTCCCACCACAATGTGGCTGGAGGCAAAGGCACCCTCTTTCCACTTGTGGTTACTTTCTTTCCAGTGTGTTAGCAACTCTTTGATGAAGAAAGCTCAGAGTCTTTGGGCCACCCCATGGATATTCTCTGTGCCCGTGGATAAAAAGCCCATTCTGCTTGTGACATTCAGACTATTTGATGACCAGCACTGTAATATTTAGTCTTCAATGTAACAGTCTTTAGGCTGCAAAAAGAAAACTCCCGACAGGCCTTCAGTCTGCACTACCATTCCAAACTGGTCCCATAGCAGGTCTTCCACAATGTTCTACATTAGCAATTATCCACAGGTGGTTAAAATTGTTTATAATGAAATCAATGGTGTTCCTGAATGTGCGTTCTCATGGTACCATGGTAGTGTCCCTACCCCTGGACTGAGAGACCTAGGTTCAAGTCTCACCTCCTCTAGTGGCCTGTAATAACATCTGATTAGAAAAGTAAGTTAATTTTAAAAAAGAGTGTTTTCCCCAGATCCTGTTTCTGAGCTTGTCTTCAGATTGTATCTCCTCCCGTGCTTATGGATGTTCAGATTGCTGGGCTTGCCTCATTTATCACGTGTACCACTGCACTGTCTCTCACCTTCACTTCAAGCACTTAATGCGACTACCTTGCGTCTGGTCACTGTCTGATATCATGCCATAAGTTGAGGTCTATATTCTTATAAGTGAACTTTAATAGGCTTTATTAAATATAACTCAATGGAAGTGTTAAGGGAGGATGTTTTCTGGAACTCTACAGGCTCAGACTCTAATCCATATGATCTGACACCCATATGACATGCTCAATAACTGTACTTAAATATGTCATTAACACTTCATTCCACACCCATATCCTTGCAAAGAAATTGAACAGTGAGACATGGCATAAAGTAATTATGGGAACAGCAAGAGAACTTCAAACAGCAGGGGTCAAAATGGCCATTGGACACTGAGGCATTGGCCTGGATTCTCTCCTAGCCAGACAGTCGTTATTCCAATTTGGCAAACTTAAACAAAGGACTGGAAATCTGAAACAAAAACTGAAATTGTTGGAGAAACTCAGCAGGTCGGCAGTATCTGTGGAGAGAAAGCAGAGTAAATGTTTTGGGTCGAGTGACCTTTTTCAGTCATTACTCCAGCGTAGGTCAGAGTTGCACTTGGAGTTCTGTGAAATCTTCATTTATCGCAGTATCTGAGGAAACTACTCCCAAAATTGAAGATTCCTCTCTACTATTCCTCTATGCCTAGAATCCTCTGTAAGTCCCCCCCTTAAATCAGTAGCTTTGGAAGATTCTGATGAAGTTAAGTAAAGGAGTTGTTTGGAAAATTTTAAATGAATAAATACATAGTGTAGCTCCTGAGAAACTATTAAGCCAATCTCATACTCACATTACACACAGCCAACTGCACCTCCCCAGAGAACATATGCCCTGATCTGACCACCACTTTATGACCTAACACCTACCCTCCTCACTGGGCCAGATTTCTTCAACCATAAACACTGCATCACTTTCCAGCTATACCCACACTTATCGCCTAATTCTGCTATCTCACCATAGCCCATGTCTCTCAGAACCCTATATGTTTTCACACTTAGCTATCAGTTTTACTAACTATCAGTTCAGTGGCCGACAGATCCTGCTTTCAAAATCATTCCCCAACCGGAAGTAATTTTCCTACAACCCATTTAACCATCCATTGCTTTCTATTGAAACATCTTATTGATAATTCTATTCCTTTACAAGTGTGTGTATATGCAAATATGAGGGGCATGCATAATTCCTTCCAGTTTGTCCTTTTTTTTTAAAGCTTAAAGATTAACAAGTCTGTATTCATGATGGATATAGTTGGCCCAGCCTGAATATCAATACCCTATATTTTCAAATCATTAATAAACAAACAACAAATTGTAAATATTAGGAATCTAAAAAAAACTGGGAAATACAGCTAACACTTATCAGACTGGCAATACCTGTAAGGAGAGCAGATCAATTAACATTTCAGGCATAGATATCAATAGATTTGGCAGAAATTACAGACAAGAAGGGTTTAAAAAATAACAGAACAAGATGAAAGGAATACCGTCACCACACTCACACAAAGTACCCATGAGAAGACAAGAATTAATCTGGAAATGTTTAACTGGGAAATGCAATAGTTAAGCACTAAAATTACTTATAAGGAAAATGTATTCTGTTTGCAGAAAGATATTAAAAATGTGATTCAAATTGCAAATTCTCTGTTCTTGAGATAAAAGCAGGTATCCACTGTTCAGGGATTCAAACATTATGCAAATGTTCAATTACTCAGAGATTTCATCTGCCACCTCCACCCTCCACTCCCACTCAGTTATGAGCCTGCCAGAGCTTGAGGGTTGGTAAGAGCATGACCTAGTTCTCTTTTTATCAACTCTAGAATGAACTTAAAATGTTGCAGCACTACAAACAATAGACAACACATGTTAGCAATACGCTGCACTGCTGTGCTAGTGAAGTCTCAAACACAGTAAACTGCACCGGCCAATGGTTTTATTCTTGTAATTTCATACTGGTCTTTTCAGAGTTAGGATTGTCAAAATGGATTATTCTTGCAATGAAAATTCATGTCAGTTGGTAACTGGACTGTGACTGTGAGTAACCAATTTATTTCACATTCCAAGCAGCTGGCCATGGAAATAGGAATAAGGTGTTAAAATGCATCGGGGGAAATTCTCTTTTTTTTCAGAAATCCAAGTCAAAAGAGAAATGTATTTAAACTAACTTATTGTTAAATTAGCAACAGCACAAATTATACTCCTCAGTATGTTTTTAAATGACAGTCAACAACAGATATTGGTGCAAGATACATGTATCAAATCAATCTGACCTGAGCCTGATTTTTAATTTACAACAAAGAGACCAAATGCTTTGTTACTTAGCAACCTACAAATATTGTCAGTAGCATTATTCGCTGCAAGAAGCATTTTCTTTAAAATTTTTTAAAAGCTTTGCAGGCTATGGCAAGTCATGTTGAGTTATTGGCTCTGAAGGGGTTAATTTTCATGTTATATTGGTTCTATCAATTCTACTGAGGTCACATAGTCTGTGGTGGAGGTAAGGAGTTCTGCTGTATTTGTATTTGTACCAGCTCTATAAGTCATAGTAACTACGCTTAACTAAATAAGTTGCACTAATTGTTATTATGTAACAAACCTTCTTGTTATCCGAGAAGAATAGACTGACAGGACAAGAAAAGAGTTTCTGCCTTTAAAGGATAAGAAGCTAGACACCAAATTAAAATCAAAATCTTAATGTTAATTATACTTGGATAATTGCCTGAACCACAGGCAAATTGGCATAAGACAGACACAAATAGAAAAATTGAAGTGTAGCTGAAAGACTGGTGTGGGAGAGCTATGTTCTAGTTTGTGAGGTACTAGTACCAACACTGGAGAACCTTGGGACTGTACCTTTGGACTGTTGACTTGTGCACCATGCTGGAACAATGTTCTCGAGATCCATATAACCAGAGGTGCAAAGAGGATTTTAAACAAAATAGTGGGGCCAAGGGATCTCATTCGGGAAAATGCAGTAAATCAATGAGTATAGAAAAGTCGAGAGAAAGGTATTAAAATGGGAATCAATAAACAGATCATGATATGAAGGAATGATCAGTACGTATCTAAGAGTAAATCTGCAGATAAGGCTAGAAATGACAAAGTATTGAAAGCACAAAACTAAAAAAAGCTCTATCTGAATGCATGCAGCATTTGAAACTAATGAGATGAACTGATAGTACAAATAGAGATAACTAAGTACGATCTGATAGCCACTACAAAGATATGATTGCAGAGTATCTCAGGTTAAGACCTGAATTTTGAAAGATATGTCACATTTTAGAATGACAGGCAGCCAGGAAAAGATGGAGGGTTGGCTCTTAATTAATGATGATATTGGAATGACAATGGAGGATAAGCCAAGTTCAGGAAACCAGAATGTCAAAGCAATTTCGATAGAAATGATAAAGGCAAGAAGTTGCTTCTGGAAGTGGTGTACAGGTCCCTCCTAACAATAACCACGTGGTTGGTTGAATTATAAAGGCAGAATTAATGGGAGCTTATCAGAAAGAGCATCACAAAGGCAATTGAAGGAGAGTGTTTGAATTTCTTTGTAAGGCAGTTGTAGACAAATTCCTATTAAGCGAAGAGGTGAAAAGTTATTGGGGGCTGGCAGGATGATAGAGTTATCAGATCACCTATGATCTTATTGCATCACTGAGCAGGATTGAAAAGCCAACTAGCATAATTGTGCTCCTAAATCATATATTCATATACTCTACAGTCGTGAATCCTTAACTGCTGATCACTGGATGGGCCTAAGACAAAACAAAGATAAAGGCGGATTGTTAGCAGTGAACCCTTATTGAATGCAACATACTGGTCTAGGTGACAGAAGTTGATATCTGGGAAACTAATACAATTATTTTTTCAAACTATTGAGTTTGGGAAAAAACATTTACAGTGTTCCATGAGTGTATTGTGCAAGAAAAGGAATTTCTGTAGATTCAGAGTGCAATTTTGCAATCCCCACACATGCCTATAACTGCTACCCTGGCATGAATGTTGGTACTTTATAACTACAAATAAAATATTATTTCTTTGCACAGTATTGTGTCATCAGCTCTCGGTGAGTACATACCTAATCCCAAGCACAGACCTTAATTTAGAGAACCACTTCACTGTGTCTCTCATTCTGTGCAAGATGTTTGATTCAAGCATAGCAACTTAATGGAAAATACTGTTTCAAACATCAAATATTCATAAGTTATCAAGTTTTCAATGTGCAGCACATGAAATGTGGTCACTCTATTAGTATACTTCACTTGACAATATTAGCTCAATTTATAAAGAGAAATCCAGTCAAGTTTATGCTAACATGGATTTTTGATAAAGATTTCTGTTTGTGTTTAGATGAGAATATTTAAGTGAATGACCAAGCATTTCACAGTACACATAATTACTGTTTTTATTGGCAGATTGAAGAAATCTTGATCCCAGTACGAAAATAATTGAAGGGATAATTATGAATTTCGCAAGATTTAATTGTTTGCGTTTTGAATCAGTCAGCCTGAATGTGATCACTTATCAGCTGTAACCATGGAATTATATCTGCTTCCAGAAATGACAATTCTTTCCTGCTGACATATTGAAGATACTGAGTTGAGGTAACATCTTCCTTACCTCCTTTTTCCCTCCTTACTGCTCTATGTTTTGAGGTGTGCATCTGTGAGGTCCTTTCTATTTTTCAGGAAATCTATTTGATGCCACATGATTGAAGCAATGGTCAGAATCATATACTTTTCCTCGTGGCACCTTGGGTGTTAAGAGTGTATTTAATCTGAAATAATTCCACAGAGGCCAATGTCCTGTCACCAAGACCCCCTTTATTTACACGTGCTCAGTACTTGACACTGGTCCGGCTTCCTCAGAGCCAGCTCTCATAGTCAACCAAACCTCTGACATGCCTGTTCTTATCTGTCAGCCAGAGCTCCCTGATGGGGTCTGTTAATCTGGTCCAATCAGGGAACCATACTCTATATGGTCCACCTGACTGATCTCGTTACAATCAGTGCGTCCCTCCCCCTCTAATCCAGGAGTGTAGGCCTATTCTTTTTCTTATAGCCTATCCTGGGGCCTTTTCACACCCGGTCTCGTTCCTCCAACTCAGTCTCGGATATGGCTGGCATGTACCAGACTGTAGTCCGCATCTCCCTCCCAGGATGCCACAGAAGAAATTCATTCTTTTCTTCAGGCAGCAAAGAAATGGAAGCTGCAACATCCACGTGTTCATCTGGGACTCTGGGGTTTCTTCTAGAGTAGACAGAGGTGGAGTACCCATTGGATTCTGTCAGCCTTTCCATTATGGGGAACAAGAGTGATTGACCCGAGTAAAGGTCATGTTTTGCTCCTGTCCTATTTGCGAGTTTGCAGCTTTCATGTGGTCTGCGTGCTTCTTCAGGACTGCCTCACCTACCCGAGCTTTGTATATCGCAGGACACGACCTCGCATCGACCATGTCTCTGACTCATTCAGGGCCATTTCCATGGTTTTGGCACCAACCCTTGTTCCCAAAGGAAACTTCTCTCTCACTTAGTGATGTCTTGTGTCCAGCACTGGCATTCCTGATGCTGTTTCACAACCTCCCCAATCCCCACCCAGGCCTGGGAAGATCAGATTTAACCTAGTGCAGAGTCTTCTCCCCATTAGCAACTCTGCTGGAGCTATCCCTGTGGTTACATATGGGTAATCCAGTAATCATATAAGAACCAGGACAGTTTGGTACCAAGTGACACTGTAGGCTGTTTCTTTAAGCCTGCCTTCAATGTTTGGAGGCTCTTCCCAACAGATGATGGTTAGTATTGAGCTATCCTTGCATGTCAATTGCTATTTGACTTTAGGAAATAATGAAATCTCCTGCTGGTAAATAATGGCTCATTGTCTATGACCAAAACTTCCAGGTGTCTGTGTATTGCAAAAGACACACACAGTTTTTCTATAATCGTCCGTATGTTTGATGAATGAACTCTCTGTACGTCCAACCACTTTGAGTGGGAGTCAACAATGACTAAGAGCGTTGAACCTATGAAAGGACTGGCATAGTCGACGTGTGACTGAGTCCAGGGTTTACCCGGCCATTCCCACAAATGTGGGGAAGCTGCTGGCAGTAATTATTGTCCTTTTTGGCACTCTGGGCACTGCCCCACCAACACAACTGTGTCTGTATCCAATCCTGGCCACCCGACATAATTTTTTTTACCAACATCTTCCTTTTGGAAACCTCTGGATGACCCGATGGAGTTCAGATAGTATCTGGCAGTGACCTTTACTCAGGTCAATCACTCTTGTTCCCATAATAAAATGTTGCCCTCAATGGACGATCAGGTCTTGCTGGGTCTAGAAAGGCTTCAATACTGGTTATAATGGCCCTTTTGTTTTCCACATCACCACCATTTTTTAGTTTTGCCGGAATGGATCTTTTCCTGTCCACAGTCTGATATTGTCAGTGGTGACCAGAAAGGTGTCCAGAAATTTTAAAACCAGAGCAGACTCTTCCAGTGGTAGCACCACTGGTGGTGTATCTGCCAGCAGGAGGTGGCTCAAGGCATCAGCATTTGCTACTTGGCCTCCCAGATTGGGTCCTGATGAAGGGTTAACCCCGAAATGTTGACTGTCTTGCTCCTCAGATGCTGCCTGACCTGCTGTGCTTTTTCTAGCACCACACTTTATCAATTTTGACTTCTCCAGCATTTGCAGTCCCCAGTATATCCCAGATGGTGTTCCAATTTGTAATTATATCCACTTAGAATGAGAGCCCACTGCTGGATTTGATCTGAAGATAATGTGTACCAGAACATTGTGGAAAGTAAGACAGGGAATTAAGAGACCCCTTGCGGAAATATTTGCATCATCTGTAATTACAGGTGAGGTGCCTGATGATTAGAGGGTGGCTAATGTTGTATCTTTGTTGAAGAAAGGTCATAAGGAGAAACCAGGGAACTATAGACCTGTGAGTCTGACTTCGGTTGTGGGTAATTTGTTGGAGGTAATTATAAAAGATAGGATTTATGGACATTTAAAGAGGTAAATATTGATTTGGGGTAGTCAGCATGGCTCTGTGCAAGGAAAATCGTGTCTCACAAATTTGATTGAGTTTTTTGAGGAAGTTACCAAAAAGATTGATGATGGCAGAGCAGTAGGCGTTGTTTATTTGGATTTTAGTAAAGCCTTCAACAAGATTCTGCATGGTAGCCTGATTAGTAAAGTTAGGTCACATGGAATTCAGGGTGAGCTTGCTGATTGGATACATAACTGGCCTAACAGCAGGAAACACAGAGTAATGGTGGAAGGTTGCTTTTCAGACTGGAGGCGTGTTATCAGCGGTGTTCCATAGGGAGTGGTTCTGGGTCCTCTTTTGTTTGTCATTTATATAAATGGTTTGAATGAGAGAATAAAAGGCATGGTTATTAAGTTTGTGGATGACTCCAAAACTGGTGGTATAGTTGACAGTGAAGAAGATTTTCTCAGATTACAAAGGGATCTTAATCAATTGGGTCATTGGGCTGAAAAATGGCAGATGGAGTTCAATCTGGATAATTGCAAGGAATTGCATTTGGGTTCAACAAACCTGGGTAGAACACATACAATTAATGGTAGGGCCTTGGATCGTGTTGTCGAACAGTGGGACCTAAGGGTGCAGGTACATAATTCTTTGAGGTTTGCATCACATATAGATGGTTTAAAATGCATTTGGCTTGCTTGCCTTCATTGCTCAAATCCTTTGAGTATTGGAGTTGAAAAGTTGTGTTGAGCTTGGACAGGAGATTGGTGAGGCCTCTTCTGGAATACTGTGTTCAGTTTTGATCATCCAGTTATTGGAAGGACTTCATTAAGCTGGCGAGGGTTTGGGAGAGATTTACCAGAATGTTGCCGGGTCTGCAAGATTTGATTAATAAAGATAGGCTGGGACTTTTTTCACAGGAGTGTAGGAGGTTGAGAGGTGGCCTGATAGAAGTTTATAAAATAATGAGGGCTATCGAAAGAGTCAACAATAGTTGTTTTTTTGCCTCAGATAGGAGATTTCAAGACTGGGGGGCATATTTTTAAGGTGAGAGGAGAGAGATTTTAAAAAGATATAAGAGATAAATTTTATACACAGAGGATGGTTCGTATGTGGAATGAACTTCCTGAGAAAGTGGAGGATGTGGGTACAATAACAATGTTTAATAAACATTTGGATAGATACATGAATAGAAAAGGTTTGGAGGGATATCGGCCAGGAGCAAGCAGATGGGATTAGTTTGGTTTGGGGTTATGTTCGGCATGGACTGGTTGGACCGAGGGGTCTATTTCTGTGCTGTATGACTTTATGACTCTGTAGATGGCACAGATTTGTCCTCTTTGAGTAGCCCTAGCAGGGGTTTGTGGTCTATTAGCATTACAAATTTGTGTCCGCTGTGGAATTGATGGAATTTTCTCACACTGAAGATGCCCACTAAACCTTCCTTCCCTGGGCATATTTGCACTCTGCATCAGCCAAAGAACAGGAAGTATATGCTATTGGGCATTCCTTTCCATTGGGCCACCTGTGAGCCAACATTACTCCAATACCATTCGGGGAGGCATCGCATGGATCTAGCTTAGAATTATAGTGTGTTGCTAATACCTTAGAAGATGATATCTGTTCCTTCACTTCCCTATGAGGCTGTTTTAAATAGTCTATGAGGTCTCTTACTTAATTCAGGCCTGATGGGACTCTTTTGCTGTCTCCAGTCCGCATATTGGCAGCGACTCCAATGTCTTGCTGGCCTGGATCCTGAAGAAAATTTTAACCATTTGGCCGAGGTTTGGCTTTGTTGTGGAGTTTTTGCTGTGTGTTGACTTCGAGTCCCTCTGTTTAGGATATGCCCTGAGTTAGGCTGTGCAATTGCCTTCACTTAATTGATGTCCCCCAACGCCAGTCAGCCCAGCAAGGGTGTACACTTCCATCGACCAACCCTGTAACTCATGTTGAAATTTGTGATGCTGGAAACGCACAACAGGTCAGGCAGTATCCAAACAGCAGGAGAGTTGACATTTCAGGCATAAGCACTTCAGAAAGGCTTATGCCCGAAACATCAATTGTCCTGCTCCTCAGACGCTGCCTGACTTGCTGTGCTTGTCCAGTGCCACATTTTTCAACTCTGATCTCCAGCATCTGCAGTCCTCACTTTCTCCTGAATCTCATACTCTCCACTTGCCCATTAATCCCACATGCCAAATGGTCTCTCAGCATCTCCCTAGGGGTTTAACCAAAGTCACATACCTCTGTCAGTCATGTTAACCTTGTCAAAAATCCCTACACTGATTCCCCTGGATTTTTAACTGCCAAAAAAATCTGATGCATCTTAGAATTAGAGGCGGCTTGAGTTCATAATTTTCATTACTAAATCAATCAACTCTTGAAAGATTTTTAGTATATAGTGTCTCAGGAAATGTTAGACACCTCATACCTGAAAAAGGCATAAGTCCAGAAGCTGTTACAAGAATTATTCATTGCTTTTCATCTGCCCTAATGTTATTTTCCCAGAAAAAAATAACACATTCTTTCCACTGAAGACTGGGCTTATTTGGAAAGCTTGACTCATCCGATCCTGCCATCAAAAACTGGGCTCATTCTTCCATGGCAGGATCGAACAAATCAAGCTTTCCAAATAATGGCGTGATGCCAGAAATGCTTACCCCAACTCAAAGGCAACTATTGTCAGTGAATTCCTTTAGGAGCTTATGTTTGTCTCTCATTTCCACTGATATAGCTCCACTGAAGTCCGTATACCATCACCAAGTCACCCTTCATTTACACACACATAGTTCTTGACACTTGTCTGGCTTCCCAAGACCCAGCTCTCAGAGTGAACAGAACCTTTGGCACTTCTGCTTATATCTGTCAGTCAGGGCTCCTTGACTGAACCAGGTTAACAGCCCCATTCAGGGAACTCATATTCTATATAGTTTACCTGGCTTACCTCCTTCCAATCACTACAAATCAGCAAACGATTTCAGGGAAGGGGGAACCATGCCTTCTTCCCACATCCATCCCAATTATGTCTGTGGTGGGAAGACATGCATATATCCCTCACATTAGTTCAACAATCAAGTGCCTGAATTGGCTAATTAATTCCCACGTAAGGACCCCCCTTCCAATGCTGCTGGTAATACGTGGGGAATGAGGGGATCACCCTATGATCACCCTAACAAGCAAACATGATGTTTCTCATTCAAAGACATTCATCTGTCAACAGGAAGATTGGCCAGTGAAAGCCAATATGCTGCTCTTGCTGCCGACTCACCCCACTTACATTGACAATCTGGAACTTCTGTTCAGTCATCACTCACTTCTGGCCTAGATCCTGAGCCTTCGACGGGTGTCATTCCTATAGCCAACCAAAATCACCATGATGAAGCTGCCATTCAATAGAGTTGCCAGCCGCTGATTGGCTGATAGCTCTCAGCAGACAGGATTCCACCCGCTGTGAGTATTTGAATCTGATGGAAAACTACCCAGTGATATTGATCCAAGTCAGGATGGTGAGTAACTCAGAGGGGAGCTGGCAGCTGGTGGTGTCACATATATCTGCTGCCCATCTATTGGGTGGAAGTGGTGGTGAACTCTGAAGGTGTTGTTTACGGAGCCTTAAAGTGGGGAGTATTCCATCACCTGATGAAGGGCTTATGCCTGAAACATCAATTCTCCTGCTCCTCAGATACTGCCTGACCTGCTGTGCTTTTCCAGCACCACACTCTCAACAGTATTCCATCACCCTCCTGATTTGTGCTTTGTACATGGCAGACAGGCTTTGGGGAGTCAGAGTGTGAATTACTTGCCACAGTATTTCTAGCCTCTGACCTGCTCTTGTAGCCACTGCATTTATGTAATGAGTCCAGTTGAGTTTCTGGTCAATGGTAATCCCAGGACATTGATACTGGGAAATTCAGTGACAGTAGCAACATTGAATGCAAAGGGACAGTGGTTAGATTGTCTATTATTGGTGATGGTTATTGCCTGGCATTTGTGTGGAGTGAATGTTACTTGCCACTTGTCAGCCCAAGCCTGGATATTGTCCAGATCTTGTTGCATTTGAAGATGGACTGCTTCAGTATCTGAGGAGTCGCAAATGGTGCTGAACACTGTACAATCATTGGTGAATATCTCCACTTCTGTCCTTATGATGGAATGAAGGTAATTGATGAAGCAGCTGAAGCCTGTTGGGCCTAGAACACTAGCATGAGGAACTCGTGATATCCCGGAGCTGAGATGGCTGACCTCCAGTAAGCACAAGCACCTTCCTATATGCCAGGTATGACTTCCAAACAGCAGAGATTTTACCCCCAATACCAAATGTTTCCAGTTTTGCTAAGATTCCTTGATGCCACACTCAGTCAAATGCAGCCTTGATGTCAAGGGCAGTTCCTCTCACCTCGCCTCTGGAATTCAACTCTTTTGTCCATGTTTGAACCAAAGGTGTAATGGCTCTGGTGAAACCCAAACTGAGTGTCACTGAGCAGGTTATTGCTGAGCAAGTGCTGCTTGGTAGCACTGATGATGACATTATTCATCACTTTACTGATGATCGAGAGTAGACTGGTAATTGACTGGGTTGTATTTATCCTGCTTTTTATGTACAGGACGTACCTGGGCAATTTTCTACACTGTCGGGTAAATGCTGGCATTGTAACTGGAAGAGGTTGGTGAGGGAACAGCAGGTTCTGTAGCAGAAGTCTTCAATACTATTTCCGGAATGTTGTCAGGGCCTGAAGCCTTTGCAGTATCCAGTGCCTCCAAATGTTTTCTGATATCATGTGGAGTGAATCGAATTGGTTGAAAACTTGTATCTGTGATGTTGGAGACCGCTGGAGGATACTGAGATGGATCACCTACTCAGCACTTCTGGCTGAACATTGCTGCGAAAGCTTCAGCCTTGTCTTTTGCACTTGGATAAAGAACACTGATAGGCTCTTCCATCGTTGAGGATGATCATTTGTGGAACCTCCTCGTCCAATGAGTTGTTTAATTGTTCACCACCATTCATGACTGGATGCTGCAGAACGGCAGAGCTTAGATCTGATCCATTGATTGTGGGCTCGCCTGGCTCTGTCCATCACTTGCTGCTTGTGCATTTGGTATGCAAGTATTCCTGTTTGGTGGTTGCATCAAGTTGACACCTCACCTTCAGGTATGGCTGGTGGTGTTCCTGGCATGCCCTCCTGCACTCTCCATTGAATCAGGGTTGATCCCCTGGCTTGATGGTAATGGTTAAGTGGGAGTTATGCTGGCCATAAGGTTATAGATTGTGCTGGAGTATAATTCTGCTGCTGTTGATGGCTCACAGTGTCTCATGGATGCCCATACTTGAGTTGCTAATATATGCAATAATTATCAATAGATAAAACATACTAGACAAACCAATAGAACGAAAGACTAATAAGTTCCCTAAACCTGATCGGATGTATCTAGGATATTAAACTAAACGGCTTCAGAAATAATGTATACACTGGGAGTAATCTTCCAAGAATCATAGTCAAAGTGTTATACGCATGTAAACAGACCCTTTGGTTCAAATTGTTCACACTGACAAGATACCCTAAACTGATCTAGTCGCTTTTGCCAACATTTGGCCCATATCCCTCTAAACACTTCCTATTCATGTACCAATCCAGATGTTTTTAAAATATTGTAATTGTATAAGTCTCCACCAGTTCGTCTGGCAGCTTATTCCATACACACACCACCCTCTGTGTGAAAAAGGTGCCGCTCAGGACCCTTTCACCTTAAAACTGTGCCTTCTAGTTTTGTTCTCTTTAACCCTAGCTATTTACACAACCCATACCCCTTATGATTTTATAAACTTCTAGAAGGTCACCCTTCACTATCTGACACTCCAGTGAAGAAAGCCCCAGCCTATTCACCCTCTTCCTACAACTCAAACCCTCCAACCCCGAGTCAGAAAGAGTAACACATTTGTTCCAAAAAGGAAGGAAACTTAAAAGCAGATGACTATAGGTTAGTTAATATCTGTCATTGGGAAAACTTTCGAATCTATGAAAAAGGATGTAATAGCGGAGTAATTAGAAATACATGATCAAGCAGAGTTAGCGTGGCTCCATCAAAGGGCTCCATGACTGACAACAAGCAGAATAGATAAAAGGAGAAGCTGAGGTTGAAATATATTTGGTTTTCCAGACATTTGATAAGGTATCATGTATTAGTCTACTTCGAGTCATAAAATCATAGCCGTGTACGGCATGGATACAGACCCTTCAGTCTAACTCGTCCATGCCGACCAGATAATCCAGCCGAATCTAGTCCCACGTGCGAGCACCTGGCCCATATCCTCCAAACCCTTCCTTAGGTCTCTTTTATATCTTTCCCTTCTCACCCTAAACCTATGCCCTCTAGTTCTGGCCTCCCTCACCTCAGGGAAAAGATTTTGCCTATTTAACCTATCTATACCCCTCATGGTTTTATAAACCTCTATAACATCAACCCCTCAGCCTCTGACGCTCCAGGGAAAACAGCCCTGACCTATTCAACCTCTCCCTGTAGCTCAAATCCTCCAACCCTGGCACCATCCTTGTAAATTTTCTCTGAACCCTCTGTTTCACAACATCTTTCCGATAGGAAGGAGACCAGAATTGCATGCAATATTCTAACAATGGCCTAACCAATTTCCTGTACAGCCGCAACATGACCTCTTAACTCCTGTACTCAATACTCTGATCAATAAAGGAAAGCATACCAAACGCCTTCTTCACTATCCTATCTACCTGCGACTCCACTTTCAAGGAGCTATGAACCTGCAATCCAAGGTCTCTTTGTTCAGCAACACTCCCTAGGACCTTACCATTAAGTGTATAAGTCCTGTTAAGATTTGCTTTCCCAAAATGCAGCACCTTGCATTTATCTGAATTAAACTCCATCTGCCACTTCTCAGCTCATTGACCCATCTGATCAAGATCCCATTGTAATCTGAGGTAACCTTCTTCGCTGTCCACAACACCTCCAATTTTTGTGTCATCTGCAAACTTAGTAACTACACCACTTATGCTCACACCCAAATCATTTATATAAATGATGAATAGTAGAGGACCCAGCACTGATTCTTGTGGCACTCCACTGGTCACAGGCCTCCAGTCTGAAAAACAACCCTCCACCGCCACGCTCTGTCTTCTATCTTTGAGCCAGTTCTGTACCCAAATGGCTAGTTCTCCCTGTATTACATGAGATCTAACCTTGCTCGTCAGTCTCCCATGGGGAACCTTGTCGAATGCCTTATTGAAGTCCATATAGATTACACCTATCGCTCTGCCCTCATCAACTCTCTTTGTTACTTCTTCAAAAAACTCAATCAAGTTAGTGAGACATGATTTCCCATGCATAAAACCATGTCGACTATCCCTAATCAATCCTTACCTTTCCAAATACATGTTCATCCTGTCCCTCAGGATTCCCTCCAACACTTGTCCTCCACCAATGTCAGGCTCACTGGTCTATAGTTCTCTGGCTTGTCCTTACCACCTTTTTTAAACAGTGGCACCACATTCGCCAACCTCCAGTTTTCCCACACCTGTCACTATCAATGATACAAATATCTCAGTAAGAGGCCCAACAATCAGTTCCCTAGCTTCCCACAGAATTCTATGGTACACCTGATCAAGTTCTGGGGATTTATCCACTTCTATGCATTTCAAAACATCCAGCACTTCCTCCTTTGAAATGGACATTTTTCAAAATGTCACTATCTATTTCCCTACATTCTATATCTTACATGTCCTTTTCCACAGTAAATGTTGATGCAAAGTACTCGTTTAGTATCTGCCCCATCTCCTGCAACTCCACACAAAGGCCGCCTTGCTGATCTTTGAGGGGCCCTAATCTCTCCCCAGTTACCCTTTTGTCCTTAATGTATTTGTAGAAACCCTTTGGATTCTCCTTAACTCCATTTGCAAAAGCTATTTCATGTCCCCTTTTTGCCCTCCTGATTTCCCTCTTAAGTATACTCCTACTTCCTTTATACTCTTCTAAGGATTCATTCGATCTATCCTGTCTACACTTGACATATGCTTCCTTCTTTTTCTTAACCAAAACCTCAATTTCTTTAGTCATCTAGCATCCCCGACACCTACCAGCCTTTCCTTTCTCCCTAACAGGAATATACTTTCTCTGAACTCTCATTACCTCATTTCTGAAGGCTTCCCATTTTCCAGCAGTCCCTTTATCTGCGAAAATCTGCTTCAAATCAGCTTTTGAAAGTTGTTGCCTAATACCGCCAAAATTGGCCTTACTCCAATTTAGAACTTCAACTTTTAGACCTGGTCTATCCTTTTCCATCACTATTTTAAAATGAATAAAATTATGGTCACTGGCACCAAAGTGCACCCCCACTGACACCTCAGTCACCTGCCCTGCCTTATTTCCCAAGAGTCGGTCAAGTTTTGTGCCTTCTCTAGTAGGTACATCCACATACTGAATTAGAAAATTGTCTTGTACACTTAACAAATTCCTCTCCAACTAAACCCTTAACACTATGGCATTGCCAGTCTATATTTGGAAAGTTAAAATCCCCTACCATAACCAACCTATTATCCTTACAGACAACTTGTCAGGGGTGAATGTAGCAGAATGGGTCTGGGTGAGTTGCTCTTCGGCGAGTTGGTGTGCACTTGTTGAGCCGAAGGCCTGTTTCCGCAATGTAGGGAATCTAATCTAACCTCATCTCCTTCCAAATCTATTTCTCAATTTCCCTCAGACTATTAGGGAGTCTATAATACAATCCCTACAAGGTGATCATCCCTTTCTTATTTCTCATTTCTGCCCAAAATAACTTCCCTGAATCTATTTTTTGGGAATATCCTCCCTCAGTTCAGCTGTAATGCTATCCCTTATCAAAAATGTCACTCCCCCTCCCCTCTTGCCTCCCTTTCTGTCCTTCCTGCAGCATTTGTATCCTTCCTGCAGCATTTGTCCTGTCCATCCCTGACCCACGTTTATGTAATTGCTATGATATCCCAGTCCCATGTTCCTAACCGTGCCCTGAGTTCACCTGCCTTCCCTGTTAGGCCTCTTGCATTGAAATAAATGCAGTTAATTTATCAGTCCTACCTTCTTCTCTGCTTTGTCTCTGCCTGCCCTGACTGTTTGACTCACCTTTGTTCTCAACTGTACCAGTTTCAGGATGATCTCTTTCCTCACTATCTCCCTGGATCCCACCCCCTACCTTACAAGTTTAAATCATCCTGAGCAGCTCTAGCATATCTCTCTGCCAGTATATTAGCCCCCTTCCAATTTAGGTACAACCCGTCCTTCTTGTACAGGTCACTTCTATCCCAAAACAGCTTCCAATGATCCGAAAATGTGAATCCTTCTCCCGTACACCAGCTCCTCAACAATGCATTCACCTGCTCTATCCTCCTATTCCTGTCCTCACTAGCTCATAGCACTGGGAGTAATCCAGATATTACTACTCTCAAGGACCTCCTTTTTAAATTCCTGCCTAATGCTCTGTAATCTCCTTTAAGAATCTCAACCTTTTCCCTTCCTATGTTGTTGGCTCCAATGTGTACAATGACCTCCTGCTGGGCCCTCTTCCCCTTGAGAACATTCTGCACCCTGTCTGAGACATCCTTGATCCTGGCACCAGGGAAGCAACATTTCTGCTGGTCACAGAAATGTCTGTATGTACCTCGGACGATAGAGTCACCTAACACAATCAATCGCTTGGAACCCGACGCACCCCTCATTATATTAGAGTCAGTCTCAATACCAGAAAGTTGGCTGTTCCTGCTGCATTCCCCTGAGAATCCATCACCCCCTACATTTTCCAAAACTGCATACCTGTTTGAAATGGGGATAGCCACAGAAGATTCTTGCACTACCTGTCTACCTCTCTTAACTTTCCTGGTGTTAACCTATCTATGTGATTGTATCTGAGACATTCCCCCCTTCCTATAACTGCCATCCATCACATCCTCTTACTCTTGTAAATTCCTCATTGCCTCTAACTGCCTCTCCAACTGATCCATTTGATCTGATAGGATTCACAACCAATGACAGTTATTGCAGATATAATCCTCAGTAACCCATAAACTCTCCCTAAACCCCCACATCTGACAAGAAGAGCATATCACTCTATTAAGATCCATTTTTGCTTCTTTCAATATACAGACACAGAAAATATTATTCTCTTATTCCTCTACAAAACACTGCTCTGCATTAAATTAATACTTATGGCTTATATTTTAAGTTTAATCATGAGACATAGCTCAATAAAACATATAATCAAGAAAGAACCACTCTACTCACTACTGCAGACTTATTTTAAGGCTGCGCTTCAAATCCACTTATCTGCTTCTGTGCTGTAATCACTCCCAGACAGGTTCCTCCAAGATCAGTTATGAAGTTCACTGTTTTTTAATTTTCTCAGATACATTCCGATGTCCAGTGATACATGAATTCAAACAGCAAAGGCAGTAACTGTTAACTCTGTCAGTTAGCAATGTAGGTTTCTTTCTCACTCTCTCTCCTGCACTGACCTCACCATGTGCTTCCATTGTCTGTTCTCCTCCTTTTTAAAAATGCTGTTGTTTTTGACTTTTTTTTCTCCAAAGTTCCAAAACAATGCAACAGCATATAAAACAGTAATTGCTGCACCTGGAATTCAAGGAAATCACCTCCAGCTCCTAAAATACCTCAAAAAGGAGGAGCTTAGTAAGATAAATATCTATAATGTTGGAAGTTGTTTATTAGCATTGATAATGGAGTGGCTAACTACTTGAAGACAGAAGACTGGAATAAGTTGGCATTTTCAGGATGGGAGCCCATAACAACTGGAGTGCCACAAGGATCAGTGTTGGGACACAATTATTTTCAATACGTATCGATGACTTCAATACAAGAAGTGAATTGTCAAGTTTGAAGATGGCACCAAAATAGCTAGGAAGACAAGTAGTAACCACAAGGGATGAACTCAGATTTCTCCAGTTTCCTCATTTCCCCTCCCCCCATCTTGTCTCAGTCCATTACTGAAGAAGGGCTTATGCCCGAAACATCGATTCTCCTGTTCCTTGGATGCTGCCTGACCTACTGCGCTTTTTCAGCAACACATTTTCAGCTCTGATCTCCAGCATCTGCAGTCCTCACTTTCTCCAAGTAGTAAGGATGGTACAGATAGGGGTTTAGATATAAGAGAGTGGGCAAAAGCTTGGCAGATGGAATATAATGTGGGAAAAGTTGAGGATATGCACTTTGACAGAAATTATAGAAGAGTTGAATGTTATTTAAAAGGAGAAAAAGTGCAGAAAGACTCAACACATGAAGATTTGGGGTCCTCATGCTTAAACCACAAATGGCAAGCATACATTAGGGATGCATACAGCAGATATTAGGGAAGGCAAATGAAATGTTGGTCTTTATTTCAAAGGGAATAGAATATTGTTAGTTATAGGTCACAGAATCCTTACATTGTGGAAGCAGCCATTCAGCCCATCTAATCCACACTGAGCTGAAAAATGTGTTGCTGGAAAAGCGCAGCAGGTCAGGCAGCATCCAAGGAGCAGGAGAATCGACGTTTCGGGCTTAAGCCCTTCTTCAGGAAGTGCTTCCTGAAGAAGGGCTTATGCCCGAAACGTCGATTCTCCTGCTCCTTGGATGCTGCCTGACCTGCTGCGCTTTTCCAGCAACACATTTTTCAGCTCTGATCTCCAACATCTGCAGTCCTCACTTTCTCCTAATCCACACTGACTCCTATATTCACTTCCATACTCTATCCCTGTTACCCTTTATTTTCCACGGCCAAACCACATAACCTGCACATCTTTGGACTGTAAGAGAAAACTGGAGCACCTGGAGAAAACCCACATTGACACGGCGGAAATGTGTAAATTCCACACAGGCTGTCAACCCATGCTGGAATTGAACCTGGGTGCTGTGAGGCAGCAGTGCTAACCATTGACCCACTGTGTATAGATGTAGGAAGTCATGCTAAAAGCGCATAAGGCATTAATCAGACCACATTGGAGTATCTTATACAGTTTTTGTTCCCTTATCCAATGTAGGACATATTGACGTGGAAGCAGTCCAGAGAACGATCACTAGGTCAATCCTGGGTATAAAGGGATTGTTTTAAGAGGAGAGATTGAATAGATTGCATCTGTGTTCATTGAAGATAGATAAGCTTATTGTAAGATACAAGATTCTTAGAAAACTTAACAGTATAGATGCAGAATTTTATTTCTCTCTTGTGGGAAAGTCGAGAGCAAGAATGCATAATTTCAATGTAAGAGGTTGCCAATGTAGGATGTAATGGAGAGGAATATCTTCTCTTAGAGGATCTGTGGAATTCTTTACTGCAGAAGATGGGCTGTTAAGTATATTCAAGGCTGAGATAAAATGGAATCAAGGTGTACAGAGAAAGGTGGAAGGCAGAGTTGACGATTTTTTGGATTAGCCATGACCTAATTGAATGATGAACAGACTCTGTGGGCAGTATGCCTACTTTTGATTCCGTATGGTCACATGCTCTTACAATAAAAAAGATCTCAAGCTTTCCCGGTTTGATAGTTCATGGCAACACTTCCTGTGCAATAAGGTATTAGTTCCTAAACTGTACTCTCATTACTATAAGCAGCAGTAATGTCCATTCACGTTGCTGAATTTTCATGAACACCTTCCCTTCTATTTCCCACAAGTGCAGCTGCAAATAGGAAAGGAGTTTTCACATGGCCAACATGTACTGATGGAGTGCATCAAGGATGAATCATTAAAACTTGCTCCTTAATGGGTCCTTGCACAGTGTTAAAACTGGTGGCACAGGGTATATTATTCAGAGGCGGAAAATTCATGGGAGGTAGTTGCAATCATGGTCAGACCTCTGATGTTGGAAAATGGGCAGTGTTGTTGAGAAGGGCAGAGATGCAGAACCTAGGGAGTCATAATAGTGGAAGCCTTGTTCATCTAACCTGTGTGAAATGTATGCCCACATGCAGAGTTCCCTGAGGAACTGTGAAGACATAGGATGGGAATGGAGGAGCCGATTCATTTCATACAGTTCACAGTGTTTCAGTATTGTAAGTTTCTGTAAGCTGCTCCATTGAGAAAGTCACCAACTTCAAAGTGGCTTCACTCAGTGTAAAATCATCATCCTGAAAGATTATTCTGCTTCATTTGCTCAGATAAGGTTGAGCATTTTCAGTATTTTTTGTTTTCATTTAAGATTTCTACCATCTGCTGCAATTTCCTTTGGAACCTCTTTTAGAAACGGTATTATGGTCAATCAGTGATTTACAGTTGGGCACCAGATGAAGCTGACAATTTAGATGTAGCATAGTTTTATGGCAACAGGTAAGCAATGTTGGAAATATTTTGATTGACACAAAAGTTTGCATTGTTGCACAACATTTTTAAAAAGGTGCCTCTCAAATTCATATGGCATTATTTTACTTAAGAAAATGTAAACTACATTTTTGTCTTTGTAGATAAACAAGATCAATGGAATGTTAGATAATAATCATGAGGGATTTCCATTACTCATACTCTGAGATAACAGCAGTGTGATAATTCAAACGCATAGTGCTTGCTAAAGCCAAAATGGGATTGCATTCTAATACAAGTAGTTGAAAAGCTAGTGAAGTCAGAAGTGATTTTGGATTTAATCTTCAAAATGAGTCAAGTATAAAAAAAGCTGCAATCCAGTAGCTCATCAGATGTGAAATACTCTTGGGATATGTGTAAATAACAATAATACAAGGTCACAGCACTTCACAATAAAAATTACAGTCTTTAATAGAATACAAAAGTAGATAAAGCAAGTTGATTGAAACTGCAGAAAGTAAGTACAGAAAGATAGGGAACATAAATTACAAACAAAAGAATTGAGAGTGTATCAGAAATTCAGGCATTTTTCAATTATACAAAATCATCTTATCAAGTTCAGAAACTTTTGGATTTTAAACAGTTATTGCATTTTGTAGAACACTGTTGTCTCTGCATTATTATGAATCTGATCCATAAAATTAAAATAAATGGGATTCAAAATATAACTCAATGTGAACTAAATTTAAAAAACCAAATATCGTATGCTGGGATTTGAATACCTCCTGCTGAGTTAAAATGTGCAGTTGATTAAACGAACCAAGGCAGACTGCACTGCTCAGTGCCTATACACCTCTTCAGAGAATTCCAAGTTACTCGTTTATTCATTCATGGGATGTGGCATCACTGGCCAGGCCAGCATTTCTTGCCCATCCCTAATTGCCCAGAAGACAGTTAAGAATCAACCACATTGCTGCGGTTCTGAAGTCATATGCAGGAGCGACCAGGGAAGGATGATAGATTTCCTTCCCTAAAAGGTTACAATTAGTAGTGGTTACAGGGTCATCATTTGCTTTTTTTTTTCTAGTTCTTTTTTATTGAATTGAAATTTCACCTGTCATGCCCCCAAAGCATTAGCCTGAGATTCTATTGACAACCATTGATGAGGTGAGCACCACTTAAATCTAGTCTGTACTGCATAAAGCCAAATTATATCTCTTAAAGGGAAGATAGATTCTGGTACAGCATGGACTGAAGTTAGGTACATTTAGGCGATGACCTGAAACAACATCAGACTTCTGGTGCAAATGGTAAAAGACTGTTTTCAAAGGTTCATAGTTTCTATATTGGAGGCCTTGGTGCGCAACAACCTTCAGCTGAATTATCAATCACCATCACCCTATTACAAAGTCAGAAGTGAGGATGTTCACTGATGGTTGAACAGTGTTCAGTACCATTTGCTACATCTTATAAATGAAGCAGTCAATGCTCATATTCAGCAGAACTTGACAATATTCAGGCTTGAGGAGAAAGTGAGGTCTGCAGATGCTGGAGATCAGAGCTGGAAATGTGTTGCTGGAAAAGCGCAGCAGGTCAGGCAGTATCCAGGGAACAGGAGAATCGACGTTTCGGGATTCCTGAAGAAGGGCTTATGCCCGAAACGTCGATTCTCCTGTTCCCTGGATGCTGCCTGACCTGCTGCGCTTTTCCAGCAACACATTTCCAGCAATATTCAGGTTTGGGCTGATAAGTGGCAAGGAGCATTTGTCCTGCCCTAGACCAGGTCAGATGCTCGGCATTATACCATTATTAATGGCAGTTATCAGGGATTGTTTTAAGTCAGTGGCAATTTTCCAGCAGCACCCAGAAGCCTTGCTGTGACTTTAGCTTCTCTCCTCTGAGGTAGGAGTCCAGCAGGACTCTGGAGTGTCACATAATGCATGTGCAGTATTGTCTTTAAAGTAGCAAATTTGTCACTTTTCAAACATCCTCAGACTAGCATTCTTCACTGGAAGCTTTTTCTCTACAGCTGGATCCATCTGATTGTGCTAAGCATGAGAATTTGGCTGTCAGTTCCAGCAGTGATTTTTTGCTTCCCTCGTGTTCAGCCATCTCCTTCACAGTTCATCTGAGCAGCATCCATAATTCACAGCTGCACTTCACTTCACACAGGCCAGTTGATTCTCCTACATCATCTTCTACCTGCCATCCTGAATTGGACAGTGGTCCTGGAGGTGTTTTTTTTTAATTAGCCTCCTCCATGAACATTGTGCCCAATGTCCTATAGGATGCACATTCAGATCCCTGATCTGGAAATCCTCCAAAGACTGGTATCAGTTAACAAGTGGAAAGGTTCAGCCCTATGATAGCACTTGAATTCCTACCCTTTGGCACCACAACTGGGTCCACTCTTAAGCAGGGTTTGTCAAAGCCTAAATGAGCAATTGTGACAGGGGACTGTCAAGTCAGGGACACAGACAGGCAGTACTACAGCAGTGGCTGAGACTCCAGGTTGGTGTGTTGCCTGCCTGGTGCCAGGGTCAAGGACATTGCTGAGCAGTTGCAGCTAATTCTCAAAGGGGAAAGTGTGAGCAGCTGGAGGCCATTGGACATATTGGTATCAATGGCATAGATAGTGAAAAGGATGAGGCTCTGTAAAGTGAATACAGGAAGTTAGATTAAAAAGCAGGACTGCAAAGGTAATTATCTTTGCATCATTCCTGGTGCCATGTGCTAATGACATAGGAATAGAAGGATAGAACAGATTAATGCGTAGCTGAGGAGCTGTTGCAGGGGACAGGGTTTCAGATTTTCATATCTTTGGGATCTCATCTGGGCCAGAACTGACCCATGCAAGAGGTACAGGTTGCACATGAACTGGAGGGACAATATCCTGACAGGGAGATTTACAGAGCTACTTCGGGGTGGGGGTGGGTGGGGTTACACAAGTCTGTCAGGGGGTTGGACCCTTAGCAGTAGTGAGAAAAGATTGAGACTGGTACAGAATTTAAAGGGAACAAGTTAAATAGACAAAGCAAGCAAGAGCACAGCAAAGAACAAGGTAAGACTGATAAAATAGGCTACATGTAGTTCAAAGTGAGAACCCTGACAGATAAGCCAGATGAACTTAAGGCATGGATGTGAACATGGGATTGGGACATTATAACTATTACAAAAACATGGCTGAAGGAGGGACAGGACTGGCAGCTCAATCTTCCAGGGTAAGATATCATAGGAAAGATCGAAATGGTTGCAAGAGAGGAGGGGATGTGGCATTTTGATTAGTGAAAACATCACGGCAGTACTCAGAGAGGATATTCCTGGTGGATAGTCCAGTGAAGCTATTTGGGTGGAACTGAGAAACAAGAATGGGGTGATCATTTTGATAGGATTGTAGTATAGGCCTCCCAATAGTCACCAGGAAACTGAGGAGCAAATGTGTGGGGAGATTTCAGATATCTGTAAGAATAATAAGATTGTAATGATAGGGGATTTTAACTTTCCAAACATAGACCGGGACTGCCATAGTGTTGAGGGCTTAGGTGGGTAAAAACTTGTTAAGTGTGTTCAGAAAAATGCGCTTTATCAATGTATAGATGTACCTACTAGAGAAGGAGCAAAACTTGACCTTCTCTTGGGAAATAAGGTAGGGCAAATGACTGATATGTTAGTGGGGGAGCACTTTGGCACCAGTGACAATAATTCCATTAGTTTTAAAATAGTTATGGAAAAGGATAGGCCTTGTATAAAAGTTAAAGTTCTAAATTGGAGCAAGCCCAATTTTGACAATATTAGATAGGGACTTTCAAATATTGATTAAAGAGAGCTTATTCACAGGTAAAGGGACGACTGGCAAGTGGGAGGCTTTCAAAAGTGAGATAATGAGAGTTCAGAGACAGTGTGTTCCTGTTAGTCTGAATGGCAAGGCTGGTAGGAGTAGGGAACACTGGACGACTGGAGATATTGAAGCTCAGGTCAAGACAAAGAAGGACATAAGGACAGCTAGGATCAATCTCTTAAGGAATATAGGGGAGTAGGAGTATACTTAAGAAGGAAATTAGGAGGGCAAAAAGGGGACATGAGATAGCTTTGACACATCAGGTTAAGGAGAATTCAAAGTGATTCTACGAGTACATTAAAGGCAAAAGAGTAACTAGGGGGTGATTAGGCCTCTTAAAGGTCAACCTGGCTGTCCATGTGTGGAACCGCAGGAGATGGATGAGATAGTAAACAAATATTTCACAATAGTATCAACTGTGGAAAAAATCATGAAAGCTAGGGAGCTTGGAGAAATAAATGATAATGGCTTGAAAAGAGCTATGTTACAGAAGAGGAGATGCTGGAAGTCTTAAAATGCATAAAGGTAGATAAATCCCTGGTACATGATCAGGTGCATCCCAGGACATTGTGGAAAGCTAGTGAAGAAATTGCAGGGCCCCTAGCAGAGATATTTGTATTGTCAAAAGTCACAGGTGAGGTGCCGGAAGAGTGGAGAGTGGCTATTGTTGTGCCATTATTTAAGAAAGGCTTCAAGGGAAAGCCAAGAAATTATAGACCAGTGAGCCTGATGTCAGTAGTCAATAAGTTGCGGGAGGAAATTCAGAGGGACAGAGTTTACATGCATTTGGAAAGGCAATGACTGATTAAGGATATAGTGAACATGGCTATGTATTTGGGAAAGCATGTCTCACAAACTAGATTGAGAATTTTGAAGAGGTAACCAGGGAGATAGATGAGAGCAGTGCGGTAGATGTTGTCTACATAGACTTTAGCAAGGCCTTTGACAAGGTAATGTATGTTTGACTGGTTAGTAAAGTTAGATCAGATGGGATACAGGGAAAGCTAGCTAATTAGATACAACATGGGTTTGATGATAGGAGACAGAAGGTGGTGATACAAAGTTGTTGTTCAGGCTGGAGGTGTACCACAAGGATCATTGTTGAGTCCACTGTTGTCTGTCATTTTTGTAAACAATTTGAATGAGAATATAGGAAGTAAGTTTGTGGATGACACCAAAATTGGCAGTATGCTGGAAAGTGAAGAAGGTTATCTAAGAGTAAAATGAGATCTTGATCAGCTGGTTCAGTGGGCTAAGGAATGGCAGATAGAGTTTAATTTAGATAAATGTGAGGTGTTTCATTTTGGTAAGATAAACCAGAGCAGGACTTACACAGTTAATGGTAGGGCCCTGGAGAGTGCTGTTAAACATAGAGACCTAAAGTGGCACCATGGATGAAGAAGACATTTAAAATGCTTGCCTTCATTTGTCAGAGCATTGATTACAGAATTTGGAATGGCTGTACAAGACATTGGTGAGACAACTTTCAGAGTACTGTGTACAGTTTTGTTTGCTCTGCTACAGGAAAGATATTATTAAGCTGGAGAGGGTGAAGAAAAGATTTACAAGGACGTTGCTAGGACTGGAGGGTTTGAGTTACAAGGTGGGGCTCAATAGGCTGGGACTTTTATCCCTGGAGCATAGGAAGCTGAGCAGTGACCTTATAGAGGCTTATAAAATCATGAGAGCCACTGATAAGGTGAATAGCTGTGGTTTTCTTCCCCAGGGTGGGCAAGTCCAAAACTAGAGGACATATATTTAAGGCAAGAGTGGAAAGATTTAAAAGGGGCCGAAGGGGCAACTTTTTCGCAGAGAGGGTGGTGTGTATATGGAATGAGCTGCTGGCTGATTTCTCAGCATTAATTGTGTTATAAGGGGTGTAGAGGTGTACTGTACCTTTAAGAGAGCTGGATATCCTGAACAAAGTAAGAATGTAACATTTGGGAAACAAATAATTGTAGTTGAGTTGCCATGAACCAAAAACAAATTCAAATTCAGCCAATCAGTTTTAAATATGTTCCAAGATACCAAAATCCAATCAAATTTGAATTTAGTATTTTGATAATATTAAAACCAATGAAATGATCCAATGTTTTGGCATATACAACTGGACATTTTGAACAGTTAGAAGGAGAACTACCAAGCCACCACCAAGTACAGACTGCCAGCAGCATAGCTCTCTGAAAGGTACCTGTCTGTGAGTTTGTGCAGCAGAACATCAAAACTAACCGAGAGAAAATCTACAGAGAAAAATCTACAAAGGAGAATCAACAAAGTTGACTGGTTTTTGAAACGTGATTTTAAAAAAAATCTTAATCGGTGTTTTTATCGGACTAGTATTGTAGAGTGGGAGGTAAAATATAGGTTTAAGAAAAAGAAGTTGTAAATCGTTATTGATTTTAATATTCTCTGTTGGACTTAAAGAATAAAATTGTTATATTTTACTTTGAATAGTGACCTCTGAGATAGTTCTTTGCCTCTCGAATTTTAACAGATTACATGTGATGTGAGCTTTTTCTATGTGGCTGGTTTAAATTAGCAGAGGTGTTTACCCATGTCGTAGCAATTGTGATATAAAGAGAACCACTCAGTGACTTGAGTGCAACACTGGTAGCTTAGTTTCCTGTCATGAAATCCCAGTTTGCTGCCACCTAGGCATTTTTTCTAACATGGAAGGTTATGGCACCATGGTAATATCCCTGGACTAAGAATACAGAGTCTCAGATTAATACTCAGCCAAACTGGGTTTGAATTTCATTATGGCCAAATGGTAGGAATTTTTAGTCAACAAATATATGAAATCTCATCTCACCTCAGCAATGGTCACCATAAAACCACTGCCAATTATTGTGAAAACACAACTGATTTATCAATTTTTTGCTGAAGAGAAAATCTTTCTGCTCCACCTGTATAGTTACAACCATCAGCTCAATGCTTCAAGCCTATATGAGTATGAGCTAGTAAGTTTGTCAGTGTACAAGATTGCAACAAAGGATGTCCTGGCAGGCTTCAGAGCTTCCCGCTCATAACAAAATTGCCATGTCACATGTGCTTGCATAAGTACTGAACTGTGAACAATGTAATTGCATTGGAGAACTCACCCCACAACTCACTGAAATACTTCCTATTATTTGAGCCCACCATTAGACTTCAGAATAGAATATTCTAGCCAAGAATTCTGCCAGTACAGAAAAGGTAAACAGGAAAATTACTCAAGACTTATGCCATCTTTGCATTGAGATTTTGACAGAAATTGCACCGACTAACGAAGCTATCCCCAGTGCTTTTGAATTAATGCTGAAGCATGCCAACAGAAATTCAGAATCTTCCAAATCAGCCTGAACAAATTTACATTGAATTTGAAAGGATCCCGCAACTTGTTTTTGACAAATGGATGTGAGCACCTAAAGTAAAAATCACCCACAAAATCCTCAGAGAATTAACTCTTAAGTTTACAGACTCACACTACTTAGAACCCACGTGGAAAAAGCAAAGGGTTATAAATATACACTTGTAGCAGCTGACACTCAAAAGTAAACTGGGATTTCCACCAACAAAGGAGAGATGGATAAAAGCTAATAAAGTGAAGCAAGCTGAAGAGCAAACAGGGATTTGAGAGAAGCAGATTAATCAGCAATGGTGTTATGTTTTTCTGTTGTTTATGTTAAGCTCAACATAGCTTTGGTTTTTTTTTCATCATAATTTTGTTTCCTTTTCTTAAAGGAACTTTAGCAGCCTCGTGTGAATATCGCCAGTGACTAGCCAACACAATAAACTGCAAAAAAACTAGACTTATGATCAATCAAGCCAAGTTTCACTCTGGGATCTGACTTGCCTAGGATTGCCATCACATGGGACAATAACAGTACTTGAATAAAAAAGTCAGAAAATAAGATTAACACTTATCTAGACATTGGCTGTTTACAAAAGGAGGAAGTCATACAGTCATAGAGATGTACAGCACGGAAACAGACCCTTCAATCCAACTCGTCTGTGCCAACCAGATATCCTAACCTAATGTTGCCCCATTTGCAAGCAATTGGCCTATATCCCTCTAAATACTTCCTATTCACATACCCATCCAGATGCCTTTTAAATGTTATAATTGTACCGGTCTCCACCACTTCCTCTGGTAGCTCATCCCATACACGCACCACGCTCTGTGTGAAAATGTTGTCCCTTAGGTCCCTTTTAAACTTTTCCTCTCTCACCCTAAACCTATGCCTTCTAGTTCTGAACTCCCCATCCCAGGGAAAAATATCCAGCTGAGAGCAGGGTAGCTTCCAGTCTATTAATGCGGAGGCTCATAGGAGTGTATTTAGAAGCGCCACGGGTAAATGCTTGATTGGAGCATGAGCTTATTCTAGATCTATTTATGATGTATGTAACTCCATGTTTTCCCATCCATTGTGTTGGCATTATGCTGGAAAATGACTGGCAGTTTGGAGATCCATACGCCCAATGCTTCGAGGACATTTTAGAGGAACTGAAAAGGCTAAGTAAAGCCAGCAAACATTCTGATAAGGTGCAGAGAATATAGGGAGGTCCATAGACTTGTACAAGGGATAATAGAACCTGTTAGGGTTGAAGATACTAAGAAAAAGTTGAAAACATGCTAAAACCAGGCCAACATTATTAGAAAAACTCAGGACTGAACCCTGCAGAGGCGGTAAAGTTAAAAAGCATTAAGGAAGAACCCACTGTGCTTAAAGGGATGTAAGGCTGAGCCACGTTTGGTTAGCACAAACATTCTTTCCAGATTTAAACAGGGACTACAGAAGTCCCTAGTGGACAAAACATAAGTGAGGGAGAATAGGTGAAGAATCACAGGAGAATACAAGTTACATCTCCACCCAGGGGACAGTACTGTCCCAGAGGGTCATAGGCAGTTTAGGGGAAACCCATTCATTCCCAAGACAAAGGTGAAAGCAAAGAAAACACATCTAAAAATGAATGCCACTCGAGAAGGTCATGAAGGACATCCAGTGAAATCAGTTTGGAATGATCTGCTGGTGAATTTAAATATTAAACCCCAACAAACCCAGCAGTATAGATGTAATCATAACTGAAAATGAAATGTGGAAAGCAAGTACACACAGCTTACGGTAGTTTAAAACCAAATTACCACTTATCATTCCCAAGATGATACATAAACAGGATTCACAGAAAGGGAAGGCTCTGGGTTCTGAATCAATATCAACCGTTAGGTGCCTGACCACCAAAAAACAAGGAAATCCAAAGGCTTAGTGTAAGGTTTGGAAGCACTCAAACAAAGACAGGAAATAACAGTGTGATAGCTGATGCAATGTCCAGAGTTTAACTTAACACAAGATTATATTGTTGCAAAACGTGAAATGGAACATTATGGTAAAATCAAAGTTAAAACAGTGAATATGCGTACCTATGCTTTCTTTTTACCTGTCTCCTTATAATTAAGTGCTCTTATAAGTCATTTTTCACTCCATGTGGTGCAGAGGTGTTGTAGAAGCATGCTTATGTCAAATATTTTTTAAGCTATTGGCTAGAGACACTAGACATTTTAACAGGACAGTTCTAACCAAAACAAGAATATTGACTAAGACTGCAAGTGTCTGACAAATTAAATTATTTTGTGGTGTCCATTTCACTCCATTGGGATAGACACACAGCAGCTATGAAGACCCCACCAGAAGGAATAGACAGGCAAGAAGGGGTAAGATTAAGGAGCCTTGAATGACAAGAACAGAGGAGCTTCTTGTCAAAAGGAAGAAGGCAGCTTACGTAAGGTGGAGGAAGCAAGGATCTAGCCCAGCTTTAGAGGATTACAGGCTTACTAGAAAGGAGCTCCAAATGGATTGAAGAGAGCCAGAAAGGGGAATGAAAAATGCTTGGCAGGAAGGATTAAGGAGAACCCAAAGACATTTTACTCATACATGAGGAATAAAAAGAATGATCAGGGAGAAGATAGAGTGGTCAGGGATAGCATAGGGAAGTTGTGCGAGAGGTCTGAGCAGATAGGGGAAGCCCTAAATGCGTTGCTTGCTTCAGTTTTCACTAAGGAAAGGGACTTGTGAATGAGAACTTTGAGGAGCTGGGAAATAGGCTTGAACATATCAAGATTGATGAAGTTGATCTGCTGGAAATTTTGGCAAATATTAAGATTGATAAGTCCCAAGGGCCAGATCAGATTTATCCTAGGCTGCTCCGGGAAGTGAGAAAAGAGGTTGCTAAGCCGTTGGCGAAGGTCTTTGCTTCCTCACTCTCCACGGGAGGATTAGAGGGAGGCAAATGTTGTTCCTCTTTTCAAGAAGGGGAATAGGGAAATCCCTGGCAATTATAGACCAGTCAGTCTTACGTCTGTGGTCAGCAAGGTTTTGGAAAGAATTCTGAGGGATAGGATTTATGACTATTTGGAAAAGCATAGAGTGATTAAAGGCAGTCAGCATGGCTTTGTGAGGGGCAGGTGATGCCACACAAATCTTGTTGAATTTTTTGAGGAGGTGAAGAGACAGGTTGACAAAGGTCAAGCAGTGGATGTGGTGTATCTGGACTTCAGCAAGGCATGTGATAAGGTTCACCATGGTAGGCTTATTCATAAAGTCAGGAGGTATGGGATACAGGGAGACTTGGCTATTTGGATTCAGAATTAGTTGGCTGACAGAAGACAGAGAGTGGTTGTAGATGGAAAGTATTCTGCCTAGAGTGCAGTATTGAGTGGTGTCCTGCAGGGCTCTATTCTTGGGTCTCTGCTCTTTGTAGTTTTTATAATTGACTTGGATGAGGAGGTCGAGGGTTGGGTTAATAAATTTGCAGATGACACAAAGGTTGGAGGTGCCATTGATTGTACATAGACAGGATGCAGAGCTGGGCTGAGAAATGGCAGATGGAGTTCAGCCTGGATAAATGCAAAGTGATGCATTTTGGAAGGTCGAACTTGAATGCTGAATATAGGATTAAACAAAGGATTCTTGGTAGTGTGGAGGAACAAAAGGATCTAGGTGTTTAAGTGCATAGATCCTGCAAAGTTGCCACCCAAATGGATAGGGTTGTTAAGAAAGCATATGGTGTTTTGGCTTTCATTAATGGGGGATCGAGTTTAAGAGCCGCAAGGTTTTGCTGCAACTCTACAAGTCCCTGGTGAAACCACACTTGGAATATTGTGTCCAGTTCTGGTCGTCCTACTATAGGAAAGATACAGAGGCTTTGGAGAGGGTGCAAAGAAGGTTTATATGGATGCTGCCTGGACTGGAGGACTTGTCTTACAAAGAGAGGTTGACTAAGCTTGGACTTTTCTCTCTGGAGAGAAGGAGGAAGAGAGGTGACCTGATTGAGATATACAAGGTAATGAGAGGCATGGATAGAGTCAATAGCCAGAGACTTTTCCCCAGGGCAGGAGTGACTGGCACGAGGGGTAATCGTTTTAATATATTAGGAGGAAGGTATAGAGGAGATGTCAGGGGTAGGTTCTTTATGCAGAGGGTTGTGAATGCATGGAATGCGTTGCCAGTGGTGGTGGAAGCAGAATCATTAGGGACATTTAAGCGACTGCTGGATATGCTCATGGACAGCAGTGAATTGAGGGGTGTGTAGGTTAGGTTATTTTATTTTAGATTAGGAATAATCCTTGGCACAACATCATGGGCCAAGGGGCCTGTTCTGTGCTGTACTTTTCTATGTTCTATGTTCTATGAATACAATCCTGGAGAGGTGTAAACAGCACCGTTCCTGCTCTATCAAAATGAAGATACTCACAACCCTGGAAAAAACAATTAAAATATTAATTGCTTAAACACAAAAAAACTTTAATTTCTTAAAATGACTGCAAGCATAACCTAATCAAAATTACATTTGTAATATGTGGTAAATTTAGAAACTTTTGATGACAGTTCAAGGGGTCATGCAACCAAACAAGCTTTGTGTGTGTACTTGGACTTCAGCTTCCAGAATGTTTCAGCTGCTTTCTCCCTTTGTCTCCATCTAAGACAAAACCCAATTTGCAGAGTTTGACCATGACTACATTCTTGGAGGCAAACAGAGAATTCTAGAGAAAAACTTTCATGTGCACAGCACCATCTCTAGAAGAAGGACGTAGTAATTACTACTTTAAAAATGACCTTAGCTGAGAACCAAGGTCTAAGGATCCAGAATCAGTGAACTGTTATTCATCTCTTTTCATTATTGAATGACAACCGGATCAAAGTTAACTTACTTTATTCTAACATGTATTTTTAGCACAATTAGATTGTGTGCGTGTGGTTGTTCATGTTTTTCAAGGTCTAAATTTATATTTTGCTGGATGAATCTTACAATTTTTTGGATGTGACAGTTCATCATTTTTCGTTAGGTTTTTGTTCCTGCGAGGCCTAGTAAGATCCCTCTCACACACTTTGTTACCTATTTACTTTGCCCATGGCACTCCTATCACCCAGTTCTAGCCCCATTATACCAAGCACCATTCCCAGATATCCACCAAAGGACTGGCATTCCTGGCATCTGTGCCATTTTTTTTAAAAGGCTGCTTTGCACCCAAACAAAAGTTGGCAAACCAGCATTGCCCCCTCCTCAGCAATGTAATGACACAGCAACCACAAAGCCATACTGTTCAAGGCATATGTCTGACACTTACACATATACTCAACCCCATTTTCTCTCCTTAGTCACTGTTTAACCACCAGTTTACATTTCCTTTGTTACATTCTATGGAACCACCTTTTCTGTGCATCGCTACTCTACCCCGACTGCCCACTTCACTTCGTTGGCTGCTCCAATTATGTAGAATGTATCAAACCAGAATGATGCTGCATACTTTATCTGGACTATACTGAAGGGTGGCCCAGGACCAGACCAAGCAGTGAAACCGCATCTCAGTAGCCCTATGATCTGCTCCACCACAGCCCTGTTCTAAGCATGGGGCATGATTGTATTCAAGTTCTGCATCAGTTAAAGATTTGTGCAATGGTGTCATGAACCATGTCCACATCCCCTGAATGAATAAAAATTAAATCCACACTGACAAGTCACATTATTTATTAGATTACCTACAGTGTGGAAACAGGCCCTTCAGCCCAACAAGTCCACACCATCCCTCCAAAAAGCAACCCACCCAGACCCACTCCTCTACATTTACCCCAACCAATTCACCTAACCTGCACATCTTTGGACTGTGGGAGGAAACCGGAGCGCCCAGAGGAAACCCACGCAGACACGGGGAGAATGTGCAAACTCCACACAGACAGTCGCCCAAGGCGGGAATTGAACCCGGGTCCATGGCGCTGTGAGGCAACAGTGCTAACCACTGAGCCACCATGTCACCCCTATTGTATATCTGCACAAAACAGTATGTCACTATGACAATATTGATAGCCTATCAGTCTGGTTAAACTGTCAAGGCACTCACAGACATGGGACAGCATGGCAAGGCATTACATGGATGCTGTGAGCATGCAGACAGGCACTGTGAGCATGCAGACAGTGAATCCCCGTGCCAAACTTGCAGCAGCCTTTCAATGCTCATTGCTGGTGCACCCTGCAATACAGGTCCAGGAGGTGCCCTGAATATCCTGAGAGGTTAGATGGGGTGGCTGACATTCATCTTCTCACCCTGTATGAGTAGAAGTTCCTTTTATTCAAAGGAGAGAACTGTGTCCACTCTCATGGCAATGCTGAGACCTTTGTGTCCCAGCAACCAAATAAGATTCATTAAGGTGTGCTACACTGCTCCTCTGTTAGCATGACTGTGAACATATTCTCAACATGCTGAAGCTGCTATCCCCAATGGGCAACTCATTCCCTCTGTACTCTACCCCTACAACAGTTCATACAAAGCCTCTTCTTTGAAAAGACCAGTCTCTCCAGACATCAAATCCTCTTCCACCTCTGAGAAAGAAGCTATAAATCCCTTGGAGGATGCACTGATGAAGTTCAGGTATTCAGTGGATATTTTACACGGATTAAAGTGGGAAGCACAATCCAGTGAACACATGACTGACATTGTTCTGTATCTTAAAAATGTGTTGCTGGAAAAGCGCAGCAGGTCAGGCAGCATTAAAGGAACAGGAGAATCGATGTTTTGGGCATAAGCCCTTCTTCAGGAATAAGGATTGTTCTGTATCTGTTTGGAAAAGAAACATCGCAGTTCTCCAACAGTCAGAAGACTGCTGTAGACCAGGCACCAGCTCAGCCCCAGGCAGAAAATAGCCTCATGGTGTCAGCCATCAATAACCTTTTGAGAATACACACGGACAAAAGAGCAGCATACAGGTTGGACAGAGATACTCAGTAAACTGGATCAAAAGTTGGAGGAGTCCATCAATATTATCAAGACCATTATGGCTCTGGCATGCATGTGTCTGGTTATTTGTATGGAAAGTCAGGTCAAGGAGAACGCTCACTGGCTTACAGAAATGCATACAGACTGTACTCTATCATTTTAACCCACTGGTACTCAGCATCAAAGGCAAGATGACAAGATGATGAGAAATTTTGACCTCACCCAAAATCTCCTTTCCTCTCAAGGTGGTCCAGCAAGCACCTAACCTGAGGAGGAACTATATATAGCCACCATCTAGAAATCTCCACTCAGGACACCCAGAGATGATTGGCCTCTCCACCTCCATCCTACCTCTGACCCCCAACCCTGTAAAAGTTCTAGCCAAGGAGGGTATGTATGCATCATGGTAAAGCAGCCTCAGTTTGTCCCAGCCCTCCAGACATAAACAGTCCAGAGTCATACACCTCACAGGTGGATAGCAAACTGAAATAGTTAAAAATCTATGATATCTGGTCGGCATGGATGAGTTGGACCGAAGGATCTGTTTCCAAGTTGTACATCTTTATAACTATGACTATCTGAAAGGATCCTGATGAAAAGACTGTGAGAGCTGTTTTCATAGACACTGAAAGCAATCATGCACCAAGTTCTAAACCTACAGATCGAGTTCAAAATGGTAACAAAGTTCAAAATATATGTTTTCTGTGAACAGAAGATGTTAAATACACAGTTGCTGGTCTTGGTGGAGGTAGGAAAAATGCTTCTGGAAGAGTTTGGGTGGATGAGACCCAACAGTCCTCCATCCACTCCTCTTTCTCCATCTTCAGATACCTTCTTAGCTGTCTCTGCAGCATCTCCCTGTTACTGTTGCAGCCCAAGAGTGATTACTTCAATGGCACCCATGGAGCCTGTGATACTGCTAGAGTCTTTGCAGTAGCAATGAATTCCTTCCCCATGTGTTGCACCAATTCTTATCATCTTTATCAACTGGTAGCAACTTCTCAAATACCCTTCTCTAAAACATGGGTATTATCTTCAGCAGTTATAGATTCCATATACCTCCCCTTACATATCTAAGAAGTTGAACTGAGTTATCATGGTGGTGTGTTTTTTTTGGTTTGCTTTCAGAATTTGATTAAAAATAAAACACAGTTGAATAGAAATTCATAATCAATTAATTCACTTGGGTGTGATTCAATTCAAAATAAGACTTGAAAATAAAAACAAACTGCGCTGTGATTCAGTCAGCAGAATGAGAGGTTAACAATTTGGATTGGGCCTTTTATCATTGCTTAACTCAGTTCCAAATAAGACATCCTCCTGACATTTAACTTGTCCTAGATTATCACAAACATGACATGTACATCCAACATTTTCTGTTCCAGTTTTAGATTCCTGGCCTTCCTCGGCTCTTAATACTGTAGCCTTTGCCATTGCTTCTCCATTTATGATTCAATCTTTCATACTTCCAAAAGAAACTAAAAGTTCACTCACACGTCAAGATATGTAGCGCACCACTAGCCCAGTTACAGATTATATGTTTAGCCTACAGACCGAATTCATCTGCTGTAAATCCTACAAACTGGGGATTTTAAGTTTCAGACAGATTTGATTCACAAATGATGGATCAGGTTCCAATGCACTAATTTACATAACAGATTTCCAGTTTAGAAAGGAAATCTCCTCATGTGCTTATAATAATTCCCTGTCTTCTCACTCCCAACACATTCTAAGATTTGCAAAAGCCAAATACCGGGGATGCTAGAATTCTGCAAAGTAACAGAAAATACTTAAAGTATCTATAGTATATATAAAGAGAAGAAAATAGATTAATGTTCAGGTCAGTGATCTTTTTTCAGATCTGCAATGAAAGGTCAAAGACCTGATACATTGGCCAGGATTTGACTAGCTGTCTGGAAATGGATAAGCCACAACCCTTAATGGGATGATTGGCTCTGCACTGGTATTTTAATATACTGCCTCTCTGTTATCCAAAGGTTAACTTGTGCAGAGTTAGGGCTATCATTGGTTGGTAGGATCAGCAGCATGCTGTAAAAATTCCAATAAAGCTGCGTTAGTCTCTTCCGAGCTGCTATCAAACCCATCGAGCATTTCCACTCTGATGCCATTGTCCAAAGGTAGGGTTTTGGGTCTTGGGCTGGGGCATTCATGTTAGCATCAAACAAGAGAGAGGGCTGTCGTAGCACAGTGGTAGTTTCCCTACCTCTAGGCCAGGACACCTGACTTTAAGTCACACCTGTTCCAGATGTGTGTTATACCATCTCTAAACAGGTTGGTCAGAAAGCATCAAACAAGAGAGATTTTAATCCTGCATTACTTAATGAGCTGTAATTGTTTTTCTGACGTGGTGAATTAATAGCTGGAGGGTACACTCATTACCAATTATGAGTGGTAGGTGGCCTCTTGAAGCTGGAGGGCCAATAGGAAGCCTTG
Organism: Chiloscyllium plagiosum; assembly: GCF_037043375.1. NCBI lineage: Eukaryota > Metazoa > Chordata > Chondrichthyes > Orectolobiformes > Hemiscylliidae > Chiloscyllium > Chiloscyllium plagiosum. Next base: position 57,713,312 of record NW_028270151.1, read on the forward strand.
CTGAGACAGAGAGCACAGTCACCTTGAAGTGCCCAATCAGCAACTTTACAACATTTTTGAATTATTAAAAGACTACAGTGGACATGGAACAATAAAGGTGATAGACATCTTCTGTAGGATGGCCTGGAGCTGCCGTGGTAACCAGGTAGGCTGGACACTGTCTGGAAAGTGTCTGGATACTTTCCACCCCAACACCTCCAACCCAGTCTACCACAGGGAGGAATTTAGGCTGGCCCCAATGTGTGAGGACTCTGCAGCTCACTTGAAAAACTCTAGCCAGTCTGTGATTATGAACACTAATTGGCCATAACCATACCTTAATTAGCTACGCATGTGTGCAGCCTTATTGACTGTGACTCCACCTCTGGGAAAAGGACTCAGGCTGAGGGAATGGTGACAACAAAATGACAAGCTGCCCAGCAATGCAAAATTATGCATCTTCCAACCTTTGACAGTCCTGGCCCAAGTTTCATTCCACTGTGTTGTAACAGACATTCCATGCCTGAAGGGTACTACAGTTTATGACACCATCAATGGCTCTGGAGGATACTTAAGATCTCAGCAAATATGATTATTTTTCTCCTTCTTACACACTCCCACAGTCTAACCATGATAAATGCTTCAGTTTTTGCTCATTTTAGCCTTCGATGTTCCAGGACTTTGCCACCTAATCAGGCTCAAGCACAAACTCCCATCTCTTTTCACTAGCTTTGTCATTTTTTTTTGCAATAAATCCTGTGGGATTTCAATACTTATATGGACAAACAGTCAACTCCTGCAAGAGTATAGCTTAAAGTGTCAGCAGCAAGATATTAAATACACTGCTTGCTCAAGTGATTCCCTCTCAGGTTTCTGATTTATATTTATACCACCAAAAAAGAGAGAAGAAATGTTAAAGCCACTCATTTGATACATATAAAAATGTCGACTGCAATACAAAACTATGTTTACAACAATTATTCAAAGTGCTTAATTTGAAGATTTGTCCTAATACTTCTTGGCACAGTTCCTCAATATAACTGTGAAATACAGTATACAACACTTTGAGAAAATAAAAATTCACAATAAGAAATGTCAAAGCAAAGAAGTAAGTTTGCTACTCAAATAAGGAGATAGCAAGATTTTTCAGGTTCCTGCAGCAGCTTTGCAAAAATTGATATGCACTATTTCATGTTGAAAGTACAAGTTTAAATGTATTATGCAGGAGGTTTATTTGCATTCCAAGGCTGGACCCTAATAATGGGACCAGTTTCAGATTCTGACACTTCATGGTATGTTCTGGATGAACCTGTCACTTGTTTATATAAATGGTCGAATATTAAGAGCCAGCACCTTGTTCACTTAGGGATGGAGGGCAGGCTCCCTATGTTGGAGAACTCCCTAAGAGGGAGGTCCATCAGAAGATGCAGCTCAGCAGACCCACCAGCTGTGCTGTAAGTTGTCGATTTGAGTTATGATGGAGAGAGAAAGAGAGTCAGAGAGTCATAGAGATGTACAACACAGAAGCAGACTCTTTCTATCTCAGGCGACCGAATCAACACGGACATCTACTACAAACCGACCAACTCCCACAGCTACCTGGACTACACCTCCTCCCATCCTGCCCCCTGTAAAAACGCCATCCCATTCTCCCAATTCCTTCGACTCCGCCACATCTGCTCCCAGGAGGACCAGTTCCAAAAACGCACAACCCAGATGGCCTCCTTCTTCAAGGACCGCAATATCCCCCCCGACGTGGTCGACGATGCCCTCCACCGCATCTCTTCCACTTCCCGCTCCTCCGCCCTTGAACCCCGCCCCTCCAACCGCCACCAGGACAGAACCCCACTGGTCCTCACCTACCACCCCACCAATCTCCATGTACAGCGCATCATCCGCCGTCATTTCCGCCACCTCCAAACAGACCCCACCACCAAGGATATATTTCCCTCCCCTCCCCTATCAGCATTCCGTAAAGACCACTCCCTCCGTGACTCCCTCGTCAGATCCACACCCCCCACCAACGCAACCTCCACTCCCGGCACCTTCCCCTGCAACCGCAGGAGGTGCAAGACTTGCGCCCACACCTCCCCCCTCACCTCCCTCCAAGGCCCCAAAGGAAACTTCCATATCCGCCACAGATTCACCTGCACCTCCACACACATTATCTATTGCATCCTCTGCACCCGATGTGGCCTCCTCTATATTGGGGAGACAGGCCGGCTACTTGCGGAGCGTTTCAGAGAACACCTCTGGGACACCCGGACCAACTAACCCAACCACCCTGTGGCTCAACATTTCAATTCCCCCTCCCACTCCACCAAGGATATGCAGGTCTTTGGACTCCTCCATCGTCAGACCACAACAAAACGACGGTTGGAGGAAGAACGCCTCATCTTCCGCCTAGGAACCCTCCAACCACAAGGGATGAACTCGGATTTCACCAGTTTCCTCATTTCCCCTCCCCCCACCCTGTCTCAGTCAAATCCATCGAATTCAGCACCGCCTTCCTAACCTGCAATCTTCTTCCCGACCTCTCCGCCCCCACCCCAGTCTGACCTATCACCCTCACCTTGACCTCTTTCCACCTATCACATTTCCGACGCCCCTCCCCCAAGTCCCTCCTCCCTACCTTTTATCTTAGCCTGCTGGACAAACTTTCCTCATTCCTGAAGAAGGGCTTATGCCCGAAACATCGATTCTCCTGTTCCCTGGATGCTGCCTGACCTGCTGCGCTTTTCCAGCAACACATTTTCAGCAGACTCTTTTGTCCAACTTGTCCATGCTGACCAGATATTTTAGATAAATCCAGTCCTATTTTCCAGCACTTGGCCCTTCAAACCCTTCCTTTCATATCACCATCCACATATCTTTTAAATGTTGTAATTGCACTAGCCTCCACCACTTCCTCTGGCAGCTCATTCCATACATGCACTACCTTCTGCATGAAAAAGTTGCCCCTTAGATTCCTCTTAAATCTTTCACCTCTCACCCTAAACCTATGCCCTCTAATTCTGGACTCCCTACCTCAGGGAAAAAAAAACCTTGTCTATTTATCCGACGATGCCCTTCATGATTTTATAAACCTCTATAAGGTCAGCCCTCAGTTTCCAATGCTTGAGAGAAAATAGTGTCAGCCTATTCCACCTCACCCTTTGGCTCAGATCCTTCAGCACTAGCAACATCCTGTATTTTTTTCTGAACTCTTTCAAAGTTCACAATATCCTCTTATAGCAATGAGTCTAGAATAGCATACACTATTCCAAAAGTGGTCTAACCAATGTTCTGTACAATCTCAATATGACCTGCCAACTCCTATATTCAGTGCACTGACCAATAAAGCCAAGCATACCAAATGCTTTCTTCACTATCCTACCCACCTGCAACTCAACTTTCAAGGAGCTATGAGCTTGCACTCAAAGATCTCTTTTTAAGTAACACTGCCCAGAACCTTATCATTAGTGTATTAGTCCTGCCTTTATTTGCCTTTCGAAAATGCTAAACATCACATTTATCTAAATTAAACTCCATCTGCCACTATACGGCCATTTATCCCATTTGATTAAGATCCCATTGTACTCTGAGATAACCTTCTTTGCTGTCCACTACACCTCCAATTTTGGTGTCATTTGCATACTTACAAACTATACCTCCTTTGTGTTCATCCAAGTCATTTACATAAATGACGAAAAGCAGTGGATCCAACACCGATCCTTGTGGCACTCCACTGGTCACAGGCCTCCAGTATGAAAAGCACCACCTTCTGTCTTCTACCTTTGTGCATTTTTGTATGCAAATGGTTAGTTCTTCCTGTGTTCCATGTGATCTAACTTTGCTAACCAATCTACAATGAGGAATCTTGTCAAATGTCCTACTGAAGTCCACAGAGATCATGTCCACAGCTCTGCCCTCATCAATCCTCTTTGTTACTTCTTCTAAAAAAACTCAGCAGCCAGAGGTCATTGTGCACATCAGTATAAATGGCATCGGTAGCCAAAAGGATGGGGTCCTGTGAAATGAGTATAGGAAGTTAGGTAAGAAGTTAAAATGTAAGCACTTCAAGAGTTGTGATGTCCGGAATACTCTCAGTACCATGTGCCAATGAGGATAGAAATAGAAAGATAGGCCAGATGAATGTATGGCTGAGGAGCTGTTTAGGGGACAGGGTTTTCAGTTTTTGGTTCATTGGGATCTCTTCTGGGATAGAGGTGACCTGTACAAGAGGGACGGGTTGACTTGAACCAGAGGGGAACCAGTATCCTTGTGGGGAGATTTGTTAGTGTTTCCACAGGAAGGTTTAAACTTGGCGGGGGGAGGGGGGGAGAGGTGGGACTCTGAATAAAAGAGGGGCCATCGAGAAGTCAGGGGAAAATATGTTAGCCATCGAGAGCAAGTTTGCTATTCAGGATAGACAGGGGCACAATAAAGGGAGGGAAAAAAACTCTAGTTTAAAGTGTATTTATTTCAACACACGAGGCCTGTTTGGTGAAGTCAGATGAGCTTAGAGCATGGATTGTTATCGATGGAGTTCTGGTTAGAATGCCATGCCTCTAAGAATTCTCGTGCGTGTCTTTGTTTAATCTTCCTAGGATGAGTGTGTTGTTCCAGTCAAAGTGGTGTCCTTCTTTGTATGTATGGAAACTAGTGAGAGTGAGTTGTGTGTTTTGGTGATCAGTTGCTGTTCATGTATCCTGGATTGGCTCTGGGGGTTGGGATATTATATCCATAACAGAAACCTGGCTGAGAGAATGGCAGGACTGGCAGCTCAATATACCAGGATACAGAATATACAGGTGTGACAGAAGCACAAGTAAGTGAAAAGGAGGAGTTGCCCTTAGGGAGCACATAAAACAGTGCTTTGAGACGATATTCTGATGGGGGGGTGTCATCAAATGAAACCATACGATTAGAATGTAGAAAAAAGAAGGGGATGGTCACTTTGTTGGGGATTGGATTATAGGCCCTCAGATAGCCAGCAGGTTCTACAGGAGAAGAGGTGTAGAGTGATTGCAGCTACCTGTAGAAACAATAGAATAGCATTGGTTGCAGATTTTAATTTCCCCTGTATTAATTGGTCCACCTAGTGTGTAAAAGGTCCAGAAGGGATGGAATTTGTTAATTCTGTCCAAGAAAGTTTCCTAAATCAATATGTCGAGGGCCCTTCTCAGCAGGGTGGACCTCCTCTCTGGCAAGTGATTGAAGTGTCAGTCGGAGAGCACTTTGGGCCCCGTGACCATAACTCTCCTAGTTTTAACATAGTTATGATTAAAAATAGGACAGGTCCACAGGTAAAGGTGCTAAACTGGAGCAAGGCCAATTTTGCAGCCTTTAGGCAGGATCTAGCAGAGTTCAATTGGTGAGTCTATTTGAAAGAAAAAGAATGACTGGCAAATGAAAGACTTAAAAATGTGATGTCAAGAATCTTGGGACAGGATGTCCCTGTTAGGGTGAAAGGAAAAGCTGGCAGTTTTTGGGATCCCTGACTGAAGAGGAATATTGAGGCTCTGGTCAGGAAAAAGAAGAAGGCATGCATTTGGTTAAACTGTTGGGGTCAAGTGAATCCCTAGATGACTATAAAAGGTGTAGGAGCAGGCTTAAGAGGGAGTTCAGAAGAGCAAAAAGAGGGAATGAAATGGATCAGGCAGATAAGGTTAGAGATAATCCCAAGAGGTTCTATAGCTATATTAAGAGTAAAAAGGTAGCGAGGGAGAGAATAGGGCCCCTTAAAGATCAGCATAGCCATCTACGTGTGGAGTCACAGGAGATGGGGGAGATTTTTCATGAATATTTCTCCTCACCTTAGCTCAGGTTGATGATAAGTATGTAAGTTAGCTCACTGAGCTTGAAGGTTTGTTTACAGATGTTTCATCACCATACTCAGTAACATCATCAGTGAGAGTCTCTGATGAAGTGCTGGTGGTGTGTCCTGCTTCTCTATTTATAGGTCTTGGTTTCTTAAGGTGGGTGATGTCATTTACGGTTCCTTTTTTCAAGGGAAGATAGATAGGGTCTAAATCAATGTGTTTATCGATGGAGTTCTGGTTAGAATGCCATGCCTCTAAGAATTCTCGTGCGTGTCTTTGTTTAATCTTCCTAGGATGAGTGTGTTGTTCCAGTCAAAGTGGTGTCCTTCTTTGTATGTATGGAAACTAGTGAGAGTGAGTTGTGTGTTTTGGTGATCAGTTGCTGTTCATGTATCCTGGAGGCAAGTTTCCTGCGACTTTGTCCGATGTAATATTTTTTACAGTTCTTACTTGGTATCTTGTAAATGATGTTAGTTTTGCTGGTAGTATCTAAGGGATCCTTTAGGGTTATTAGTCACTGTTTAAGTGTTTTGGCAGGTTTGTAGACTACCATGATGCCAAGGGGTCTGAGTAGTCTGGAAGTCATTTCTGATATGTCTTTAATGTAAGGTAATGTGGCTATAGTTTTTGGTTGCATTGCGTCTGCTAGTTTGGGTTTGTTTCTGAGGAATCGGCTGTTTACTAATGAGAGAATCATGGATGCTTAGGAAATAATGGAAACAAGTGGGGATGTTTTGAACTGCATAAATATTATCAGAGTGGAGATGCTTGCAACCTTAAAGTGCATTAAGGTGCATAAATTCCCTGGGCCTGATCAAGTCCATCCTCAGACATTGTGGGAAGCTAGGGAAGAAATTGCAGGGGCCCTTGTACAGATTTTTGCTTCATCTTTAGCCACTGGTGAAGTTCCAAAAGACTAATGCTGTTCCATTGTTTCAGAAAGGTAGCCAAGATAACCAGGGAACTACAGGCCAGTGAGCCTGACATCAGTGGTGGGCAAGTTGTTGAGAGGAAACTGAGGGTCAGGATCTTTGTTATTTTTATTTACATAAATGATCTGGATGTGAATGTACAAGCCATGATTAGTAAGTTTATGGATGATATAAAATTAGGAGGGTTTGTTGATCTTGAGGAAGGTTATCAAAACTTTCAGAGGGATATTTATCAGATGAGGACGTGGGCTGATGATTGGCAAATGCAATTCAATGCAGAGAACTTTGGAAAGTCAAATCAAGGTAGGACTTATACAGTAAATGGTAAGCGCCTGAGGAGTGTTGTGGAACAGAGAGAATTAGGAGTCTAAGTACATAGTTCTTTGAAAGTGGCATCACGGGTAGACATGATGGTGAAGAAGGCATTTAGCATCCTGGCCTTCATCAGTCAAGGCATTGAATATAGGAGTTGGAACATTATGTTTCATTTGTATAAGTTGTTGATGAAGTCATACCTGGAGTATTATGTACAATTTTAGTCACCCTGTTATAGGAAAGGTATAGTTAAACTGGAGAGAGTGCAAAGAAGATTTATAAGGATGTCACCAAAACTAGTAGGCCTAGGTCATAGAGAAAGGTTGGCCAGGATAGAACTTTACTCCTTGTAGTGTAGGAGAATGAGGGATAACCATATTAGATTAGATTACTTACAGTGTGGAAACAGGCCCTTCGGCCCAACAAGTCCACACCGCCCCGCCGAAGCGCAACCCACCCATACCCCTACCTTTACTCCTTACCTAACACTATGGGCAATTTAGCATGGCCAATTCACCTGACCTGCACATTTTTGGACTGTGGGAGGAAACTGGAGCATCTAGAGGAAACCCATGCAGACACAGGGAGAACGTGCAAACTCTACACAGTCAGTCGCCTGTGCATAAAATCATGAGGGGGAGAGACAGTTTTAATGCAAATGTCTTTTTTTGTTCCCCAGGGATGGGGAATTGAAAACTAGAGGGCATAGGTTTAAGATGAGAGGGGCAAGGTTGAAGAAGGAATGAAGGGGCAATTTCTTCATGCAGAGAGTACTATAACCACAGAGAGTAGTGCCTACATGGAATGGACTGCAAGCGAAAGTGGTTGAGGCAGGTACAATAGCAGCATTTTTTAAAAAATTTGGATAAGTACATGGATGGATAGAGGAAGATGGACCAAATGCAGGCAATTGGAACTAGCTGATTGGACACTATGGTCAGCATTGACCAGTTTGGGCTGAAGGATTTGTTGCCATGCTGTATTACTGTATGGCTCGAATTAAGTTAGTAAGGCGATCTCCTACACACAAAGGCGTGTTGACTATTCTTAATCAGTCCTTGCCTTTCCAAATACATGTAAATCCTGTCCTTCAGGACTCCCTCCAACAACGTGCCCACCATCGATGTTAGGCTCACTAGTCTATAGTTCCCTGGTTTTTCCTTACCACCTTTCTTAAATAGTGGCACCACATTAACCAACCTCCAGTCTTCTAACACCTCACCTGTGACTATAAATGATACAGATATCTCAGCAAGGGGCCCAAACTATCACGTCCCTAGCTTCCCATAGAGTTCTAGGGTACATCTAATTAGGTCCCAGGGATTTATCCACCATTATGTATTTTAAACCATCCAGCACCTCCTCCTCTGTAATATGGACATTTTTCAAGATGCTGTTATTTATTTTTCCACGTTCTCTAACTTCCATGTCCTTCTCCACGTTTAGCAATGATGCAAAGTATCCATTTAGTATCTCCCCCATCTCCTGCGGCTCCACACAAAGGCCGCCTCGCAGATCTTTAAGGGACCCTGATTCTCTCCCTATGTTACCTTTTTGTCCTTAATGTATTTTTAGAATCCCTTTGGATTCTTCTTAACCCTATTTGCCAAAGCTATCTCATGTTCCCTTTTTTCATTTCCCTCTTAAGTATGTTCCTACTGCCTTTATACTCTTCTAAGGATTCACTCGATCTCTTCTGCCTACATCTGATACCTGCCTCCTTCTTTTTCTTGACCAAAACCTCAATTTTTCTAGTCATCCAGCATTCCCCACGCCTATCAGCCTTTCCTTTCACCCTAACAGGAACATATTGTCTCTGGACTCTCGATATTTCATTTTTAAAGGCTTCCCATTTTGAACCATCCCTTTACCTGCAAACATTTGCCCCCAATAAATCTTTGAAAGTTTTTGCCTAATACCATCAAAATTGGTCTTCCTCCAATTCAGAACTCTTAGATCCGGTCTATCCTTTTCCATCACAATTTTAATGCTAATCGAATTATGGTCGCTGGCCACAAAGTGCTTCCCCCCTGACACCTCAGTCACCTGCCCTGCCTTATTTCCCAAGAGTAGGTCAAGGTTTGCACCTTCTCCAGTAGGTACATCCACACACTGAATCAGAACATTTTCTTGTACACACTTAACAAATTCCTCTCCATTCAAGCCCTTAACACTATGGCAGTCCTAGTCTATGTTTGGGAAGTTAAAATCCCTTACTATAACCACCCTATTGTTCTTACAGATAACTGAGATCTCCTCACAAATTTGTTTCACAATTTCACGCTGACTATTGGAGGGTTTATAATACAATTCCAATAAGGTAATCATTCCTCTCTTATTTCTCCCTTCCATCCAAATAACTTCACAGGACGTATTCCCAGGAATATTCTCCCTAACTACAACTGTAATGTTATCGAAAGAAAGAGAGTTGGATAAAGTTAGGTATAAACATTTCTGTTTATTTTGCAAGTGGCCACAGATGAATCTATAGATGTAAGGTGGTGGAGGTTCCCTCATGGATTCGAGAATGGCTCTATTTCCTGACCTGTGACCACCATATTACCTTGTATGGGTTTAGGAATTTCCAGTTGGCCTGGAAGTGGCCCCTTAATTACATTAATTTGATTAAACAACATGGATTAAATGGCTTGGATTGTAGATTTTGGCACCACACCCACCTGACAGCCAGTTGCTCTCATGGCTGATTGAAAATTCAGTTGTTTCCATGTGCAAAAAGTTATCTTTTCTGATAGAAGCATTAAATTCATGCCTGATTTCAGCTTCTGTCTTTCAACGCCATGACATTAACCTTGTGCACAGTGTCACATATGTTCATGGGTCATATTTTGTTGGCAATGTGCCTCAGATTGAAAGCATTATGACCGCTACTTGCGAAGCTAGCTTAACGTCCTATGATGTTGATAGTAATAAATGGAGAATTGAATCATGATCATGTAGGTTGTGGCATTAAACAATGGAGCATGCAGAATCAGAACTACAATCTACAATCCCTTGACACTTGAAAAATTTTGCTGCTTTAATACAGAGCCTAGGCTCTTTATTTTATTGGGCAGAAGATTAAATTACTTGGTTCAGCAAACAAGTCATCCATCAGTAAATTTATAAATCTAAGCACTGGACATTGGCTAATGGACCTGAAATTATGAATGACACTTTAAAATCATTCAGCAGTACAGAAAATGTGAGTTTTCTGACACTCAGTGCTGGAGTGCTATACCTAACAATGAGTTTAGTTGCACATTGTATAACTAGCATGCATTGCAAATAGTTAGATTTGTCCTTGTGAATTATGACCTCTTCAAGCAATGCTCCTCCAACCTACTGAGCAACATGAGCCTCACTCTCAAAATGTAGTTATGATGGTATCAGCAAATGTCTTGGATTTAGAAGATGTTGTGGGTTTAAGCCACACTTTGAACAAAAGTATCCAAGTTAGTTTTTTTAAAAAAATTTCATGGGGGTCATTGGTCGTCCTGACATTTGTTATTCATCTTGATTGTCCTTCAGAAGGTGGTGCAGAGGTACCTCTTGAACCATTACAGTTCATGGTGCACAAACACTCAGTGCTGCTGGGAAGTGAGTACCAGGATTTTGACTGGGTGATAATGCAGGTACAGTGATAAACTAGCAAGTCAGGATGCTGTACAGCTTGAAGGAGAATGAACAAGTGGTGGTATTCCCATGTATCTGATGCACTTGCCTTTCCCGGTTGTAGAGACATTGGGTTTGAAAAGCATGACCAAAGAATCATTGGTTAGTTGCTGCAGTGCATCCTGGTACTGCGCATAGTGAAGGGAGAGAATGCTGAATGTGGCAGATAGTGTGTTGTTTGAGCAAACCGCATAGTCCCAGATAGTACCAAGCATAACTGTTTTTGGGGCTGGACTCATCCAGGCAGGTGAATCTTTCTCTCATATTCCTGACATGTGTCTTATAAATGGTGGACAGATTTTGAGGAGGCAGGAGTTGAGTCACTCATCGCAGAACACCCAGTGCTCTTGAAACCACAGCATTTATATTAAGACCATGGTAGCACAGACAGTCCCAGAATTGTTGGCACAACAGTCACTAAATTGTCAAGTGAAAAGAAAAGGAAATAAATGGCTGAATTTTTGCCAAAAAGTGGCTAAGTGTTAATCTTGGTGAGCTTCATGGTGGACTTTTCTCACTCTATTCTTCGCAACTCACCTGATTAGCTTTGCATCACAACTTCATGGAGCTCTGTTCGTGCTCTCTTTCCACCAACCAGAAAGGACATATTTGCCATTGCTGGGATCTCCTTCAATTTCTGGCATTGCAGCTATATTTAAAATTCAGCTGTTCACCAGACCATGTGCCACCAGCCTGGTGTTGCCCTTCACTGTGCATGCTATGGGAGGGGAACCAAAAATAAATCCTTCTAAGAATCAAGCAACATCGCTCACCAATCCTCAACATCATCCCCTCTCAGTAAACTTATCTGAGTGTGTGTTCCTCTTTCCCCAATGCCCAATACAGTTGAACATCTTCTTATCATTCAGTGTCTGCGCATCACGTATTGGAAGATTTTCAAAAAAATTGAAAAGTTCAGCTTTATTTAGAAAAAGCAAAGAAAAACAAGCAAAAGCTGAATTTGCTTCTATGAGCACAAAGAATGTGGTAGCTTGGCCACTCACCACTTCATATGTGATATTCAACTGCTCCAGGAGTTAGCACACTTCTGTGACAGAGTCCTGGGACATCCTTAGTCTGTGATGTCAATGCACTTCACTCATCTGGAGGAAATGACATTGAGGATGACTGGCTGTAGGTGTCCTCTACAAACTGAGGGGCACTTTAGCTGTGAGATCTTCATTTGGAGGCTGTTTACCAGCAGCTGGAAGTTTCAGTAGCTCTGGGCTTGCTGACATATCAGCTCCCCCTCCATTGCTCTATGCCTTTGTTGTATCACAGCAACAGTGATGATCATTCCTGCTGTGGCTAGATCCATTGATCCTGCTTTCAATGAACCTGTGTGGGGAATATCAGAAACAGAACTGTTCCTTGGTAACATAATTAATCAGTATTTCCATCATTCACAAAAATCAACTTGGCCAATTGATTGTGACATTCAAATACACCCAGTCTCCAGACTGTGATGATATGGACCCTCAGATCTTGACCGACTATGTCCAGGCTCCTGAACTGGTATTGGACAATGCCTTGACTTAGTATACTGGCCGTATGCTGATTATTCACTCAATTCAGTGGAACAGAGAGGACTTTGACAATCAAGGCCATGGCTTGCCTCTCCATCGATCTTTGATTTAGGAACATTACAGCGATGCATGTAACATGAGCCTTATTACGTAAAGATGAGCTGTATAACAACTGATACCTTGTACCCCCCTCCCCTACATTGACCAAGAAAGACTGCGTTGTATCTTAGAGCATGTTGGCAAATATGTACAGTTTAACAAAAGAGGAAATCAGCTCTATGCCTTTGTGCAGCTGATGAGATCTTGGATTGTTTTTGTGAATTGTGGTCTGTAAGTCACCCTTTTAAAGTGCTTGCTTCTATTTCATAGAGATGACTGATCAATTTGTAAGGACCAATAACATGGTCAAGATTTCTGGTGATTAGGATTTGTATCTCACAAGGTTGGCCACTGCATGCATTTTACATGTTGATGCTATGATTACAGACTTCAGTCTGTATTGTGTAAGTGCCAAATAAGGGTCTCACATCATTCACAAGTAAGTCCTGCATGCTCAGGCAGGAAATAAAAGTTTACTTCATCTAATATTATTGAGGTTCCATTATTTTTCATTTTTGTTCACATTCAGATTTCACATGACTATGGAAGGCAATGCAGGTCACATTTGGCACAGTGGGGCTCAGCCTGGTCAGCAAAACGCTTCCTCTCTCTGAACCTCCTTGTTCCTTTCTTCCTTGCAGTCCCTGCCAAGCCCATCAGTGCTGAGCGTTCATATGTTTCCTTTGGTCAGGGGTGCCAGCATGCTAAATCAGGGCATTGTCCAATATCAGTCCAGGAGCCTGGACATAGTTAGTCAGTTGAACATAGTTAGTCGGTCAAGTTCTGGGGTCCATATCATCAGTCTGGGGAGTGGGTGTACTTGAATGGCACAATCATCTCCCTACATTACCTCTTGAGCCCCAGACTTACAGCGTCGCCATGGCAACCATCTTGTTGCACTTTTTCCCTTTGTTGAGCCAGGGTGGTTGTGACCATCAATGACACATCTCCAGTGGTAAAGATGTCCTGCAATGCACGATTGTCACCCCCAACTTATTTGCTGAGATTTCTCCTTTCACAATTATTGTTCCTTCTGTGTCCCAGCATGCTGCTGCAATCATCACAATTGATTTTCCCACTTCTCTACAACAGCAGTGGTCTTAGTGACCTCCCATGACTTTTATACAGTTGACTGTCAGGGCTGATCAAGGTCCACCCCCTCCCGGCTAACTTGGATGAATGGCCCCGATTGATGAGTGATTAAACCCTTGACTGATTTTTGTTCATTTCCCTACTGACTTACAGCAACTGTCTCAACTATTCATACCTAACCTGTAGGATGGATCATGACCCACTCCCCAGGCGGTGGTGATATGAACCCCTTGAACCTGACCAACCGCCTAACCAAGTCCACACTCTTGGATGCGTATTGGACCATGCCCTAACTTATGATGCTAATAGCTGCTTCACTCGGCCTGACTGAGGACTGTTCTCCTTAGAATTTGAGACATGGCCATTTGATAGATGCCATATGCAGTGTGCTTACCATGTATGCTGCTGGCATATGCTGCAGGTATGAGATTAATGTAGTATGATCAACCTCACTGATGCATTATAAAGCAACATGTCTCTCCAGGTCTGATCAATCTACTACACTTTGGCCCTCACCCCATCTCTTCATTCCCACAACAGTGATAGAGTCCCCCTTGTTCTGATCTACCATCCAACCAGCATCTATATCTAGAGGATTGTTAGCTGACATTTCCACCACCTACAGTGAGATGCCATCACCAGACACATATTCCCAACCCCTTCCTTGGAACATCCTTCATTCACTCCCAACATCCACCCACAGCCCCACTGTACCTTCCCTTGCAACCACAGAAGGTTTGACACCTGACCATTTACTTCCACCTTCCTTAGTATTCAAGAGCCCAAACAGATGTTCCTGGACTAAGGGGGACAGGACAGTGTCAAGGTATGCATTGATGAGTTCAGTGGAACAGGAGCAGGCTGATATGATGAGTTGACTAGAGATGTTGGACTGAAGTGTCTGTTTCCATGCTGTACATCTCTGTGACTCTATGACTCTAAGTCAGGTTTGTGAATCACATAGCCTGCTATTATACACAACCCATTGTTAGCCACTGACAGTCCCCATTAATGGCTATTCACCATCCTAGTCATATTGTTATCCACTCCTTTGCCTTTCCAACTGTCCTTCTCTCTCTTTGGACTCTATCCCCACCTAATGTTTACTCCTTACCCCCTCCCCCACCCTTTCATCTGCATGTAAACTGACATTTTGCTAGCTACCATCTGTTCTGAGGATGGATCACTTGACCTGAAATGTTAATTCTGATTTCTATCCACAGATGCTGCCAGATATGCTGAGCTTTACCAGCAATTTCTTTTTATGTGTCTAGACCCTTGACTGATGACTGCTGACAACCATGACTTTGTGTCGGCAATAAAAGGCAAGTCAAGGCAGAAGTACTGGGAGACCTTAAGTTCTGACTGAGGAGAAAAGTGTAAAAAGACAAAGCCAGGCAACGCAGAGATGCAGGAAGTATCTTGCTAGGTGCAAAGTGAGTGAGCACTAAGGAAGAAGTGAGGAGTCCTGAAATGCACTCTCAATGATACCATGAATTAGGTGCCTGTCTCTGTGTGCAAAATGTCCTGACAGCAGCATTACAATGATGGGTGCCAATGTACTCAAAAGCTCAGCACTGCATCTTGCAGTTGGGTCAGAGATGTGTCATGAGTTTGCAGTGAAGCTGGTGCATGTTTGATGCCAACCACTGTGGACAGGAAATGCAGGCATTTGCTACTCAGTGTAACCTGAGATGTTGAGGACTGCTGTTCAAGATAGAGGCCTGGAAGAACAAGTGGTGAGCTGGAGTCACTCAGTACCCAGTCTGTCTTCATGTTCGGAATTGGTGCCATACAATTTCTATCAGGCAAATGTGAGAATGGAAAACGGTGCATCACTGAGGAGAGATTAGGCAATAATGAGATGCTATTGCATACATATAGGTCTCCCCCTCCACTCACTAGTGAGATGCTCACCATGCTTTTCAAAACTCAATGTCAAGAATCTCATTTTTGTGACCGACCATATTTTACCAACCCTGACTTACCGATGCCACTTCATTCAGGGGTCTAGGAAGATTCACTCATCGAAGGTCTGAATTCTTCATTCTGGTTTAAACAGGATTTTATTAAAATTATCACATTAATAACCAAGGCTAAAACCATGGTTTTCTACCATGTATGAGAAGATGGGTGAATTAGATTTAAACAGGTAAAAATACTGCAAAATTCTATGAAGGACTGTTGTACATCATTCAGAGCTCATACTGGAAACCATCAAATTGACAAGTGTTATAGTTGTCAGAATAAAAAGCCTATGGAAAATTGTGATGGATGCAAAATGGTCAGAGAACCATAATTACAGTTGTCATTCTTAAATTTCCAGTCTGTTGTTCTCATTTTGCCTCATACTTTGTGTGAGATCAAATTGAAAATTGGAGCTCTTCAATGAAAAAAACTGACTTCTTTTTCTTTTAGTATTTATATCTTGCCGTTAATAGTGATCATTTTATAGATGTTAGCAAAATTGCTGAAGATTCTATTATAAATTTGTGGAATACAATTTTGGCAAAATGTTAACTTTCTAGCTAACAGGTTCCTCCTCCTCTTCCAGCACTACTGTTGCTTCTCTTCACACTGCCTTGTGACTCACCTGACGTTACCTCCTCACACTGATTTTGAGATGTGTGTATCAGCATGCTTTCAAAGGTTGCTAAGAATGACAAGGGATGCGACAAATTGCTGTTTTATCCATCTTCCTGCCAATATTGGCAGACTGCTATTATAGGCCTACACAAAAGTGACTAAGCTTATAATATTACTTCCTAAAAATACACAGAACAAAATTTGAAATTGAAGATGTGTAATGCAATGAAATGGACTCCAATCTAACATTTTACCACTCTCTGGATGGTCTGTAGTGAGGAAAAAATGTCAGAGAAGATCACTATGCTTTTACTTTTGCACTTAATCATGTATTATGTTGGACGAAGCTAGCCTTGACCATAACACTTCTGAAAGGCTATTTGAAACGTAAGAAAAGGTGTACTGCTGTTTTCCTCCAGTGCTTATACCTTGACTCCTACATTTTTATTTTCACAAAGACATGTATCCTTCTTAAATTCTCTGACCAAAGGAAGATGATTAGAAATTATTTATATGGCAAAGATCTTAAGAACTAAGAGAAGGAATAGGCCACCCAGCCCTTCGATCTCGCTGTACCATTCAATAAGATCATGGCTAATCTTTCCATGGACTCAGCTCCACTTACAAGTGTTATCACCATATCCCTTAATTCCCATATTTTTCAACAAAGTATCTACCTTAGCTTTAAATGCGATTACTGAAGTAGCGTCAATTCCTTCCCTGGGCAAGGAATTCCATGGATTAACAAGCCTCTGGGTGAAGAAGTTCCTTCTCAGTTCTGTTCTAAACCTGCTTCCTCTAATCTTGAAGCCATGCCCTCTTGTCCTAGTCTCACCTACCAGTGAAATGTCCTATCTATTTCTATTTTAGTGATTGCCTTCATAATTTTATATGTTTCTACAAGATCCCCCCTCATTCTTCTGAATTCCAGTGAATGTAATCCCAAACTACTCAGCCTCTCCTAATAAGCCAACCTCCTCAACTCTGAAATCAACCTAGTGAACCTCCTCTGCACCTCCTCCAGTGCCAGTCCATCCTTTCTTAAGTAAGGAGACCAAATCTGCACCCAGTACTCTAAGTGTGGCCTCACCAGCACCTTGTACAGCTGTAACATTACCTCTATGCTTTTCAACTTAACCCCTTTAGCAATGAAGGACAAAATTCCATTTGTTTTCCTAATTACTGCTGACCAACCTTCTGTGATTCATGCAAAAGAATACCCAGGTCCCTCTGCAAATCAGCATGCTGCAACATTTTACCATTCAAGTAATAATCTGTTTTATTATTACTCCTACTAAAATGTATGACTTCACATTTACTAACATTGTATTCCATCTGTCAGACCTTTGCCAACTCACTCAATGTATTTATCTTCCACTGCAAAGTTTCACACTCCTCTGCACACTTTGCTCTGCCACTCATCTTAGCGTCATTTTGACACTGAACACACGGTCCCCAACTCCAAATCATTTGTATAAATTTTAAATAATTATGGTCCCAACACCGATCCCTGTGGTACACCACTAGTCACTGATTGCCAGCCAAAATAACATTTCTTTATCCCCAATCTTTGCTTCCTGTCAGTCAACCAATCCTCTATCCATGCCAATACTCTACCCCCACCATGCATCCTTATCTTATGCAGCAGCTTCATGTGTGGCACCTTGTCGAAGGCCTTTTGGAAATCCAGGGACAACACATCTACTGGGTCCCCATTGTCTACTTTGCTTGAAATGTCTTCATAGAATTCCAAAAGATTTGTGAAGCATGACCTGCCCTTCATGAACCCATGCTGTGTCTGTACAACACAACAATTTCTTTCAAGATACCCTACTTTTTCCTTGATAATAGACTCAAGCATCTTCTCCGTTACAGAGGTTAAGCTCACTGCTCTGTAATTCCCCAGCCTTTGTCTATTTCTCTTTTTAACAGTGGCATCATATTTGCTGTCTTCCAATCTGCTGGGACTGCCCCAGAGCCCAGCAAATTTTGGAAAATTATCACCAGTCCACCTTCTATTTCTGTCATCATCCTTTTTAGTACACTGGGATGCATTCAATCAGGGCTAGTACACTTATTTATCCTTAGCTCTATTAGCTTACGCAACAAAAACTCTTCCATGATAATGATTATTTCCAGGTCCTCACCTACATTCATCTCTTCATCACTTTCTGGTATGTTATTAGTGTCCTCCACTGTGAAGACCAATGTAAAGTACTTGTTCAATGCCTCAGCCTTTTAATCATATCCCATATCTAACTGCCCCTTCTCAAGCTCTAAAGAACCAACATTTACTTTAGCCAGTCTTCTTTATTATATATATTTATAGAAACTTTTACTTTCTATCTTTATATTCTGTGCTAGTATTTTCTCATACTCTATCTTACTTTTCTTTACAGTTCTTTTTATGGCTTTCTGTTGACATTTAAATTTTTCCCAATCTTCTAGATTCTTGCTGTTTTTGGCCACTTTGTATGCCTTCTCTGTCACTTTGATAGCCTGCCTTCTTTCCTTCGACACTCGTGGCAGATTACCCTTCCTCTTACAGTCCTTCCTTCTCACTGGAATATACTTTTGCTGAGCACTTAAAAAAAATTATTTGTAGATCTTCTGCTGCTCGTTAACTGTTGCACCATAAAGTATATTTTTCTAGTCTACTTTAGTCAGGTCCTCCCTCATTCTATCATCAGCCCCCTTATTCAAGCACAGGACTCTGGTATTGGATTTTATTAGATTACATTACTTACAGTGTGGAAACAGGCCCTTCGGCCCAACAAGTCCACACCGACCCGCCGAAGCGTAACCCACCCATACCCCTACATTTACCCCTTTACCTAACACTACGGGCAATTTAGCATGGCCAATTCACCTGACTTGCACATCTTTGGAGTGTGGGAGGAAACCGGAGCACCCGGAGGAAACCCACGCAGACACGGGGAGAATGTGCAAACTCCACACAGTCAGTCGCCTGAGGCGGGAATTGAACCCGGGTCTCTAGCGCTGCGAGGCAGCAGTGCTAACCACTGTGCCACCGTGCCGCCCACTACCTGGCTATATCTTCACACTATCTGGCTATATTTTAAATTCAACAATATTATGATCGCTTCTTCCAAGAGGGTCCCTGACAAAGAGCAGGTTCTCTTTTAAGGTATAGATAATGTGAGAAGGAGGCTTCCAATTTACCTTAGCTGGAATGGGGCTCTGTACTGATGGTATTAAGCTGGCCAGTGAGCCAACTGATCTCTCTGCCCAAACACACTGCAAAATTACACAAGGATAGATATTTGCCTTTAGCGCGTGGACATTGAGCAATACATAATACCTTCTGAGGTTTGTTCAGATAATGCCAACATCCATGGTGACACTCAGCCTCAATGGAACAACTTGGAAATAACAAGAGGCAGAAAAAGTATCCATAGCTTTTTAATTTTTTTCTCCACTTTAACGCAGCATATATTTAACACTTAACTTGACATAAGCATGTGCCAAAGGATTTTACTGCTCCTCGGATGCTGCCTGAACTGTTGTGCTCTTCCAGCACCACTAATCCAAAATCTGGTTTCCAGCATCTGCAGTCATTGTTTTTACCAAAGGATTTTACAGGCAATTAAATATTTCTGATATGCAGTGAGGGATTGAAATATAGTAAAGGTGGAACCCAATTTGTGTACAGAAAGTTTGTACAAATATCAAAGAGATAATGATTAATTACAGTTATTTTAATTTAGGGATAAACATTAACTGAGACAGCAGGTGAGCTCCCCTGCATTATTGCAAATTGTGTCCTGCTACCTTTTAACATCTGACTGAGAAGGCAGAAGCAAACTCGTTTTAACATCTCATCTGAAAGATGGCACCAGCATAGAGAGCGCAATGAAGTATCAGGTTAGATTATGTGTTCAAGTCAAATAGGGATAAGATTCTATATTTAATAGTTTATATTTGCCTGCTATCTATATTTGATATGCCATGATAATAACATTGAAATTCTTGAACTGTTGGAAGATGCAGAGGTGAGGACTACTTATCAAAGTGCAGACAGTCTCATACAATGCATAAAGCCCATTAATATTTTGATTACTCACAAAAGATATCAAGGACATTTTAAAATCGATTCCCTAAAATTAAACAGAATTGTGGAATAGAAGAGAGCAAGCAGTGGTTAGGAAGTAAATGTGTCAGTGCTGATATTCAGTGATCAGAAAGGAAGGTGAAATGTTCAATGACCCCTGGTGGCAGAATAAGAATGCAGACATCCATTATCACAGAGGTTCTGACAGCAAGAGGCAACCTGCGCACAGACCTTTCACTGTGCCTTTGTCTGCAGATGAATGTTATTTCATAAAACTAAAGCAATTGTGAAACTGGCACAATACAAACACATGCTCTATCAATAATTTCAGCTCATTACAGCCATTTGTCACATTCAACCTCCATCATCATAATTAAATGAAGATTTTTCTGGGTAAACATTGCCTAACATCTCATTACTTGCAACAGACAACATAGATGAACTTTTTATATGAGCTTCTTAATCATTGATTGGTGACTGAACTAAAAGAAATGTAATGAAGGAAATAATTTTTTGAGACTGCTGTGCAGTTTGCCTGAAGTCATGCTACTTGTGGGTCTCTGGCAGATTGCATCTGTCTCTGACAATTTACCAAGTTTCAAGAAACATTTCAGACCAAAATCAAGAATAACAAGAACCAAACCACTGAACAAACAAGATCTTTCACAAAGCTTCAAAAAAGATTTAGTATATCTCCCATCAGTGTCAGTCATGCAGTTGTGGTGTTTATTTTGGTGGACTTCCTTTCGAAAAACATTTTACTTCGGCCTACAGCCACATACATTAGCAATGCAGAACAACATTGTGATGTATTTGTTATTGAACATCTCAGTAATTTAAGCATAATAATTTTGGCAAATTTATTTTCCAATTGCTTCACAACTTTACTAAACATGTACTTACAAAAGATGGAATCGAACAGTTTGTGTTCTCCTGTAAGCTTTTTAAAATCATTTGTGAATAATACAGTGGTATGACTCTTCAGACAATCTATCACGATTTCCTGCTTCAGCTGTAACCTCCACTAAACCCCGACAGCCATATCAGTTACCTAATCAGGTTGTTAGGTGCAGTATTCTTGAACTCTATCACTGTTAACTTATCCAAGTCGACCTTCACTGGCCAATTACACTGCAACAATTGAATCAAGGCTGTAAGTATTTCTGGTCACTTTTTATAGATGGTTGATTATTGCAAAATTATAACTCCAAATGAGAAAAATCAAAGTTTTGTTTTAAGTGGATGGACTTCTTTCGTTTATTTTCAGGCACTATTCAAAGATTCAAACTTTAAAGATCCATGTAAAGGCAAACTCTCTAATAAAGGCACAGATATGGAAGAGTTCAAGCCAGGTCCACCAATTTTCATGCATTTTTCAGAAAATCTGTACTAACAGTAATTGCGACAGTAACAATAATACTACCATCCTATCTGCCAAAATATTATTTTCTTTGTATCTGGTTCACAGTATCAATGTCAATATTGTGCTCATGCCTCCCAAACTGCATGATTTATGTATTCTATAGGTATGTAAATCCTTATTTATGCTTTCATAATGATAGTAGTGCCTCCAAATTAATTTGTTGACTGTCAAGATTGAGAGAAGCATAAAACGTATTTAAAACAACAAATGGTTTGTTTTAGCAAAAAAAAGGACATTTCTTGACAAATAGCTGAGGAGACCAAAGTATATTTATTAACAGGCAATACATTTAATGACCAAAAAACCATTTAGACTCTGAGCAACACACTCATCAAAGCTGTTTGTCACTATCATCTAAATCTCAGGAGTAATCTCAGTATTGATCGATTGAATACATGGCTGGAGAATAGGTGTAAGAGGGCAGGACTTCAGATTTATGACAAATTTATGATGAATTGGGACAGATTCTGGGACAGGTAAGACTTGTGAAAGCTGGATAGGTGACACCTTAATGGGACGAGGAGTGATATCCTCGCAAGGAGATTTGCTAGTGCCATTGGCATTAGTTTAAACTAGTTTGTTGGGGGAACCTGAGGGGTGAGCCAAATTAAAAAGAAGTAAAGTTGGTAACAGGAACTTGAAAAGATGCTAGGGAGAGAAGAAAGGAGGGGATATAAAGCCAAGTGTCAAGTATGCTTCGAAAGTGGTATGATATTAAAAAGTCAAAATGATTCTATCTGAATACTCTATTTGAATTTGTTCAGCATTTACAACAAGGAAGTTGATCTAAAAGCACTAATAGAGATGCAGGGATATGATCTAATTGCCTTTCTCAAAACATGGCTTTGCGGTGAGCAAGACTAGGAACTGAATATTCAAGGGTAGTTGACATTTAGGAAGACCAAATAAGAAGGAAAGGAGAAGGAGCTGCAATGATTTAAAAAAAGGATCAATACAAAGGATCTCAGATGAGAAAATATGAGCAATCTGTTTTGATGGAACTAATAAACAGAATGGGGCAACAGTGATTGACTAGAGTTATTTATAGGCCACCAAACTGTGGTAGTAGTGTGTGGCACAGTATTAACCAGGGGATGAGAGAAGCATGTAACATGGGCAACCAAAGTTTTCATGGGAGATTTCAATCTGTACATAGGCTGGATAAACCAATTGGATATTAAAGTTGTGAAAGATGCATTCTGGGAGTATATTAAGAATTGGTTTCAGGAGCAATCTGTTGAAGAGAAAAATAGAAGACTAGTTTAGACCTAGTCTTATGCAATGATGAGGGACTAATTAACAATCTTCTTGTAAATGAACCTTTCAGAGGGAGTGATATCCACATGACAGAAATTTATTTTATGTTTAAATTTGAAGTAGTTCATTCTGAAGCAAGGTTGCTAATTTTGACTAAGGGAAATATGAAAGCATGAGGCACAAATTGGTTGAGGTGGATTGGAAACCATATTAAAAGCTTGACTCAACTTAGTCAATGAATTGTCTTTAAAGAATAATTACAAGACTTACAGCACAATTTTAATGAGAAAAAATAAAACACATAGGATAGGAAGTAATGTGCTAGCTAACAGACAGAAAACAGTGAAGGAATAAATGGATCATTCTCATGTTGCAGCTTGAGACTAATGGGGTATCGCAAAGATCAGTGCTTGGATCCTGCCTGTTCACAATATATATCAATGATTCGAAGGTGGAAACCAAATGTAATATTTCCAAATTTGCTGATGGTATAAGTGGGAATATGTATTGTGATAAAGATGTAAAGCGGCGTCAGGAAGATTTGGACAGGCTCAGTGAATGCACAGATGGAATATAATGTGGAAAAATATGAGGTTATCCACTTTGGTAAGGAGATACAGGTGTGCAGAGTATTTCTTAAATGGTAAGGCCTTGGAAAATGTAATTCTACAAAAAGATCTAACTGTCCCTGTTTAAACATCACTGAAGGTGAGCATAAAGGTGCAACAAATTATTCAGAAGTTTAATGGAATGTCAGTCTTTAATGAAAGAGGATTTAAATACAGGTATAGTAAAGTCTTGCCTCAACTGTGTTTGAGTTTGATTGGAAGACTAACTGTGTGCTGTGTGCAGTACTGTGTACAAAGTACTATGTGTAGTTTTGGTTTACTTATTGCAAGGAATACATTATTGCCACAGAGGGACGTGCAACAACACTTCACCAAAGTTGTTCCCAAAGTGATGGTACTGTCCTCTGAGGAAAGAGTGGGAAAACTGGGCTTGTATTTGAAGTTTTGAAGAATGAGAGGTGATCTCATTGAAACCAACAAAATACTTGAAGTGATTGGGTAGATGTAGTTTGATGTTTCTCATGGCTGAGAGTCCAGAACCAAGGAGTACCATTTAAAAATAAAGGGATGCCACTAAAGTCTGAAACAAGGAGTTGTTTTTCACTCAGAATCTTAGGAATTGTCTGCCACAGAGTGTTGTGGAAGCTTAGTCTTTGACTTTGTTTAAGGTAAAGATTTAGAAAATTTTTTACTACCAGAGGGTTATGGGGATGACTAAAAGGCATTGAAGTGTTTAATCAACCATGATCATATTGCCTGGGGAGCAGGCTTGATGGCTGAATGGTTTACAGCTGTTCCTATGTTCAAATGTAAAATAATGTACATTTTAATAAGAGCATAAGGAGGCTCTCCAAGAGTTGCACATGGCTAAAGAAATGACTGCTACCTACCAACCCAAAGAAGATCAAGGATGCAGATACTCATGAATAGTGTTTCCAACATGAGCTAAGAAAAAAACACATATTTCTGCTTTCTCTGGAACCTGCTCACCTTTCGTATAGGTGAAGGTTTGAATAATGTCTCTAACCCATTCATTTGGCATGTGATGGTATCTGCTCAAATTTTGCCTTTGAATGCTACATTTTCTAACTCAGATAAAGAGCTCACCAATGTAGATACATGGATGCTTACAATTGCAATCATCCTAAAATCTCCCAAAAAATCCATTTATGCCAAAACAGTTTTGGCCAAGCAAGCACTTTTTCCACATGTGCCTGTGAAGAAGAAGATGTGTGGGTATACACCTTTTAGGCAATCGCATTAGGAATCTGCTGAAAACTCAGAAGGCAGGTGTATAAATAATAAGCAGCTGGATCCAGGAAGGCATCATGTAGAAAGTTGTCTTCACAACATTAGGCATGACAGAAACAGTTAGCTTTAAATCTAAAATTCTTTTTGACTTACCTGGATCTCTTCCCAGATAACATTATTACTGTCATTTTTCTGACAGGTTCATTTGGACCTTCCTCACAATTTAGGACCAGCGCTATTTCAGCATTTTCCATCAGTCTAAAAATGTTAAATCATTATTGTTCTTCCTGTCATATCTAGACAGCCATCAACAGTGACTATCACTCTGTCCACTCAGAACTAAGAAAGATTAATGCCAGTTGCACATTATCATCAACAGATAATATTGCTTGAAAATGGAAGATTATTCTTAGTCAAAGTATACAGAGATCCATTTGGAGATGAGAAAGTGAATGATATGCTATTTGGTTACATTAATTAAATAGAACTAACATAGATGATAATCCTAGTAGGAACAAGGTAAATGTAGTCGTTGAAAAATATTTTAAAATTCTACAGCTCTAAATGCTGTGCAGGTATCCTTTGATCTTTAACATTAAAAGCCATTAAGACGAGATAAGGCAGAAGGCATTTAGTGACAGTCTTTATGCCTAAGGTATGTTTAAAAACAAAATGTTCAAATGTTGTGGCACTGCATCCAGTGCTGAGGTAAGGGATGTTTAAAAACAGCAAGAACTAAAAGCACAGTATCCTTTATGGCAGAATGTTACCAAGGCTCAGCTAAGCTTGAATTTTCTCCATATATAAAGAATATAAATGTTAAGTTTATAAATCTAAACAGCTGTTGCATAAGTGAAATCAAGGTAGAAGAATTTAATTTAGTATTAGGACAAAATAAAAGGTAAACACACAAATAATCATGGGATTAGAATCCAGAGGGAGAAAATATGAGAATATATTGGGCCCCTTGCTAAGATATTTGTATCATTGATAGTCACAAGTGAGGTGCCAGAAGACTGGAGGTTGGCTAATGTGGTACCATTATTTAAGAAAGGAGGTAAGGACAAGCCAGGGAACTATAGACTAGTGAGCCTGATGTTGGTGGTGGGCAATTTGTTGGAGGGAATCCTGAGGGACAGGATATACATGTATTTGGAAAGGCAAGGACTGATTAGGGATAGTCGATGTGGCTTTGTGCGTGGGAAATCATGTCTCACAAACTTGGTTGAGTTTTTTGAAAAAGTAACAAAGAGGATTGATGAGGGCAGAGCAGTGGACATGATCTATATGGTCTTCAGTAGGACGTTTGGTAGGATAGTGAAGAAGGTGTTTGGTATGCTTTCCTTTATCGGTCAGAGCATTGAGTATAGGCTTTGGCAGGTCCTATCGGAAGAATATTGTGAAACTTGAAAGGGTTCAGGAAAGATTTACAAGGATGCTGCCAAGGTTGGAGGATTTGAGCTATTGAGAGAGGTTGAATAGGCTTGGGGTGTTTTCCTTGGAGCGTCGGAGGCTGAGGGGTGACCTCATAAAGGTTTATAAAATCATGAGAGGCATGAATAGGATAAATAGACAAACTAATTTCCTTGTGGTGGGGGAGTCCAGAACAAGAGGACATAGGTTTAGTGTGAGAGGGGAAAGACATAAAAAGGACCTAAGGGCCACATTTTAACACAGAAGTGGTGGAATGAGCTGCCAGAAGAAGTGGTGAAGGCTGGTACAATTGCAATATTTAAAAGGATGGGTATATGAATAGGAAGGTTTAGAGGGTTATGGGCTGGGTGCTGGCAAATGGGAGTAGATTAGGTTGGGGTATCTGGTTGGCATGGACGAGTTGGACCGAAGGGTCTGTTTCCATGCTGTCCATCTCTGTGACTCTATGACTCTATAAAGGTGTATAGTGTTGTAGAGTCATACAGCATGGAAACGCACTCTTCAGTCCAATTATTCCACACCAACCGTGTCCCAAACTAAACTAGTCCCATCGACCCGTGCCTGACTCATATCCCAACAAAACTTTCCTATTCTTAAACTTGACAGTACCTGGCTGCATCACTTTCTCTGGTAGTTCATTCCACACCAAAACTACTCTCTGAGAAAAATAGTTGCCCCTCATGTCCTTTTAAAATTTTTCTCCTCTCACCTTAAAAACTATGCCCCCTAATTTTGAACTCCTCCACTCTAGGGAAAAGACCCTTGTTATTCACCTTAACTATGCAGCTCATGATCTTATAAACCTCAATAAGGTTATCTCTCAACCTCCTATGCTCCTGTTAAAAAAGTCCCAGCCTTTCAAGCCTATTTTTATAACTCACACCCTCCATTCCCTGCAACATCCTGGTAAATCTTTTCTGAACACTCTCCAGTTTAATAATATCCTTCTTATAACAGGGCGACCATACCTGTACACAGAACTCCAGAAGACACCTCACCTCCTGTACAATCTTAATATGATGTCTCAATTGGTTTGTTAAATCAAATATAAGTTTAAGAATCCAGGTGGATTTTATTATACATGTTTATTACATGATAGGTTAGCATTGTGTCAATTTTAATCTTAAAAATTTCAATATCCCATTGTTTATCTTCTGAAATAAATGAATTGTCACTTAAATGTCCAAATGTTACACATTGGCATTCAATTAGACAACAAAATTTAACATAGGTGCTCGGAGTCTCACCTAATACCAAGAGAGCTGGTGAGAGCCCTGTCCCACCTCTTTTCAGAAAGGTCTCCTGCATTATTCCGCAGAGTTGGTTGTTCTCTGTGCTCATGAACTCCGATGGCCAAAATCGTTGCTGTTGAGGGCTATTGGTCAATGAAAGATGAACAGCTCATTATTGCTCAGCAGCGTCAATGAGCTGGTGGTAGTGACTGTAGGTCCCAAGACCTTTGAGGGAACCAGGCTATGATTGAATGATATTGGGAAAGGAATCACAAGGTGGGGATTGCTGAACAAGTGGGTCCAGGGGAGTTGATGGCTCTCAGAAGTGCTTTCCACTCCTGGTGCTAAACGGCTTTTGAATTTGGGACCTCCAGCAAGAGTTTGCTTTGCAGGCTTTCCCAATGTGAGTCCTGAGCCTCCCATTGGTAGAATAGCAGTAGTGGCTGGAAGAGGCTCTTAATTAGGTTAACCTGTTAGCTTCTGCCTGACAAACCATTAAACTCACCAGAGGGAAGGGCTCTAAATTATGCTCGAGTCTTGTCAAACAAATCTCAAAAAGTAAACATCTTTATGAATATGTTGCAAACTACAACGTGAAAATAAAGATTAAAAATTCTTGTTATTCCTTGAGATATTTTTGTTCAGGATAAAGTCATCACATGAAATCAATCCGACCCAGAAATAAACAATACTCACATGGTTTATCTTGATTAAATAAATATCCTGTCTGTGTTGCTGATGAAATCCTTCCTGCTTTACGCTAATTATTTAATAAATTGATGCTTGAAAATGTAAACCATTGACATATGTTGTATTTTTTTGTGTGATAGAACAATTGGTCTACTGCATCACAGTTTCAAATTAAGCCAAGCAGCCATATCAAGATATTAACTGGGTTGCATTGGTTGAAGTAAATTTTACTATTATTGGCTAAGTGTTAATTTTAAATTGTTTCATGCAGGGTTTCTCTCTAGCAAGCAATCTTGTAATTCTCTGCTGCTCACCTCATCCTGTGTGAATCATGCCTCTATGGAACTGCTCTCACACTATCCTTTGCTCAACAGTGGCAGAATTACTCCCCACTGCTAGTGCCACATTTAAAGCCCAGCTTACTCCCAAACACAAATCACATTTTAAGGTACATAAAATGGGAAGAAAATAAAGAAAAAGCTCCCAAGGGCACATTA